>NC_091285.1:69026379-69631833 GCF_032444005.1 Ranitomeya imitator
CCTAAGCTAGAAGATCGTTGGGTACAGCCGGGACCAGCTGCTTCGAAAGCATCACCAAACCAAGGATTCAAGCTTCAGGAGGCTAATTTGCATATTCCAGGTGCCTTCTGGAGAAGCGAAGTCTCCCTAAGCTAGAAGATCGTTGGGTACAGCCGGGACCAGCTGCTTCGAAAGCATCACCAAACCAAGGATTCAAGCTTCAGGAGGCTAATTTGCATATTCCAGGTGCCTTCTGGGAGAAGCGGAAGTCTCCCCTAAGCTAGAAGATCGTTGGGTACAGCCGGACCAGCTGCTTCGAAAGCATCACCAAACAAGGATTCAAGCTTCAGGAGGCTAATTTGCATATTCCAGGTGCCTTCTGGAGAAGCGAAGTCTCCCTAAGCTAGAAGATCGTTGGGTACAGCCGGGACCAGCTGCTTCGAAAGCATCACCAAACCAAGGATTCAAGCTTCAGGAGGCTAATTTGCATATTCCAGGTGCCTTCTGGGAGAAGCGAAGTCTCCCTAAGCTAGAAGATCGTTGGGTACAGCCGGGACCAGCTGCTTCGAAAGCATCACCAAACCAAGGATTCAAGCTTCAGGAGGCTAATTTGCATATTCCAGGTGCCTTCTGGGAGAAGCGAAGTCTCCCTAAGCTAGAAGATCGTTGGGTACAGCCGGGACCAGCTGCTTCGAAAGCATCACCAAACCAAGGATTCAAGCTTCAGGAGGCTAATTTGCATATTCCAGGTGCCTTCTGGGAGAAGCGAAGTCTCCCTAAGCTAGAAGATCGTTGGGTACAGCCGGGACCAGCTGCTTCGAAAGCATCACCAAACCAAGGATTCAAGCTTCAGGAGGCTAATTTGCATATTCCAGGTGCCTTCTGGGAGAAGCGAAGTCTCCCTAAGCTAGAAGATCGTTGGGTACAGCCGGGACCAGCTGCTTCGAAAGCATCACCAAACCAAGGATTCAAGCTTCAGGAGGCTAATTTGCATATTCCAGGTGCCTTCTGGGAGAAGCGAAGTCTCCCTAAGCTAGAAGATCGTTGGGTACAGCCGGGACCAGCTGCTTCGAAAGCATCACCAAACCAAGGATTCAAGCTTCAGGAGGCTAATTTGCATATTCCAGGTGCCTTCTGGGAGAAGCGAAGTCTCCCTAAGCTAGAAGATCGTTGGGTACAGCCGGGACCAGCTGCTTCGAAAGCATCACCAAACCAAGGATTCAAGCTTCAGGAGGCTAATTTGCATATTCCAGGTGCCTTCTGGGAGAAGCGAAGTCTCCCTAAGCTAGAAGATCGTTGGGTACAGCCGGGACCAGCTGCTTCGAAAGCATCACCAAACCAAGGATTCAAGCTTCAGGAGGCTAATTTGCATATTCCAGGTGCCTTCTGGGAGAAGCGAAGTCTCCCTAAGCTAGAAGATCGTTGGGTACAGCCGGGACCAGCTGCTTCGAAAGCATCACCAAACCAAGGATTCAAGCTTCAGGAGGCTAATTTGCATATTCCAGGTGCCTTCTGGGAGAAGCGAAGTCTCCCTAAGCTAGAAGATCGTTGGGTACAGCCGGGACCAGCTGCTTCGAAAGCATCACCAAACCAAGGATTCAAGCTTCAGGAGGCTAATTTGCATATTCCAGGTGCCTTCTGGGAGAAGCGAAGTCTCCCTAAGCTAGAAGATCGTTGGGTACAGCCGGGACCAGCTGCTTCGAAAGCATCACCAAACCAAGGATTCAAGCTTCAGGAGGCTAATTTGCATATTCCAGGTGCCTTCTGGAGAAGCGAAGTCTCCCTAAGCTAGAAGATCGTTGGGTACAGCCGGGACCAGCTGCTTCGAAAGCATCACCAAACCAAGGATTCAAGCTTCAGGAGGCTAATTTGCATATTCCAGGTGCCTTCTGGGAGAAGCGAAGTCTCCCTAAGCTAGAAGATCGTTGGGTACAGCCGGGACCAGCTGCTTCGAAAGCATCACCAAACCAAGGATTCAAGCTTCAGGAGGCTAATTTGCATATTCCAGGTGCCTTCTGGGAGAAGCGAAGTCTCCCTAAGCTAGAAGATCGTTGGGTACAGCCGGGACCAGCTGCTTCGAAAGCATCACCAAACCAAGGATTCAAGCTTCAGGAGGCTAATTTGCATATTCCAGGTGCCTTCTGGGAGAAGCGAAGTCTCCCTAAGCTAGAAGATCGTTGGGTACAGCCGGGACCAGCTGCTTCGAAAGCATCACCAAACCAAGGATTCAAGCTTCAGGAGGCTAATTTGCATATTCCAGGTGCCTTCTGGGAGAAGCGAAGTCTCCCTAAGCTAGAAGATCGTTGGGTACAGCCGGGACCAGCTGCTTCGAAAGCATCACCAAACCAAGGATTCAAGCTTCAGGAGGCTAATTTGCATATTCCAGGTGCCTTCTGGGAGAAGCGAAGTCTCCCTAAGCTAGAAGATCGTTGGGTACAGCCGGGACCAGCTGCTTCGAAAGCATCACCAAACCAAGGATTCAAGCTTCAGGAGGCTAATTTGCATATTCCAGGTGCCTTCTGGGAGAAGCGAAGTCTCCCTAAGCTAGAAGATCGTTGGGTACAGCCGGGACCAGCTGCTTCGAAAGCATCACCAAACCAAGGATTCAAGCTTCAGGAGGCTAATTTGCATATTCCAGGTGCCTTCTGGGAGAAGCGAAGTCTCCCTAAGCTAGAAGATCGTTGGGTACAGCCGGGACCAGCTGCTTCGAAAGCATCACCAAACCAAGGATTCAAGCTTCAGGAGGCTAATTTGCATATTCCAGGTGCCTTCTGGGAGAAGCGAAGTCTCCCTAAGCTAGAAGATCGTTGGGTACAGCCGGGACCAGCTGCTTCGAAAGCATCACCAAACCAAGGATTCAAGCTTCAGGAGGCTAATTTGCATATTCCAGGTGCCTTCTGGGAGAAGCGAAGTCTCCCTAAGCTAGAAGATCGTTGGGTACAGCCGGGACCAGCTGCTTCGAAAGCATCACCAAACCAAGGATTCAAGCTTCAGGAGGCTAATTTGCATATTCCAGGTGCCTTCTGGGAGAAGCGAAGTCTCCCTAAGCTAGAAGATCGTTGGGTACAGCCGGGACCAGCTGCTTCGAAAGCATCACCAAACCAAGGATTCAAGCTTCAGGAGGCTAATTTGCATATTCCAGGTGCCTTCTGGGAGAAGCGAAGTCTCCCTAAGCTAGAAGATCGTTGGGTACAGCCGGGACCAGCTGCTTCGAAAGCATCACCAAACCAAGGATTCAAGCTTCAGGAGGCTAATTTGCATATTCCAGGTGCCTTCTGGGAGAAGCGAAGTCTCCCTAAGCTAGAAGATCGTTGGGTACAGCCGGGACCAGCTGCTTCGAAAGCATCACCAAACCAAGGATTCAAGCTTCAGGAGGCTAATTTGCATATTCCAGGTGCCTTCTGGGAGAAGCGAAGTCTCCCTAAGCTAGAAGATCGTTGGGTACAGCCGGGACCAGCTGCTTCGAAAGCATCACCAAACCAAGGATTCAAGCTTCAGGAGGCTAATTTGCATATTCCAGGTGCCTTCTGGGAGAAGCGAAGTCTCCCTAAGCTAGAAGATCGTTGGGTACAGCCGGGACCAGCTGCTTCGAAAGCATCACCAAACCAAGGATTCAAGCTTCAGGAGGCTAATTTGCATATTCCAGGTGCCTTCTGGGAGAAGCGAAGTCTCCCTAAGCTAGAAGATCGTTGGGTACAGCCGGGACCAGCTGCTTCGAAAGCATCACCAAACCAAGGATTCAAGCTTCAGGAGGCTAATTTGCATATTCCAGGTGCCTTCTGGGAGAAGCGAAGTCTCCCTAAGCTAGAAGATCGTTGGGTACAGCCGGGACCAGCTGCTTCGAAAGCATCACCAAACCAAGGATTCAAGCTTCAGGAGGCTAATTTGCATATTCCAGGTGCCTTCTGGGAGAAGCGAAGTCTCCCTAAGCTAGAAGATCGTTGGGTACAGCCGGGACCAGCTGCTTCGAAAGCATCACCAAACCAAGGATTCAAGCTTCAGGAGGCTAATTTGCATATTCCAGGTGCCTTCTGGGAGAAGCGAAGTCTCCCTAAGCTAGAAGATCGTTGGGTACAGCCGGGACCAGCTGCTTCGAAAGCATCACCAAACCAAGGATTCAAGCTTCAGGAGGCTAATTTGCATATTCCAGGTGCCTTCTGGGAGAAGCGAAGTCTCCCTAAGCTAGAAGATCGTTGGGTACAGCCGGGACCAGCTGCTTCGAAAGCATCACCAAACCAAGGATTCAAGCTTCAGGAGGCTAATTTGCATATTCCAGGTGCCTTCTGGGAGAAGCGAAGTCTCCCTAAGCTAGAAGATCGTTGGGTACAGCCGGGACCAGCTGCTTCGAAAGCATCACCAAACCAAGGATTCAAGCTTCAGGAGGCTAATTTGCATATTCCAGGTGCCTTCTGGGAGAAGCGAAGTCTCCCTAAGCTAGAAGATCGTTGGGTACAGCCGGGACCAGCTGCTTCGAAAGCATCACCAAACCAAGGATTCAAGCTTCAGGAGGCTAATTTGCATATTCCAGGTGCCTTCTGGGAGAAGCGAAGTCTCCCTAAGCTAGAAGATCGTTGGGTACAGCCGGGACCAGCTGCTTCGAAAGCATCACCAAACCAAGGATTCAAGCTTCAGGAGGCTAATTTGCATATTCCAGGTGCCTTCTGGGAGAAGCGAAGTCTCCCTAAGCTAGAAGATCGTTGGGTACAGCCGGGACCAGCTGCTTCGAAAGCATCACCAAACCAAGGATTCAAGCTTCAGGAGGCTAATTTGCATATTCCAGGTGCCTTCTGGGAGAAGCGAAGTCTCCCTAAGCTAGAAGATCGTTGGGTACAGCCGGGACCAGCTGCTTCGAAAGCATCACCAAACCAAGGATTCAAGCTTCAGGAGGCTAATTTGCATATTCCAGGTGCCTTCTGGGAGAAGCGAAGTCTCCCTAAGCTAGAAGATCGTTGGGTACAGCCGGGACCAGCTGCTTCGAAAGCATCACCAAACCAAGGATTCAAGCTTCAGGAGGCTAATTTGCATATTCCAGGTGCCTTCTGGGAGAAGCGAAGTCTCCCTAAGCTAGAAGATCGTTGGGTACAGCCGGGACCAGCTGCTTCGAAAGCATCACCAAACCAAGGATTCAAGCTTCAGGAGGCTAATTTGCATATTCCAGGTGCCTTCTGGGAGAAGCGAAGTCTCCCTAAGCTAGAAGATCGTTGGGTACAGCCGGGACCAGCTGCTTCGAAAGCATCACCAAACCAAGGATTCAAGCTTCAGGAGGCTAATTTGCATATTCCAGGTGCCTTCTGGGAGAAGCGAAGTCTCCCTAAGCTAGAAGATCGTTGGGTACAGCCGGGACCAGCTGCTTCGAAAGCATCACCAAACCAAGGATTCAAGCTTCAGGAGGCTAATTTGCATATTCCAGGTGCCTTCTGGGAGAAGCGAAGTCTCCCTAAGCTAGAAGATCGTTGGGTACAGCCGGGACCAGCTGCTTCGAAAGCATCACCAAACCAAGGATTCAAGCTTCAGGAGGCTAATTTGCATATTCCAGGTGCCTTCTGGGAGAAGCGAAGTCTCCCTAAGCTAGAAGATCGTTGGGTACAGCCGGGACCAGCTGCTTCGAAAGCATCACCAAACCAAGGATTCAAGCTTCAGGAGGCTAATTTGCATATTCCAGGTGCCTTCTGGGAGAAGCGAAGTCTCCCTAAGCTAGAAGATCGTTGGGTACAGCCGGGACCAGCTGCTTCGAAAGCATCACCAAACCAAGGATTCAAGCTTCAGGAGGCTAATTTGCATATTCCAGGTGCCTTCTGGGAGAAGCGAAGTCTCCCTAAGCTAGAAGATCGTTGGGTACAGCCGGGACCAGCTGCTTCGAAAGCATCACCAAACCAAGGATTCAAGCTTCAGGAGGCTAATTTGCATATTCCAGGTGCCTTCTGGGAGAAGCGAAGTCTCCCTAAGCTAGAAGATCGTTGGGTACAGCCGGGACCAGCTGCTTCGAAAGCATCACCAAACCAAGGATTCAAGCTTCAGGAGGCTAATTTGCATATTCCAGGTGCCTTCTGGGAGAAGCGAAGTCTCCCTAAGCTAGAAGATCGTTGGGTACAGCCGGGACCAGCTGCTTCGAAAGCATCACCAAACCAAGGATTCAAGCTTCAGGAGGCTAATTTGCATATTCCAGGTGCCTTCTGGGAGAAGCGAAGTCTCCCTAAGCTAGAAGATCGTTGGGTACAGCCGGGACCAGCTGCTTCGAAAGCATCACCAAACCAAGGATTCAAGCTTCAGGAGGCTAATTTGCATATTCCAGGTGCCTTCTGGGAGAAGCGAAGTCTCCCTAAGCTAGAAGATCGTTGGGTACAGCCGGGACCAGCTGCTTCGAAAGCATCACCAA
Source organism: Ranitomeya imitator (assembly GCF_032444005.1). Taxonomy (NCBI): domain Eukaryota; kingdom Metazoa; phylum Chordata; class Amphibia; order Anura; family Dendrobatidae; genus Ranitomeya; species Ranitomeya imitator. The sequence goes on from NC_091285.1 coordinate 69,032,735, forward strand.
ACCAAGGATTCAAGCTTCAGGAGGCTAATTTGCATATTCCAGGTGCCTTCTGGGAGAAGCGAAGTCTCCCTAAGCTAGAAGATCGTTGGGTACAGCCGGGACCAGCTGCTTCGAAAGCATCACCAAACCAAGGATTCAAGCTTCAGGAGGCTAATTTGCATATTCCAGGTGCCTTCTGGGAGAAGCGAAGTCTCCCTAAGCTAGAAGATCGTTGGGTACAGCCGGGACCAGCTGCTTCGAAAGCATCACCAAACCAAGGATTCAAGCTTCAGGAGGCTAATTTGCATATTCCAGGTGCCTTCTGGGAGAAGCGAAGTCTCCCTAAGCTAGAAGATCGTTGGGTACAGCCGGGACCAGCTGCTTCGAAAGCATCACCAAACCAAGGATTCAAGCTTCAGGAGGCTAATTTGCATATTCCAGGTGCCTTCTGGGAGAAGCGAAGTCTCCCTAAGCTAGAAGATCGTTGGGTACAGCCGGGACCAGCTGCTTCGAAAGCATCACCAAACCAAGGATTCAAGCTTCAGGAGGCTAATTTGCATATTCCAGGTGCCTTCTGGGAGAAGCGAAGTCTCCCTAAGCTAGAAGATCGTTGGGTACAGCCGGGACCAGCTGCTTCGAAAGCATCACCAAACCAAGGATTCAAGCTTCAGGAGGCTAATTTGCATATTCCAGGTGCCTTCTGGGAGAAGCGAAGTCTCCCTAAGCTAGAAGATCGTTGGGTACAGCCGGGACCAGCTGCTTCGAAAGCATCACCAAACCAAGGATTCAAGCTTCAGGAGGCTAATTTGCATATTCCAGGTGCCTTCTGGGAGAAGCGAAGTCTCCCTAAGCTAGAAGATCGTTGGGTACAGCCGGGACCAGCTGCTTCGAAAGCATCACCAAACCAAGGATTCAAGCTTCAGGAGGCTAATTTGCATATTCCAGGTGCCTTCTGGGAGAAGCGAAGTCTCCCTAAGCTAGAAGATCGTTGGGTACAGCCGGGACCAGCTGCTTCGAAAGCATCACCAAACCAAGGATTCAAGCTTCAGGAGGCTAATTTGCATATTCCAGGTGCCTTCTGGGAGAAGCGAAGTCTCCCTAAGCTAGAAGATCGTTGGGTACAGCCGGGACCAGCTGCTTCGAAAGCATCACCAAACCAAGGATTCAAGCTTCAGGAGGCTAATTTGCATATTCCAGGTGCCTTCTGGGAGAAGCGAAGTCTCCCTAAGCTAGAAGATCGTTGGGTACAGCCGGGACCAGCTGCTTCGAAAGCATCACCAAACCAAGGATTCAAGCTTCAGGAGGCTAATTTGCATATTCCAGGTGCCTTCTGGGAGAAGCGAAGTCTCCCTAAGCTAGAAGATCGTTGGGTACAGCCGGGACCAGCTGCTTCGAAAGCATCACCAAACCAAGGATTCAAGCTTCAGGAGGCTAATTTGCATATTCCAGGTGCCTTCTGGGAGAAGCGAAGTCTCCCTAAGCTAGAAGATCGTTGGGTACAGCCGGGACCAGCTGCTTCGAAAGCATCACCAAACCAAGGATTCAAGCTTCAGGAGGCTAATTTGCATATTCCAGGTGCCTTCTGGGAGAAGCGAAGTCTCCCTAAGCTAGAAGATCGTTGGGTACAGCCGGGACCAGCTGCTTCGAAAGCATCACCAAACCAAGGATTCAAGCTTCAGGAGGCTAATTTGCATATTCCAGGTGCCTTCTGGGAGAAGCGAAGTCTCCCTAAGCTAGAAGATCGTTGGGTACAGCCGGGACCAGCTGCTTCGAAAGCATCACCAAACCAAGGATTCAAGCTTCAGGAGGCTAATTTGCATATTCCAGGTGCCTTCTGGGAGAAGCGAAGTCTCCCTAAGCTAGAAGATCGTTGGGTACAGCCGGGACCAGCTGCTTCGAAAGCATCACCAAACCAAGGATTCAAGCTTCAGGAGGCTAATTTGCATATTCCAGGTGCCTTCTGGGAGAAGCGAAGTCTCCCTAAGCTAGAAGATCGTTGGGTACAGCCGGGACCAGCTGCTTCGAAAGCATCACCAAACCAAGGATTCAAGCTTCAGGAGGCTAATTTGCATATTCCAGGTGCCTTCTGGGAGAAGCGAAGTCTCCCTAAGCTAGAAGATCGTTGGGTACAGCCGGGACCAGCTGCTTCGAAAGCATCACCAAACCAAGGATTCAAGCTTCAGGAGGCTAATTTGCATATTCCAGGTGCCTTCTGGGAGAAGCGAAGTCTCCCTAAGCTAGAAGATCGTTGGGTACAGCCGGGACCAGCTGCTTCGAAAGCATCACCAAACCAAGGATTCAAGCTTCAGGAGGCTAATTTGCATATTCCAGGTGCCTTCTGGGAGAAGCGAAGTCTCCCTAAGCTAGAAGATCGTTGGGTACAGCCGGGACCAGCTGCTTCGAAAGCATCACCAAACCAAGGATTCAAGCTTCAGGAGGCTAATTTGCATATTCCAGGTGCCTTCTGGGAGAAGCGAAGTCTCCCTAAGCTAGAAGATCGTTGGGTACAGCCGGGACCAGCTGCTTCGAAAGCATCACCAAACCAAGGATTCAAGCTTCAGGAGGCTAATTTGCATATTCCAGGTGCCTTCTGGGAGAAGCGAAGTCTCCCTAAGCTAGAAGATCGTTGGGTACAGCCGGGACCAGCTGCTTCGAAAGCATCACCAAACCAAGGATTCAAGCTTCAGGAGGCTAATTTGCATATTCCAGGTGCCTTCTGGGAGAAGCGAAGTCTCCCTAAGCTAGAAGATCGTTGGGTACAGCCGGGACCAGCTGCTTCGAAAGCATCACCAAACCAAGGATTCAAGCTTCAGGAGGCTAATTTGCATATTCCAGGTGCCTTCTGGGAGAAGCGAAGTCTCCCTAAGCTAGAAGATCGTTGGGTACAGCCGGGACCAGCTGCTTCGAAAGCATCACCAAACCAAGGATTCAAGCTTCAGGAGGCTAATTTGCATATTCCAGGTGCCTTCTGGGAGAAGCGAAGTCTCCCTAAGCTAGAAGATCGTTGGGTACAGCCGGGACCAGCTGCTTCGAAAGCATCACCAAACCAAGGATTCAAGCTTCAGGAGGCTAATTTGCATATTCCAGGTGCCTTCTGGGAGAAGCGAAGTCTCCCTAAGCTAGAAGATCGTTGGGTACAGCCGGGACCAGCTGCTTCGAAAGCATCACCAAACCAAGGATTCAAGCTTCAGGAGGCTAATTTGCATATTCCAGGTGCCTTCTGGGAGAAGCGAAGTCTCCCTAAGCTAGAAGATCGTTGGGTACAGCCGGGACCAGCTGCTTCGAAAGCATCACCAAACCAAGGATTCAAGCTTCAGGAGGCTAATTTGCATATTCCAGGTGCCTTCTGGGAGAAGCGAAGTCTCCCTAAGCTAGAAGATCGTTGGGTACAGCCGGGACCAGCTGCTTCGAAAGCATCACCAAACCAAGGATTCAAGCTTCAGGAGGCTAATTTGCATATTCCAGGTGCCTTCTGGGAGAAGCGAAGTCTCCCTAAGCTAGAAGATCGTTGGGTACAGCCGGGACCAGCTGCTTCGAAAGCATCACCAAACCAAGGATTCAAGCTTCAGGAGGCTAATTTGCATATTCCAGGTGCCTTCTGGGAGAAGCGAAGTCTCCCTAAGCTAGAAGATCGTTGGGTACAGCCGGGACCAGCTGCTTCGAAAGCATCACCAAACCAAGGATTCAAGCTTCAGGAGGCTAATTTGCATATTCCAGGTGCCTGTAGGACATTATTGCAAGAGAGCTTGGCTGAGTAGATTACACAAGAAGGAAAACACACAGCAAGTCAGCAGGATCTAGGAGCAACATGGCAGATGTGACAACCTACATGGTGAGCTGCAGCATGTGCTACATGTTCACAGATCGACCAGAAGAAGAATCCAATTTCACCTGTCAGAAGTGTAGACTAGTGGCCCTTTTAGAAGAAAAGGTGCGGGGTCTGGAAGAAAGAATAGCAACTTTGAAACTCATCAAAGAGAATGAAGACTTTCTAGACAGAACAGAAGCATCTCTACTGGTCACAGAAGGTGAAAAAAGTGTCAGAGAACCTCCAAAAGCAGATGAGTGGAAGCATGTGACCAAAAGAAGCAAGAAGACCATGGAGAAATCACCAACCACACAACTGAAGAACCGATATCAAATCTTTGTAGAGGATGAAGATGGCACACCTAAGAATGAAGCAATACCAGCAAGCAAAAAAGAAAAGGGCACACAGCAACAAGTGACAGCAAAAAGTACAGCCAAGAAGCAACGAAGAGTGGTGGTGGTGGGAGACTCACTACTGAGAGGCACAGAAGCAGCCATCTGCAGACCGGACATAACTGCAAGAGAAGTATGCTGCCTTCCAGGTGCGATGATCAAGGATGTGACCGATAGGATACCAAAGCTCTTCAGCTCCAAGGACGTCCACCCATTTCTTCTGATACATGTTGGCACCAATGACACGGCAAGGAAGGACCTACCGACAATCTGCAAGGACTTTGAAGAGTTGGGGAAGAAAGTAAAGGAACTGGATGCACAGGTAGTTTTTTCTTCTATCCTTCCAGTAGACGGGCATGGCACCAGGAGATGGAACAGGATCCTTGATGCAAACAACTGGCTAAGACGATGGTGCAGACAACAAGGATTTGGATTCCTGGACCACGGTGTGAATTACTGGTATGATGGACTCCTCGCCAGAGACGGACTACACCTCAACAAACCTGGGAAACACACATTCGCCAGAAGACTCGCTACACTCATCAGGAGGGCGTTAAACTAGAAGAAGAGGGGACGGGAAGAAAAACATTAGACTCGAACAAAGACGACCCAGGAAAACATACTCAGAAGGGAGGTAAGAACATTTCTAAAACAATCCACAGTGAGGAGATTGGAACAAAACAAAATCCTCTAAACTGCATGCTCGCAAACGCCAGAAGCCTGACAAACAAGATGGAAGAACTAGAAGCAGAAATATCTACAGGTAACTTTGACATAGTGGGAATAACCGAGACATGGTTAGATGAAAGCTATGACTGGGCAGTTAACTTACAGGGTTACAGTCTGTTTAGAAAGGATCGTAAAAATCGGAGAGGAGGAGGGGTTTGTCTCTATGTAAAGTCTTGTCTAAAGTCCACTTTAAGGGAGGATATTGGCGAAGGGAATGAGGATGTCGAGTCCATATGGGTTGAAATTCATGGAGGGAAAAATGGTAACAAAATTCTCATTGGGGTCTGTTACAAACCCCCAAATATAACAGAAAGCATGGAAAGTCTACTTCTAAAGCAGATAGATGAAGCTGCAACCCATAATGAGGTCCTGGTTATGGGGGACTTTAACTACCCGGATATTAACTGGGAAACAGAAACCTGTGAAACCCATAAAGGCAACAGGTTTCTGCTAATAACCAAGAAAAATTATCTTTCACAATTGGTGCAGAATGCAACCAGAGGAGCAGCACTTTTAGACCTAATACTATCTAATAGACCTGACAGAATAACAAATCTGCAGGTGGTCGGGCATCTAGGAAATAGCGACCACAATATTGTACAGTTTCACCTGTCTTTCACTAGGGGGACTTGTCAGGGAGTCACAAAAACACTGAACTTTAGGAAGGCAAAGTTTGGCCAGCTTAGAGATGCCCTTAATCTGGTAGACTGGGACAATATCCTCAGAAATAAGAATACAGATAATAAATGGGAAATGTTTAAGAACATCCTAAATAGGCAGTGTAAGCGGTTTATACCTTGTGGGAATAAAAGGACTAGAAATAGGAAAAACCCAATGTGGCTAAACAAAGAAGTAAGACAGGCAATTAACAGTAAAAAGAAAGCATTTGCACTACTAAAGCAGGATGGCACCATTGAAGCTCTAAAAAACTATAGGGAGAAAAATACTTTATCTAAAAAACTAATTAAAGCTGCCAAAAAGGAAACAGAGAAGCACATTGCTAAGGAGAGTAAAACTAATCCCAAACTGTTCTTCAACTATATCAATAGTAAAAGAATAAAAACTGAAAATGTAGGCCCCTTAAAAAATAGTGAGGAAAGAATGGTTGTAGATGACGAGGAAAAAGCTAACATATTAAACCCCTTCTTCTCCACGGTATTCACGGTGGAAAATGAAATGCTAGGTGAAATCCCAAGAAACAATGAAAACCCTATATTACGGGTCACCAATCTAACCCAAGAAGAGGTGCGAAACCGGCTAAATAAGATTAAAATAGATAAATCTCCGGGTCCGGATGGCATACACCCACGAGTACTAAGAGAACTAAGTAATGTAATAGATAAACCATTATTTCTTATTTTTAGTGACTCTATAGCGACAGGGTCTGTTCCGCAGGACTGGCGCATAGCAAATGTGGTGCCAATATTCAAAAAGGGCTCTAAAAGTGAACCTGGAAATTATAGGCCAGTAAGTCTAACCTCTATTGTTGGTAAAATATTTGAAGGGTTTCTGAGGGATGTTATTCTGGATTATCTCAATGAGAATAACTGTTTAACTCCATATCAGCATGGGTTTATGAGAAATCGCTCCTGTCAAACCAATCTAATCAGTTTTTATGAAGAGGTAAGCTATAGGCTGGACCACGGTGAGTCATTGGACGTGGTATATCTCGATTTTTCCAAAGCGTTTGATACCGTGCCGCACAAGAGGTTGGTACACAAAATGAGAATGCTTGGCCTGGGGGAAAATGTGTGTAAATGGGTTAGTAACTGGCTTAGTGATAGAAAGCAGAGGGTGGTTATAAATGGTATAGTCTCTAACTGGGTCGCTGTGACCAGTGGGGTAACGCAGGGGTCAGTATTGGGACCTGTTCTCTTCAACATATTCATTAATGATCTGGTAGAAGGTTTACACAGTAAAATATCGATATTTGCAGATGATACAAAACTATGTAAAGCAGTTAATACAAGAGAAGATAGTATTCTGCTACAGATGGATCTGGATAAGTTGGAAACTTGGGCTGAAAGGTGGCAGATGAGGTTTAACAATGATAAATGTAAGGTTATACACATGGGAAGAGGGAATCAATATCACCATTACACACTGAACGGGAAACCACTGGGTAAATCTGACAGGGAGAAGGACTTGGGGATCCTAGTTAATGATAAACTTACCTGGAGCAGCCAGTGCCAGGCAGCAGCTGCCAAGGCAAACAGGATCATGGGGTGCATTAAAAGAGGTCTGGATACACATGATGAGAGCATTATACTGCCTCTGTACAAATCCCTAGTTAGACCGCACATGGAGTACTGTGTCCAGTTTTGGGCACCGGTGCTCAGGAAGGATATAATGGAACTAGAGAGAGTACAAAGGAGGGCAACAAAATTAATAAAGGGGATGGGAGAACTACAATACCCAGATAGATTAGCGAAATTAGGATTATTTAGTCTAGAAAAAAGACGACTGAGGGGCGATCTAATAACCATGTATAAGTATATAAGGGGACAATACAAATATCTCGCTGAGGATCTGTTTATACCAAGGAAGGTGACGGGCACAAGGGGGCATTCTTTGTGTCTGGAGGAGAGAAGGTTTTTCCACCAACATAGAAGAGGATTCTTTACTGTTAGGGCAGTGAGAATCTGGAATTGCTTGCCTGAGGAGGTGGTGATGGCGAACTCAGTCGAGGGGTTCAAGAGAGGCCTGGATGTCTTCCTGGAGCAGAACAATATTGTATCATACAATTATTAGGTTCTGTAGAAGGACGTAGATCTGGGTATTTATTATGATGGAATATAGGCTGAACTGGATGGACAAATGTCTTTTTTCGGCCTTACTAACTATGTTACTATGTTACTATGTTATATGTACGTATAAAAAGAAAAAAAGAATAAAACACAGATGAGGCAATTGGTGTAAAAACCTGGGCATAATGTACACACAAATTATGTTTAATTCATACTGTATATATCATGTGATATAAATGACAGCAATTGATTCTTGCATAATCTTTTAGGGTAAGAGCAGTATATTAAAAACAATACATATTTGTGCTTCTATATAGAATATTATTATTTAGCAACAAATCATGGAATAATAGAATGAGCCAGGCTATATGCATAAAATACTCAGTACATAATATCTTTGCACGCTAGGGGAAGCAAATGAGATATCTGGCAAGATAATAAAATACGCCACTCATTTTATAAATCTAGAAATAAAACTTACTACAAATACAGCATAGTTAGAAACGTGCCTTGTAAAATACTCCTTAATATATCTGCATCAAATCACATATATGAAGCTGTAATAAAACTGTTACATTATAAGTAGCCCTGGAGTCCACCACACCCAACTCGCGTTTCGCATTGAAATGCATAGTCCAGGGGTGATAAGACGCTGGAAAAAATACCTATTCATGGTGTCACCAACCAATAGAGAAGAAGTTTTAATCCTGATGAAAATGGGTTTTATTTATTTTTAATAAATACAAATTTTAATAATTTTTTGTTAAACTATTGCTGTTATTTATATCACATGATATATACAGTATATATTTTACATTACTTGTATAAACATTATTTTCAGGTTTGATTTTATTAATTAATTGCTTAAAAAAAAAAAATATATATATATATATATATACCGTATATACTCGAGTATAAGCCGAGATTTTCAGCCGAAATTTTTGGGCTGAAAGTGCCCCCCTCGGCTTATACTCGAGTCACGGTAGTGGTGGGGTCGGCGGGTGAGGGGGAGAGGGCGCTGAGGTATACTTACCTAGTCCCAGCGATCCTCGCGCTGTCCCTGCCTTCCTCCCCGTCTTCTGTGCTGCAGCGTCTTCCCCTCTTCAGCGGTCACGTGGGACCGCTCATTAGAGATATGAATAAGCGGCTCCACCTCCCATAGGGGCGGAGCCGCCTATTCATTTCTCTAATCAGCGGTGCCGGTGACCGCTGACAGGAAGATGCTGAAGCACAGAAGACGGGGAGGAAGGCAGGGACAGCGCGAGGATCGCTGGGACTAGGTAAGTATGTTATATTCACCTGTCCGCGTTCCAGCCGCCGGGCGTCGCTCCATCTTCCCGGCGCCTCCATCTTCCCGGCGTCTGCACTCTGACTGTTCAGGCAGAGGGCGCGATGACGCATATAGTGTGCGCGGCGCCCTCTGCCTGATCAGTCAGAGCAGAGACGCCGGGAAGATGGAGGCGCCGGGACCGGACGCTGGGAGCTGCAATCAAGGGAGGTGAGTATGTGGTTTTTTTTTTTTATTGCAGCAGCAGCAGCGGCAGCACAGATTTATGTGCAGCATCTATGGGGCAGTATGAACGGCACACAGCACTATATGGGGGCAGTATGAACGGCACACAGCACTATATGGGGCAGTATGAACGGCACACAGCACTATATGGGGGCAGTATGAACGGCACACAGCACTATATGGGGGCAGTATGAACGGCACACAGCACTATATGGGGGCAGTATGAACGGCACACAGCACTATATGGGGGCAGTATGAACGGCACACAGCACTATATGGGGGCAGTATGAACGGCACACAGCACTATATGGGGGCAGTATGAACGGCACACGGCACTATATGGGGCATCTGTGCAGCATCTATGGGGCAATATGAACGGTGCAGAGCACTATATGGCACAGCTATGGGGAAATAATGATCTATTTTTATTTTTGAAATTCACCGGTAAATGCTACATTTCCACCCTAGGCTTATACTCGAGTCAATAAGTTTTCCCAGTTTTTTGTGGCAAAATTAGGGGGGTCGGCTTATACTCGGGTCGGCTTATACTCGGGTATATACGGTATATATATATATATATATATATATATATATATATATATATTAGATCTTACTTGGCCTGTGTATAAAGTGTTTTCTCTTGCTATAAGCTTCAATTGTAGGTGTTTATTTAACCTTCTAGAAATAGACTCCCTTGAGTCTTTGGCTTGGATAATGTTATGGATGGTATTTGGTTTCTTTACACAAGTTGGGCTTGAGTCCCTCCAGTTGGTGTTCACTGACAAGCATGAACACCTTCTGACAGTACCAGGGGATATCCTAGTTATAAGGAAAGGAGCTGTCCCATCAATTCAGCATAGATGGACTATGGAGGAGGAGGTATAGAGGGAGGAACAGGAGATGGAGTGTCATCCTCCTGGTGAAGACATGGAAGTCTTGTATGTTGGGGGTTTGGCACACATGTCGGACTTTATGTCCCGCTGCCTTTCCTGTTACCTTCATGATATACACATTTTGGTGAACTATGATTACTGGTTGTTCACCCTTCATGAAACTAGGAGAACGAGGAGAATTTTCCATCTCTCCTTTCTGCAGCATAGAGGGCTAGTTAAATGATGCATACCAGAAGGCCCTAATCAAAAAATTAGTACAAAAATTTCCATCTGAAAACACTGGCAGCAGAGGTTATACATCCTTGGGCAGCCAAGGAGGACAGATGAGTGAGACACAAACCAAGACGAACAGAGCAGGGGAACATTATCCAAGGTCTGGGACAGTTTCATTAGATCCTCCCAGTGCCCAGGCCATGATTCACAGTGTAGTCTGACAAGGAGGAAAACTTTTTGAAGATGGTGAAGGCGTACCTAAGCCGACCATAGCAGCGTTTGCCTTGATTCCTACAAGTATTGGGTATCCAAGCTGGAAACGTGGCATCAACTGTCCATGTACGCCTTGGAAGTACAGGCCTGCCCTGCTGCTGGTGTTTTCGCAGAGTGGGTTTTTAGTGACACCTTGGGCATAATAACTGATAAGCACATCCAAAAATGTTGCCAGCTCTCCCACTTAACCACCAACGTCGGCTTGTACTGCCACCCACTTCGGGATATCGCCGGATCAATATGAGCATGTATCATTGACTGCATTGCGGCCCCAGGACTACTCCCATGCAATGTGCCATGTAACCACTGATCAATCCTGCAAATCCAGTACATACTTGATCCAGTGTGGACATACATGTCAAGCAAATCTTTTCCAAAGGGGATGTACAAGTACGACTTGTTGAAGTAACAATATAATGCGACATTGTGATCAAGGCCACAGACTGGCCGAAACGTAATTTGCCTGTTGCTTATCACCTATGCATAAATATTCACTTGAAGCAAATACCGTGTCATGTGTGGAGACGGACCAGGAACTAAAAAGGTGCCTGTGGATTCGAGCGCTTCCCCTCCATCCAAAAGTAATTAGAACCGGTAATATGACACATACAGCTAACTGCTATCCTCAACCTGTACCTTTAATTTTATCTGTACCTCTGGCTGTATTATCTGTATATTACTCTGTATATATTTGGAGTTTCTAGTGCGCCTTTAGGAAATCAAAATATCAATAAATTTTAGGCTGCTTTTTATCTCAAAACCCAATTTTCCATGTCCGTGAGTCCTGCTAGTACTTATAAGCTACCTGGAGTTGGTTTTTAACCCAATATAAGCTTGTTAACAGACTGGACTTATATCTAACGAGGAACTGGTGGCAGAATATAATTCTAGTGCTATTGGGGGATCCTGACAATGACAGATCGGAGGTTTATATGTATATTCCCAGCCTGGGACTGGTTATATACATACCACCCTCACTGCAGAGTGACCCGATAACCAGTATGTGACAGGGCAGCAATCTCTGGTGGCTACTTTCCTAGATGCAGTACCCTGACAGACCTGAGGGTAAGGGGAATGCCAGAGAGCTGTGACTGTTAGCTCTTTCACAGATTGGTGACGGCAGGGGGATATCCGTATCCCCCGTCTCTCCCCTCGTGTGTGCTATCCTTATATAGACCTCATGATTGTAACAATTATGTGTGTACTATGGAATCTGATTGCGTGGGATAAAACAAGTATGAGACCAAAGTTGATACAAGTGTAATTAACAAAGCAAGAACATGAACTATCAGTAGTTTTCCTGCAATTGTAATGAAGTGACAGCACAAAACATAAATGTCAGTAAACCTAGTAGAGGGGCGCGACTGCTCATACAAACAAGTCCAGCAGTAATATGCAGCAAGAGTGTGACTGGCACTTATACGTGGAAGTCCAGCAGTAGTATGCAAAGAAGAGTGCGACAGGCACTTACACAGGGAAGTCCAGAACTATGCAGAGGAGATGACACCTTTCATGGAAGTCCAGAAATACATAGGTGGAGCATAACATGGAGTAGGTCCTTAATTGTATCTTTTGGGCTGAGAAGTCCTGCTCAAGTCCCGCAAAGCAGCCCGCAACACAACACAGTCTCAGACACCAGGATAGCAGGTAACCCCAGCCAGGATCTGAAAAAAGCTTAAAAGACTGAAGGCAACTGAAAGTGGTGAGGCAGAGCACCGAGTAATAAGCAGCAGCAGGAACTCCAGAGGCAAGCCAGGAGGAAGCTCAAAAGCAAACAGCAACAAAATACTCAGGCAATGAGAATCTCCCGACCTGGACTTAAATAGCAGGGCAGACAGGAAGTTGAAGTACCAGACTCCATCTTGGACACGGGCAAAACAGGCTCCATGGAAACATCCGGGATCCTTCCATTACTCCCACCTTACAAGCAGCCTCAGGATGATCCAGGACCAGGTTTTCCAGGATATTTCTGATGAAACAAGGCAATTTTTTGAGGAGTACAGATTTTACTCACCGGCTCCCAAGAGTTCTCCTTAGATGAATATCCCTGCCACTTAATGAGGTACTGTAGCTAATTCCTGCAGCTCCTGGAGTCCAGAATTTTCTCAATAACAAATTGTTCTTGCCCGTCCACCAACACAGGCTGAGGAAGAGGCGCAATACGATCCTGAAAAGTATTCACAGGTTTTAATAAGGAGACATGGAACACAGGATATACCTTCATGGTTCTTGGCAACTTCAGACGGCAGGCAACAGGGCTCATGATCCCAGATGAATGGACCGATGAATTTTTGCCCCAGCTTCAACATTCATTCAATTTTAAATTCTTTGTGGATAACCACACAGAGTCTTCTAACTTAAACATGGGTACAGGTCTCTGGAACCTATCCGCAGATTTCTTGTATCTCTCCTGTGCAGTAGATAGCTTTTCCTTCAGAGTTTCCAGATTTCATCTTATCACCACCAACCGCTCATTTACTGCAGGAACCGGAGCATCGATCGGGAATCTGAGAAAAATACTAGGATGATAACCCAGGTAGGCAAAGAAAGGTGTTACCTTAGTATATGCATTCTGTGATTTATTGTAGGAGAACTCTGCTAGAGGAAGCAACTCCAACCAGTCACCCTGTGAGTGACTGATATAGCACCAAAGATACTGCTCCAGAGTCTGATTAGTCCGCTCCATCTGCCCATTGGTCTGGGGATGATATGCTGAAGACAGACTGACATTGATACCAAGTGCAGAACAAAATCCTTTCCAGAATCCGGAGGTAAACTGCACTCCTTGATCAGAGATGATCTCATCTGGAACTCCATGCAGCCAGAACACATTCTGGATGACCAGATTTACCATCTCCTTAGTTCAGGGCAGACCAGTACATGCAGGGCCGGACTGGCCATTGGGCAATTCTGGCAAATGCCAGAAGGGCTGGTCTGGTTGTGGGCTGCTATGTCTGCTACATTGTTAACAGAATCAATGTTCTCAGGACACCCATACTGTTAACAGTTGTGATGAAGCACAAAGTCACTGACTCCATCACTTACCCAGAATGAAATGGGTATCATTTGAAATATTGGTCATGTAGTACATCTTTCTTTCCTCCATCCAGGGTAATATTAGTAATATATCCCATCTGGTTCTTGGGGACAAGGACAACATGGGCCTGTGTGGTTTCAAATGCCAGGGCTGAATTTCAGCCCCAGTCCGTACCTGAGTACATGGAATGAAGTGGGCAGCTTTAGTAAGGTGATCTACTATGAGCAGAATAGAGTTCTTCCCCAGAGGTGGGCAATTCCACGTTAAAGTCCATAGAAATAGACTCCCAAGGGTGAGCAGGAACAGGCAGTGGTTGCAGGATTCCAATAGATGATAAACGAGGAGTCTTAAATCATGCACATACCTCACAAGAGAGAACATAGCTCTAAACGACCCTCAGACAGGTAGGCCAATAAAGAAATGGCTCAGGAACTGCTGAGTCTGAACAAACTTGAGGACCTGCAGCCTGTTTCATTAGGTATTGCACCTGTGCATTTGCTATTTTATTTGGGTCCGCTGCACCCTGCTTGTGCATTTGTATTGAGGCCCATTTAGACAGGTAAGCAACTCTGCCTGTTTTTGGTGTGTTTTCTTGAATTTTTCCTTTTTTGGTGTTTTTCATGTTAGAGTAGGACTGGCAATAGTATACACTGGGACTGGTCTACATACATCACACATGATAAACTGGGACTGGTGTATATAGATCACATAGAATCAACAGAGAGTTTGCTCTCTATATGTCATATAGGAAACAATGAGACTGCTGTATACAAAACATAGGATACACCGAGACTTCTGTATATACAGTGGGGCAAAAAAGTATTTAGTCAGTCAGCAATAGTGCAAGTTCCACCACTTAAAAAGATGAGAGGCGTCTGTAATTTACATCATAGGTAGACCTCAACTATGGGAGACAAACTGAGAAAAAAAATCCAGAAAATCACATTGTCTGTTTTTTTAACAATTTATTTGCATATTATGGTGGAAAATAAGTATTTGGTCAGAAACAAAATTTCATCTCAATACTTTGTAATATATCCTTTGTTGGCAATGACAGAGGTCAAACGTTTTCTGTAAGTCTTCACAAGGTTGCCACACACTGTTGTTGGTATGTTGGTCCATTCCTCCATGCAGATCTCCTCTAGAGCAGTGATGTTTTTGGCTTTTCGCTTGGCAACACGGACTTTCAACTCCCTCCAAAGGTTTTCTATAGGGTTGAGATCTGGAGACTGGCTAGGCCACTCCAGAACCTTGAAATGCTTCTTACAAAGCCACTCCTTCGTTGCCCTGGCGGTGTGCTTTGGATCATTGACATGTTGAAAGACCCAGCCACGTTTCATCTTCAATGCCCTTGCTGATGGAAGGAGGTTTGCACTCAAAATCTCACGATACATGGCCCCATTCATTCTTTCATGTACCCGGATCAGTCATCCTGGCCCCTTTGCAGAGAAACAGCCCCAAAGCATGATGTTTCCACCACCATGCTTTACAGTAGGTATGGTGTTTGATGGATGCAACTCAGTATTCTTTTTCCTCCAAACACGACAAGTTGTGTTTCTACCAAACAGTTCCAGTTTGGTTTCATCAGACCATAGGACATTCTCCCAAAACTCCTCTGGATCATCCAAATGCTCTCTAGCAAACTTCAGACGGGCCCGGACATGTACTGGCTTAAGCAGTGGGACACGTCTGGCACTGCAGGATCTGAGTCCATGGTGGCGTAGTGTGTTACTTATGGTAGGCCTTGTTACATTGGTCCCAGCTCTCTGCAGTTCATTCACTAGGTCCCCCCGCGTGGTTCTGGGATCTTTGCTCACCGTTCTTGTGATCATTCTGACCCCACGGGGTGGGATTTTGCGTGGAGCCCCAGATCGATGGAGATTATCAGTGGTCTTGTATGTCTTCCATTTTCTAATTATTGCTCCCACTGTTGATTTCTTCACTCCAAGCTGGTTGGCTATTGCAGATTCAGTCTTCTCAGCCTGGTGCAGGGCTACAATTTTGTTTCTGGTGTCCTTTGACAGCTCTTTGGTCTTCACCATAGTGGAGTTTGGAGTCAAACTGTTTGAGGGTGTGCACAGGTGTCTTTTTATACTGATAACAAGTTTAAACAGGTGCCATTACTACAGGTAATGAGTGGAGGAAAGAGGAGACTCTTAAAGAAGAAGTTACAGGTCTGTGAGAGCCAGAAATCTTGATTGTTTGTTTCTGACCAAATACTTATTTTCCACCATAATATGCAAATAAATTGTTAAAAAAACAGACAATGTGATTTTCTGGATTTTTTTTTCTCAGTTTGTCTCCCATAGTTGAGGTCTACCTATGATGTAAATTACAGACGCCGCTCATCTTTTTAAGTGGTGGAACTTGCACTATTGCTTACTGACTAAATACTTTTTTGCCCCACTGTATATCACATAGAAGTAAAGAACAAGACGTGCACTCTCGCTGGTAATGGTGCAGACTGAACGTGGAGCAATCCTCCAATGTATAGTCTCAAACATAAACAGTCGCACTCAAGAAAGTATCTTCAGAGTGTTAATAGCCACACAAGTGGTATTTTAATTTTGAAGAACACCAACAAATTATATGGAGAATTCACCGCAGTGTTGCAAGGTAACGTTTCGACACACAGGGTCTTTTTCAGACCTTACTGTAACAGAAAAAATATATACATGGTGTCACTATAACAAGAAATAACATAAAAAAATGTCATAACAAAACACACAATTATGTACAAGTATAATGTCCCAAATGGAAATCACAATTGTATGCATAGTAGTAGACAAGACAGCAGTATAGCGGGACCCTTTAAGATGCTGGAACGAAGCCGTGGTCGATATCATCAGAGGTAACATTGGACCTGTAAGATGCTGTTTATACTCCCAAGAAGATTATAGGAATAAATTCTGACAAAATTCTGAAAAAAACTCTGACAAAGACATCTTCGATATATCATGTGGCAAGGGCTAAACGCACGGAGAGCACAGCAAAAACCGTATCACAGGGATAGAGAACACATACAGTGGGGCAAAAAAGTATTTAGTCAGTCAGCAATAGTGCAAGTTTCACCACTTAAAAAGATGAGAGGCGTCTGTAATTTACATCATAGGTAGACCTCAACTATGGGAGACAAACTGAGAAAAAAAAATCCAGAAAATCACATTGTCTGTTTTTTTAACATTTTATTTGTATATTATGGTGGAAAATAAGTATTTGGTCAGAAACAAACAATCAAGATTTCTGGCTCTCACAGACCTGTAACTTCTTCTATAAGAGTCTCCTCTTTCCTCCACTCATTACCTGTAGTAATGGCACCTGTTTAAACTTGTTATCAGTATAAAAAGACACCTGTGCACACCCTCAAACAGTCTGACTCCAAACTCCACTATGGTGAAGACCAAAGAGCTGTCAAAGGACACCAGAAACAAAATTGTAGCCCTGCACCAGGCTGGGAAGACTGAATCTGCAATAGCCAACCAGCTTGGAGTGAAGAAATCAACAGTGGGAGCAATAATTAGAAAATGGAAGACATACAAGACCACTGATAATCTCCCTCGATCTGGGGCTCCACACAAAATCCCACCCCGTGAGGTCAGAATGATCAGAAGAACGGTGAGCAAAAATCCCAGAACCATGCGGGGGGACCTAGTGAATGAACTGCAGAGAGCTGGGACCAATATAACAAGGCCTACCATAAGTAACACACTACGCCACCATGGACTCAGATCCTGCAGTGCCAGATGTGTCCCACTGCTTAAGCCAGTACATGTCTGGGCCCATCTGAAGTTTGCTAGAGAGCATTTGGATGATCCAGAGGAGTTTTGGGAGAATGTCCTATGGTCTGATGAAACCAAACTGTAACTGTTTGGTAGAAACACAACTTGTCGTGTTTGGAGGAAAAAGAATACTGAGTTGCATCCATCAAACACCATACCTACTGTAAAGCATGGTAGTGGAAACATCATGCTTTGGGGCTGTTTCTCTGCAAAGGGGCCAGGACGACTGATCCGGGTACATGAAAGAATGAATGGGGCCATGTATCGTGAGATTTTGAGTGCAAACCTCCTTCCATCAGCAAGGGCATTGAAGATGAAACGTGGCTGGGTCTTTCAACATGACAATGATCCAAAGCACACCGCCAGGGCAACGAAGGAGTGGCTTTGTAAGAAGCATTTCAAGGTCCTGGAGTGGCCTAGCCAGTCTCCAGATCTCAACCCTATAGAAAACCTTTGGAGGGAGTTGAAAGTCCGTGTTGCCAAGCGAAAAGCCAAAAACATCACTGCTCTAGAGGAGATCTGCATGGAGGAATGGGCCAACATACCAACAACAGTGTGTGACAACCTTGTGAAGACTTACAGAAAACGTGTGACCTCTGTCATTGCCAACAAAGGATATATTACAAAGTATTGAGATGAAATTTTGTTTCTGACCAAATACTTATTTTCCACCATAATATGCAAATAAAATGTTAAAAAAACAGACAATGTGATTTTCTGGATTTTTTTTTCTCAGTTTGTCTCCCATAGTTGAGGTCTACCTATGATGTAAATTACAGACGCCTCTCATCTTTTTAAGTGGCGGAACTTGCACTATTGCTGACTGACTAAATACTTTTTTGCCCCACTGTATATGCAATCATCATAGTATAATACTGGAGCCCAGGGCGGTTACCTAGATATGCATGTATAATAGTATGTAGTACCCTGGTGGTGGACATGGATCACAGAAAATAAGTAGGAGGGCAAAGTCCCTGGAGAGGTGCAGAAGTCCCTTTAGGGGCTGTAGGAGAGAAGGCCACAGCGGTAAGTATAGTACAGTAGGCAGGAAGGCTAAAGTAGAAAGAAAGAGGGCAACGGGTGTATTACCTATACGTATGTAGTATCCGGTATCTGCGTTGGTGGTGTGTGGAGGCATAGAAGTGAGCGCCCTTTATGCTGGGCAGCCGGAAATGTGGAGTGCCAAGTGCACAGGTGGAGTAACAAGCGGCCAAAAGGAGCACATGGAGAGAGGAATCTGGACTGCGCATGCGCAGTGTGGATAGAGGGATACTGTGTACGGCGATCCCTGGTTTTCTAGTGTGCGAGGGCGCAGTGTGATCGCTGGCTCTAGGCAAAATAGGGGGCGTGAATAATTATATGACGTGCACTGCAGGCGCTGGGGTAGTAATGAGGCCAGGAGTAATCATCCCATGTCAGGGCCAGCAACGCAGGACGTGGATGATGGCTAGGGGCTAATAGGAAAAATGCATGATGTGTGACATATGTCTAGAAATGGACTACAGATGAGAACAGAAATCATGAAAGCCATGAGGAGGCTGCGGGAAATATGCAAGATTGGGGAGACACTGTGTGTTAATTTGCACAGAAAATGGTTGTAAAATTGAAAAATAACAAATACAAATAAAAAGATGATGTAAATAAAATGGAAATAATAAAAATCATAAAAATAATGATAAAATAATAGAAAAAATGAATCTAATAATGAAACAAGAAAAACATAGAGAAATGTAAAGAAAATAAATGAAATGAATATAAAATATATATATATATTTTGGGGTGCACTGCAAAGTGAAATAGTTGGAACCAAAAGTATGATTACCACAGTAAATTTTTTTTATTTTGATGGGGGAAAGGAAAAATATGGGCTAACGTGTAATAAAAAGAAAAGAGAGAAAAAAAATGAAAAATAAAAAAATTGTGAAATAATAGAAAATAAAAATAAAAAAAATAAAAGAATGAGAACATAATAAAATAAAAAAATTGAAAAAAACGAAAAAACCAAAAACAAAAATAAAAGTGGAAAAAAATATAGAAAAAAATGAAAAAAATAATTAGACGTGCACCGCACCGTACGCACCCTATGGAGGAGGCTGAGGACTAGTGTGTCTGAAAAATAAGATATAGGTTAGTCATAAAGGGGTAAAGAGAACTGCGTATCCACCACCATATATGGGTATGGTAGTGCGACTGTTTATGTTTGAGACTATATATCACATAGAAGACATTGGGACTAATGCCCAGTATATGCATCACATTGTAGACACTGGGACTAGTGTACATTCATCAGTAAGGATGCAGTGGAAAAACTGTTTGCATAGGGGTAACTGCAACTGGTGCTTTCCTCATTAGGAACAGTACTGGCTAAAGTCAGGAGGCAATACTTCATTGCATGTGCTGCGGCATTTAGTAGTGAATGCTGCATGCGTTTGCTCACTTACAGTCAGAAGAAGAATTAATGGGAAATCGGCTGGAAAAAGGCAATCTGGGAATGCACTGGACTGGAAGAAATGACACTCTGAGCTGTGAATGTCCCCTGGCCATAGGTTCTCCACCCCTGCCCTACTCAATCGTATCTTCCAGGTCAATCGTATCTTCCAGGTCAGGGGCGGGAAGTCTCATAAAGTTTTCAAAATAATGCGACAGTAGAAAGCCCTTACTTGACCCAACTTCAGTCTCCTTCTGTTGAAGATGCCATAGATTTGATCTCAAAATTAGCTAGAAAATTAATACATTTCTTAATAATGATATATGTTTGAGAAATGTTTATAGTTGCTCTTCATTTACGAAAAACCAGGAGAAACTGGAGCATATGGAAAAAACAACTCTTTATTATACACACATTAAAAACTGTCATACATATACAAAGTGTACAAATTCCACTAAATAACAGAGATAAGGGGGCAAAAGAACCCACTCCTCAAAGTACCCCACACTGAGCATTATATACATGTATACCTAAAAGGCACAAAGTGTGCTGTGCCAAAGGACAATAGTAGGCTGATTCAGCAGTAAGTAGCACAGTAATGCGAACAGTCACACTAAGCGCAGTATAATAGACATGGATGAAATGTAACAAATGGCTTACCAGCTCAGGGGGGACCGAGGGGGGGGAAAATCCTGCCGAAAAAAAGCCCCGACGCGCGTTTCGCGGCACTTGCCACGCCGCTTCCTCAAGGGGATATGTGCAGGAGCGATCAGGACCTGCTATTAACCTACCTAACCCCAGTCACATGTCCCTAACCGGCCCATCCCGGAGGCGCTAGCGGCGCATGCGCCCGGCGATGGGAAGGTCCTCGACGGAGGCGCGGCGTCAGGCCCAGCGCGAGCGCCCCGGGACTAAGCCCAGGGCGATCACGCAGGGCAAATAGACGCCCGCCCACATGGAGGAGCCGCCCATGCACCGGGTAATGCGCACGGCCACCGAGAAAGACGCTAATACCACAGATACTGACATTCAATCAAGGACCTCAATAACTCTGCCTGGCAGAGAGAGGTCGGAGCCCAAACCACGGGACACCAATGGAAAAGGGTAAAAAAGGAACCGAAGGGACATTAGAAATTACAACTGCTAGAAAAACAGCACAGGTCCACAGCATCTCAGGAATATTGTCTATCTAACGGAGAAGATATAGCCAAAAGTAAAATACCATATATCGGTTAAAACATGACTGTTAACACATATGATGGCGCATACATAACATAATTCTATGATAAGGAGTAATAGTAATAAAGCATATAGCACAAGAAGAACAATTATATCTCCCAATGTAAATGTATACAGCCACAATCCGACATGGGGTAAAATAGACATCATAAATCAATATGGTGAGTCCTTTGATAATACAAAATATAACCAGGTCATTCTTGTCCGTGATCCGATGTCGAACCTAGGAGATGGTAAAGACGATAGACTGTGATCCATATGACCAGGGAAAAGGAAAAGGAAGTAGCAGTCCAGGAAAGGCCCATGGGTGGAGGAGATTACTAATAAGTAAAAAGACAAAAAACAAAATTAAAAACAATATAAAAGCAAGAGAATAAAATCCGGCAGGCAGGCGGATGGGCACCCATGTGAATAGATGACCAGTTAAAGATAGGGAGCAAAGCTCAGGGATTCGTTCAGACCTCTAGGGGTCATACAGTCCAGCAAGACGATCCATTTTGTCTCGATCTGGGCTAACCGTTTTTTATGATCGCCACCTCTCACACCCAGGTGCAATACATCAATCCCTCTGACCGAGAGCAATTTAGAATTGCAATTATGATGTGATCTAAAGTGTCGAGGGATTGTTTTTAAATCCGACACCATGGACACTGTCTTGGCCGCGCCAATGTCCCGCACATGTTCCCGCACACGGACCCTGAGTTCACGTGTGGTAAGGCCCACATAGATCCTTGGACACGGACAGGTGGCATAATATATAACATTTGTAGTCCCGCAGGAAATACCCTGTCTAATTTGAAAGGTTCTGGACCCATCGCTAGATTTAAAGTCAGAACAGCGCAGGACATTGGCACAGGCAAGACAGTGCCCACACGGAATACAGCCCACCCGGGGACCACCAGTCCCAAACGGATTTGTTGGTGTGGGAATGTAGTGGCTTCTGACCAACATATCACCAAGATTCATGCCCCTTCTTGGGGTCATAAGGGGAAGGTCGCCCAGGACAGAACGCAGGGAGGGCTCAGTCTTAAGAACAGGCCAGTGTTTTTTCAGGATGGAGCGCATATTCTCCCACTCATGATTAAAGGTGGAGATGAATCTGATGTGATCACCTCCACCCTCTGCACGACGTTGAGTAGTAGGGTATAAAAGGTCACTCCGTGGGGTCTGGCGAGCACGGTCATAACCGGCCTTGATGGACCTGCGGCTGTAGCCACGGTCCTCAAATCTTTTTCTAAGGTCTCTTGCCTGTGTTTCAAATCTAGTCTCTGAGGAGCAAATTCGCCGCATCCTGAGAAACTGTCCGACCGGGACGGCCCTCACGGTGGCTTTATAATGAGCAGAAGTGGCATGAAGTAAAGAATTAACAGCGGTGGGTTTTCTGAAGACATCCGTCTGGATGCGCCGGTCAGAATCAATCTCCAGACGGACGTCCAGAAAATCCACCGCGGTCTCGCTGAAAGTATACGTAAGCCGTATGTTCTGCACATTATTATTTAAGATCTTCATGAAGTCCTCGAGCTGGCGAGCAGTCCCCCCCCACAAAAACAAAATGTCATCAATAAAACGATACCAGCACAGCACATGGGCAGCGGCCGGAGGGCCCCCGTCGCCAAAAATATCCCTCTCCCAGGCGCCAAGGAAGAGGTTGGCGTACGAGGGCGCACAAGCCGCGCCCATGGCCGTGCCGCGTATCTGTAGATAGAAATTGTCTCTGAAGACAAAAAAGTTGTGGGTAAGGATGTACCCCACCAGCTCAAGGACAAGCTCACACAGAGGGCCGTCCAGGTCGGAGGCCCCCAGGAAACGGCGAACAGCACCCAACCCATGAGAGTGATCTATACACGTATACAAACCCTCGACGTCGGCAGTAACAAGGATTGTGTCTTGATCCACAAGGATGCCATCAACCCTCGACAGGACGTCCGTCGTGTCTTTAATATACGATGGTAGAGTCTCAACAAGTGGTTTGAGATAAAAGTCAATAAATTGACAGACTGGGTCACAAATGCCGTCAATACCAGACACGATCGGACGCCCCGGAGGGTCGAGGGCATCCTTGTGGATTTTTGGCAGCAAATAGAATGTTGGGACCCTAGGTGACTTGATGGTCAATCCATCAAGTACCTGTTTAGTGATGATGCTAGCCTCATAAGCCCTAATCAATATATTTTGTAGTTCCCGTGAGAAAGAGACCATAGGGTTGGAGGACAGCTTGAGGTACGTATTAGAGTCCTTGAGCTGCCGGAGAACCTCCCGCTCATATTTGGCACACGGCCAGACCACCACGTTCCCCCCCTTGTCCGCCGGTTTAAATACCACATCTTTCATTTCCCTAAGTTGTCTTAAAGCGTAGCGCTGATGTGACGTCAAGTTGTCAAACATCCGCCGTGAGGATAGTTTTTTAAAATCCTCACTCACCAATTTGGTGAAGATTTCTATTGCCGGTGACAGGGACAAGGGGGGGAATCTGGTGGATCTCGGACGCGTGGAAGGTGGAAACTTACTTGGATTTTGTACGTACTGCTCCCCAAGCAAGTCCTCCAAATCCCGAAGGGTCTCCCTGTCAGTATCGCTCATTTCCTCGGGACTATATCTGGTGGTATGAAGCTTTTTGAGGATCAGCTTACGTGAGAATAGGTGGAGGTCCTTTAATGCTGCAAAATAATTAAAAGAATTAGTGGGGGAGAATGTAAGACCCCTACCCAGAACATCTACCTGGTCTGGTGAAAGAACATGTGTGGAAAGGTTAACTACCTGCAACCGCCCCTGCGTACCCACCTGGGCGGCCTTCCCTCCAGATGGCTTGGTCTTGGTGACTTGTCTTGTGGCCATTCTTTTGTTATTAGTCGGTCCTACAGAGTTTGAGCCACTGGGTTGAGAGGTGGTGATTGGATCATCATCATAGGTGGATCTGTTGGAATGTATGGAGGTGGATCTTGATCTGGATTGATAATTGTTCCTGGATCTAGCCCGGGGTCGTCCAGTTAAATTTTGCCATCTGTAAACTCGAGAGAGCTGTTTATCTTGGGCATCTCGCTGGAATTTTTTAGCTTTAGTTGACTGAATATCGCTAGCCCATCTTTGTAGCTCAGCGTCGACCTCATCGTTTAATTTTTTCAGGGCATCTCCTGTCAGATCTTTATGTAACGTGGCTTGTAAGCCATCGATCTCAGCCTCCATAAGTTCCAATGATTTCTGATTCATTTGTTTGAGGAGAATCATAAAGCCCTTAGAACAGTTATTAGTCAAATCTTCCCATTTCCCCTTAAACTCCTCATCCTCTATGGGAAATGAGGGGAACACCTGTATGCGAAGTCCCCTCGGGATGAGGTCCTTTTGTATATATCTGTCCAGAAATTCATGATTCCACCAGATGCGCGTTCTTTTGCGCAAAAGGTCTTTGAAATGTATAATAATTCCTTGCAGCTCCCTGCTGGGCCCATCATTACCCCCTTCTATGTTATCGTGGAACACCTCGTTTAACTGCGCACGCCAAGTACGGTCACGTGCACGGAAGTCCATACTCGTAATGGGAACAGCTGTGAAACACACAGAGATAATTAATAATATTACAAATCCCAAAATCATACTATCAGTCTGGAAAAAACACAAGTGTGTTAAAATACCCAGACGGATCAAATCCGCTCCATACAATATATACGAAAAACCAGGAGAAACTGGAGCATATGGAAAAAACAACTCTTTATTATACACACATTAAAAACTGTCATACATATACAAAGTGTACAAATTCCACTAAATAACAGAGATAAGGGGGCAAAAGAACCCACTCCTCAAAGTACCCCACACTGAGCATTATATACATGTATACCTAAAAGGCACAAAGTGTGCTGTGCCAAAGGACAATAGTAGGCTGATTCAGCAGTAAGTAGCACAGTAATGCGAACAGTCACACTAAGCGCAGTATAATAGACATGGATGAAATGTAACAAATGGCACCGATGCCTCTACCCTGTGCCAGTCATTACACTGGCTACCCATCCACTCCAGAATCCAGTACAAAACTACTACCCTCATCCACAAAGCACTCCATGGCTCAGCACCACCCTACATCTCCTCCCTGGTATCAGTCTACCACCCTACCCGTGCCCTCCGCTCCGCTAATGACCTCAGGTTAGCATCCTCAATAATCAGAACCTCCCACTCCCGTCTCCAAGACTTTACACGTGCTGCGCCGATTCTGTGGAATGCACTACCTAGGTTAATACGATTAATCCCCAATCCCCACAGTTTTAAGCGTGCCCTAAAAACTCATTTGTTCAGACTGGCCTACCGCCTCAATGCATTAACCTAACGTTCCCTGTGTGGCCTATTTATAATAAAAAAAAAAAAAAAAAAAAGGTTCCTCGCATCATGTTCTCATACACTTTATGCAGTATTAGCCCTCTGTGTCTGTACTGCTACATACTTAGGCAGGTAACTGGTTCATGCAGCTTTACATGAACACCTGAGCCTTACACTATGGCCGGTCCGAATAACTAAAGCAATTGTTACCATCCACCTTTCGTGTCTCCCCTTTTCCTCATAGTTTGTAAGCTTGCGAGCAGGGCCCTCACTCCTCCTGGTATCTGTTTTGAACTGTATTTCTGTTATGCTGTAATGTTTATTGTCTGTACAAGTCCCCTCTATAATTTGTAAAGCGCTGCGGAATATGTTGGCGCTATATAAATAAAATTATTATTATTATTATTATTATTATGGCTTACCAGCTCAGGGGGGACCGAGGGGGGGGAAAATCCTGCCGAAAAAAAGCCCCGACGCGCGTTTCGCGGCACTTGCCACGCCGCTTCCTCAAGGGGATATGTGCAGGAGCGATCAGGACCTGCTATTAACCTACCTAACCCCAGTCACATGTCCCTAACCGGCCAATCCCGGAGGCGCTAGCGGCGCATGCGCCCGGCGATGGGAAGGTCCTCGACGGAGGCGCGGCGTCAGGCCCAGCGCGAGCGCCCCGGGACTAAGCCCAGGGCGATCACGCAGGGCAAATAGACGCCCGCCCACATGGAGGAGCCGCCCATGCACCGGGTAATGCGCACGGCCACCGAGAAAGACGCTAATACCACAGATACTGACATTCAATCAAGGACCTCAATAACTCTGCCTGGCAGAGAGAGGTCGGAGCCCAAACCACGGGACACCAATGGAAAAGGGTAAAAAAGGAACCGAAGGGACATTAGAAATTACAACTGCTAGAAAAACAGCACAGGTCCACAGCATCTCAGGAATATTGTCTATCTAACGGAGAAGATATAGCCAAAAGTAAAATACCATATATCGGATAAAACATGACTGTTAACACATATGATGGCGCATACATAACATAATTCTATGATAAGGAGTAATAGTAATAAAGCATATAGCACAAGAAGAACAATGATATCTCCCAATGTATATGTATACAGCCACAATCCGACATGGGGTAAAATAGACATCATAAATCAATATGGTGAGTCCTTTGATAATACAAAATATAACCAGGTCATTCTTGTCCGTGATCCGATGTCGAACCTAGGAGATGGTAAAGACGATAGACTGTGATCCATATGACCAGGGAAAAGGAAAAGGAAGTAGCAGTCCAGGAAAGGCCCATGGGTGGAGGAGATTACTAATAAGTAAAAAGACAAAAAACTAAATTAAAAACAATATAAAAGCAAGAGAATAAAATCCGGCAGGCAGGCGGATGGGCACCCATGTGAATAGATGACCAGTTAAAGATAGGGAGCAAAGCTCAGGGATTCGTTCAGACCTCTAGGGGTCATACAGTCCAGCAAGACGATCCATTTTGTCTCGATCTGGGCTAACCGTTTTTTATGATCGCCACCTCTCACACCCAGGTGCAATACATCAATCCCTCTGACCGAGAGCAATTTAGAATTGCAATTATGATGTGATCTAAAGTGTCGAGAGATTGTTTTTAAATCCGACACCATGGACACTGTCTTGGCCGCGCCAATGTCCCGCACATGTTCCCGCACACGGACCCTGAGTTCACGTGTGGTAAGGCCCACATAGATCCTTGGACACGGACAGGTGGCATAATATATAACATTTGTAGTCCCGCAGGAAATACGCTGTCTAATTTGAAAGGTTCTGGACCCATCGCTAGATTTAAAGTCAGAACAGCGCAGGACATTGGCACAGGCAAGACAGTGCCCACACGGAATACAGCCCACCCGGGGACCACCAGTCCCAAACGGATTTGTTGGTGTGGGAATGTAGTGGCTTCTGACCAACATATCACCAAGATTCATGCCCCTTCTTGGGGTCATAAGGGGAAGGTCGCCCAGGACAGAACGCAGGGAGGGCTCAGTCTTAAGAACAGGCCAGTGTTTTTTCAGGATGGAGCGCATATTCTCCCACTCATGATTAAAGGTGGAGATGAATCTGATGTGATCACCTCCACCCTCTGCACGACGTCGAGTAGTAGGGTATAAAAGGTCACTCCGTGGGGTCTGGCGAGCACGGTCATAACCGGCCTTGATGGACCTGCGGCTGTAGCCACGGTCCTCAAATCTTTTTCTAAGGTCTCTTGCCTGTGTTTCAAATCTAGTCTCTGAGGAGCAAATTCGCCGCATCCTGAGAAACTGTCCGACCGGGACGGCCCTCACGGTGGCTTTATAATGAGCAGAAGTGGCATGAAGTAAAGAATTAACAGCGGTGGGTTTTCTGAAGACATCCGTCTGGATGCGCCGGTCAGAATCAATCTCCAGACGGACGTCCAGAAAATCCACCGCGGTCTCGCTGAAAGTATACGTAAGCCGTATGTTCTGCACATTATTATTTAAGATCTTCATGAAGTCCTCGAGCTGGCGAGCAGTCCCCCCCCACAAAAACAAAATGTCATCAATAAAACGATACCAGCACAGCACATGGGCAGCGGCCGGAGGGCCCCCGTTGCCAAAAATATCCCTCTCCCAGGCGCCAAGGAAGAGGTTGGCGTACGAGGGCGCACAAGCCGCGCCCATGGCCGTGCCGCGTATCTGTAGATAGAAATTGTCTCTGAAGACAAAAAAGTTGTGGGTAAGGATGTACCCCACCAGCTCAAGGACAAGCTCACACAGAGGGCCGTCCAGGTCGGAGGCCCCCAGGAAACGGCGAACAGCACCCAACCCATGAGAGTGATCTATACACGTATACAAACCCTCGACGTCGGCAGTAACAAGGATTGTGTCTTGATCCACAAGGATGCCATCAACCCTCGACAGGACGTCCGTCGTGTCTTTAATATACGATGGTAGAGTCTCAACAAGTGGTTTGAGATAAAAGTCAATAAATTGACAGACTGGGTCACAAATGCCGTCAATACCAGACACGATCGGACGCCCCGGAGGGTCGAGGGCATCCTTGTGGATTTTTGGCAGCAAATAGAATGTTGGGACCCTAGGTGACTTGATGGTCAATCCATCAAGTACCTGTTTAGTGATGATGCTAGCCTCATAAGCCCTAATCAATATATTTTGTAGTTCCCGTGAGAAAGAGACCATAGGGTTGGAGGACAGCTTGAGGTACGTATTAGAGTCCTTGAGCTGCCGGAGAACCTCCCGCTCATATTTGGCACACGGCCAGACCACCACATTCCCCCCCTTGTCCGCCGGTTTAAATACCACATCTTTCATTTCCCTAAGTTGTCTTAAAGCGTAGCGCTGATGTGACGTCAAGTTGTCAAACATCCGCCGTGAGGGTAAGTTTTTTAAAATCCTCACTCACCAATTTGGTGAAGATTTCTATTGCCGGTGACAGGGACAAGGGGGGGAATCTGGTGGATCTCGGACGCGTGGAAGGTGGAAACTTACTTGGATTTTGTACGTACTGCTCCCCAAGCAAGTCCTCCAAATCCCGAAGGGTCTCCCTGTCAGTATCGCTCATTTCCTCAGGACTATATCTGGTGGTATGAAGCTTTTTGAGGATCAGCTTACGTGAGAATAGGTGGAGGTCCTTTAATGCTGCAAAATAATTAAAAGAATTAGTGGGGGAGAATGTAAGACCCCTACCCAGAACATCTACCTGGTCTGGTGAAAGAACATGTGTGGAAAGGTTAACTACCTGCAACCGCCCCTGCGTACCCACCTGGGCGGCCTTCCCTCCAGATGGCTTGGTCTTGGTGACTTGTCTTGTGGCCATTCTTTTGTTATTAGTCGGTCCTACAGAGTTTGAGCCACTGGGTTGAGAGGTGGTGATTGGATCATCATCATAGGTGGATCTGTTGGAATGTATGGAGGTGGATCTTGATCTGGATTGATAATTGTTCCTGGATCTAGCCCGGGGTCGTCCAGTTAAATTTTGCCATCTGTAAACTCGAGAGAGCTGTTTATCTTGGGCATCTCGCTGGAATTTTTTAGCTTTAGTTGACTGAATATCGCTAGCCCATCTTTGTAGCTCAGCGTCGACCTCATCGTTTAATTTTTTCAGGGCATCTCCTGTCAGATCTTTATGTAACGTGGCTTGTAAGCCATCGATCTCAGCCTCCATAAGTTCCAATGATTTCTGATTCATTTGTTTGAGGAGAATCATAAAGCCCTTAGAACAGTTATTAGTCAAATCTTCCCATTTCCCCTTAAACTCCTCATCCTCTATGGGAAATGAGGGGAACACCTGTATGCGAAGTCCCCTCGGGATGAGGTCCTTTTGTATATATCTGTCCAGAAATTCATGATTCCACCAGATGCGCGTTCTTTTGCGCAAAAGGTCTTTGAAACGTATAATAATTCCTTGCAGCTCCCTGCTGGGCCCATCATTACCCCCTTCTATGTTATCGTGGAACACCTCGTTTAACTGCGCACGCCAAGTACGGTCACGTGCACGGAAGTCCATACTCGTAATGGGAACAGCTGTGAAACACACAGAGATAATTAATAATATTACAAATCCCAAAATCATACTATCAGTCTGGAAAAAACACAAGTGTGTTAAAATACCCAGACGGATCAAATCCGCTCCATACAATATATACGAAAAACCAGGAGAAACTGGAGCATATGGAAAAAACAACTCTTTATTATACACACATTAAAAACTGTCATACATATACAAAGTGTACAAATTCCACTAAATAACAGAGATAAGGGGGCAAAAGAACCCACTCCTCAAAGTACCCCACACTGAGCATTATATACATGTATACCTAAAAGGCACAAAGTGTGCTGTGCCAAAGGACAATAGTAGGCTGATTCTGCAGTAAGTAGCACAGTAATGCGAACAGTCACACTAAGCGCAGTATAATAGACATGGATGAAATGTAACAAATGGCTTACCAGCTCAGGGGGGACTGAGGGGGGGGAAAATCCTGCCGAAAAAAAGCCCCGACGCGCGTTTCGCGGCACTTGCCACGCCGCTTCCTCAAGGGGATATGTGCAGGAGTGATCAGGACCTGCTATTAACCTACCTAACCCCAGTCACATGTCCCTAACCGGCCAATCCCGGAGGCGCTAGCGGCGCATGCGCCCGGCGATGGGAAGGTCCTCGACGGAGGCGCGGCGTCAGGCCCAGCGCGAGCGCCCCGGGACTAAGCCCAGGGCGATCATGCAGGGCAAATAGACGCCCGCCCACATGGAGGAGCCGCCCATGCACCGGGTAATGCGCACGGCCACCGAGAAAGACGCTAATACCACAGATACTGACATTCAATCAAGGACCTCAATAACTCTGCCTGGCAGAGAGAGGTCGGAGCCCAAACCACGGGACACCAATGGAAAAGGGTAAAAAAGGAACCGAAGGGACATTAGAAATTACAACTGCTAGAAAAACAGCACAGGTCCACAGCATCTCAGGAATATTGTCTATCTAACGGAGAAGATATAGCCAAAAGTAAAATACCATATATCGGATAAAACATGACTGTTAACACATATGATGGCGCATACATAACATAATTCTATGATAAGGAGTAATAGTAATAAAGCATATAGCACAAGAAGAACAATTATATCTCCCAATGTATATGTATACAGCCACAATCCGACATGGGGTAAAATAGACATCATAAATCAATATGGTGAGTCCTTTGATAATACAAAATATAACCAGGTCATTCTTGTCCGTGATCCGATGTCGAACCTAGGAGATGGTAAAGACGATAGACTGTGATCCATATGACCAGGGAAAAGGAAAAGGAAGTAGCAGTCCAGGAAAGGCCCATGGGTGGAGGAGATAACTAATAAGTAAAAAGACAAAAAACAAAATTAAAAACAATATAAAAGCAAGAGAATAAAATCCGGCAGGCAGGTGGATGGGCACCCATGTGAACAGATGACCAGTTAAAGATAGGGAGCAAAGCTCAGGGATTCGTTCAGACCTCTAGGGGTCATACAGTCCAGCAAGACGATCCATTTTGTCTCGATCTGGGCTAACCGTTTTTTATGATCGCCACCTCTCACACCCAGGTGCAATACATCAATCCCTCTGACCGAGAGCAATTTAGAATTGCAATTATGATGTGATCTAAAGTGTTGAGGGATTGTTTTTAAATCCGACACTGTGGACACTGTCTTGGCCGCGCCAATGTCCCGCACATGTTCCCGCACACGGACCCTGTAGACACTTTAGATCACATCATAATTGCAATTCTAAATTGCTCTCGGTCAGAGGGATTGATGTATTGCACCTGGGTGTGAGAGGTGGCGATCATAAAAAACGGTTAGCCCAGATCGAGACAAAATGGATCGTCTTGCTGGACTGTATGACCCCTAGAGGTCTGAACGAATCCCTGAGCTTTGCTCCCTATCTTTAACTGGTCATCTGTTCACATGGGTGCCCATCCGCCTGCCTGCCGGATTTTATTCTCTAGCTTTTATATTGTTTTTAATTTTGTTTTTTGTCTTTTTACTTATTAGTTATCTCCTCCACCCATGGGCCTTTCCTGGACTGCTACTTCCTTTTCCTTTTCCCTGGTCATATGGATCACAGTCTATCGTCTTTACCATCTCCTAGGTTCGACATCGGATCACGGACAAGAATGACCTGGTTATATTTTGTATTATCAAAGGACTCACCATATTGATTTATGATGTCTATTTTACCCCATGTCGGATTGTGGCTGTATACATATACATTGGGAGATATCATTGTTCTTCTTGTGCTATATGCTTTATTACTATTACTCCTTATCATAGAATTATGTTATGTATGCGCCATCATATGTGTTAACAGTCATGTTTTATCCGATATATGGTATTTTACTTTTGGCTATATCTTCTCCGTTAGATAGACAATATTCCTGAGATGCTGTGGACCTGTGCTGTTTTTCTAGCAGTTGTAATTTCTAATGTCCCTTCGGTTCCTTTTTTACCCTTTTCCATTGGTGTCCCGTGGTTTGGGCTCCGACCTCTCTCTGCCAGGCAGAGTTATTGAGGTCCTTGATTGAATGTCAGTATCTGTGGTATTAGCGTCTTTCTCGGTGGCCGTGCGCATTACCCGGTGCATGGGCGGCTCCTCCATGTGGGCGGGCGTCTATTTGCCCTGCGTGATCGCCCTGGGCTTAGTCCCGGGGCGCTCGCGCTGGGCCTGACGCCGCGCCTCCGTCGAGGACCTTCCCATCGCCGGCGCATGCGCCGCTAGCGCCTCCGGGATTGGCCGGTTAGGGACATGTGACTGGGGTTAGGTAGGTTAATAGCAGGTCCTGATCGCTCCTGCACATATCCCCTTGAGGAAGCGGCGTGGCAAGTGCCGCGAAACGCGCGTCGGGGCTTTTTTTCGGCAGGATTTTCCCCCCCCTCGGTCACCCCTGAGCTGGTAAGCCATTTGTTACATTTCATCCATGTCTATTATACTGCGCTTAGTGTGACTGTTCGCATTACTGTGCTACTTACTGCTGAATCAGCCTACTATTGTCCTTTGGCACAGCACACTTTGTGCCTTTTAGGTATACATGTATATAATGCTCAGTGTGGGGTACTTTGAGGAGTGGGTTCTTTTGCCCCCTTATCTCTGTTATTTAGTGGAATTTGTACACTTTGTATATGTATGACAGTTTTTAATGTGTGTATAATAAAGAGTTGTTTTTTCCATATGCTCCAGTTTCTCCTGGTTTTTCGTATATATTGTATGGAGCGGATTTGATCCGTCTGGGTATTTTAACACACTTGTGTTTTTTCCAGACTGATAGTATGATTTTGGGATTTGTAATATTATTAATTATCTCTGTGTGTTTCACAGCTGTTCCCATTACGAGTATGGACTTCCGTGCACGTGACCGTACTTGGCGTGCGCAGTTAAACGAGGTGTTCCACGATAACATAGAAGGGGGTAATGATGGGCCCAGCAGGGAGCTGCAAGGAATTATTATACGTTTCAAAGACCTTTTGCGCAAAAGAACGCGCATCTGGTGGAATCATGAATTTCTGGACAGATATATACAAAAGGACCTCATCCCGAGGGGACTTCGCATACAGGTGTTCCCCTCATTTCCCATAGAGGATGAGGAGTTTAAGGGGAAATGGGAAGATTTGACTAATAACTGTTCTAAGGGCTTTATGATTCTCCTCAAACAAATGAATCAGAAATCATTGGAACTTATGGAGGCTGAGATCGATGGCTTACAAGCCACGTTACATAAAGATCTGACAGGAGATGCCCTGAAAAAATTAAACGATGAGGTCGACGCTGAGCTACAAAGATGGGCTAGCGATATTCAGTCAACTAAAGCTAAAAAATTCCAGCGAGATGCCCAAGATAAACAGCTCTCTCGAGTTTACAGATGGCAAAATTTAACTGGACGACCCCGGGCTAGATCCAGGAACAATTATCAATCCAGATCAAGATCCACCTCCATACATTCCAACAGATCCACCTATGATGATGATCCAATCACCACCTCTCAACCCAGTGGCTCAAACTCTGTAGGACCGACTAATAACAAAAGAATGGCCACAAGACAAGTCACCAAGACCAAGCCATCTGGAGGGAAGGCCGCCCAGGTGGGTACGCAGGGGCGGTTGCAGGTAGTTAACCTTTCCACACATGTTCTTTCACCAGACCAGGTAGATGTTCTGGGTAGGGGTCTTACATTCTCCCCCACTAATTCTTTTAATTATTTTGCAGCATTAAAGGACCTCCACCTATTCTCACGTAAGCTGATCCTCAAAAAGCTTCATACCACCAGATATAGTCCCGAGGAAATGAGCGATACTGACAGGGAGACCCTTCGGGATTTGGAGGACTTGCTTGGGGAGCAGTACGTACAAAATCCAAGTAAGTTTCCACCTTCCACGCGTCCGAGATCCACCAGATTCCCCCCCTTGTCCCTGTCACCGGCAATAGAAATCTTCACCAAATTGGTGAGTGAGGATTTTAAAAAACTATCCTCACGGCGGATGTTTGACAACTTGACGTCACATCAGCGCTACGCTTTAAGACAACTTAGGGAAATGAAAGATGTGGTATTTAAACCGGCGGACAAGGGGGGGAATGTGGTGGTCTGGCCGTGTGCCAAATATGAGCGGGAGGTTCTCCGGCAGCTCAAGGACTCTAATACGTACCTCAAGCTGTCCTCCAACCCTATGGTCTCTTTCTCACGGGAACTACAAAATATATTGATTAGGGCTTATGAGGCTAGCATCATCACTAAACAGGTACTTGATGGATTGACCATCAAGTCACCTAGGGTCCCAACATTCTATTTGCTGCCAAAAATCCACAAGGATGCCCTCGACCCTCCGGGGCGTCCGATCGTGTCTGGTATTGACGGCATTTGTGACCCAGTCTGTCAATTTATTGACTTTTATCTCAAACCACTTGTTGAGACTCTACCATCGTATATTAAAGACACGACGGACGTCCTGTCGAGGGTTGATGGCATCCTTGTGGATCAAGACACAATCCTTGTTACTGCCGACGTCGAGGGTTTGTATACGTGTATAGATCACTCTCATGGGTTGGGTGCTGTTCGCCGTTTCCTGGGGGCCTCCGACCTGGACGGCCCTCTGTGTGAGCTTGTCCTTGAGCTGGTGGGGTACATCCTTACCCACAACTTTTTTGTCTTCAGAGACAATTTCTATCTACAGATACGCGGCACGGCCATGGGCGCGGCTTGTGCGCCCTCGTACGCCAACCTCTTCCTTGGCGCCTGGGAGAGGGATATTTTTGGCGACGGGGGCCCTCCGGCCGCTGCCCATGTGCTGTGCTGGTATCGTTTTATTGATGACATTTTGTTTTTGTGGGGGGGGACTGCTCGCCAGCTCGAGGACTTCATGAAGATCTTAAATAATAATGTGCAGAACATACGGCTTACGTATACTTTCAGCGAGACCGCGGTGGATTTTCTGGACGTCCGTCTGGAGATTGATTCTGACCGGCGCATCCAGACGGATGTCTTCAGAAAACCCACCGCTGTTAATTCTTTACTTCATGCCACTTCTGCTCATTATAAAGCCACCGTGAGGGCCGTCCCGGTCGGACAGTTTCTCAGGATGCGGCGAATTTGCTCCTCAGAGACTAGATTTGAAACACAGGCAAGAGACCTTAGAAAAAGATTTGAGGACCGTGGCTACAGCCGCAGGTCCATCAAGGCCGGTTATGACCGTGCTCGCCAGACCCCACGGAGTGACCTTTTATACCCTACTACTCAACGTCGTGCAGAGGGTGGAGGTGATCACATCAGATTCATCTCCACCTTTAATCATGAGTGGGAGAATATGCGCTCCATCCTGAAAAAACACTGGCCTGTTCTTAAGACTGAGCCCTCCCTGCGTTCTGTCCTGGGCGACCTTCCCCTTATGACCCCAAGAAGGGACATGAATCTTGGTGATATGTTGGTCAGAAGCCACTACATTCCCACACCAACAAATCCGTTTGGGACTGGTGGTCCCCGGGTGGGCTGTATTCCGTGTGGGCACTGTCTTGCCTGTGCCAATGTCCTGCGCTGTTCTGACTTTAAATCTAGCGATGGGTCCAGAACCTTTCAAATTAGACAGCGTATTTCCTGCGGGACTACAAATGTTATATATTATGCCACCTGTCCGTGTCCAAGGATCTATGTGGGCCTTACCACACGTGAACTCAGGGTCCGTGTGCGGGAACATGTGCGGGACATTGGCGCGGCCAAGACAGTGTCCATGGTGTCGGATTTAAAAACAATCCCTCGACACTTTAGATCACATCATAATTGCAATTCTAAATTGCTCTCGGTCAGAGGGATTGATGTATTGCACCTGGGTGTGAGAGGTGGCGATCATAAAAAACGGTTAGCCCAGATCGAGACAAAATGGATCGTCTTGCTGGACTGTATGACCCCTAGAGGTCTGAACGAATCCCTGAGCTTTGCTCCCTATCTTTAACTGGTCATCTATTCACATGGGTGCCCATCCGCCTGCCTGCCGGATTTTATTCTCTTGCTTTTATATTGTTTTTAATTTTGTTTTTTGTCTTTTTACTTATTAGTAATCTCCTCCACCCATGGGCCTTTCCTGGACTGCTACTTCCTTTTCCTTTTCCCTGGTCATATGGATCACAGTCTATCGTCTTTACCATCTCCTAGGTTCGACATCGGATCACGGACAAGAATGACCTGGTTATATTTTGTATTATCAAAGGACTCACCATATTGATTTATGATGTCTATTTTACCCCATGTCGGATTGTGGCTGTATACATATACATTGGGAGATATCATTGTTCTTCTTGTGCTATATGCTTTATTACTATTACTCCTTATCATAGAATTATGTTATGTATGCGCCATCATATGTGTTAACAGTCATGTTTTATCCGATATATGGTATTTTACTTTTGGCTATATCTTCTCCGTTAGATAGACAATATTCCTGAGATGCTGTGGACCTGTGCTGTTTTTCTAGCAGTTGTAATTTCTAATGTCCCTTCGGTTCCTTTTTTACCCTTTTCCATTGGTGTCCCGTGGTTTGGGCTCCGACCTCTCTCTGCCAGGCAGAGTTATTGAGGTCCTTGATTGAATGTCAGTATCTGTGGTATTAGCGTCTTTCTCGGTGGCCGTGCGCATTACCCGGTGCATGGGCGGCTCCTCCATGTGGGCGGGCGTCTATTTGCCCTGCGTGATCGCCCTGGGCTTAGTCCCGGGGCGCTCGCGCTGGGCCTGACGCCGCGCCTCCGTCGAGGACCTTCCCATCGCCGGGCGCATGCGCCGCTAGCGCCTCCGGGATTGGCCGGTTAGGGACATGTGACTGGGGTTAGGTAGGTTAATAGCAGGTCCTGATCGCTCCTGCACATATCCCCTTGAGGAAGCGGCGTGGCAAGTGCCGCGAAACGCGCGTCGGGGCTTTTTTTCGGCAGGATTTTTCCCCCCCTCGGTCCCCCCTGAGCTGGTAAGCCATTTGTTACATTTCATCCATGTCTATTATACTGCGCTTAGTGTGACTGTTCGCATTACTGTGCTACTTACTGCTGAATCAGCCTACTATTGTCCTTTGGCACAGCACACTTTGTGCCTTTTAGGTATACATGTATATAATGCTCAGTGTGGGGTACTTTGAGGAGTGGGTTCTTTTGCCCCCTTATCTCTGTTATTTAGTGGAATTTGTACACTTTGTATATGTATGACAGTTTTTAATGTGTGTATAATAAAGAGTTGTTTTTTCCATATGCTCCAGTTTCTCCTGGTTTTTCGTATATATTGTATGGAGCGGATTTGATCCGTCTGGGTATTTTAACACACTTGTGTTTTTTCCAGACTGATAGTATGATTTTGGGATTTGTAATATTATTGCTCTTCATTTAGTTTATGAGGTTTCCCAGGGGGTGACAGGACCTCTAAGTATGTGAAAAAATCAGCTGTTGTTTTTTCTAACCTGCTGTCATGAAAGTCCTTAGAATGCTGTTACTAGTCTTTGCTTGAACCAGGAAACTTTCTATATGCAATAATCCCATAATGATAACGTGAATCCGATGTTTCATGTCTCTCAATAATATTATGTATTTGATATGATGAAGATTTGAATAGTTATGGCAGAAATAGAATTAATTCAGAATTTTATTAAGATGATAAAATCACATTTAAAATAGCTCCATACACTGTCCTCATAAATGGTCAGCTTTGAAGCATTTCCTGTTTAAACATCAGGCTCATAAGCATCCATCATACATGTCAGGAGGACAGAATACTACACTGAAATGTCAAACAATATAAAAGAGGTCACACATTTTCCTTTGCTTGCTAAAAGTGCTGTTCATAAATATTATTGCTTCCAATCCCTTCCTCTACAGCGCGTGTTTAGAAAAATGTGCATGTAATATAAATTGTGATTAGGAAAAAGCATATTCTACTTCCTGTTTTAGGACATGACAACAAAATAAATTATGTTTTATGGCCAAATGGAGTTGCCTTCAAGAAATCAGAAGTGAATTTAATTATAAATTATTACTATATCATATTTTTATATTTTTTTCACCTCTTCTTATAATTAATGTTGAGCGATACTTTCCGATATTTGAAAGTATCGGTATCGGATGGTATCGGCCGATACTGGCAAAGTATCGGATCTCGCCCATACCGATACCCGATACCAATACAAGTCAATGGGACACATATATTGGAATGTATCCTGGATGGTTCCCAGGGTGTGAAGGAGAGGAAACTCTCCTTCAGGCCCTGGGATCCATATTAATGTAAAAAATAAAGAATAAAAATAAAAAATATGGCTATACTCACCCCTCCGAACAACCCTGGCTGTCACCGCTGCAAGCGTCCGCCTCCATTCCTGAGAATTGCAGAGAGTGAAGGACCTTCGATGATGTCGCGGTGAGGTGACCGGTCACCTGACCGCTCACGTGACTGCTCACCTGACCGTGACGTCACCGAAGGTCCTTCACTCACTACATTCTCAGGAACGGAGGCGGACGCTCGCAGCGGTGACAGCCAGGGTTCACCGGAGGGGTGAGTATAGCCATATTTTTTATTTTTATTCTTTATTTTTTACATTAATATGGATCCCAGGGCCTGAAGGAGAGTTTCCTCTCCTTCAGACCCTTGGAACCACACGCACCGCACACTCCGATACCGATTTCCGATATCACAAAAATATCGGAACTCGGTATCGGAATTCCGATACAGGAAGTATCGGCCGATACCCGATACTTGCAGTATCGGAATGCTCAACACTACTTATAATACAAATTAATTTAAATTTTACATAACCAATAACCATTTACATTTAATTATCAGTGCACTGAAGACATAAAAATAATTTGCTAAAATATGCATAAATATATATATATATATATATAGTTGAAACCAGGTCAATTAAGATTACCATAATTATTAGTATTTACCAAATGCCAGAATAATGAAGGAGAGAGAATGTTTTAAGGCATTTTTATTACTTACTGCAACGTCAAAAGTTTACATACACTAAGATTACTATGCCTTTAACCCCTTCATGACCCAGCCTATTTTGACCTTAATGACCTGGTCGTTTTTTGCAATTCTGACCTGTGTCCCTTTATGAGGTAATAACTCAGGAACACTTCAACGGATCCTAGCGGTTCTGAGATTGTTTTTTAGTGACATATTGTTTGCTAGTGGTAAACTTAGGTCGATAAATTTTGCGTTTATTTGTGAAAAAAATGGAAATTTGGCGAAAATTTTGAAAATTTCGCAATTTTTAAATTTTGAATTTTTATTCTGTTAAACGAGAGAGTTATGTGACACAAAATAGTTAATAAATAACATTACCCACATGTCTACTTTACATCAGCACAATTTTGGAAGCAAAATTTTCTTTTGCTAGGAAGTTATAAGGGTTAAAATTTGACCAGCGATTACTCATTTTTACAACAAAATTTACAAAACCTTTTTTTAGGGACCACCTCACATTTGAAGTCAGTTTGAGGGGTCTATATGGCTGAAAATACTCAAAAGTGACACCATTCTAAAAACTGCACCCCTCAAGGTGCTCAAAACCACATTAAATAAGTTTACTAACCCTTCAGGTGCTTCACAGCAGCAGAAGCAACATGTAAGGAAATAATGAACATTTAACTTTTTAGTCACAAAAATTATCTTTTAGCAACAATTTTTTTATTTTCCCAAAGGTTAAAAGGAGCAACTGGACCCCAAAAGTTATTGTCCAGTTTGTCCTGAGTACGCTGATACACCACATGTGGGGGGGAACCACTGTTTGGGCACACGTCGGGGCTCAGAAGGGAAGTAGTGATGTTTTGGAATGCAGACTTTGATGGAATGGTCTGAGGGCATCATGTTACGTTTGCAGAGCCCCTGATGTGCCTAAACAGTAAAAAAAACCCACAAGAGACCCCATTTTGGAAACTAGACCCCCCCAAGGATCTTATCTAGATGTGTGGTGAGCACTTTGAACCCCCCCAAGTGCTTCACAGAAGTTTACAACGCAGAGCTGTAAAAATAAAAAATAATTTTTCTTTCCTCAAAAGTTATGTTTTAGCAAACAATTTTTTATTTTCACAAGGGTATCAGGAGAAATTGGATGCTTTAGCAAGAAATTTTTTTTTTGCAAGGGTAACAGGAGAATTTGGACCCAAATAGTTGTTTCCCAGTTTGTCCTGAGTATGATGGTACCCCATATGTGGGGGTAAACTACTGTTTGGGTGCACGTCAGGGCTCAGAAGGGAGGGAGCACCATTTGACTTTTTGAACGCAAGATTGGCTGGAATCAGTAGTGGCGCCATGTTGCGTTTGGAGACCCCTGATGTGCCTATGCAGTGGAAACCCCTCAATTCTAACTCCAACACTAACCCCAACACACCCCTAACCCTAATGGTTATATACTTATAATAACCATGTATAAGTATATAAGGGGACAATACAAATATCTCGCTGAGGATCTGTTTATACCAAGGAAGGTGATGGGCACAAGGGGGCATTCTTTGCGTCTGGAGGAGAGAAGGTTTTTCCACCAACATAGAAGAGGATTCTTTACTGTTAGGGCAGTGAGAATCTGGAATTGCTTGCCTGAGGAGGTGGTGATGGCGAACTCAGTCGAGGGGTTCAAGAGAGGCCTGGATGTCTTCCTGGAGCAGAACAATATTGTATCATACAATTAGGTTCTGTAGAAGGACGTAGATCTGGGGATTTATTATGATGGAATATAGGCTGAACTGGATGGACAAATGTCTTTTTTCGGCCTTACTAACTATGTTACTATGTTACTATGTTAATCCCAACTATAGCCATAACCCTAATCACAACCCTAACCCCACCACACCCCTAACCCTAATCCCAGCCCTAACCATAATCCTAACCCTAATCCCAACCCTAACCCTAATCCCAACCCTAACCTTAATCCCAACCCTAACCACAACCCTAACCCCAACACATCCCTAACCATAACCCTAACCACAAGCCTAATCTTAACCCTATTTCCAACCTTAGCTCTAATTCCAACCCTAACTCTAATTCCAACCCTAACCCTAAGGCTATTTGCCCACGTTGCGGATTCGTGTGAGATTTTTCCGCACCATTTTTGAAAAATCCGCAGGTAAAAGGCACTGCGTTTTACCTGCGGATTTACTGGTGATTTCTAGTGTTTTTTGTGCGAATTTCACCTGCGGATTCCTATTGAGAAACAGGTGTAAAACGCTGCAGAATCCGCACAAAGAACTGACATGCTGCAGAAAATACAACGCAGCGTTTCCGCGCAGTATTTTCCGCACCATGGGCACAGCAGATTTGGTTTTCCATAGGTTTACATGGTAGGGAGATTGGGCAGGTGCACTGCGTTTGTGCCCACCATTTTGGAAGATGGCAACGCCAATGGATAAGACGGACGGACATCGGGAGGCTCGGTAAGTATGAGGGGGTGGAACTGGAGCATGAGGCGGTTGGTCAGAGCATGGGGGGATCAGGCAGGAGGGTGGGGGAGCGGACAGGAGGACAGAGGGGAGTGGAGCACAGTACGGGACAGGGCGGAGGACTGGGGAGAAGATCGGTGGCGGGGGCAGATCAGGGTTTCCAGCCATGGCCGATGATATTGCAGTGGCTGGATTGTAATATTTCACCACTTTTCATAGGTGAAATATTACAAATTGCTCTGATTGGCTGGTTGAAAGTGAAACAGCCAATCAGAGTGATCGTAGCCACGGGGGGCGAAGCCACCCCCCTGGGCTAAAGTACCACTCCCCCTGTCCCTGTAGGTCGGGTGAAATTAGAGTTAACCCGTTCACCTGACCTACAGGGATGCGATCATTTTGTGACACAGCATATGCATGACACGGGGGATTGGAACTGACTTTCATGACACACGCTGTGTCACACGTCGGGAAGGGGTTAAACAATTATGGACAGCCCATATGATGATGTCATGTGTTTGGGAGCTTCCATAATGAAAACTAAATCCCGAGCAGTCATAAATAATCGGGGAAACCCCGAGCAACGAGTACACTCACTCATCACTAAACCTGACACATTATAACTAGTGATGAGCGAGTATACTCCTTGCTAGGGTCTCCGAGTATTTGTTAGTTTTAGGAGATTTAGTTTTCATTGCAGCAGTGGAATGAGTTACAGCTGCTAGCCAGCCTAAGTACATATGGGGTTGCCTGGTTGCTAGGGAATCCCCACATGTAATCAAGCTGTCTAGTAGCTGTAAATCATTCAGCTGTGGTGATGAAAACTAAATCTCCGAGCAGACATAAATACTCGGACACCGAGCATGCTCGGGAAAACCCGAGCAACGAGTACACTCGCTCATCACTAATTATAACACCAACACAACACTGATTAGCAAATAACTAGTGATGAGCAAGTATGCTCTGATAAGGTGTTATCCAAGCATGCTCAAGAGCTAATAGAGTATCTTCAACGCACTCTGATACTCTGTTCGAGTCGTCGTGGCTGCATGTCTCACAGCTGTTCGACAGCCACAACACATACAGTAATTGACTGTTTGTTGGGCAAACATGCTTGGATAACACCTTTATCAGAGTACGCTTGCTCACTGATATTTATAATGCTTGTTCTGTAAAATAAAACATCTTACTAAAAAATAAAAAAAGAAATTACTTGGGGGTCCCCCGTAATTTCCATAAGCTACAAAGGCAAAGCTGATGGCTGAGGGCTGATGTTAACACTCTGAAAAGGAGCCAATAGCCATAAAGGTTCCCTCCCATTCTACTACTATCAGTTCACAGCTGTTTGTTTAGCCTTCACTGATTATTATTGGTGGAGACACCCCCTCAAAAAATTACCTTGGGTCCCCACTATACTTAATAACCAGCAAGGACTGTTTTATATTAATAGCCTAGGAATGGGCCATGAATATTGCCGCCCTCTCTCAGAGTAAAAACATGAGCTCTCAGCCACCCCAGAAATGACGCATCAATAAGATGCGCCAAAACTGGTACTTAGCCTCGTTCTTCCCACTTGCCCTGTTGAAGTGGCCTTAGAGCGAGGCCTTTTTCCAGTTTCCCCCCATTATTTAAAGGGAACCTGTCACCCCGTTTTTTGAGATTGAGATATAAATACTGTTAAATAGGGCCGAGATGCAACTCGGCTTTGGGAAAATGGCCACCGCGATCTCTAATGCGCACGCGCGGCATCCCGCGGCCATTTTCCTGAAGCCCCGTGCAGCAGAGCACTCGATCTGCGCACGCGCGGCCCCAGGAAGATGGCCGCCCCCACCGACGAAAGGGATGACAGCGCAGATCGCGCGCTGCTTGTTCACGTGCCCACAGTGGATTAGTCACTTCAACAGGCGCACACCACTACGCCACCAACGTAAAGCTGAGGAAGAACCAGCGCTGTGAACACGCCCTCCCGACCTCACCAGCCTGATTGACAGGCGAAAACGGCGACTTTGGTAAGTTATTTCTCAGCATAGGTGGGGAATCGGGGTACACTACATACACTATAGTA
The DNA here is from genome assembly GCF_032444005.1 of Ranitomeya imitator. Lineage (NCBI taxonomy): Eukaryota > Metazoa > Chordata > Amphibia > Anura > Dendrobatidae > Ranitomeya > Ranitomeya imitator. The sequence goes on from NC_091285.1 coordinate 69,076,581, forward strand.
ACACACAGCGCAGGCCCTATTTAACAGTATTTATATCTCAATCTCAAAAAACGGGGTGACAGGTTCCCTTTAAAAATAAAAAAATTCCACACAGGTTCGAAGTAGTCCACCAAATCCAACTGTCATTTCTGGGTCACATTGCACTATAAGAGACCAGGTGACTCTGAAGACCTCTGACGTCAGTAATATTACCACGCTTCAGTTTTAAAAGAACAGTTTATTTGCCATACTTTTATGGTGTGGTGCCTCCATTTGTTGTTTTTTGTCTGTATGGTCTGGTTTTTACCAAGGAGGCTTTGCACCCATATTATCTTGGTGCTGCTCCTGTTTTCCTATTTATAATTATCTATCTATATTCTTTATATCTATTATCTAGCTTTCTATTATCTTTCAATTATTTATCACATATTTTAAGTATAAAACCTGTAATTTCTTGAATACATTTTATTCTGGTATGTGTCACACAGGATGACACACGGATGGCACACAGATTACACCCATACGCCCGGAGGGCCTACAGAAAGCAACACCGACAGTAAAAATTGATTTTATCATATTTTTTTTTTAACCAGACAAGTTAAAAGGACCTAGAATGGTTGACCAGTCTTGAGTAGAGATGCGCAAACCTGAGCTTAAAAGTTTGGCGTTCCAACGGGAGAGGTTAGTGTCTGGAACTAAATGCCGAACATGGACGGCTTGGTGTGGGTGTACATCCTTAGGCCGGGGTCAGACATAAAGTATAAAAATACGGTCCATTTTTTATGGCCGAGCTACGCAGAAAAGTTTCTGAACAGTGATCCATATGTCATACGTTGGAAAGGTATGGCTGCATATTTTGCACATGTAAACCTCCGTATGGCATTCGTACGGTATCCGTATAGCGAGATTTTCTCGCCGCCTTGCAAAATGTACATATAATGGATCCATAGGCTCAAATATTCATGAAAACATACATACAGTCTATATATATATATATATATATATATATATATATATATATATATACAGTACATGGTACAGTCGTCTTGGTCCCTTTGCATAGAAACAGCCCTAAAGAATAATGTTGCCACCCCCATGCTTCACAGTAGGTATGGTGTCTTTTGGATGCAACTCAGCATTCTGTCTCCTCCAAACACATTGAGACTTGTTTCTACCAAACAGTTCTACTTTTGCTTCATCAGACCATATGACATTCTTCCAATACTCTTCTGGATAATCCAAATGCCCTCCAACAAATTTCAGGTGGGCCCAGACATGTACTGGCTTAAGCAGGGGGACACATCTGGCACTGCAGGATCTGAGTCCCTGATGGCATAGTGTGCTGTTAATGGTAGCCTTTGTTACAGTGGTCCCAGCTCTATGCAGGTCAGTCACTAGGCCCCCCCTGTGTGGTTCTGGGATTTTTGCTCACCATTCTTGTGATCATTTTGACCCCATGGTGTGAGATCTTGCGTGGAGCCCCAGATTGAGGGAGATTGTCAATGGTCTTGTATGGCTTCCTTTTTCATATTATTGTTCCCACAGTTGATTTCATCAAACCAAACTGCTTGCCTATTGCAGATTCAGTCTTCCCAGCTTGATGCAGGGCTACAATTTTGTTTCTCATTTTTTTCGACAGCTCTTTGGTCTTCACCATAGTGGAGTTTAGAGTGTGACTGTTTGAGGTTATGGACACTTGTCTATTATATTGATAACAAGTTCAAACAGGTGCCATTACAACAGGTAATGAGTGGAGGACAGAGGAGCCTCTTAAAGAAGAAGTTACAGGTCTGTGAGAGCCAGAAATCTTGTGTTACACCACGCTATACTTACCTGTCCGGCCGGCGCGCTCCCGATGCTCCTCCTCGCTCCTCTCTCTCTGGATTTCCTGGCGTTCGCCCCTTCGGTGGCCCACGCATGCGCAGACGCGCTCCTCTCACCGCCGGGACTTCTGTGAGGTCATGACCCGCTGGCTCCGCCCCCAATATGGCGGCACCCATCGGGTATTTCTCCCCTGCACCACACCGGGTAAGACGCCTTTGCGTCTATTGCGTTTGCTGGTCTGCTGTTCCCTGCTATCTTCGCTGAGTCTCTTTTCTCCTTTGTTCCTGCCGTGTCCTGCCAGTCCTGTGATCCTGCCGTGTCCTGCCAGTCCTGTGATCCTGCCGTGTCCTGCCTGTCCTGTGTTCCAGTCGTGTCCTGCCAGTCTTATGTTCCTGCATCCCGACTGTGTCCTGCCAGTCCAGCGTTCCTGTCTCCATCATTCCTGCTGAATCCAGTCAGCTCCGCGTTCCTGTCCTACCTAGCCGCTCCTTTTGGGTCTGCCGTATTCCGCTAGTCCAGAGTCTCCGTGGTCTCCTTCTGTCAAGTACTAGCATCCTACCGGTTAGTGCCACTCCTTGCTTTCTCCGTCTGTCCACAGTACCACCGCCATCCTAGCTTCTTCTGTTCTTCCTCTGTGCTTTCTCAGTCGTCCCTTTGGTTCCGGCTGTCGCGGCTTCACCCTCCTTGGGCCTGTCCCTAACACTCCCTGTACAGGGGGTGGTGCCATCTGGTCCACTAGCCCTCGGGGGCTCTGAAGTCGTGACCCAGAGGGTCCACTTCCTAATCCTAATAGTACGCAAAGGCCATGGATCCCGCTGGAGCTGCGGCCACTCAGAAAGCGCTTGTTTTCCTACGGGAGAACCAGACTAGGATGATGTCTTTTATGAAGTCTATGGACTCTCGTCTCTCTGCTCTTCAGTCCTCTGATCTGGGGAATGCCTCCCAGCTGGCCAGTTTGCAACAAGAACTGGCACAGCAGCGTGACGCTCAGTCCCATATCTTGGGGTATATGGCTTCTGTTGATAATCGTCTGCTTTCTCTCCAGGCTGCTGCTTCCGGTTCTTCTCCAGCTCAAGTTCCCCATCCCACTCCTTGTTTGGCCAAACCTCCTCGCTTTAATGGAGATCCCAAACTATGTCGGGGATTTCTCAATCAGTGCCGTCTTCACTTTGAGCTCCTTCCCCTGCAGTATCCTACAGATCGGGCCAAGGTAGCCTTTATTGTTTCTCATTTGGAAGGAGATGCTTTGGCATGGGTTAATCCTCTTTGGGAGCGGGATGATCCTGTGGTTCTTCAGCTTACCCTTTTTCTTGAGACTTTTCGTCGGGTTTTTGATGAACCGGGTCGCTTGGCCTCTACTACTGAGGCATTGTTTAATCTACTACAGGGATCTCTATCGGTCGGGCAATATGCTATCCAGTTTCGGACCTTATCCTCTGACTTGGGCTGGAATAATGAGGCTTTAGTGGGGGCTTTCTGGCGGGGGCTTTCTAGTCGTGTGAAGGATGAATTAGCTGGTCGTGACACCCCAACTAATTTGGAGGACTTAATTGCTTTGGCTACACGAATAGACCTTCGCTTTCAGGAACGAGCTCGGGAGAGAAAATCTCCTCGTTCTTCTATGACTTCCCGTAGGCCTCCCAGTCCATGTCCTAGGGGTTCTACTTCTGGTTCCGCTCCTGAGCCTATGCAAGTTGATCGCATAAAACTCTCTGAGCAAAGTCGCATGGAGAGACGCTCCCAGGGCCTTTGTTTTTACTGTGGAAGTTACATAGTAACATAGTAACATAGTTAGTAAGGCCGAAAAAAGACATTTGTCCATCCAGTTCAGCCTATATTCCATCATAATAAATACCCAGATCTACGTCCTTCTACAGAACCTAATAATTGTATGATACAATATTGTTCTGCTCCAGGAAGACATCCAGGCCTCTCTTGAACCCCTCGACTGAGTTCGCCATCACCACCTCCTCAGGCAAGCAATTCCAGATTCTCACTGCCCTAACAGTAAAGAATCCTCTTCTATGTTGGTGGAAAAACCTTCTCTCCTCCAGACGCAAAGAATGCCCCCTTGTGCCCGTCACCTTCCTTGGTATAAACAGATCCTCAGCGAGATATTTGTATTGTCCCCTTATATACTTATACATGGTTATTAGATCGCCCCTCAGTCGTCTTTTTTCTAGACTAAATAATCCTAATTTCGCTAATCTATCTGGGTATTGTAGTTCTCCCATCCCCTTTATTAATTTTGTTGCCCTCCTTTGTACTCTCTCTAGTTCCATTATATCCTTCCTGAGCACCGGTGCCCAAAACTGGACACAGTACTCCATGTGCGGTCTAACTAGGGATTTGTACAGAGGCAGTATAATGCTCTCATCATGTGTATCCAGACCTCTTTTAATGCACCCCATGATCCTGTTTGCCTTGGCAGCTGCTGCCTGGCACTGGCTGCTCCAGGTAAGTTTATCATTAACTAGGATCCCCAAGTCCTTCTCCCTGTCAGATTTACCCAGTGGTTTCCCGTTCAGTGTGTAATGGTGATATTGATTCCCTCTTCCCATGTGTATAACCTTACATTTATCATTGTTAAACCTCATCTGCCACCTTTCAGCCCAAGTTTCCAACTTATCCAGATCCATCTGTAGCAGAATACTATCTTCTCTTGTATTAACTGCTTTACATAGTTTTGTATCATCTGCAAATATCGATATTTTACTGTGTAAACCTTCTACCAGATCATTAATGAATATGTTGAAGAGAACAGGTCCCAATACTGACCCCTGCGGTACCCCACTGGTCACAGCGACCCAGTTAGAGACTATACCATTTATAACCACCCTCTGCTTTCTATCACTAAGCCAGTTACTAACCCATTTACACACATTTTCCCCCAGACCAAGCATTCTCATTTTGTGTACCAACCTCTTGTGCGGCACGGTATCAAACGCTTTGGAAAAATCGAGATATACCACGTCCAATGACTCACCTTAGTCCAGTCTATAGCTTACCTCTTCATAAAAACTGATTAGATTGGTTTGACAGGAGCGATTTCTCATAAACCCATGCTGATATGGAGTTAAACAGTTATTCTCATTGAGATAATCCAGAATAACATCCCTCAGAAACCCTTCAAATATTTTACCAACAATAGAGGTTAGACTTACTGGCCTATAATTTCCAGGTTCACTTTTAGAGCCCTTTTTGAATATTGGCACCACATTTGCTATGCGCCAGTCCTGCGGAACAGACCCTGTCGCTATAGAGTCACTAAAAATAAGAAATAATGGTTTATCTTCTGCAAGTTCCTCGCATCTTCTCCGAGCTTGCCCAGACCATCCGGAAAACTCCTCCGCCTAGGTCACGTAAGAGAGGCCTCCCTAGGTGCATGTGAAACCTCTCAACCCCTCACTTTGCCCGGTTTTTTGCATGTTTCTGGTAAGCGTTTTTCTCTGGAGGCTTATTTGGACTCGGGTGCTGCCGGGAATTTTATTAGGTTGGAGGAGGTAATTAAATTCTCAGTTCCCGTAAAGCCCTTAGAGAACCCTCTACTTCTTGTTTCCGTAGATGGAAGACCCTTGCAAGAGACCATAACGCAGGTTACGCACTCAGTTGAGCTCCAAGTAGGGGCTCTTCATAAGGAACAGATCTCCTTCTTTGTCTTAGCTAACATTTCTCATCCTATTCTCTTTGGCCTTCCGTGGCTGAGACTCCACGAACCTCTTCTAGATTGGCATAAGGGCAACATTCTTCGTTGGGGAGATTCCTGTCGGTCTCGTTGTCTGCTGCCGGTGCGTCCTGTGGGTGTTCCCAGTCCCTCTCCCATTCCCTCCGGGTTGCCTTCTGCTTATTCTTCTTTTTCGGATGTTTTTGATAAAAAGGAGGCGTAGTCCCTTCCTCAGCATCGTCTCTACGACTGCCCTATAGATCTCGTTCCTGGTGCCACTCCTCCCAGGGGTAGAATCTACCCTCTCTCGCCTGCGGAGACTCAAGCTATGTCAGACTATGTTCAAGAGAATCTCGCTAGAGGTTTTATTCGGAAGTCTTCTTCTCCTGCCGGAGCAGGTTTCTTTTTTGTGAAGAAGGATGGTAGTCTTCGCCCCTGTATTGATTACAGGGGTTTAAACAGCATCACAGTGAAGAACAAGTACCCCTTACCTCTAATCTCTGAACTTTTCGACCGTCTGAGAGGAGCACGAATCTTCACCAAACTTGATCTCCGAGGGGCCTACAACTTGGTTCGCATCCATACGGCAGATGAGTGGAAAACGGCATTCAACACTCGGGATGGACACTACGAGTATTTGGTAATGCCTTTTGGGCTTTGTAATGCGCCTGCGGTGTTCCAGGAGTTCGTTAATGACATTTTTCGAGACTGTCTCTATACCAGTGTTGTGGTCTATTTGGATGACATCCTTGTCTTCTCCCCTGATCTATCCACCCATCGACAATACGTCCGCCGAGTCTTACTTCGACTAAGAGAAAACCATCTTTTCACAAAGATTGAAAGATGCATCTTCGAACAGTCTTCCGTGCCTTTCCTAGGTTATATCGTGTCCGAGGATGGTCTGACTATGGATCCTGAGAAGGTGTCTGCAGTTCTGAATTGGCCCCGTCCATCGGGAGTAAAGGCTATTCAGCGATTTCTGGGCTTTGCCATTTATGACAGACAACTTATTCCTCACTTTTCTTCTCTGTCCAAGCCAATCTCTGCTCTGGTTCGAAAGGGAGTCGATCCCAATCTTTGGCCATCTGAGGCTGAAACAGCATTTCAAACTCTGAAGCAAGAGTTTGCCTCTGCATCGGTGCTCCATTGACCTGATTCTAATAGACCATTCATTCTTGAAGTGGATGCGTCCTCTATCGGAGCCGGAGCTGTACTCCTCCAGAAGTCTAACTCGGGTCGATTAGTCTCTTGTGGATTTTTCTCTAAGGCATTTTCTACTCCTGAACATAATTATTCCATCGGTGACAGAGAATTGCTTGCCATCAAATTGGCCTTGGATGAGTGGCGGTATCTTCTTGAGGGGGCTGTTCATCCTTTTGTCATTTTTACTGACCACAAAAATCTAGCCTATGTTCAGTCAGCCCAAAGGCTGAATCCTCGACAAACCAGATGGTCGTTGTTCTTCGGACGTTTCGATTTTGAGCTACATTTCCGACCTGGAGATAAGAACATCAGAGCTGACGCCCTGTCACGGTCTTTTCAACCATCTGATGTAGAGGAGAGACCTGCGCACATTCTTGATCGAGCTAAGATTGTTTCTCTGGCTCCTCTCGATGTTCTCACGCCGCCTCCAGAAAAAACCTTCGTTTCTAATAGTGACAAGTTGAAGGTCTTACGTTGGGGTCATTCCTCCCTGTTCGCCAGACATGTCGGAGGTAAGAAGACCCTCTCCCTGATTTCTCGCCATTATTGGTGGCCTTCTCTTCGCCAGGATGTGTTAGATTTCGCTGCTTCCTGTTCCTCGTGCGCTCGGAATAAGGTTCCTCGACAGCTGCCTTCTGGTTCTCTGCTTCCACTTCCTGTGCCTTCTGTTCCCTGGACTCATATCGCTATGGACTTTGTCACCGATTTACCGAGGTCCTCTAATTGCACTGCAATTCTGGTGGTCGTAGACAGATTTTCTAAGATGGCCCATTTCATCTCTCTTCCTGGACTTCCATCTGCTCCTGACCTTGCGAAGATTTTCTTACTTCAAGTTTTTCGGCTCCATGGATTCCCTCAGCACATCGTCTCTGACCGAGGAGTCCAGTTTACCTCACGTTTTTGGAGAGCGCTTTGTGGTCTTATGAAGGTATCCCTAGATTTTTCTTCTGCTTATCACCCCCAGTCCAATGGTCAGGTGGAGCGTGTTAATCAAATCCTTATCTCCTATCTTCGTCACTTTACCAATGCTCACCATGATGACTGGGTGTCTCTTCTTGCTTGGGCAGAATTCGCCTACAATAACCACACTGGCGAATCTTCATCTAAGTCTCCCTTTTTTATTGTTTTTGGGCAACATCCCGGTATTCCTCTCCCTGTTCTCCCCACCTCAGGCATACCGGCAGCGGACTCCTTGTCCCAGGAGTTTTCCAAAATTTGGCAGGAGACTAAAGAGGCCCTTAAAAAGGCTAGTGACAGAATGAAAAGGTATGACAAAAGGCGTTTGGATGTCCCTCCTTATCAACCTGGCGATAAGGTCTGGCTTTCCTCTCGCTACATCCGACTCAAAGTCCCCTCTCAGAAGTTTAGTCCACGTTACATCGGTCCCTTTGAGGTTTCTAGTCGAATTAATAATGTAGCATACAAATTGAAATTGCCAGCTTCCCTACGCATTCCTAATGCTTTTCATGTATCACTCCTCAAACCTGCATTTTTCAATCATTTTCATCCGGTTTCGTCACGTTCTCGCCAACCTGTTTCTTCCGATGCCTCTTTTGAAGTTAAAAATATTCTTGCTAAAAAGTCTTTTTATTTGATTGACTGGAAAGGGTTTGGACCTGACGAGAGGTCTTGGGAGCCTCTTGAAAATATTAATGCTCCGCTAGTCTTAAAGAGTTTCCTTTCTAGTTCTAAAGGGGGAGACGGTTAAAGAGGGGGTACTGTTACACCACGCTATACTTACCTGTCCGGCCGGCGCGCTCCCTATGCTCCTCCTCGCTCCTCTCTGGATGGAGGTCGCGACCCGCTGGCTACACCCCCAATATGGCGGCGTTCATCGGGTATTTCTCCCTGCACCGCACCGGGTAAGACGCCTTTGCATCTATTGCGTTTGCTGGTCTGCTGCCAGCATTCCTTTAGATTCCCTGGCTCTGTTCCCTGCTTTCTACGCTGAGTCTCTTTTCTCCTTTGTTCCTGCCATTTCCTGCCAGTCCTGTGATCCTGCCGCGTCCTGCCAGTCCTGTGATCCTGCCGTGTCCTGCCTGTCCTGTGGTCCTGCCGTGTCCTGCCAGTCCTGTGATCCTGCCGTGTCCTGCCAGTCCTGTGATCCTGCCGTGTCCTGCCAGTCCTGTGATCCTGTCGTGTCCTGCCTGTCCTGTGATCCCGCCGTGTCCTGCCAGTCCTGTGATCCTGCCGTGTCCTGCCAGTCCTGTGATCCTGCCGTGTCCTGCCAGTCCTGTGATCCTGCCGTGTCCTGCCAGTCCTGTGTTCCAGTCGTGTCCTGCCAGTCTTATGTTCCTGCATCCCGACTGTGTCCTGCCAGTCCAGCGTTCCTGTCTCCATCGTTCCTGCTGAATCCAGTCGGCTCCGCGTTCCTGTCCTACCTAGCCGCTCCTTTTGGGTCTGCCGTATTCCGCTAGTCCAGAGTCCCCGTGGTCTCCTTCTGTTAAGTACTAGCATCCTACCGGTTAGTGCCACTCATTGCTTTCTCCGTCTCTCCACAGTACCGCCGCCATCCTAGCTTCCTCTGTTCTTCCTCTGTGCTTTCTCAGTCGTCCCTTTGGCTCTGGCTGTCGCGGCTTCACCCTCCTTGGGCCTGTCCCTAACACTCCCTGTACAGGGGGTGGTGCCATCTGGTCCACTCGCCCTCGGGGGCTCTGAAGTCGTGACCCAGAGGGTCCACTTCCTAATCCTAATATCTTGCATGTTTTTAGGTGACCAAATACTTATTTTGCACCATAATTTGCTAAATAAATCTTGCCAAATCAGACAAGGTAATTTTCTGGCTTTGTTTTCTCAATTTTGACTCTCATAGTTGTGGTCTACCTATCAATTACAGGCCTCTCTCATCTTTTTAAGTTGGAGAACTGGCACAATTGGTGGCTGACTAAATACTTTTTTTCACCACTGTATTTTGTATGTAATTTATGCATTTACGTATGTACTAAGCTGTAGTATGTATGTAAGTATGGTGTTTAATGGGATTTCGATGTCTAGCCCCCAACAGTACTGTATTTTAATATGTATCTAGGATACATGAGTATCTTGTATACAGAGAGGCATATATCCAATAATGTTGGTCTGTAGAGCTAAAGTCTCACTTTAAATCACTGCATTACCTTCAAACACCTGCTAAAGCTTTTCATTGTTTTAGTTGTGTAATATGAGCTTTTTTATTTCATCACTAAAGGAAACAACAGATTGTGTTTGAGGAAAATGTGAAAGCTCTTGTTGACTTGTGGTCACAGCCTCCCACAGAGCAGTAAAATGGTAAGATGACGGGAGCCCGCTCTCACATCAAACCTAAGTCTGCCATGAAAATATGATAGCAAAACTCATACAAGTCAACTAAACAGAGTCAGGCAATTGCATCGAAAGGCGCAATCCATCTAGATTTTCCTCTCATTAATATTACAATACAAAATTATTTTTTCATCTTTCATTTTCTAAAGCATTTTTTATACTGTATTAATTTGATAAATATCAACAATATGTTAGTAAAACTTATTAATCCTAAAATGTCCTTTACAGATGGAGAATGACTATCTAATGTTAGAAGCTACAATAAGTAGTGTTGTTGAGCGATACCGTCCGATACTTGAAAGTATCGGTATCGGATAGTATCGGCCGATACCTGAAAAATATCGGATATCACCGATACCGATATCCGATACCAATACAAGTCAATGGGACACCAAGTATCGGAAGGTATCCTGATGGTTCCCAGGGTCTGAAGGAGAGGAAACTCTCCTTCAGGCCCTGGGATCCATATTAATGTGTAAAATAAAAGAATTAAAATAAAAAATATTGATATATTCACCTCTCCGGCGGCCCCTGGACATCACGCTGGTAACCGGCAGGCTTCTTTGTTTAAAATGACCGCCACGCGACCAATCAGAAGCCGTGACGTCATTCGCAGGTCCTAAATTCCTAGAATTAGGAGTTTAGTGAATGAGAATGACGTCGCGGCTTCTGATTGGTCGCGTGCCGCTAATTCTAGGAATTTAGGACCAGCGAATGATGTCTCTGCTTCTGATTGGTCGCGTGGCGGTCACATGAGCGGCACGCGACCAATCAGAAGCCGCGACGTCATTCGCAGGTCCTAAACGCGCTCATTTTAAACAAAGAAGCCTGCCGGTTACCAGCGTGATGTCCAGGGGCCGCCGGAGAGGTGAATATATCAATATTTTTTATTTTAATTCTTTATTTTACACATCCCTATGGATCCGATACCAATACCCGATACCACAAAAGTATCGGATCTCGGTATCGGAATTCCGATACTGCAAGTATCGGCCGATACCCGATACTTGCGGTATCGGAATGCTCAACACTAACAATAAGTCATTTTAATACAAGTGTTTTTTCCATGAGTTGCAATTTTGCTGCAAGTCAAGAACTGGAGTTTTTTGTTAATTTTGTCACTCCATTAAACTGCATGGAAAAAATACATAAAACACCAGAAACAGAATAATAAGTCTGCAATTTGCATGTCAAATTATTTGTGGATTTTTTCTGCAGTGTGTTGATGAGATTTTTTAAATTCTCAATCATGTTGCTAATACTTGCTGCATATTTTCCACCTGTAAATTTGGTGTAGAAATTTTGTATGTCCGCCATGCGAACATGCAATAGTTCTTACCTACGTAGGAGCAAATATTTTCAAATCTGAATTTTACAGCTTTGCTGAATTTTCAAAGGAGATTTATTCCAAAGCTCAAGTTACTCTGAAAACACATGTATGACACTGAGGTCTCCTAGGACTGAGTCCAGCTTTCAAGCTTTTTAAAGCAAACGCAGCCATAGCAATGTCAAAGTAACATCAATATATATGAATAGCAAATGATCATTGCTGCTGTTCTGACACACACTTTCCGTACTTTGTTTGAGTGTTTTATGGCTTTCTTTCCTTTTCGCTATGGCTAATTTGTGAGCTGTGACGTCTTCTCACTGTCCAGATTCACCCAAAATGGTTTTTTTATCCCCTGCTTTTGTACAGGCTACGATAGTTCCTTATGATGGGCTATACTATAAAATATGATATAATTGCTGTAAGGCATTATGCTGCGGCCCACTTGGCCACTTTCAAAGTATTGTGATCCTTCTGTAGCTGATGCAATCTTCTGCAATATGTTAAAATGGTGACAACTATTTTAGACAAATTGCGGAAAGCACATTGACAAGTGTTCTTATTTGCCAAGTTCAGTGAATTCCTAAAAATGCTGCTTAACTTCATGTGGAGGAAAGAAAAATAGGACACAAAAGAGCACAATAGGGTCTTATCCGATGGCAATGCAAAATTAGAAAAGTGAGGTCACTCACCAGGACAAGTTGAATTATAGCATTTGGTAGACAAGTAATACTAAGGGTACCGTCACACAGTGGCACTTTTGTCGCTACGACGGTACGATTCGTGACGTTCCAGCGATATCGTTACGATATCACTGTGTCTGACACGCAGCAGCGATCAGGGATCCTGCTGAGAATCGTACGTCGTAGCAGATCGTTTGGAACATTCTTTCGTCGCTGGATCTCCTGCTGTCATCGCTAGATCGGTGTGTGTGACACCGATCTAGCGATGCGTTCGCTTGTAACCAGGGTAAACATCGGGTTACTAAGCGCAGGACCGCGCTTAGTAACCCGATGTTTACCCTGGTTACCAGCGTAAATGTAAAAAAAAACAAACAGTACATACTTATATTCCGGTGTCCGTCAGGTCCCTTGCCGTCTGCTTCCCGCACTCACTGACTGCCGGCCGTAAAGTGAAAGCAGAGCACAGCGGTGACATCACCGCTGTGCTTTCACTTTACGGCCGGCAGTCAGTGAGTGCGGGAAGCAGACGGCAAGGGACAGACACCGGAATGTAAGTATGTGCTGTTTGTTTTTTTTACGCTGGTAACCAGGGTAAATATCGGGTTACTAAGCGCAGTCCTGCGCTTAGTAACCCGATGTTTACCCTGGTTACCCGGGGACCTCGGCATCGTTGGTCGCTGGAGAGCTGTCTGTGTGACAGCTCTCCAGCAACCACACTACGACTTACCAACAATCACGGCCAGGTTGTATCGCTGGTCGTGATCGTTGGTAAATCGTATAGTGTGACGGTACCCTAAGACTAAGGTTTTTGTCCAGATGAAGAGGTCATGTGGGACCTTGAACAGTGTTGACCTGTAAACCTATGCAATAAAACTCTTTTGATTTTATCCTGTCACCTAGCTTTTATCAGCAGCTCATTGAACGACACCTCCATCCTGCTTCTTACTTAAATTCATTTAGCATAAGATCGATTTGCTTATCTCTATTCTTATAATATTCATCATTTGTAATAGTAAGGCTAGGGTCACATGAATGTATTTTCCCTCATCTGAGAAAATAGATAGCTTATGCTAATTACACTCTGATCAGCATTTGATTGGAGTGTAATCATAGTGTGATCTAATTTTCTCGGATAAAGAGAAGATGGAAAACAAATTTCTCCATCCTGTCCATTCTGATAATCTGTGAAAATCGGACTACACTCTGATGCCATTCCAGTGCAGTCTGACTATTTCCATGGACTCACTGACTTGCATGGCTGAGTGTGATCCTATTTAAGGATGCAAATCGTGTATGCTGAGATTTTTTTCTCAGACAGACTCGGCCTGAAGAAAAAAATTGGACATGTGCACAGCCCCATAGAATAATGTTGGTCTAAGAGCGATCCAATCTTTAGTTGAGTTGCACTTGGACAGAAAATGCTGTCTTCTATACATGCTCTAATACAGACTGCTTTAGTGTGGCTCATAATTTTCTACTCATAGTCTTTATTTTATTCCTAAAACATCTTTTTAAGAGTTTGGAGATTGCAGAGATCACACAGAATCCTATGTGACCCTACTGAATCTGTACATATACTTTCATATAAAAAGGAATCGAGAGAAAAATGGTCTCATTGCATGAGATGTGGTAGTACAGTAACATTTTGCACTAAAAGCATGATCTGTACTATAGAGCTACACCAACTCACTATTATCTATTCAGTCTATAGCTTTGCACAGTACTTACATGGGGCTGTGGCCTAAAACTCTTAAACCTTCCATTAATTATAGGTCATTTCAGGTCATGGGGAGAATCTATTTATTAATTAAAATTCCATAGATAGCACAATGGTCAAAAATGAAGAAATGAAGAAAAGCCCAAATAGCGAGCCATACCAGGAGCGTTCATTAGCAAAAGCAACAACAAAAAAAATAAAAAATAAATATATGTTATAAAAAAAATCATATGTCCCTTTTTATGAAATAATTAGCTGTTTTTGGTGGTCCTGCTCCTTAAGTTTCCAATGTATAGGTTTATTATAATTCAGATACTCTTAGCTTTCTGTGTTCTCACTTTTCTGGCATTTCAGAGCTAACATTACAGCAGTAAATGATTTGTCCAGAAAGCAAGACTCAATCACGGCGACCGCAGCTGTAACAGACTTAGCAATTAAGTGTAAAGTCTTGTCTGGTTAAATGGTCATATGTTTATGTAGTTAGCATACATCTGGTAATTTAAACTGCTAGAACAATTATTTTCACTTTCATTTTTACTGATATGTGAATTTTAGTTTCTGGTAGAGCAACTTTTCTTTTTTTTTTTCCTAATGGCTAAAAATACTTGTAAAGAATTCTATTCCTCCCCCCTGACTTTTTCGATGGGTCGAGTAAATGAAATCAACAAACTTTATGTTTGCAAGTAATAAAGCAAACCTGCTGGGGCATGTAACTTTACAAATCCTTCAATTTATGGTACACAATTAATCAACAACGAGTAACGTGCGTAGACGATCTTTTATGCAATTCCACTTGTATGCAATTCCAGTTGTAGAGTTTTGCAGTTATGCGTAGGCCGTTGGGGAAAAAGAAGCAATGAAATACAAAGCATCTGCAGAACATAATGCCGATCTTGAAAATGAGTTAAGACTAAGAAAATCGATGACATGACCGTGTAATTCAGTTTCCATGGCCACCAAACATGGGGAATAAGTCATTTTGAAGGCCAATAACTAAAGGTCAGATACAGCTTTCACAATTATGTTTCTAATATGATGGGAGAATTGTGCTGATGTTCAAACTTATATGGAAAAAAGGGAACATCAAGAAAACAGCAGAAAAAGCAGTAGACTATGGAGGGTGGTGTTGGTGGGGGAGTGATACTGAGCTACCTGTGCCAAAATTCTGTCTCAATTTGTGCAAAAAAAAAAAACAGGCATACATGTCTTGACTCTTGAGCCACATTTATTATGTATTTTGGATAATAAGATTTTGCACATCATTGGACAATGCCTAGAAAAAGAGGTGTGGCTTAATAAAAAGGAATGGCTTAAAGAAATTTGGGCATGTGTCAAAATAGTCCCAAAGTGTTGGCGTAAAAAATTATGGAAACTTACCCCCACTATGTACATCACATATTCAGGGCCGGCGTTAGGGGCAGGCAGACCAGGCAGCTGCCTGGGACCCCTGCTCTCCCAGAGGCCCCCAGCTAGCAGCAAGTCACGCAGCCACTATGGGGCCCTTGTGAAGCAGGGGGGCCTGCCTGCTGCCAGCGCTGACTCCCCCGCCGCATTGAACTATACCGGCATCTGCTGGTACAGTTCAAAGCAATGATGGAGGAGAGAGAGTCACCTGACACTCCCTCTCCCATCATTCCCAGCTCTGCCTCTGACACTGCGGGCATAATCACGCACTAACTGTGTGCTAGGCAGTGCGGCGGCGACCGCCAACGCAGGAGCAGAGAGCAGCACGGGCTCGAGGAGAGGTGAGGAGCTTGTGTTTTTTTTTACTGGACTGTGGGGCCATTCTCGGGAGGGGAGAAGAGGGGAGGTAAAGGGGATGTGGGCTGTGCTGCAAACTACTATGTGGGCAGTGCTGTATACCAGAGGTCCCCAACTCCAGTCCTCAAGGCCCACCAACAGGTCATGTTTTCAGGATTTCCTTAGTCTTGCCCAGGTAATAATTGCATCACCTGTGCAATGCAAAGGAAATCCTGAAAACATGACCTGTTGGTGGGCCTTGAGGACTGGAGTTGGGGACCTCTGCTGTATACTACTGTGTAGGCAGTGCTGTATACTACTGTGTGGGCAGTGCTGTATACTACTGTGTGGGCTGTGCTATATACTATGATGTGGGCTATGCTACATATTACTATGTGGGCTGTGTTATATACTATGGGGGTATATTATATTCTATGGGGAGGCTGTGTTATATACTATGTGGCTGTGTTATATATTTGGAGGTACATTATATTCTATGGAGGAGGCTGTGTTATATACTATGGGGGCTGCATTATATTCTGTGCTGGGCTTTATTAGATTTTATGAGGGATTATTGCATCATACTCTTTGATTGGGCTACATTATATTCTATGGGGAGTTGGGTTGTATTATATCCTGTTCGGGGCTACATTATATTCTATGGGGGCTGTATTATATTTATATTCTATGAGGTGTGATTGCATAATACTCTATGGGGGGGGCACATTATACTATATGGAGGGCTGCATTATATTCTATGGCGAGTAGTGTTGAGCATTCCGATACTGCAAATATCGGGTATCGGACGATATTCGCTGTATCGGAATTCCGATACTGAGTTCCGATATTTTTGCGATATCGGATACCGGAATCAGAAGTTCCCATAGTGCAATGATGCACTATAATGGAGTGTGGGTGGTGAGTGGGCGGAGACTGCGTGTGTGTGTGTACGGGCGTGGTCTGTGCGTGACCATGGGGGGTCTGTGCATGTCTGCTGGGGCTCTGTGCGGCTTGCAGGGGCTCTGTGTGGGCTTGCCGGGGCTCTGTGCGGGCTTGCTGGGGCTCTGTGTGGCTTGCAGGGGCTCTGAGTGGGCTTGCCAGGGCTCTGTGTGGGCTTGCCAGGGCTCTGTGCAGGCTTGCAGGGGCTATGTGCAGCTTGCCGGAGCTCTGTGCGACTTTCGGGGGCTCTTTGTGGGCTTGCCGGGGCTCTGTTTGGCTTGCGGGGGCTCTGTGTGGGCTTGCCGGGTCTCTGTGCGGGCTTGCTGGGGCTCTGTGCGGCTTGTGGAGTCTCTGTGCGGGCTTGCTGGGGCTCTGTGTGGCTTGCCGGGGCTCTGTGCGGTCTTGCCGGGGCTCTGTGCGGGCTTGCCGGGGCTCTGTGCGGCTTGCTGGGGCTCTGTGTGGGCTTGCCGGGGCTCTGTATGGGCTTGATGGGGCTCTGTGCGGGTTTGCCGGGGCTCTGTGCGGCTTGCGGGGGCTCTGTGCGGGCTTGCCGGAGCTCTGTGTTGGCTTGCTGGGGCTCTGTGCGGCTTGCCGGGGCTCTGTGCGGGCTTGACGGGGCTGTGTGCGGGCTTGCTGGGGCTCTGGGCGGGCTTGCCAGTGCTTTGTGCGGCTTGCAGGGGCTCTGTGCGGGCATGCCGGGACTCTGTGCGGGCTTGCCGGGGCTCTGTGTGGGCTTGCCGGGGCTCTGTGTGGCTTGCCCGGGCTCTGTACGGGCTTGGGGGGCTCTGTGCGGGCTTGCCGGGGCTCTGTGCGGCTTGCCGGGGCTCTGTGCGGGCTTGCCGGGGCTCTGTACGGGCTTGGGGGGCTCTGTGCAGGCTTGCCGTGGCTCTGTGCGGCTTGCGGGGGCTCTGTGCGGGCTTGCCGGGGCTCTGTGCGGGCTTGCCAGGGCTCTATGTTGGCTTGCTGTGGCTCTGTGCGGCTTGCGGGGGCTCTGTGCGGGCTTGCCGGGGCTGTGTGCGGGCTTGCCGGGGCTCTGTGCGGGCTTTCCGGTGCTTTGTAAGGCTTGCAGGGGCTCTGTGCGGGCTTGCCGGGGCTCTGTGCGGCTTGTGGGGGCTCTGAGCGGGCTTGCCGGGGCTCTGTGTGGGCTTGCCGGGGCTCTGTGTGGGCTTGCTGGGGCTCTGTGCGGCTTGCGGGGCTCTGTGTGGGCTTGCTGGGGCTCTGTGCGGGCTTGCGGGGGCTCTGTGCGGGCTTGCCAGGGCTCTCTGCCAGGGGTCTGTGCAGGCATCATCTGATGGGACTACAAGTCCTGTCGGACGATGCCTGCAACAGTGACAGTGATTGACACATTAGCCAATGATGGGTGAGTAGAAGTCCCATCATCCAGCTAATGTGTTGAATGTAAAAAAAAAGCCCGCACAGAGCCCCCGCAAGCTGCATAGAGCTCTGGCAAGCCCGCACAGAGCCCCCGCAAGCCGCACAGAGCCCCGGAAAGCGCGCACAGAGCCCCAGCAATCCCGCACAGAGCCCAGGCAAGCCCGCACAGAGCCCAGGCAGGCCATACAGAGCCCCGAGACGCCTGTACAGATCCCCGGCAGGCCCGCACAGTCCCCGCCCGCACACACAGACACGCACAGTATCCACCCACGCACCGCCCACACTCTTCCCCCCTCCGGAACAGGATGTAGAAGGGCAGAAAGGGCTTATTTACATTCCGATATTTGTGTCCCATTGACTTGCATTGGTAACGGGTATCGGTATCGGCGATATCCGATATTTTTTGGATATCGGCCGATCCAATCTGATACCGATTCTTCTTGATATCAGAAGGTATCGCTCAACACTAAGGGCGAGGTTACATTATACTCTGTGGGGTGGCTGCATTATACTCTGTGGGGTGGTGGCTGCATTATACTATATGTGGGCTGAATTATACTGTATTGAGGACTATGGGGAATACATTATACTATATGAAGAACTATGCAGTGCATTATACTATGGGAAGTGAATTGTACTACATGGATGACTATGGCAGTGCATTATACTATATGGAGCACTGTGAGGAGTGTATTATGCTATATGGAGGACTGAGGAGTATATTTTAATATATGGAGGACTATGAGGAGTTTATTATACTATATGGAGGACTATGGGGCACATTATATTATATGGAGGACTATGGGGTGTGCATTTTACAATATGGAGGACTGTGGTGCGTATTATACTATGTGGAGGACTATTGGGGTGTATTATACTAAACAAGCAAAATGCTGCATATTCCTTGGGTGATTGGATTGTTTATCCCGGAATAAAAATCATTGTTCTCAGCAGGACATCGCCGGTGTAAACTGTAGATGTGCTGCTGATAACATGATACTGTATGGTGATCTGTTAGTGATCTATTAGTGATCGTTCTGTCCCCATCATTCTTTCTCAGATGGTGGAAAGACACCGGGAAACAAGCGTCCAATGACTTCAGTATTGTCGATCACACTCGTTTAGCGGCCGGAGATCAGCGCATGTAAATACAACCGAAATGCTCCTGTGTGATGTACAATATGTTAGCATTTGGGGCCCCATTTTAAACTTTGCCTAGGGCCCCACTTTGCCTAAAACTGGCCCTGCACATATTGAATGTATAGCTCAGTAGCTGAGCATACTCCATGCATTATGGTTGTTGGCTGTATTAGGAGTGGTAAATTATCCTGCACAGTGAATTTCAAAAACAAACATTTTAAATGGTAGAATATATGAATTGTGGTCACATCACTTTTCAGAAAAAAATAGATTAACCATGACAAGTGTTTTTAAAGTTATATGGTAACAATAAAAACTATAGCTTATAAGGTAAAACAACAAACCCTCGCAGAGTTCCATCAACAGACAAAACAAATATAGCAGGAAAAAGAATATATATGTGTACATATATATATATACCACATTTTGTGCACCCCAAATTTTGAGGAGAAAAATAAACCCTTTTTTTATAAAATGGTGGTGCTTCTTACAATCCATGTGTCTTATTGCTTACCATGGGTGGTGTCTGCGGTGAAGCAGGGTGTCAGGATCGCTGCTAGTGGAGGTAGAAATGGGGCGATGCTGCGGACTCCAGACTGGGACAAAGTGGTGTTCGGATGTTCAATGCTGCGGGTGTTCAGTGGTACGGGGGCTCCACCGACATTTTGTGAAAGCCCGGAGCCCTTGCATTTCTATTATTTACTATGCGGTGGACTCCAGGAAAATAGCTGCCGGGGAGATGCAAGCAGATGGAGATCTTGGTGCCGAGATCTCCGTCTGTGCATGCGCCGACCTCGGCAGCCATTTTCCCAGAATCCAACCCATAGTAAACCATGGAAGTTCAGGGGCTCCGAGCTTTCACAAAATGTTGGCGGAGCTCGGTCACCACCGAACACCTGCAGCGTCGCACATCTGAACACCCTCTCATCCCAGCCTGTGGCCTGCAG
The DNA here is from genome assembly GCF_032444005.1 of Ranitomeya imitator. Taxonomy (NCBI): domain Eukaryota; kingdom Metazoa; phylum Chordata; class Amphibia; order Anura; family Dendrobatidae; genus Ranitomeya; species Ranitomeya imitator. Next base: position 69,096,418 of record NC_091285.1, read on the forward strand.
TAACTCTCCAATCTTGCCTACTCCAGCAGCGACCCTGGGACCTTGCTCCACCGTGGCCGGTAAGGTATATTTAAATTATAAAACATACCCACATCTCCCCCCATATTTGGGAAAAAAAGTGCATCTTACAATCCTAAAAATATGATGTATATATACTGTAGATATACACACATGCTGTTCTACTCATACATACATACAATGTTAGAGTTGGAAGGGACCTCATGTTCAACTCCCTGCTCAATGCAGGATTCACTAAACCATCTCAGACAGATGTCTGTCCTGCCTCTGTTTGTTGTTTTATTGTTGTACTATGTTTGTTGTTTTCCTAATATCTTTTAATGACAAAAAAACATGTTGTTACCAAAATTATACGGGTCTGCTCACCCTAAGTTTAAGACAGCTTCTAAAAATATCTAGTGATGAGCGAGCATGAAAAATGTTTGGGTACTCACTACTCGAGCAAATCATAATGCTCAGGTGCATGGAAAAAAGCAGCAGCAAGGATTATAATTTGTAAGGCAATAATCCCAGACTAGATGACTGTCATATGCTATACATAGTGCCACACCTCACCATAAATGAGTTGCAGATAAGAGAAGTGTTATTGTGCAACATAAAAGGGATTTGAACCAGTCCTGAAAAGATAATTCTTTGTACGTGGCAGCAACAAACTGTGGAGGAATGCAAGTAACACTGCCAGCCTTGATGAGTCTGAGTAAAGATAATAATAATCTTTATTTTTATATAGCGTTAACATATTCTGCAGCGCTTTACAGTTTGCACACATTATCATCACTGTCCCCAATGGGGCTCACAATCTAAATTCCCTAACAGTATATTTTTGGAATATGGGAGGAAACCGGAGAACCCGGAGGAAACCCACGCAAACACGGGGAGAACATACAAACTCCTTGCAGATGTTGTCCTTGGTGGGATTTCAACCCAGGACTCCAGTGCTGCAAGGCTGCAGTGCTATCCACTGAGCCACCGTGCTGCCCTAAGATCACCTTAAAAAACATGAAACAATCATGAAGTGCATGGAAAAAAGCAGCAGCAAGGCTTAGAATTTATAAGGCAATAATCCCTGACTGGATGCCTGTCATACGCTATACCTACTGCCACAACTCATGGTAGATGTACTGCAGATAAGAGCAGTAATATTATAACAAAATAGAATCTTTTTGCATTAGCCCTAAAAAAAGGGATTATTTTAATGTAGCATCATCAAGGACTGTTATTTCATCAACCCTGCTGGGGAATTTACAGGAGTGTTTCGCATCTGCTCAGCCTGATATGGAGGAGACCAAGACGTTCTGTGCTTACTGTGCAAACTCTCATATCCCAGTTGTCAAATCATGTGGGCAGTGTGAGAACTCCTATTGCAATGACCACCTGTCAGCCCCCAGTAAGGCACTGGATTTTATTCCAAAAGAACCCACCAGCTCTTTTGGTTTCCAAAAATGTTCCATTAGCTAGAAGATGGAGCCTCAGAAAAGCATTTTTTTTGTTAAGGAGTGAGTCTCCTACTCTGGTAAAGCGTATGCACTAAGTGCAAGGGATGGCAAAAAGTAGAAGGAGACACTCGAGTACCCCTATAAAGAGATGTAGTGGAGGGCCTCATAAAACATTGGTTTCCCAATATTAAGGAATGGGTATCCTAGACCAGTAATTCCCATGCACCAAGTGCATTGGCTGAAAAACATTTACCTCTGGAGGGTATACATACAGTGGGGCAAAAAAGTATTTAGTCAGTCAGCAATAGTGCAAGTTCCACCACTTAAAAAGATGAGAGGCGTCTGTAATTTACATCATAGGTAGACCTCAACTATGGGAGACAAACTGAGAAAAAAAAATCCAGAAAATCACATTGTCTGTTTTTTTATCATTTTTTTTGCATATTATGGTGGAAAATAAGTATTTGGTCAGAAACAAACAATCAAGATTTCTGGCTCTCACAGACCTGTAACTTCTTCTTTAAGAGTCTCCTCTTTCCTCCACTCATTACCTGTAGTAATGGCACCTGTTGAAACTTGTTATCAGTATAAAAAGACACCTGTGCACACCCTCAAACAGTCTGACTCCAAACTCCACTATGGTGAAGACCAAAGAGCTGTCAAAGGACACCAGAAACAAAATTGTAGCCCTGCACCAGGCTGGGAAGACTGAATCTGCAATAGCCAACCAGCTTGGAGTGAAGAAATCAACAGTGGGAGCAATAATTAGAAAATGGAAGACATACAAGACCACTGATAATCTCCCTCGATCTGGGGCTCCACGCAAAATCCCACCCCGTGGGGTCAGAATGATCACAAGGACGGTGAGCAAAAATCCCAGAACCACGCGGGGGGACCTAGTGAATGAACTGCAGAGAGCTGGGACCAATGTAACAAGGCCTACCATAAGTAACACACTACGCCACCATGGACTCAGATCCTGCAGTGCCAGACGTGTCCCACTGCTTAAGCCAGTACATGTCCGGGCCCGTCTGAAGTTTGCTAGAGAGCATTTGGATGATCCAGAGGAGTTTTGGGAGAATGTCCTATGGTCTGATGAAACCAAACTGGAAATGTTTGGTAGAAACACAACTTGTCGTGTTTGGAGGAAAAAGAATACTGAGTTGCATCCATCAAACACCATACCTACTGTAAAGCATGGTGGTGGAAACATCATGCTTTGGGGCTGTTTCTCTGCAAAGGGGCCAGGACGACTGATCCGGGTACATGAAAGAATGAATGGGGCCATGTATCGTGAGATTTTGAGTGCAAACCTCCTTCCATCAGCAAGGGCATTGAAGATGAAACGTGGCTGGGTCTTTCAACATGACAATGATCCAAAGCACACCACCAGGGCAACGAAGGAGTCGCTTCGTAAGAAGCATTTCAAGGTCCTGGAGTGGCCTAGCCAGTCTCCAGATCTCAACCCTATAGAAAACCTTTGGAGGGAGTTGAAAGTCCGTGTTGCCAAGCGAAAAGCCAAAAACATCACTGCTCTAGAGGAGATCTGCATGGAGGAATGGGCCAACATACCAACAACAGTGTGTGGCAACCTTGTGAAGACTTACAGAAAACGTTTGACCTCTGTCATTGCCAACAAAGGATATATTACAAAGTATTGAGATGAAATTTTGTTTCTGACCAAATACTTATTTTCCACCATAATATGCAAATAAAATGTTAAAAAAACAGACAATGTGATTTTCTGGATTTTTTTTTCTCAGTTTGTCTCCCATAGTTGAGGTCTACCTATGATGTAAATTACAGACGCCTCTCATCTTTTTAAGTGGTGGAACTTGCACTATTGCTGACTGACTAAATACTTTTTTGCCCCACTGTATATATCAAACAATGTTCAAGGTTGACCTCTAAAAAGTGTAATGTGTCCACGTTCAGGATTGCTTCAGGATTTGGTCAGGATTTTATGTAGGTAAAATCCTGACCAAATCTGCACCTGAGGTCACTGGCAGGTCACCTGCGGTGTTCTTGCGTGTTTTGCTCATTGTAAGGACATGCTGCGTTCTGAAAGACGCGACACATGTGCATTTTTGCAGCTATGCCACATTCATTTTTTACTGCATAGTGGAGACGGGATTTCATTAAATCCCCTCCACTATGCTGTAACATCTGGACGCTGCGTTTTTTACGCTGCGGCTCAACGCAGCATCAAAAACGCAGCGTTTCCTGAACGTGGAAACATACCCTTACTGATGGCATCATAAACACCATTAAAAAATTTATAGCAAGGGCAGCATGATCATCACCCTGTTGATATGATTCTGGAGGAGGACAATACAAAAAAGTTGAAATCCTGCAGCGAATACCCATGTTTAGGTGGGAAGGGGTGCATGGTAATAGACCAGAAAAAATAAAAGAACACTGGATTTGAGTTTATGTACCTTTGCTGCCTTCTGGTGGTGTAGAGAAGTCTCGGCCAATCCAGACTTTGTTCATTTTGATAAGAGTCAGTCTGTCAGCATTTTCAGTTGACAGGTGGGTGCTTGTCTGTCAGGGAGGAGGGAGACCCCATTATAGATGGTAGGTTCAGGACATCTCACTCCACTCCTGGAATGTGCCTCCCACCCTTGGCATTCCCCAGGATCAATGTTTTTCTTTAATTAAAACTACAGGAACAACCTATTTGAAGCTAGCACTTAGCACTAGCAATTAGCGCAAGGGTGTGAGTTCTAGTGCAGGCACAGCCAAACTGGATTCCTTTTGTCTTAGTCAAGCACTACAGGTCACAGCAAGGCTCTGAGGTATTGAATCTGGAAAATAACCTATAATAACAGAATGCAATATCTCTGAGACTAGCCGAGCACATAATCGGAATGGGTATTCCTTCCCCCACACACCCGTGCCAGACAGCCACCTGTAGCACCTGCGTTATCGAGTTATAAAGCATAGCTACTAGGAATTACATACGGTAGGCATATTTAGTTTCTATGTGGAGATAAAATCCAGCAGAATCTAGTGGCACCGCTGCCATTCCATTCAGAGATTTGGGCAGAAAGTTATGAGCCTTCACGGTTCTGGACAGAAAATCATGCTCTCAGAGATGGTAGGAGAGAGGCTGCAGAAGCCCAGGGGTGGGCACAGAGTGTGGGAGTGAACAGCCTAGGAGATAAGAGACAGCTGCTCATTTTGAGCTTAGTTTTTCAACTGGCAGGAGAATCCATTAGCTGACACAGCCAGGAAAACCTTGTAACTAAGATTTGGACCTGTGATCCATCTGCACCTCCCTGTGGTCACATGCTACATAACACGGAAATTACAACCTATCTATACTCTATCCTTGTACTAAAAAATTACTGTAGCAATAATCTGATAAGTTCAATGAATCAAGACAGCTAACAAATTAACCCTATGCTATTTAAAGATTAATCAGATTAAATGTAACTTTTTATAAATTCCTCTAAAAAATGTAACCATCAATCACCATACAAGCAACCATGCTAGCTGTGTTCACCTGCACCAGTTTGCCTGCAACCAATGCCTACCTGTCAGCAGAGGTTATCACCCTGAAACAAAGAAAAATGAGTGATGGGGCCCCCGCTCCACGGGGGCTATGCTTAAATCTCCTAGATAACCCTACGCTGTTGAATCATGCAACCACTTATTGTGCATATATAGGAAAAGGAGCAGACAGGGAATGCCGTATAAGGATTAATAATAAAGGTAGACGGCAATAATAAAAGATGTGCAAAAATGGTGAACAATATCACACTGATAAAGTGACATGTGCAAAAGAATTGAAAAGTACCTTGCTATACTGTTCCAGCAGTAGGCACCCTACTTGTCAGATCGACAACATCTGTCCCTGGGAATCCCTACTGATAATTCAGCTAATCCACAGGACAGTTTTACAATAAATAACATAGACAGGTAACATATGATATTAGACCCAGAACAGATAAACGTTCAAAGGCACATAACATAGATATATCATCATGATAGCAGTAATCATTAGAGGTACTTATGGTTTTAGATGCTTATTAGCAACCTCTATGCGTTTCACCATAGCGAATCATCAGGAGATTGGATGTATGGATGCTGTGACTTGTACTACACTCCTGACTGCATACTTGTATATTGGTATATATATATATACCTGAATACTTCTAGAGCGCCTTTTCGGCGAATACATTTAAAATTAATCTTGGGCTGCCCTTTTATCTCGATACACGAATCCCCAAGTCTGCACGCTTGGTTGGTTATCTTATGCGCTACCCGGGTTGGTTTCCGATCTAATATAAGCCTGTTGTCAGACGGGGCTTATGTCGAATGAGGAACTGGTAGCAGCATACGGTACTGTGTTAGTGAAGTACCCTGAAAGTGGCATCAGGGAGGTTTATATATATATCCCCAGCCTGGACTGGTGATGTATATCCCCCCTCACTCGGAGCGCCTGAATAACTGGTACCTATAAGGGTACCCGAGATGAGCAAAGTCAACACCCCCTTCCCCTGTGCAATTCGTCACAGATTGGCGACAAAGCGGTGGGATCGTGATAATAGTGTGCATAGATCCTTACTCCCAGTCATTAAGGACTAACAGCAGTATATTTTGCTGCTGGGGTCTTAAGATCGGTTCAGCATTTGACAGTCCGAGTCCAAGTACTGTAGATGTATGGGTGCTCAGATTGTCGCTGGGTCCGTTACCGAGGGCTGAAATGACTGGCTGCAAGCACTCAAAGCCAGACAAGAATGATGGACACGGAGCTAGCCCATAATGTGGAGAATGACTGCACTGGTTCCAACGAAGGAGTGAACCAGGGGGGTCCCGCCCAGGCTCCCCAAGCATCTCCCCTCAAGTGCACTACTCTGTCACAGGAGAATGCCCTCCTACTGCCCTTCTCCCTGGACAGCTCAGGCCAGAGGCCCTCTTCAAGCTGCCCTGGCGAGTCTCGAGGCGGGGAGCGAGGAAGCCTCCGCAGCCCTCCTGAAAGTGGCAGAATGCCAGGCAGAGTGAGAGGCAGCAGAGCACCAGGCAAATTGAGAGGCGCCACAAACAGAGCGGGAGTGTGAGGAAGTGGAATTCCATGAAGCTGCAGAGCCACAGCATCAGCAGGTTTTGTCGCGACAGGGTCTCCCACCACCCACCACAGCACCTCCGGAACCCAAGACAGCCAAGATCCAAGCCAAGGACTTCCCCTTGCTGGAGAAGGATGGAGACTTGGACTCCATTCTGCGAGCCTTTGAGCAGACATGCTGACAGCACCATCTGGCCTTGTATCAGTGGGCCAAGTACCTGACCCCCAGTTTGAGGGGTAAGTCTCTGGAAGTTTTAGGGGACTAACTTTCCAGGGTGGAACAGGACTATGAGAGCATCAAACAGGCCCTGATCCATCAATTCAAACTCACCCTAGAATCTTGCAGCAGGAAGTTTCGGAGCCTGCAGAAAGACCCCAAGGACACGTGGGCTGGCCACATGCGGGCCCTTGTGAGAGCTGTAGAGCGATGGACCAAGGGTCTGGAGCTCACTATCGGTCCGTAGAGCCATTAGGCGTTTATCACTGAATAATTCTTGTGGAACTGCCCAGAGGACCTCCAGCAGTACATATGTGACCGGAAACCACAAGGGGCAGCTGCTACAGCTGCCCTGGCAGATGACTATGCCAAAAACCAGGCTCTTGAAACCAAGTGGACTGCCCACAGCACCTGGGGAGGGGGTAAGACTCATTTTGCCCCTGTTTCCAGAGTCTCTAGAATGCAAGGGGCATCCCCTCTCTTTCCCTCTCCAAGCCAGGGGTAGAACCCAGAAGTGTCACCTCTGCAACCAACCCAGACACTTCAGGGCCATGTATCCCCAGCGCCACAAGGCCCCGTCCTCATCCTCAAAACCGTCCCTTCATGTACATGTCCCCGTCATGTATGTGGGTTGGGTGGTGGGAGGTTCCATGACAATTACCATTTTGTCACCATAAATCATGCCGCTGCTATGGGACTGCACACCCTTGTGCGGCCTGAAATGGTGTCCCCCACAGGACTTGATACCCAGAAAAACCCTCACCGTCACCGAGATTAGAAGGGAATGAGGAAGGTGGGAGTGTCAGCGAATATTCCCACAATGTTTTATTTGGGACAGATTTGGGGTGGCTAGTGTGACAGTACGTGGCTACTGAGACCCCAAGTCCTTCTCCCCCATTGTGTCTTGATTTGTCTACTACTAGTAATGTTGTAAGTGTGTTGCCTGTTCCTTCTGCATCAAGGGGGAAGGTAGGAGCTGACCGTCACTCCTGTGCTGACAGGACACATGCAGTGCACACAGATGAGATGGAGTCAGAATACACAGGAAAGTGTGAAAATGCCCCGAGGTGTGATGAGACAGTGTGCTCTGGAGGGAGAGGTAGGGGGCAGGTAGCTGCAAGGCCAGAACCAGAATTGGTGGGAGAGGCTGCCGCATGGATTGTAGGGGACCTAGATGAGTCCAAACTGCTGGGTTCTGCACAGCTGCAGGAAGGGGAACGTGCAAATATCAGTGGGGCTGTCACAGGAGAAGTGAAGCTTCCAGGTAAGGCACCGGGGCAGGAGGTTCCCAAACCCAGGATGCCAGGAGAACTTGTTGGTCCACCTGACTCAGCGACTTGTGTGAAAGTTGAGTGGAGGCAGGCACTACCTAGGGTTACAGTGGTTATGGCCGCTGTCACCAGGAGTGGGAGTGCTGGAGCCCAAGGAGTCTCACGGAGGTCCAACAGCCTCCCCCTTCCAACCAAGTGGTGGCTGAGCCAGAGCGAGGCCTAGAGATGGGTCCCGGAAAACTGACAGAAGATATGGCAGTATCGTCCATTCTGGCCACGTTTAGTCAGGGGTTTCAGGCCATGTCGGAAGCGAAGGCCCTTAAAGAGCAGGCAGCACAGCCTTTCACGGACTCAGACCTCGAGCGGGTGGTCTGGGACCATTGACTACTGTACCTGGTTTCAATTCAGCAAGAGTCAACAGAGGCGTGGCCTAGGGACTGACAGTTAGTGGTACTCTATCCGTTCCGGGTGGAGTTCTTGCTGATCGCACATGAGGTTCCGATGGCTGGACACTTAGGGATCGCTGAGACCAAGGCCAGGCATTTCTATTGGCCTAAAATAGGGACCGATGTGGTTGCCTACTGCCATTTGTGTGACACCTGTCAGAGAGAGGGGAAGGCGGGGTGGCGCCCCAATAACCCACTGGTGCCATTGCCGATCATTGACGAGCCTTTCCGGAACGTGGCTGTGGATCTCATCGGACCACTGTCCGCTCCCAACCACTCCGCAAAATGCTACATACTAACGGTAGTGGATTATGGCACTCAGTACCCGGAAGCAGTAGCCTTGTCATCCACATGGGCCGACAAGGTAGCCACTGCTTCCCTGTAGTTTTTCTCCAGAGTGAGATTTCCCCAGGAAATGCTCACTGACCGATTGACCAATTTCATGTCGCAGCTGATGGAGTCCTGTTGTGAATTCTGTGGCAAAGCTCCCTCCTGTGGTCACAAGTGGTACTTCGGCTGATTCTCTCTGTGAGCTTCTGTTGGTGGAGGGAAGTGGTACTGCGGCTTCTGAGTTTCCTCCCTCAGGTGATCTGGTGAGGTCGTTAGGTGCTTCTCTACTTAACTCCACCTAATGCTTTGATCCTGGCTTCCTGTCAATGTTCCAGTGTTGGACTTGCTTTTCCCTGGATCATTCCTGTGGCCTGCTGCTCTGCATAGCTAAGTTCTTCTTTGCTATTTGTTGCTATTTTTTTTGTCCAGCTTGTCTAATTTTTTGGTGGAAGCTCTGGGACGCAAAGGGTGTACCCCCGTGCCGTTAGTTCGGTACGGAGGGTCTTTTTGCCCCCTTTGCGTGGTTTTCTTTAGGGTTTTGTGTAGACCGCAAAGTTACCTTTTCTGTCGTTAAGAAAGTCGGGCCTCACTTTGCTGAATCTATTTCATCTCTACGTTTGTCTTTTCATCTTAACTCACAGTCATTATATGTGGGGGGCTGCCTTTTCCTTTGGGGTATTTCTCTGAGGCAAGGTAGGCTTATTTTCTATCTTCAGGCTAGTTAGTTTCTCAGGCTGTGCCGAGTTGCATAGGCAGAGTTAGGCGCAATCCACGGCTGCCTCTAGTGTTGTTTGGAGAGGATTAGGGATTGCGGTCTGCAGAGTTCCCACGTCTCAGAGCTCGTTCTATGATTTTGGGTTATTGTCAGATCACTGTATGTGCTCTGACCGCTATGTCCATTGTGGTACTGAATTGCCTTTCATAACAGAGTCCATTTGTAAGCAAATACAGGAGCAACAATTGCATGTAGTAGTCAAATTATTGCACATTTGTTCTCTACTGAGTCTTTTTTTTTGCAAATTTGGCAGATAACGTGAGTTGGGTCATCCATTGCGGTTTGATAAAAGGCCCAGGCTAGGCAAGGTGCATATATTTGGAGAAAGATCCAGCATTGGCAGATAAAATCAAAAAGTCTTTATTAGATCCATTAAAAAAATTTTCTGTTATGATGCATGATGATGACCACCAGTATGGTAGAAAGGAAAGGATACCAGAAAGATTAATAACAATCCTTCTGTTCTTAGACTCAGCTTGGTAGGCCATCCTAGCCTCTATGAACTGAAGACTCAAAACCAGAGCTTGGCATAGCCACAGTTGTGGATGAGGATTCAGTGCTTGTCATAGTTGCATCATCACTCCTTGTCTGTGTGGCAATCAGCAACTTAACCTTCTCATCTTCTTCCTCTGCTGAACTACTTAGCTGCATGCCTCTAGTTTCACACCAAGTGAGATCTACAACCGCATAGTCATGCTCTTTGTTCTCACTCTCCTCACCCTGAGAGTCACCCTTCTCCTCCTCTTCCTGCCCTGACACCACAGTGCAGTCCACGTGCACCTCGGGTATCTGAGTCTCTGCAGAATGACCCATCTGTGGCTCCCCACAGTCAGTTCGGCATTTGGAAATTTGTGACATGGTGGGAAACAAGGGTGATTGGTTTGCCACCTCTGAGGATTGTACTGTTTTTGATGTTAAGGTGGAGGAAGAGGAGGAGAGACCACTTGATGCAGAACTTGCCATTCCCTGGAGCACCTGCTCTTTGTGTCCCTCATCTACAAGGTATAACCCTGTGCAGCTGCCAAAGAAAGGGAGGGAAGTTGCCCATCCAGTGACAGATGTTGTATGTGTTTTGTTGGATATGAAGTAGCGCTGTTTGTTCAGTTGATCTTTCATTGACATTAACACCTAAACCATGTGCATGTCAAACACCAAGTCTATCCTCCCTTCCACCACGACCTTGCTTTTTCCCACTCATGTTGTATGTACCTTTGTCCTTTTGTAACCTGTGCTTTGACAACCTTAGGTCCACAGTTGTCAGTTACCTGTCACTAAATGAACAATCAATATTTGTTTTCTTAGCATGCCTAAACAAAACTGTTCTACCTAACAATTTTTAAGTGGCTATTTGGTCTTCTGATTTCTCAATGAAACACAGTTTTATCCCAAATTATTTGAATCAGCAAATTTGGCCTCTTGGCTGCCCTGCAATATTAGGCTTAACAATTTTTAAATAGAAACAAGGAAAACATATAAGGCTTTTAGAGAGATGCAACAACATCATAATGGCATATTAAATAGAAGCCAAGTTTGTAAAATGTGCAGGACACACCAATACTAATGCAATGCCACAAAGAAAGCGGTGTACTAGTCCCAAATGGTATAAAATATAAACTTTATTGGCATACAAATATATAAGGTCAAACAGAGACAGTAGAGAGCTAAAAATCAGCAAAACATCCGTAATGGCATGATGGGGAAAAGGCAGCATACACACTACAGCAATATAAATCAAATGTAGTTTAGTACTCCATCTAGATTTATTAGACACTCCCATACATAATATATGTAACCAACCAGTGGGGCTAGGGAGAACATAATCAAACAAGCGGAGTACTTAGCTGATAACTGGTGACATACCATGCAATGGTGAACGCTGAGCTGCAAGCCACGTCGTCCCCCGACCCTCCCGACGCGCGTTTCGGATAAACCTTCCTCAAGGGAGGCATGCCTCCTCTATTCTGACAAGGAGGGAAAAGTTTTGGAGGATGCTGAAGGACTACCTTGCCAACCATACCAGCCTCATCCATGATTCCTCTGTGCCTTACAACTATTGGGTCTCCAAGCTAGACACGGCATGAACTGTTTCTCTACACCTTGAAGGTGCTGGCCTGGCCTGGCCTGCTCTGCCCTGCCACTAGTGTTTTTTTAAGCACTGCCAGAAGTATTATAACTGATAGACGCTGTGACAAATCGCACAAAGGAAGGACTTCGCTCACCGCAGGGGAGGGAAGAGAAGGATCCAGCAGGGATGGGCTCTCAGGTGCCACCACTTACTCCAGGTCAATCAGGGACCTGCACTGAGGGCAAATAGTCACTAGAAATGCTTCCTTTAGAGGCATGAATTATTGAGGCACTCCCAGTGAGGGGGATATGCATCACCAGTCCAGGCTGGGGATATATATAGACCTGCCGGTCATCACTGTCAGGGCTCTTCACTAAAACAGTACCGTATGCTGCCACCAGTTCCTCATTTGACATAAGCCCCCTCTGACCACAGGCTTATATCAGGTCAGAAACCAACCAACTCGGGTAGCGTATAGTATAACCAACCGAGCGTGCGGATGTGGCGGTTTGTGTGTAGGGATGAAAAAGCAGCCCAAGATTAATTTTATATTTAATCGCTGAAAAGGCGAACTAGAAATGTACAGGTATATGTATATACAAAACAATATTAAAGTATGCAGTCAGGAGTGTAGTACAAGGATAGAGTATAGATAGGTTGCAATTTCTGTGTTATGTTGCATGTGACCACAGGGAGGTGCAGATGGATCACAGGTCCAAATCTTAGTTACAAGGTTTTCCTGGCTGTGTCAGCTAATGGATTCTCCTGCCAGTTGAAAAACTAAGCTCAAAATGAGCAGCTGTCTCTTATCTCCTAGGCTGTTCACTCCCACACTCTGTGCCCACCCCTGGGCTTCTGCAGCCTCTCTCCTACCATCTCTGAGAGCATGATTTTCTGTCCAGAACCGTGAAGGCTCATAACTTTCTGCCCAAATCTCTGAATGGAATGGCAGCGGTGCCACTAGATTCTGCTTGATTTTATCTGCACATAGAGAATAAATATACCTACCATATGTAATTCTTGATAGTTATGCTTTGTAACTCAATAACGCAAAGTGCTACAGGTTGTTGCTGGGCACAGGCATGTGTGGGATGGAATGCCCAATCTGATTAACAGAATGCAATCTCTCTGAGACTACTGCTAGGCTAATCTCAGAGATATTGCATTGTGTTATTATAGGTCATTTTCCACATTCAGTACCTCATAGCCTTGCTGTGACCTGTAGTGCTTGAGTAAGACCAGAGGAATCCTGTTTAGTTGTGCCTGCACTAGAACTCAAACCCTTGTTCTAATTGCTAGTCACAGTGCTTCAAAGAGCTTGTTTCTGGAGTTTTAATTAAAGAAAAACATTGATCCTGGGTGGAAGGCACATTCCAGGAGTGGAGTGAGACGTCCTGAGCCTATAATCCAAAATGGGGTCTCCCTCATCCCTCACACTTCCCTGATTTAGAGAGCGCTAAGGATGAGCCAAGTCCTCCACTTTGGCAATAGTCTCCTCCCGAACAAAAACCCCCTATGTGTGTCCAGTTTTGAGCAAAAATGTGTAAGCAACCCATTGGGTAAAGGAACAATATCTTTAATTTACTCAATTATTAACCCGCCTCGTGATGAGAAAATATTGAAATTTATGCTGCAGTGGGAAGAGGAGATTGGATTTGATTTGCCACTGGAGGACTGGAGATTTTGTTGCGGCACACTGTCCAAGGGTAGCCACCAATATTCCCTTTTGGAGACCTCATTGAAGTTTCTTCACAGAACTTGACGATGACGTCATGGTCAGGTGACCGGTGACCAGTCACCTGACCGCAATGTCATTGAAGGTCCTTCACTCACTGCATTCTTAGGGACGGAGGCAGACGCTCGCAGCGGTGACAGCCAGGGTCCTTCGGAGCGGTGAGTATATCCATATTTTTTTTTTATTCTTTATTTTTTACATGAATATGGATCCCAGGGCCTGAAGGAGAGTTTCCTCTCCTTCAGACCCTGGGAACCATCCAGGATACCTTCCGATATTTGTGTCCCATTGACTTGCATTGGTATCGGGTGTCAGTATCGGCGATATCCGATATTTTTTGGATATCGGCCGATACCATCCGATACCGATACCTTTGAATATCGGAAGGTATCGCTCAACACTACTTATTACATAATCAGTGTTTATCCTTGTTTCGCGGTTCGGATGAGAATTGGACTGAAATTATCATTGCAACTAAGGTTTTGAACATATAATTATTTTGCTATAATGTTCATTGTGGATTCAGTATTCCCCTCCCCTATTGTTTTATCCTCTTGTTGTCATTGTATTGTCCACCCCCTTGTTTGTTATATGTTCTTATACTATGCCATAAATTCCACTGCGAGAGAATACATTTTTCAATGCATATTGTTTAAAAACATTAATAAAAAAATTTGCAGACACTGCAGGACCCATATAATTTTCCATCGTGGAGTAGGCCACCTATCTCGGCAATAGCTTCCTGCTGAGGTACAGGACGGGATGCTCCTTGCCCGCGTTGTTGACTTGGTTGAGCATGGCACCGAGGCCAAAGTCACTGGTGTCAATCTGTACTACAAACGGCCGTGCACAGTCAGCAGCTTGTAGTACTTGGGAGCTGGAGAGAGTGGTCTTGAGTGCCTGAAAAATGGGTTTGTAGGTGACTGACCAGTCCAGCGTGAGGCAACTTTTTCTTGGTGAGGTGCATCAGGTGCTTGGCCAGGGTACTGCAGTGTGGAACAAACCTCCTATGGTACCTAGCAGTCCCCAGGAAGGACATCACCTGTTTGTTAGTCCTGGGGGTGGGCCAGGATGCGATGGCATCCACCTTCCCCCACCTACCCGGTGACCCATTTTGAGGACCTCGCTCATGCCCAGCTGGCACTTTTCCAGCTTGATGGTCAAACCGACCCGGTGGATCTGCCTAAGCACCTGGGTCAGATGTTCTTGGTGAACCTCCCATGTGGGACTGAAGATGACAATATCATCCAGGTATGCAGTCACATATTATTCAAGCTCCTAGAGCAGCATGTTGACCATCTGCTGAAAAGTGGCAGGGGCATTATTCATGCCGAATGACATCATGGTTGACACGTACAGTAAAAAACAGGGTGATAATGTCAGAGCCTTCCCAGGCCTCATGGATCAGAGGGATCTGCGAATATCCCCAGCTCAGATCCATCATGGTCAGGTATTTAGCCCCAGCCAACTGATCAAGCAGGTCACGATGCATGGCTTAGGGAAAGCATCAGTGACCATTATAGCGTTGAGCCCCCAGTAGTCCATGCAGAACTGGATTGTTCGGTCTGTTTTGGGGATAAGGACTGCGGGCAATGCCTATGTACTGTTGGATGCCTGGATCACCCCCAGCTTCAGCATCGCGTCAATCTACTGGCACATCTGCTGCTACTCGTCAAGAGAGAGACCCAATATGCTGACCGCTGGATTGGGGGGTGATCCCCAGTGTCCACATAACGGACAGCCAAGTCGGTTGTTCCGGGAAGGCAGTTGAACAGCTCCAAGAAGGGGCATAGAGTATCTGCCAGCTGGGAACGTTGGTCCTCGGAGAGCTGGTGGCCAACCTCTATGATCCACCCGCCTTGGCTTGGATGAGCAGATCCAGGAGGGTTTTGGCATCTCCTTCCTCAGGAAGGTTGCATACAAGGAGGGCGCAGACCTCTTGCTCATGATGGGCTTTTATCATGTTCACATGGAAGGCCTTCCTCTTTCCACGGGTGTGGTCTAGGGTGGCCAGGTACGTGACGTCATTGAGCTGCGGTGCATGAGGTATGGGCCTCCCAGGCTGGCTGAAGCGTCTCCTGTGGTACGTGGACCAGTATCCACAGTTTTTGACCCACCTGGTAGGTCCTTTCATAAGAACTCTGGTCATACCAGTACTTCTGTTCAGCCTGAGCCTGGGCCATATTGTCCTGCACTAGCCACGACAAGGCCATCATTTTGTCCCGGAAGCGCACAACGTCCTCAACGACCAACACTCCAGGGGTGACCAAGTTTCCTTTCCATGCCTCTTTCAACAAAGCAAGGGGCTCTCTTTCTCAATGCCCATATAGGAGCTCAAGGCGATGAACCCCGTTGAAGCCTGTGGAGCCTCCCGGTAGACAAATAATAGGTGAGGGAGGTACCACTACCAATCGCTCCCATGTGAGTCAACCAACATCTTAAGCATCTGCTTGAGGGTGCCATTGAAACGCTCACACAGACCATTAGTCAGGCTAGCCACATGAACCGGCATATGCATGATCAACATGCCTTAGTGTGCGAATCTCACTGGACTAAAATGCGGACAAGTGGGCCTCACCAACCACAAGCTGTCCCATCAACATCTCCTGCTTCTTCCTCCTCCATCACCATGCCAAGTTTTCTCACACAGACCTCTGGACGCAGAAACTTCACTTTTTCTTACTTCCTTCAGACAGGGTGAGTGAGAGCCCATCATATGATATGGAAGTGGACATGCCTGCTGTTTTTGTTTCACTGAACACCACTTCATCAGCATCACTGTTCCAGTTATCTACATGCAAGAGCACACTTTGAATAGTCAACGTGAGGAGGTTGTGGTCCCAGAGGAAGAGGTGGAAGCTGAGGAGGATGCGGAAGGGATAACAAAATCTCTAAGTTCATCCCACAGGCAGGTGCCATGGGATGGTGGTTTACAGCAATTGAGGTGGGTTCATGGTACCAGACAAAGCGTTAGTGAAAATGCTGGAGCCGAGGAACAAATGGAGGAGGATAAGGTGATGGACTCGCAAAAGTCAGGAGTTTAAGAGGATAATGATCCCCTCTCTGTTGTCTGTGGTTGGTGGGAGAGGACAGAGGAAGTAACCTTGAGTGTTACCCCGTCAGCAACACACCATGGATTTTGACCTCATGGAAGCCCCCGACACATGAGCGCTTTCTTGTTGCACTATCTTCAACATGATGACCGTATTCTTAGGGTTAGAAATAAATCTGACTACTGGTGTCACTCTGTTAGAGCCATGTTTCAAGAATAAAATTTGCCTTATGCTTGCCCCCCTGGAAAGGGACTTGAACATGCTGGAGTATCAAAACACGCTTATAGAAATTCTTAAGAGTGGTTTTCCCCAAGATGGGAGTGAGGCACACAGTGTGCATCGCAGTCCCAGATTTCCAATCCCAAGAACATGAAGGCATCACTGCAAAAATATTAGCAGCATCAGCAGTGTAAGTGTCAGAAGCAACTTCTTGTGACATTTCACACATTATTTAGACCAGCTCATGCACCAGCTGAACAAAGTACACGTGTGTGGGTGTGAAGAGGTGCATGGGAATACACCTCCCAAAAAAAGACACTGTATTGGAAGTTATGTTTCACTGTTATCATTCAGTGGTGTAGAGAAATCTGGCCCAATTCAGCCCTTGCTCATTGTTCATTTTTATAAAATTCAGAATGACAACATTTTTAGTTGACAGGCAGACACGCTTATCAGTTATAATTCAGCCAGCGTCACTAATAACCTGCTCTGTCAAAACGCTAGCAGCAGGGCAGGCTGTTATGGACCTGGTGGTTAGGAGCACCTGGAACGACCTGATGGTTAAACTAACACAGAACAAGCTCTGGGAAGTGGGAGCTCTGCTGACCGCAACCCCTAATCGTATCACACACTAGAAATAGCCGTGGAGCGTACCTAACATGGCCTAGACGCCTCTTCACAGCCTAAGAGCTAACTAGCCCTAGAGATAGAAAATAAAGCCTACCTTGCCTCAGATAAATTCCCCAAAGGAAAAGGCAGCCCCCCACATATATTGACTGTGAGTTAAGATGAATGTCACAAACACAGGAATGAAACAAGTTTCAGCAAAGGGAGGCCAGACTAACTAAACAGACTGAGGATAGGAAAGGTATCCTTGCGGTCAGCACAAAAAACTACAAAAAGACCACGCAGAGTGTGCAAAAAGACCTCCGCACCGACTCACGGTGTGGAGGTGCAACTCTGCATCCCAGAGCTTCCAGCTAGCAAGGCAAAATCATGATAGCAAGCTGGACAAGAAAACAATGAACAAATAATAAACTAGCAGGGACTTAGCTCCTGCTGGAGTAGACAGGTCACCCGAAAGATCCAAGAGCAAACTGAACCAGTACAAGAACATTGACAGCTGGCATGGAGTAACGATCTGAGTGGAGTTAAATAGAGCAGCCAGCCAAAGAATAAACTATGTCACCTGTGGAAGGAACCTCAGAAGCAGCAGCTCCACTCACAACCACCAGAGAGAGTCCATGGACAGAACTCGCTGAAGTACCATTCATGACCACAGGAGGGAGTTCGATAACAGAATTCGCAACAGTACCCCCCCTTGAGGAGGGGTCACCGAACCCTCACCAGAGCCCCCAGGCTGATTAGGACGAGCCAAATGAAAGGCATGAACTAGATCGGCAGCATGAACATCAGAGGCAAAAACCAAGGAATTATCTTCCTGACCATAACCCTTCCACTTAGGAGAGGAAACCTTCATAGGAACATAACGAGATGACAACCAAACCAAATCCCCAACACGAAGTCGGGGACCAACACAGCGCCGGTGGTTAGCAAAACGTTGAGCCTTCTCCTGGGACAATGTCAAATTGTCCACCACATGAGTCCAAATCTGCTGCAACCTGTCCACCACAGTGTCCACACCAGGACAGTCCGAAGGCTCAACCTGCCCTGAAGAGAAACGAGGATGAAAACCAGAATTACAGAAAAACGGTGAAACCAAAGTAGCCGAGCTGGCCCGATTATCAAGGGCGAACTCAGCCAAAGGCAAGAAGGACACCCAATCATCCTGATCAGCAGAAACAAAGCATCTCAGATATGTTTCCAAAGTCTGATTAGTTCGTTCGGTTTGGCCATTTGTCTGAGGATGGAAAGCCGAAGAAAAAGACAAATCAATGCCCATCTTAGCACAAAAGGACCGCCAAAACCTCGAAACAAACTGGGAACCTCTGTCCGAAACGATGTTCTCCGGAATGCCATGCAAACGAACCACATGCTGGAAAAACAATGGCACCAAATCAGAGGAGGAAGGCAATTTAGACAAGGGTACCAAATGGACCATCTTAGAGAAGCGATCACAAACCACCCAAATGACCGACATCCTTTGAGAGACAGGGAGATCTGAAATAAAATCCATGGAAATATGCGTCCAGGGCCTCTTCGGGACCGGCAAGGGCAAAAGCAACCCACTGGCACTAGAACAGCAGGGCTTAGCCCGAGCACAAATCCCACAGGACTGCACAAAAGAACGCACATCCCGTGACAAAGAAGGCCACCAAAAGGATCTAGCCACCAAATCTCTGGTACCAAAGATTCCAGGATGACCAGCCAACACCGAACAATGAACCTCAGAGATAACTCTACTAGTCCATCTATCAGGGACAAACAGTTTCTCCGCTGGACAACGGTCAGGTCTATCAGCCTGAAACTTCTGCAGCACCCGCCGCAAATCAGGGGAGATGGCAGACAAAATTACCCCCTCTTTGAGAATACCCGCCGGCTCAGGAACACCCGAAGAGTCAGGCACAAAACTCCTTGACAGGGCATCAGCCTTTACATTCTTAGAGCCCGGAAGGTACGAAACCACAAAATCAAAACGGGAGAAAAACAGCGACCATCGAGCCTGTCTAGGATTCAAACGTTTGGCAGACTCGAGATAAGTCAAATTCTTGTGATCCGTCAAAACCACCACGCGATGCTTGGCTCCTTCAAGCCAATGTCGCCACTCCTCGATTGCCCACTTCATGGTCAACAACTCTCGATTGCCAACATCATAATTGCGCTCAGCAGGCGAGAACTTTCTAGAAAAGAAGGCACATGGTTTCATCACTGAGCCATCAGAACTTCTTTGCGACAAAACAGCCCCTGCTCCAATCTCAGAAGCATCAACCTCGACCTGAAACGGGAGCGAGACATCTGGCTGGCACAACACAGGGGCAGAAGAAAAACAACGCTTCAACTCCTGAAAAGCCTCTACAGCCGCAGAGGACCAATTGACCACATCAGCACCTTTCTTGGTCAAATCAG
This sequence comes from Ranitomeya imitator, assembly GCF_032444005.1. NCBI lineage: Eukaryota > Metazoa > Chordata > Amphibia > Anura > Dendrobatidae > Ranitomeya > Ranitomeya imitator. The sequence continues at coordinate 69,116,081 of NC_091285.1, forward strand.
TCAACGGTTTAGCCACACTAGAAAAATTAGCGATGAAGCGACGGTAAAAATTAGCAAAGCCCAGGAACTTCTGAAGGCTCTTCACAGATGTCGGCTATGTCCAATCATAAATGGCCTGAACTTTAACAGGGTCCATCTCGATAGTAGAAGGGGAAAAAATGAAACCCAAAAATGAAACCTTCTGAACTCCAAAGAGACACTTTGACCCCTTCACAAACAAGGAATTCGCACGAAGGACCTGGAACACCATTCTGACCTGCTTTACATGAGACTCCCAATCATCCGAAAAGACCAAAAGATCATCCAAATATATTATCATGAATCTATCCAGGTACTCTCGGAAGATGTCATGCATAAAGGACTGAAATACAGATGGAGCATTAGAAAGCCCGAATGGCATAACCAGGTACTCAAAATGGCCCTCGGGCGTATTAAATGCTGTTTTCCATTCATCGCCCTGTTTAATACGCACAAGATTATACACCCCTCGAAGATCTATCTTGGTGAACCAACTAGCCCCCTTAATCCGAGCAAACAAATCAGCAGCGGCAAAGGGTACTGAAATTTGACTGTGATCTTATTAAGAAGGCGGTACTCAATACAAGGTCTCAAAGAACCATCCTTCTTGGCCACAAAAAAGAACCCTGCTCCCAACGGTGATGACCACGGGCGAATATGACGTTTCTCCAAGGATTCCTTTATATAACTCCGCATAGCGGCGTGCTCTGGCACAGATAAATTGAACAGTCGGCCCTTAGGAAACTTACTACCAGGAATCAAATTAATAGCACAATCGCAATCCCTATGAGGAGGTAGGAAACTGGATTTGGGCTTATCAAATACATCCCGGTAATCCGACAAAAATTCAGAGACTTCTGAAGGAGTGGAAGGGGAAATTGACAGCAATGGAACATCACCATGTACCCCATGACAACCCCAGCTGGACACAGACATAGATTTCCAATCCAATACTGGATTATGGACCTGTAGCCATGACAACCCCAAAACAACCACATCATGCAGATTATGCAACATCAAAAAGCGAATATCCTCCTGATGTGCAGGAGCCATGCACATGGTCAATTGAGTCCAGTACTGAGGCTTATTCTTGGCCAAAGGCGTAGCATCAATTCCTCTCAATGGAATAGGATACTGAAAGGGCTCCAAGAAAAAACCACAGCGCCTGGCAAACTCCAAGTCCATCAAATTCAGGGCAGCGCCTGAATCCACAAATGCCATAACAGAATAGGACGACAAAGAACAAATGAGAGTAACAGACAAAAGAAATTTAGACTGTACCGTACCAATAGTGGCAGACTGTTGTGAATTCTGTTGTTAAGCTCCCTCCTGTGGTCATGAATGGTACTTCGGCTGGTTCTGTCCATGGGCTTCCTCTGGTGGTTGTGAGTGGGGTTGCGGCTTCTGAGGTTCCTTCCACAGGTGACGAGGTTAATTCGTTAGCTGGCTGCTCTATTTAACTCCACCTAGATCATTGCTCCATGCCACCTGTCAATGTTCCAGTATTGGTCTAGTTCGCTCCTGGATCGTTCTTGTGACCTGTCTTCCCAGCAGAACCTAAGTTCCTGCTTGTTTTTCTCTGTTTGCTATTTTTTCTGTCCAGCTTGCAATTTTGATTTTTGTCTTGCTTGCTGGAAGCTCTGGGACGCAGAGGGAGCGCCTCCGCACCGTGAGTCGGTGCGGAGGGTCTTTTTGCGCCCTCTGCGTGGTCTTTTTGTAGTTTTTTGTACTGACCGCAAAGTTACCTTTCCTATCCTCTGTCTGTTCAGTAAGTCGGGCCTCACTTTGCTAAATCTATTTCATCTCTGTGTTTGTAATTTTCATCTTTACTCACAGTCATTATATGTGGGGGGCTGCCTGTTCCTTGAGGCAAGGTAGGCTTATTTTTCTATCTTTAGGGCTAGCTAGTTCCTTAAGCTGTGACGAGTTGCATAGGGAGCGTTAGGAGCAATCCACGGCTATTTCTGGTGTGTGTGATAGGATTAGGGATTGCGGTCAGCAGAGTTCCCACGTCTCAGAGCTTGTCCTGTATTATTAGTAACTATCAGGTCATTCCGTGTGCTCTTAACCACCAGGTCCATTATTATCCTCACCACCAGGTCATACCAGCAGACCTAGCGAACCGCTTAGTGCGCTTAGGACAATCGGAGATAGCATGAGTGGAATCACCACAGTAAAAACACAGCCCATTCCGACGTCTGTGTTCTTGCCGTTCAGCTCTGGTCAAAGTCCTATCACATTGCATAGGCTCAGGCCTATGCTCAGAGAATACCGCCAAATGGTGCACAGCTTTGCGCTCCCGCAAGCGCCGATCGATCTGAATGGCCAAGGACATTGACTCATTCAGACCAGCAGGAGTGGGAAATCCCACCATGACATCCTTAAGGTTTTCAGAAAGACCCTTTCTGAAAATTGCCGCCTGGGCACACTCATTCCACTGAGTAAGCACAGACCACTTTCTAAACTTCTGACAATATACCTCCGCTTCATCCTGACCCTGACACAAAGCCAGCAAGATTTTCTCTGCCTGATCCACTGAATTTGGTTCATCATAAAGCAATCCGAGCGCCAGAAAAAACGCATCTACATCACGCAATGCAGGATCTCCTGGCGCAAGGGAAAATGCCCAGTCTTGAGGGTCACCACGCAACAAAGAAATAATGATTTTTGCTTGTTGAACGGGGTCACCAGAGGAGCGGGGTTTCAAAGCAAGAAACAGTTTACAATTATTTTTGAAATTCAGGAACTTAGATCTATCCCCAGAAAACAAATCAGGAATTGGAATTCTATTCTCTAACATCGGATTCTGAACCACAAAATCCTGAATGTTTTGTACCCTTGTAGTGAGATGATCCACACAAGAGGACAGACCTTGAATGTCCATATCTACACCTGTGTCCTGAACCACCCAGAGGTTAAGGGGAAAAGTAAGACAAAACACACTGCAGAGAAAAAAAAATGGTCTCAGAACTTCTCTTATCCCTCTATTGAGATGCATTAATACTTTGGGCCAGCTGTACTGTTATGGACCTGGTGGTTAGGAGTACCTGGAACGACCTGATGGTTAAACTAACACAGAACAAGCTCTGGGAAGTGGGAGCTCTGCTGACCACAACCCCTAATCCTATCACACACACTAGAAATAGCTGTGGAGCGTACCTAACATGGCCTAGACGCCTCTTCACAGCCTAAGAGCTAACTAGCCCTAGAGATAGAAAATAAAGCCTACCTTGCCTCAGATAAATTCCCCAAAAGAAAAGGCAGACCCCCACATATATTGACTGTGAGTTAAGATGAAATTCACAAACACAGGAATGAAACAAGTTTCAGCAAAGGGAGGCCAGACTAACTAAACAAACTGAGGATAGGAAAGGTATCTTTGCGGTCAGCACAAAAAACTACAAAAAGACCACGCAGAGTGTGCAAAAAGACCTCCGCACCAACTCACGGTGTGGAGGTGCAACTCTGCATCCCAGAGCTTCCAGCTAGCAAGGCAAAATCATGATAGCAAGCTGGACAAGAAAACAATGAACAAATAATAAACTAGCAGGGACTTAGCTTCTGCTGGAGTAGACAGGTCACCCGAAAGATCCAAGAGCGAACTGAACCAGTACAAGAACATTGACAGCTGGCATGGAGTAACGATCTGAGTGGAGTTAAATAGAGCAGTCAGCCAAAGAATAAACTACGTCACCTGTGGAAGGAACCTCAGAAGCAGCAGCTCCACTCACAACCACCAGAGGGAGTCCATGGACAGAACTCGCCGAAGTACCATTCATGACCACAGGAGGGAGTTCGATAACAGAATTCACAACAGCAGGCCAGGACCTCCAAGGCATAGAGAGCCAGTTCATGCCATGTGTCCAGCTTGGATACCCAGTAATTAAAAGGCACAGAGGAATCACAGAGGATGTTGGTATGGTCAGCAAGGTGCTCCCTTAACATCTTCGAAAACATTGCACTCCTTGTGACAGCACCACTTGTCTCTGTGCCGTCACGATGGGAGGGTCTGAGAAAACTCTCCCAGAACTTTGCAAGTGTTCCCCTGCCTCTGCTGGAATGGAGTTGTGTCTCTCTCACCTGTTCTCCTTGGTTGTCCAACGAACTATGGCGTCTGCCGCCAGCGTTCTCAGATGGGAATTTTTTTAGTAATTTCGCAACAAGGGTCCTCTGGTGCTGCACCATTTTAGCAGACCTGTCTGCCTCTGGAAGAAGAGATTGAAAGTTCTTCTTGTAATGTGGGTCTAGAAGTGTCAACAACCAGTAATGAGTGTCACTGAAAATTTTCATAATGCGAGGGTCACGGAAAAGGCAGCGCAACATAAAGTCAGCCATGCGTGCCAGACTGCTAACAGGTAAGACTTCCGTGTCCTCACTAACAGGACAACTGACCATGCTGACCTCCTCCCCCTCCTCCTCCCTGTCCTCAGGCCATCCTTGTTGAAAACACAGTGTGACAGTTGTGTTTGTAGTGCCATCTATAGCGCATGAAAGTAGCTCCTTTTCTTCCTCTTCCTCATTGTCTACCAATCCACGTTGGGGTGACATGAGGCTGGGCTGTGTGTAATCACCCTGTATGGTTCCTTGCTCCATGTCCTCGTGCTCCGCCTGCAATGCATCCTCTTTCATTGTGAGCAGAGAGCTTTTCAAATGCAGAGAAGCGGGATGGTAATGCTAATTATGTTGTCATGGCCGCTCACCATCTTGGTGGAGTCCTCAAAGTTTTGTAGGATGGTACATATGTCTGACATCCATGTCCACTCCTGAGGTCTTATGTGTGGAGTCTCAACTGAATAATGATGGCTTTGTTGATGCTGGTAGTCAACAACTGCCCTCTTCTGCTCACAAATCCTTTCCAACATATGCAGTGTAGAGTTACAATGCATGGGGACTTTACACACCAGTTGGTCAGCTGGAAGCTGCAAATGCTGCTGAAGCACGGCAAGGGCGGCTGAAGCTGTAGCTGACTTTTTAAAATGGGCACACAGGTGGCGTACTTTCACAAGCAGATCCGGCTGCTTCGGGTAGCTTTTGAGAAACCATTGAATGACGAGGTCAAGCACATGGGCCAGGCATGGTATGTGTGTGATGTTATGACCTGGTGGTAAGGACAATAATGGACCTAGTGGTTAAGAGTACACGGAATGACCTGATAGTTACTAATAATATAGGACGAGCTCTGAGACGTGGGAACTCTGCTGACCGCAATCCCTAATCCTATCACACACACTAGAAATAGCCGTGGATTGCTCCTAACGCTCCCTATGCAACTCGACACAGCCTAAGAAACTAGCTAGCCCTAGAGATAGAAAAATAAAGCCTATCTTGCCTCAGAGAAATTCCCCAAAGGAAAAGGCAGCCCCCCACATATAATGACTGTGAGTAAAGATGAAAATTACAAACACAGAGATGAAATAGATTTAGCAAAGTGAGGCCCGACTTACTGAACAGACAGAGGATAGGAAAGGTAACTTTGCGGTCAGCACAAAAAACTACAAAAACACCACGCGGAGGGCGCAAAAAGACCCTCCGCACCGACTCATGGTGCGGAGGCGCTCCCTCTGCGTCCCAGAGCTTCCAGCAAGCAAGACAAAAATCAAAATAGCAAGCTGGACAGAAAAATAGCAAACCAGAGAAAAACAAGCAGGAACTTAGCTTCTGCTTGGGAAGACAGGTCACAAGAACGATCCAGGAGAGAACTAGACCAATACTGGAACATTGACAGGTGGCATGGAGCAATGATCTAAGTGGAGTTAAATAGAGCAGCCAGCTAACGAATTAACCTTGTCACCTGTGGAAGGAAACTCAGAAGCCACAGCTCCACTCACAACCACCAGAGGAAGCCCATGGACAGAACCAGCCGAAGTACCATTCATGACCACAGGAGGGAGCTTGACAACAGAATTCACAACAGTACTCCCCCCTTGAGGAGGGGTCACCGAACCCTCACCAGAGCCCCCAGGCCGACCAGGACGAGCCAAATGAAAGGCACGAACCAGATCGGCAGCATGAACATCGGAGGCAAAGACCCAGGAATTATCTTCCTGACCATAACCCTTCCACTTGACCAGGTACTGGAGTTTCCGTCTCGAAATACGAGAATCCAAAATCTTCTCCACCACATACTCCAACTCCCCCTCAACCAACACCGGGGCAGGAGGATCAACGGATGGAACCACAGGCGCCACGTATCTCCGCAACAATGACCTATGGAATACATTATGGATGGCAAAAGAAGCTGGAAGGGTCAAACGAAACGACACAGGATTGAGAACCTCAGAAATCTTATACGGACCAATGAAACGAGGCTTAAACTTAGGAGAGGAAACCTTCATAGGAACATAACGAGACGACAACCAAACCAAATCCCCAACACGGAGTCGGGGACCCACACAGCGCCGGCGGTTAGCAAACGTTGAGCCTTCTCCTGGGACAATGTCAAATTGTCCACCACATGAGTCCAAATCTGCTGCAACCTATCCACCACAGTATCTACACCAGGATAGTCCGAAGACTCAACCTGCCCTGAAGAGAAACGAGGATGGAAACCAGAATTGCAGAAAAACGGCGAAACCAAAATAGCCGAGCTGGCCCGATTATTAAGGGCGAACTCAGCCAAAGGCAAAAAGGACACCCAATCATCCTGATCAGCAGAAACAAAGCATCTCAGATATGTTTCCAAAGTCTGATTAGTTCGTTCGGTTTGGCCATTTGTCTGAGGATGGAAAGCCGAGGAAAAAGACAAATCATTGCCCATCCTAGCACAAAAGGCTCGACAAAACCTCGAAACAAACTAGGAACCTCTGTCCGAAACGATGTTCTCCGGAATGCCATGTAAACGAACCACATGCTGGAAAAACAATGGCACCAAATCAGAGGAGGAAGGCAATTTAGACAAGGGTACCAAATGGACCATCTTAGAGAAGCGATCACAAACCACCCAAATGACCGACATCTTTTGAGAGACAGGGAGATCCGAAATAAAATCCATAGAGATATGCGTCCAGGGCCTCTTCGGGACCGGCAAGGGCAAAAGCAACCCACTGGCACGAGAACAGCAGGGCTTAGCCCGAGCAGAAGTCCCACAGGACTGCACAAAAGAACGCACATCCCGCGACAAAGACGGCCACCAAAAGGATCTAGCCACCAAATCTCTGGTAACAAAGATTCCAGGTGACCAGCCAACACCGAACAATGAACCTCAGAGATAACTCTACTAGTCCATTTATCAGGGACAAACAGTTTCTCCGCTGGGCAACGGTCAGGTCTATCAGCCTGAAATTTTTGCAGCACCCGCCGCAAATCAGGGGAGATGGCAGACAAAATTACCCCCTCTTTGAGAATACCCGTCTGCTCAGGAACACCCGGAGAGTCGGGCACAAAACTCCTTGACAGGGCATCAGCCTTCACATTCTTAGAGCCTGGAAGGTACAAAACCACAAAATCAAAACGGGAGAAAAATAGCGACCAACGAGCCTGTCTAGGATTCAACCGTTTGGCAGACTCGAGATAAGTCAAATTCTTGTGATCCGTCAAGACCACCACGCGATGCTTGGCTCCTTCAAGCCAATGACGCCACTCCTCGAATGCCCACTTCATGGCCAACAACTCTCGATTGCCAACATCATAATTGCGCTCAGCAGGCGAAAAGTTTCTAGAAAAGAAGGCACATGGTTTCATCACCGAGCCATCAGAACTTCTTTGCGACAAAACAGCCCCTGCTCCAATCTCAGAAGCATCAACCTCGACCTGAAAAGGAAGCGAAACATCTGGCTGGCACAACACAGGGGCAGAAGAAAAACAACGCTTCAACTCCTGAAAAGCCTCTACAGCCGCAGAGGACCAATTGACCACATCAGCACCCTTCTTGGTCAAATCAGTCAACGGTTTAGCAACACTAGAAAAATTTCTGATGAAGCGACGATAAAAATTAGCAAAGCCCAGGAACTTTTGCAGACTCTTCACAGATGTCGGCTGAGTCCAATCATAAATGGCCTGGACTTTAACAGGGTCCATCTCGATAGTAGAAGGGGAAAAAATGAAACCCAAAAATGAAACCTTCTGAACTCCAAAGAGACACTTTGATCCCTTCACAAACAAAGAATTCGCACGAAGGACCTGGAACACCATTCTGACCTGCTTCACGTGAGACTCCCAATCATCTGAGAAGACCAAAATATCATCCAAATATACAATCAGGAATTTATCCAGGTACTCTCGGAAGATGTCATGCATAAAGGACTGAAATACTGATGGAGCATTGGAAAGCCCGAATGGCATAACCAGGTACTCAAAATGGCCCTCGGGCGTATTAAATGCTGTTTTCCATTCATCGCCCTGTTTAATACGCACAAGATTATACGCACCACGAAGATCTATCTTGGTGAACCAACTAGCCCACTTAATCCGAGCAAATAAATCCGACAGCAGTGGCAAAGGGTACTGAAATTTGACTGTGATCTTATTAAGAAGGCGGTAATCAATACAAGGTCTCAAAGAACCATCCTTCTTGGCCACAAAAAAGAACCCTGCTCCCAATGGTGACAACGACAGGCGAATATGACCCTTCTCCAAGGATTCCTTTACATAACTCCGCATAGCGGCGTGCTCTGGCACAGATAAATTGAACAGTCGGCCCTTAGGAAACTTACCACCAGGAATCAAATTGATAGCACAATCGCAATCCCTATGAGGAGGTAGGGCACTGGATTTGGGCTCATCAAATACATCCCGGTAATCCGACAAAAACTCTGGGACTTCAGAAGGGGTGGATGACGAAATAGACAAAAATGGAACATCACCATGTACCCCCTGACAACCCCAGCTGGACACAGACATAGATTTCCAATCCAATACTGGATTATGGACCTGTAGCCATGGCAACCCCAAAACGACCACATCATGCAGATTATGCAACACCAAAAAGCGAATATCCTCCTGATGTGCAGGAGCCATGCTCATGGTCAATTAGGTCCAGTACTGAGGCTTATTCTTGGCCAAAGGCGTAGCATCAATTCCTCTCAATGGAATAGGATACTGCAAGGGCTCCAAGAAAAAACCACAGCGCCTAGCAAACTCCAAGTCCATCAAATTCAGGGCAGCGCCTGAATCCACAAATGCCATAACAGAATAGGATGACAAGGAGCAAATCAGAGTAACGGACAAAAGAAATTTCGACTGTACCGTACCAATGGTAGCAGACCTAGCGAAACGCTTAGTGCGCTTAGGACAATCGGAGATAGCATGAGTGGAATCACCACAGTAAAAACACAGCCCATTCCGACGTCTGTGTTCTTGCCGTTCAGCTCTAGTCAAAGTCCTATCACATTGCATAGGCTCAGGTCTATGCTCAGATAATACTGCCAAATGGTGCACAGCTTTACGCTCACGCAAGCGTCGATCGATCTGAATGGCCAAAGACATAGACTCATTCAGACCAGCAGGCATGGGAAATCTCACCATGACATCCTTAAGGGCTTCAGAGAGACCCTTTCTGAAAATTGCTGCCAGGGCACATTCATTCCACTGAGTGAGTACAGACCACTTCCTAAACTTCTGACAATATATTTCTACCTCATCCTGACCCTGACACAGAGCCAGCAAGATTTTCTCTGCCTGATCCACTGAATTAGGTTCATCATAAAGCAATCCGAGCACCAGAAAAAACGCATCAACATCACGCAATGCCGGATCTCCTGGCGCAAGGGAAAATGCCCAGTCTTGAGGGTCGCCACGTAACAAAGAAATAATGATTTTCACTTGTTGAACAGGGTCACCTGAGGAGCGAGGTTTCAAAGCAAGAAACAATTTACAATTATTTTTGAAATTCAGAAACTTAGATCTATCCCCAAAAAACAAATCAGGAATTGGAATCCTAGGCTCTAACATCGGATTCTGAACCACAAAATCTTGAATGTTTTGTACCCTTGCAGTGAGATTATCCATACAGGAGGACAGACCTTGAATGTCCATATCTACACCTGTATCCTGAACCACCCAGAGGTAAAGGGGAAAAGAGAGACAAAACACACTGCAAAGAATAAAAAATGGTCTCAGGACTTCTCTTATCCCTCTATTGAGATGCATTAATACTTTGGGCCACCTCTACTGTTATGACCTGGTGGTAAGGACAATAATGGACCTAGTGGTTAAGAGTACACGGAATGACCTGATAGTTACTAATAATATAGGACGAGCTCTGAGACGTGGGAACTCTGCTGACCGCAATCCCTAATCCTATCACACACACTAGAAATAGCCGTGGATTGCTCCTAACGCTCCCTATGCAACTCGACACAGCCTAAGAAACTAGCTAGCCCTAGAGATAGTAAAATAAAGCCTACCTTGCCTCAGAGAAATTCCTCAAAGGAAAAGGCAGCCCCCCACATATAATGACTGTGAGTAAAGATGAAAATTACAAACACAGAGATGAAATAGATTTAGCAAAGTGAGGCCTGATTTACTGAACAGACAGAGGATAGGAAAGGTAACTTTGCGGTCAGCACAAAAAACTACAAAAAGACCACGCAGAGGGCGCAAAAAGACCCTCCGCACCGACTCCCGGTGCGGAGGCGCTCCCTCTGCGTCCCAGAGCTTCCAACAAGCAAGACAAAAATCAAAATAGCAAGCTGGACAGAAAAATAGCAAACCAGAGAAAAACAAGCAGGAACTTAGCTTCTGCTGGGAAGACAGGTCACAAGAACGATCCAGGAGAGAACTAGACCAATACTGGAACATTGACAGGTGGCATGGAGCAATGATCTAAGTGGAGTTAAATAGAGCAGCCAGCTAACAAATTAACCTCGTCACCTGTGGAAGGAAACTCAGAAGCCGCAGCTCCACTCACAACCACCAGAGGAAGCCCATGGACAGAACCAGCCGAAGTACCATTCATGACCACAGGAGGGAGCTTGACAACAGAATTCACAGCAGTGTGAGTTCACCTCGCCTCAGAGCTGCCACCAGATTCTTGTCATTGTCAAACATGACCATGCCTGGCTGTAGGTTCAGCGGTGTCAGCCAAAAATCGGATTGCTCTTTCAGAGCTTTCCACAGCTTTTCAGCATTGTGCGGTTTGTCACCTAAGCAGATTAGCTTTAGCACAGCCTGTTGCCACTTGGCTGAGGCAGAGCTGCAGTGATTCCAGGTTGTAACTGATGTGCTCATTTAAGAGATGGAGGCTTAAGAAGAGGAGGTGGAGGAGCTGTAGACTGTGGGGGCAACCCTGACTGACGTAGGGCCTGCAATTCTTGGTGCCGGGAGGATGTGTTCCATCTCAAGGTCTGACTGGGTCCCAGCTTCCACTATGTTAACCCAGTGTGCCGTCAGTGAGATGTACCATCCCTGCCCACAAGCACTTGTCTACGTGTCTGTGGTTAGGTGGACTTTCCCAGTAACAGCTTTGTTGAGGTCATGAGTAATGTTGTGGGACACGTGCTGGTGTAATGCCGGCACGGCACACTGGGAGAAATAGTGGTGGCTGGGAACCGAGTACTTTGGAATGGTTGCCGCCATCAGGTTGCGGAAAGCTTCCATCTCCATGAGACTAAAAGGCAGCAGCAGATGAGAAATGTGAGAATTTAGTACTGTGACCCCTGGGGCATTGGCTGCGTATTTCCGCTTGTGTTCCAATGACTAGGGTAAGGACAACTGAAGGCTGGGCTGGGACAAGAACGTAGACGTGCTATATGATGATGGTAGTTGACTGTGCGCAATGACAGGTGCAGGGCACGAGGCATCTTTGCATGCACCGTAAACAGGGGATTTCTTGCATGCAAAACAGTGGAAGAAGCTGTGGTGTCACCCGCAGACACTGTTCCTAGAGCCTGGGGTTCGGCCCACAAAGTTGGGTGCTTTGCTGCCATGTGCCTGATTATGCTGGTGGTGGTCAGGCTGGTAGTTTTGCTAGCCCTGCTGATGTGGGCATGGCAGGTGGTACAAATGGCCTGTTTGGAGTTATCGACATAGTCTTTAAAAAACAACCAGACTCGGGAAGGCCTAAAAGTTTGAATGGCAACTTCCGTCATGTTGGTGTTACAGGGAACAGATGCATGCCTTCGGCCACCACACTGCTTCTTCCAGCCTGTTGGGGTGCTATGCCTTCTTCCCCATGTGTGCTGATCGTTTGAGATTCAAATTAGCTGGTTTTGTCTAATTGTCCAAAGAAATTCAATTTACATTAGTATAAAGCCTTTAAAATGTGGAAAAATATGTATAAAACTCTCTGAGATATCTTACATGAGTACAGAGTGTTTTAAGCCTTGCAATGCAAAAACAGCCTTATTAATGTCCAAGTGACCTCAACTTACCTGGCTAGGGGAAAAGAGATGTTAACCAGCGGTAACCAGCAGCCTATTTAACTACACTCTGCTGTTTCAGAGCTTGTAGACTACCTAAAGGTACCTTCACAGTAAACGATATCGCTAGCGATCTGTGACGTTGCAACGTCCTCGCTAGCGATATCGTTCAGTTTGACAGGCAGCAGCAATCAGAATCCTGCTGTGATGTCGTTGGTCGGGGCTAGAGGGCCAGCACTTTCTTTGGTCGCTGGCTCTCCCGCTGACATCGCTGAATCGGTGTGTGTGACACCGATTCAGCGATGTCTTTGCTGGTAACCAGGGTAAACATCGGGTTACTAAGCGCAGGGCCGCGTCACCGCTCTGCTTTCCGGCCGCTGTGCTCACAGCCAGTACAGAGAAGCACAGCGCCGGGGACAGACAGCAGAAGGTAAGTATGAAGCGTTTGTTTTTTTTACTTTTAGGATGGTATCCAGGGTAAACATCGGGTTACTAAGCACGGCCCTGCGCTTAGTAGCCCGATGTTTACCCTGGTTACCGGCATCGTTGGTCGCTGGAGAGCGGTCTGTGTGACAGCTCTCCAGCGACCAAACAGCGACGCTACAGAGATCCGGATCGTTGTCTGGATCGCTGCAGCGTCGTTTAGTGTGAAGGTACCTTTAATTGCATAAATGGTCCAAAAATTATCTTTTTGGGGGCAGATGCATACCATACTGATGTTTATACACATTGTGTGCAAGCAAAAGAAACTGGCTTTTTCACACAGGAAGTGCAAATATTATTCCTGTTTGGGGAGTATCGAGAGCTTTGCTTTTTTCTAAATGAAATAGCTTTTTCACTAGCTATCTTAAATTATTATTTTATATAGGGGGACAAAACAGGTGTTTAGTTTTAAATGTGAAGAAGTATTGGTTTCTCAACTAGGAAATAAATATATATCCTTTTTGGGATCCCCAACCGACTTGCTATTCACAAAGTGATTAAGCATTTACTAAGACTTTTAATCAAGCCATCCAAAAACTATCCTTTCTTAGAGAGCAGGAATAGGCTAGCTATTTTCAAAGTAAATAAGCAATGGTTTGTCCCCAGTTGTCCAAAAATTAGCCCTTTCTTTGGAGTTATTTCATGTTTATGTACATTTCACATCAGCATTACAGTCAATCACTGTAGAACATAGTGGACAGTCAGTCAGGAGACGTGTGGCTGTCATGGCTGTTTAATGGTATAGGAGGCGGCAGATGCTGCACAGTAGAGAATACGGATGGCACAGGCAAGAAGATTGCTGGCAGTGTAGGGCAACAGTGACATTTTCAGTAGCAGCAGTACAGTCTACCACTTTAAAACAAAGTGGACAGCCTGGAGATATTTGACTGGCAAGACTGCACAGTGGCAATGGGAGAAGTTGCAAGGTAAAGAATTAAGATGGCACAAGCAAGGACATATCTGGCAGTGTATGGCTAGCAACAGCAGCTGAGGCAGCGGTACGGTTTAGAACAAGAGAACACATCAGGCAGCCAGTAGACGTGTGGATGAAAAAGCTCTGTAGTGGCAATAGCACAAGAAGCATGGTATAGAATTAGTATGGGGCAGGCAAGGAGATGTCTGGATGTGTAGGGCCAGCAACAGCAGCCCCAGCAGCATCACTACAGTGTAGATAACAGGATGGAAAGAAAGTGGATGACCAACTGAGTGTGGTCCATGGGCACTGATGATTGCAAGACCGTGTGAAAGAATGACAACAGACAGTGAAGCAGGCAGGCAGATGGAATGGCTGATTTAATAATTGTCATTGATGATAGGTGAATGAAAGTTGGCACTGATGCTTGACGACATCATTTTGAGAAATGTTAATTTCTTTGCAGCGAATACCACTTCAGTGTGATAAAATCTCCAGCCACATTGAACACCCTCTATGACATTATTTTCGATGTTTTACAGGAAAGTACACTCATAGCAACTGGGTTAGTTCTTCTAATTGGTCGAATCTGTTGATCCAAAAGTCCTTGTGCTCAAGGCTCATAGTTTCTGCCTGAAAAAGGACACAGTCTAGGTATTACTGGACGTGACTATTCTGTTCATGTGTCTCTGCTGGAGTGCATCCAGTTGTTACATTAGCAGACAAAACATCTTGACCATCATGTCAAATTTGCTGTAGTTGTGCATTTTGAAGCTCAAAGTTAAGAGTGCGGCTCATACTCACTTGCATGTGAGAACTGAGAGCAGTCAGTCCTTCATGTGAGAAAAGATGGAGGATGAGTATCTTCAAGAGAGGTTGAATGTACCCCATAAATTCTTGAAAAACAGCAGAATCCACAAGGTGGTATGACATCAACTGCTCCACCAGCAACTTGACTGAGAGTTTAGTTGGCAAACATGGTATGACAGGGAATGTACACTTGTTTCCTTGACACACAGTCAGGGATGGATACTTGTTGTTGCGAAGAGGAGGAGACATTATTGGAGTATGACAAGCAGTGGTGGTGGATGACAATGATGATGGTGGTGATAAAGATAGTGATCAGATTCTACTTGAGAAGAAGAGAAGAGTGCTGCTGGCTGACAGAGCAACGAGCATGGTGAGCAGTAACAGGAGGACAACTTAAGGCTTGCTGTCAGAAGTGCTGGTAGTGTTACTGCTGCTATTGACTAATAATCTTTTTTCCTTGACATATTTTTTTTTATCATACTGTCAGGTCTGTTGCTCTTGAGTTTATCATACATTTTGTTTACACACCTATAACATTTAACCTTTATCCAGAATTTTATTACCAAACTTAACCAACTCAAGAAAAATACATCGACAAAAAAAAACGCTAGGCACAGTTCACATGTCAGAATAGAGCGAAAACTGAGATTAGAGAGATCTTTCTTTAGGATGTATAAAAAAAATGGCTTGCCTGTTTCACAAAGCATCAACCACATTTTGTCACAACCTTGGATTCAGGATTGCAACAATAGTACTGAGGGGTTTACCACTGTCTTCCTTATTTATAGTATATGTAAAATAAGAAAATAGTCTTTCATTAATGTGCAAAAACTGTAGTATATCAATTCAGTACCACTGATCCTACAGATACAAATATATGGAATTCAAAAAAATATCAGGGAAGAATTAAAAAAGACAAATATTATGTGAGAAAAAATATATCTTTATTGAATATAACTGATAAAAAGTGGCACTGCAAAGTGTGCCTGTACTTGGAGAAATAATAGATATGTGCTATAAAACAATCATATATATAAAAAATAATAATATTCTAATAAATCTATAGCACAACAGAGAACGGACACAAGAGAAGGGGGAATTTGGAAACAATTGTATAATAACAGACCAATTCATCACTTGGACCACAAGGCGTGCAAGCATGCATACAGAGACACATATATGTATATAAATACAAATAAACAGCCAATATTGTGATGAAATATATTACTGTACACTCCAGGGCATATATAAGTGTGCAAGCAATAAAATGGTGTGAACTAAGTATAAAATATATGCGAAAAAATATATATATAAAAAATGTATATAAGGGATCATGTGTTAGAAAATATAATAATACCAAAAATATATACACTAAAACATATATGTGTGTTTAAAATAGCACAAAAAAGTGCCTCAATGCAGAAAAATATATCTATATATGTGTGCCAAGGGCACACATGCTATATATATATATATATATATATATATATACAGTGGGGCAAAAAAGTATTTAGTCAGTCAGCAATAGTGCAAGTTCCACCACTTAAAAAGATGAGAGGCGTCTGTAATTTACATCATAGGTAGACCTCAACTATGGGAGACAAACTGAGAAAAAAAAATCCAGAAAATCACATTGTCTGTTTTTTTAACATTGTATTTGCATATTATGGTGGAAAATAAGTATTTGGTCAGAAACAAACAATCAAGATTTCCGGCTCTCACAGACCTGTAACTTCTTCTTTAAGAGTCTCCTCTTTCCTCCACTCATTACCTGTAGTAAGGGCACCTGTTTAAACTTGTTATCAGTATAAAAAGACACCTGTGCACACCCTCAAACAGTCTGACTCCAAACTCCACTATGGTGAAGACCAAAGAGCTGTCAAAGGACACCAGAAAAAAAATTGTAGCCCTGCACCAGGCTGGGAAGACTGAATCTGCAATAGCCAACCAGCTTGGAGTGAAGAAATCAACAGTGGGAGCAATAATTAGAAAATGGAAGGCATACAAGACCACTGATAATCTCCCTCGATCTGGGGCTCCACGCAAAATCCCACCCCGTGGGGTCAGAATGATCACAAGAACGGTGAGCAAAAATCCCAGAACCACGCGGGGGGACCTAGTGAATGAACTGCAGAGAGCTGGGACCAATGTAACAAGGCCTACCATAAGTAACACACTACGCCACCATGGACTCAGATCCTGCAGTGCCAGATGTGTCCCACTGCTTAAGCCAGTACATGTCCGGGCCCGTCTGAAGTTTGCTAGAGAGCATTTGGATGATCCAGAGGAGTTTTGGGAGAATGTCCTATGGTCTGATGAAACCAAACTGGAACTGTTTGGTAGAAACACAACTTGTCGTGTTTGGAGGAAAAAGAATACTGAGTTGCATCCATCAAACACCATACCTACTGTAAAGCATGGTGGTGGAAACATCATGCTTTGGGGCTGTTTCTCTGCAAAGGGGCCAGGACGACTGATCCGGGTACATCAAAGAATGAATGGGGCCATGTATCGTGAGATTTTGAGTGCAAACCTCCTTCCATCAGCAAGGGCATTGAAGATGAAATGTGGCTGGGTCTTTCAACATGACAATGATCCAAAGCACACCGCCAGGGCAACGAAGGAGTGGCTTCGTAAGAAGCATTTCAAGGTCCTGGAGTGGCCTAGCCAGTCTTCAGATCTCAACCCTATAGAAAACCTTTGGAGGGAGTTGAAAGTCCGTGTTGCCAAGCGAAAAGCCAAAAACATCACTGCTCTAGAGGAGATCTGCATGGAGGAATGGGCCAACATACCAACAACAGTGTGTGGCAACCTTGTGAAGACTTACAGAAAACGTTTGACCTCTGTCATTGCCAACAAAGGATATATTACAAAGTATTGAGATGAAATTTTGTTTCTGACCAAATACTTATTTTCCACCATAATATGCAAATAAAATGTTAAAAAAACAGACAATGTGATTTTCTGGATTTTTTTTTCTCAGTTTGTCTCCCATAGTTGAGGTCTACCTATGATGTAAATTACAGACGCCTCTCATCTTTTTAAGTGGTGGAACTTGCACTATTGCTGACTGACTAAATACTTTTTTGCCCCACTGTATATATATATATATATATATATATATATATATATATATATATATATATATATATATATATATATATATATATGTATACACTGCTCCAAAAATAAACTGCAAAAACTCTAAATCTTGCTGTTATTCACTCTCATTTTCACTACTGAAACTCTCTTCTGATTGGTCTTCCTCTAACCAAACTCTCTCCTATCCATCTTGAATGCAGCAGCCAGGGTCGTATTTCTATCAGGCTGCTTCACCAATGCCTCTACCCTGTGTCAGTCATTGCACTGGTTGTTCATTCACTACAGAATACAATGCAGTCTCATCTCTCGCACCCATAAAACTCTCCACAGTTCTCCACTCCCATCTTATCCCTCATTTCTGTTTATCACCCTTCCCATGCCTTCCGTTCTGCAACTGATCTAAGACTAACATCCTCCATAATCCGAACCTATGTTAGATATTCTTTTCAAATTGCATGCATATTGTTAATGACTGCACAGTTGTACAGAAATATTGTGGGCTTTCACAATAAGCAAATTATTATAATTAATTTAGTGTATTAATTAATTTAATTAATTAATTAATGGACTCTCACAATAAGCAAATAATTGCAATTAATTTGTATTGATATATAGAGCTTAATGCTGCTGTAAAGCGATAGAATAACAATTGCAACTCAGTCATGCAGCAGCCTCACAAGTACATTTATTCCAGAACATTATTGTGGTTTTATCCAGTCATGGTTTGGTAGTAGTATTTATAAAAAGAGATGAGTGAACCCCAACTGTAAAGTTTGGGGTTCATACCAGGCACCTAGTGTCTGATGCAGAAGTCTGAACACAGACTTTTTACCGGACGTCCGCTGTAATATTTCGGATCGGGTGCCAATTAAAGTTTGTTGAAAGGCTGCAGTGCAGTCAATAAACAAACTTTTAGGCTGTGGGCTCTTGCAGAGCTATCACAGCCAATCCATGCCACGTGATCCTGCCTGTATAAATGCTTGATCACAGGTACATTCGCCAGTCCATCAGAATCATAGTCTGGGTAATCTGGTCCAACCCCCTGCTCAAAACAGGATTCACTAAATCATCCAAATCATCCAAAACAGATGTCTGTCCAACCTCTGTTTGAAGACTTCAATGGAAGGAGAACTCACCACCTCTCGTGGCAGCCTGTTCCACTCATTGATCATCCTCACTGTCAAAAAGTTTTTTCTAAAGTCTAATCTATGTCTCCTCCCATTCAGTTTCATCCCTTTGCCTCTAGTCTTTCCTTGTGCAAATGAGAATAATGATGATCCTTCTACAATGTGACAGCCCTTGAGATATTTGTAGACATTTGTAGATATTTTTTGCAAGCTAAACATTCCCAAATCCTGTAACTGTTCCTCATAGGACATGGTTTGCAGACCGGTCACCATTCTGGTCGCTCTTCTCTGAACTTGCTCCAGTTTGTTGATGACTTTTTAAAATGTGGTGCCAGAAAACTGGACACAGTATTCCAGATGAGGTCTGACCAAAGAGGAGTAGAGGGCAATAATGACTTAACGTGATCAAGACTGTATGCTTCTGTTAATACATCCCAGAATTGCATTTGCCTTTTTTGCTGCTGCATCACACTGTTGACTCATGTTCAGTTTATTATGATCTATTAGTATACCCAAGTCTTTTTCACATGTGCTGTTGCTTAGCCCTATTCCCTATTAATTGCGGTTACATCTAAGGGGTCCTCAAAATAACACTAATGGTATAAGTGATCCTACATAACCACTATGCCTTTGGGGCGCGGAATATGCCAATTATAAGGCTTAGCATAGGTGGTCGAATGTTTCTGCGGATGTTACTGCTGTTAGTGATCTGTACATCAAGTACAAGATATAATGCCGCCATGTATATAAAGACGTAGTTGTTCACAGTTTAACACTGATGGGCAAAGTTTATGTAACTATACAAATAGCGGTTACACCTATGGGGTCCTGTTGGTAGTACCAACAGCGAAAGTATGCTATCATTGCCACCGTGCTTATAGGGCACTGAATGTGCCGAACATAGGGTGGAGTGTATGTGGTTTACAAATGATAGCGCTACTGAATACTAGTGGAGCTGTCTGCCGATATTACGGCTCCTGTACAGGTGTCCCTGTTGCAGCTGGGTGGGCATGAATATCGCACCCAGTTGTATGCGCAGGTAATGGTAGTGCTATTTACATGGGCGGAGCCTCAGGTCGGCGCTACTGCGCCTGCGTTGCTGGTCCTGAGATGAAATGCCGTCTACATAAACATGGCGCCCAAGCACATGCGCAGTGAGGTGCCTGACAGTTGGACCTCTAGGGCCAGATACCTGCGCATGCGCAGAGAGGACAGGACGCCAGGAAACAGCAATAATGGCGGCCGGAACGCTGTGACAGTGAGTTCGGAGCCTGATAATGGACCCCATGTGTGCGGTGTGATTTATGAGCGGCACATACAGGTGGCAACTAGCCCCTTAACCCTTTATTTCTAGGGGGGGGCTATTTAATGGTGCTTTGGTCAGTGTATCCCTGACCTGCAACCAGGCACAGCATGTATCTCTGATGTGATCTAACCACACGGAATCTTATTTTCCCATATGCCTCCTGAGGAACCACATCATGGGGGGGAAACGCGTAGAGGCGAGACCTGAACACAGATAAGTGTTTCAGGCTTTTTAAACTTATATGTTTTTCACCAGTTGTGTTTTTTTGTAATCAATGTATATGTATATGGATACTTGACCATCTGTGATTTAAATTTAAAGTCGTATCCGTTAAGCTACTAGATACATCTTAGTTATTGTTAGCTATCGTTGGTTCAAGCACCTTCATTATCTGTTTTATTTTTAGGGTCTGACCGAGTTATAGGGATCTGTTTATATGGGTCACTAGTGCAGCCCCTAAGGCACCACCCAGATCTAGGATCCCGATATATTTCTTTAGGGATCCAGCTAGGATTATTAGGGGCAGCCGCCGAGGAGCGGGGGCGCCATTTGCGTTCAAGAGGGTGCCAACCTCCGCTGACAGGCAGGGAGACTCGGCTAGGGACTCCTTAGGGCGTACTAGCCTTAGCTACAGGCGGCATACATAAGTGTATAGGGATTGGTATGGTCAGACCAATTGTCTTTACTGGTGAATTACTACCTGGTGTTTTTCTTTATTTGTTGGTCCCGAGTTTGATTAGGCCATTTATTAGGCATTGTTAGTGGTATAGTATCTTTATACATTTTTAGGGACTCATAGGGCTTTAAGGGTCAGTCGACGAGGAGCGGGGGCGCCATATTGCGTCCAAGAGGGTGCCAACCTCCGCAGACAGGTAGGGAACACCTGTAGAGACATTTAGGGTTTTGCAATTGGTCCCTTTGTCCCTCCCACCCTTTGCCCTTTACAATTTTTTTTTTTTGGGCCAGGTTTTTTAATTGACCCACCCCCATTTAGAGGGGTCTGGGTGTTGTGTCAGTCTTTTATCCTAATTTGGTTTAATAAAGTTTTTTGGATAGATTAGTTTTTTCGTTTTTCTTGGTTAAATACTAATTTGGATTATCAGATATTATACTTCCTACTGATTATTGATTATTATGGCTGGTTTTTTATCAGGGCCTATCTGTTCTGAATCATGGGTGAGTGAGGCGGATCGGGTGTTTTCAGTTGACTCAGGCTACACGGGTACCGACTCGAGCCCATCCATATACTCTACATTTAAAGAGCTTACTGGATACAACAAAAAATATTTGAAATCTTTATGGGAAACAAAAGCATTGGAGAATTATATTAAGAACAATATTGTACCGAAGGGATTGCGAGTAAATATATCTCCATCACCGAGAGTAAGTAACCCCGGCCTTCTGAAAGCTTGGCGGGAGGAGTCCATAGCCTCATCTGTTAGGTTTATGAAATTACTGCTAGAGGAAGAAAAAAAGATTCTAGAAACTACATCTAAACAGTTGAACGAGCTAATAGAGAAGACACTATTGTTTAAGTCTGACCCTGAGTTTAATAAAAAGGAGAGTAATCTACAAATCTCAGTGGAACGTTATCAAAATCAACTTAAGAATCGTAAACATACACAATTTATACGAGACTCTGAAGAGTTTAAAACCAATAGTGCGTATAATTTCTTAGGAGGCGTAGATACCGTCTCTGAAATCTCTTCCTCTGAGGCAGAGGGCTCGGACACAGAGAGGCCGGGAGGATACTGGAGACAAAGAGGGAGAGGTGGGCCCTCATCATATAGGGGACAAGGAAAATGGCAGAAACAAAGAGGGTACACGGGCAGATATCAAGGAGGCAGAGGTCGAGAGCAGGGTTTCATGGGCCAAGGGAATGGAACCAGTGGTTTTGGGGCACCCACGAGACCTTTAGTCCCAATGCCATCATCTTCTTCGTTATCCACCTCTACACCCTCTTCGTCTTTTTTAGAGCAGAAGGCCCCAGTGGGGTACGATTTGAGTAAACAAGTGTAAAAAATATATATGATGAGAATCAAATCATAAATCTCAGTAGCCATATGTTGTCACCTGGTGAAATTAGTGTGTTAAGAAAGGGACTCACATTTGTTCCCACAACATGGTACAATACATTCGCTTGGGTGAAGGATTTAAATCTCTACTGTCGTAAATTAAAATGGAAAAAATTTTTCTCTTTGCATAACAAACAACAATGTTTAGAACTGGGTATATCAGAAGAGGACCTGGAGGGGCTTAATGTCCTGACAGGCCTCTTGGAGGACAGTGAGAGGGAGAGAGGTTTAGGTCCACAGACTGACCTGAAACTAAAAAGTAATCGAATGCCTCCTCCAGGTGACTACACGAATATTGACATTTTTTTGAAAGTGGTCGAGGATGACCTTAAGAAAATAGGCCGATTGAATGGGGATATATCACCAAATTTGAACAGTGAGGAATGGGAGGCCTTGGAGAAATTGGAGAAGAATGACCAGATCATTGTTAAACCATCTGATAAAGGTGGTAATTTGGTCATCCTCGACCACCAGAGATATGTGGGGATGTGTAAATCTATCCTTAATGACAGGGAGACATATGGCATACTTGAGAATGACCCTACAGATAGGTTTATTGGGTCATTAATGACTATTTTAGACACCGGTCTACATGACAAACTAATTTCCTACAATGAGTATAAGTTTTTGGCTCCTCGTACCCCGACAATCCCTACGTTTTATGCCCTCCCCAAGGTCCATAAAGGTCTCTCCCCCCTAAAAGGACGCCCCATAGTTTCAGGTGTTGGTTCATTGAGCCAGAATGTCGGCATTTACATCGATAACATCTTACGTCCATTTGTAATATCATTACCCTCATACGTGCGTGATACATCGGACCTACTCCAAGAAATAGACGGTGTTGTGGTCGAACAGGGGACCATTTTAGGTTCAATAGATGTCGAGGCTTTATATAGTAGCATTCCTCACAGTATGGGCCTGAAGGCATTGGAGTACTATCTAAGGACAAGAGCCGTTTTTTTTTTGAGAAACACAGTAAATTTGTAGTGGAGTTGATGGAGTTTGTTCTAACCCACAAATATTTCCTCTTTAACGGTAAGTACTTCCACCAGCTCAGGGGGACCGCGATCGTTTGCTCTTGTGCACCCTCGTATGCAAATCTCACAAGAGTATAGGAATGTGGTGCATAACATGTATACTCTTGATCATCGCCGTATAATGGACTTAGGATAGTGTGGTTGCGGGTGCTGGGCTTTGCTGACTTACACTGCAGCTCACCGCATACTCATTAATTACGTGTACATGTATACTATATATTGATTGTACTGTTCATAACTTTAATATCACATGATGGTGATATATGCATAAAAGCACATCTATATGCACTGTCATTTTTTGAAAAGTTCACATGTATAACAAACTATATGTATGTGGTGCCCATATAAGCTGTGCATGGAAATTACTTTATGTATGGCTGGCAGTATAGCATCATAAACCAATGTTTGGGTAAACGCCATTTCTTTTAGCGATCCTTATAATAAGTACATGAGCAAGGTGTAGTGCCGCAGTATAATATGTGGGCCGGTTGTATGTGACTGTGTAATTGCGGTTACATCTAAGGGGTCCTCAAAATAACACTAATGGTATAAGTGATCCTACATAACCACTATGCCTTTAGGGCGCGGAATATGCCGATTATAAGGCTTAGCAAAGGTGGTCGAATGTTTCTGCGGATGTTACTGCTGTTAGTGATCTGTACATCAAGTACAAGATATAATGCCGCCATGTATATAAAGACGTAGTTGTTCACAGTTTAACACTGATGGGCAAAGTTTATGTAACTATACAAATAGCGGTTACACCTATGGGGTCCTGTTGGTAGTACCAACAGCGAAAGTATGCTATCATTGCCACCGTGCTTATAGGGCACTGAATGTGCCGAACATAGGGAGGAGTGTATGTGGTTTACAAATGATAGCGCTATTGAATACTGGTGGAGCTGTCTGCCGATATTACGGCTCCTGTACAGGTGTCCCTGTTGCAGCTGGGTTGGCATGAATATCGCACCCAGTTGTATGCGCAGGTAATGGTAGCGCTATTTACATGGGCGGAGCCTCAGGTCGGCGCTACTGCGCCTGCGTTGCTGGTCCTGAGATGAAATGCCGTCTGCAGAAACATGGTGCCCAAGCACATGCGCAGTGAGGTGCCTGACAGTTGGACCTCTAGGGCCAGATACCTGCGCATGCGCAGAGAGGACAGGACGCCAGGAAACAGCAATAATGGCAGCCGGAACGCTGTGACAGTGAGTTCGGAGCCTGATAATGGACCCTATGTGTGCGGTGTGATTTATGAGCGGCACATACAGGTGGCAACTAGCCCCT
This sequence comes from Ranitomeya imitator, assembly GCF_032444005.1. NCBI lineage: Eukaryota > Metazoa > Chordata > Amphibia > Anura > Dendrobatidae > Ranitomeya > Ranitomeya imitator. The sequence goes on from NC_091285.1 coordinate 69,140,532, forward strand.
TAACCCTTTATTTCTAGGGGGGGGGGCTATTTAATGGCGTTTTGGTCAGTGTATCCCTGACCTGCAACCAGGCACAGCATGTATCTCTGATGTGATCTAACCACACGGAATCTTATTTTCCCATATGCCTCCTGAGGAACCACATCATGGGGGGGAAACGCGTAGAGGCGAGACCTGAACACAGATAAGTGTTTCAGGCTTTTTAAACTTATATGTTTTTCACCAGTTGTGTTTTTTTGTAACCAATGTATATGTATATGGGTACTTGACCATCTGTGATTTAAATTTAAAGTCGTATCCGTTAAGCTACTAGATACATCTTAGTTATTGTTAGCTATCGTTGGTTCAAGCACCTTCATTATCTGTTTTATTTTTAGGGTCTGACCGAGTTATAGGGATCTGTTTATATGGGTCACTAGTGCAGCCCCTAAGGCACCACCCAGATCTAGGATCCCGATATATTTCTTTAGGGATTCAGCTAGGGTTATTAGGGGCAGCCGCCGAGGAGCAGGGGCGCCATTTGCGTTCAAGAGGGCGCCAACCTCCGCTGACAGGCAGGGAGACTCGGCTAGGGACTCCTTAGGGCGTACTAGCCTTAGCTACAGGCGGCATACATAAGTGTATAGGGATTGGTACGGTCAGACCAATTGTCTTTACTGGTGAATTACTACCTGGTGTTTTTCTTTATCTGTTGGTCCCGAGTTTGATTAGGCCATTTATTAGGCATTGTTAGTGGTATAGTATCTTTATACATTTTTAGGGACTCATAGGGCTTTAAGGGTCAGTCGACGAGGAGCGGGGGCGCCATATTGCGTCCAAGAGGGTGCCAACCTCCGCAGACAGGTAGGGAACACCTGTAGAGACATTTAGGGTTTTGCAATTGGTCCCATTGTCCCTCCCACCCTTTGCCCTTTACAATTTTTTTTTTTTGGGCCAGGTTTTTTAATTGACCCACCCCCATTTAGAGGGGTCTGGGTGTTGTGTCAGTCTTTTATCCTAATTTGGTTTAATAAAGTTTTTTGGATAGATTAGTTTTTTCGTTTTTCTTGGTTGAATACTAATTTGGATTATCAGTTATTATACTTCCTACTGATTATTGATTATTATGGCTGGTTTTTTATCAGGGCCTATCTGTTCTGAATCATGGGTGAGTGAGGCGGATCGGGTGTTTTCAGTTGACTCAGGCTACACGGGTACCGACTCGAGCCCATCCATATACTCTACATTTAAAGAGCTTACTGGATACAACAAAAAATATTTGAAATCTTTATGGGAAACAAAAGCATTGGAGAATTATATTAAGAACAATATTGTACCGAAGGGATTGCGAGTAAATATATCTCCATCACCGAGAGTAAGTAACCCCGGCCTTCTGAAAGCTTGGCGGGAGGAGTCCATAGCCTCATCTGTTAGGTTTATGAAATTACTGCTAGAGGAAGAAAAAAAGATTCTAGAAACTACATCTAAACAGTTGAACGAGCTAATAGAGAAGACACTATTGTTTAAGTCTGACCCTGAGTTTAATAAAAAGGAGAGTAATCTACAAATCTCAGTGGAACATTATCAAAATCAACTTAAGAATCGTAAACATACACAATTTATACGAGACTCTGAAGAGTTTAAAACCAATAGTGCGTATAATTTCTTAGGAGGCGTAGATACCGTTTCTGAAATCTCTTCCTCTGAGGCAGAGGGCTCAGACACAGAGAGGCCGGGAGGATACTGGAGACAAAGAGGGAGAGGTGGGCCCTCATCATATAGGGGACAAGGAAAATGGCAGAAACAAAGAGGGTACACGGGCAGATATCAAGGAGGCAGAGGTCGAGAGCAGGATTTCATGGGCCAAGGGAATGGAACCAGTGGTTTTGGGGCACCCACGAGACCTTTAGTCCCAATGCCATCATCTTCTTCGTTATCCACCTCTACACCCTCTTCGTCTTTTTTAGAGCAGAGGGCCCCAGTGGGGTACGATTTGAGGAAACGAGTGTAAAAAATATATATGATGAGAATCAAATCATAAATCTCAGTAGCCATATGTTGTCACCTGGTGAAATTAGTGTGTTAAGAAAGGGACTCACATTTGTTCCCACAACATGGTACAATACATTCGCTTGGGTGAAGGATTTAAATCTCTACTGTCGTAAATTAAAATGGAAAAAAAATTTCTCTTTGCATAACAAACAACAATGTTTAGAACTGGGTATATCAGAAGAGGACCTGGAGGGGCTTAATGTCCTGACAGGCCTCTTGGAGGACAGTGAGAGGGAGAGAGGTTTAGGTCCACAGACTGACCTGAAACTAAAAAGTAATCGAATGCCTCCTCCAGGTGACTACACGAATATTGACATTTTTTTGAAAGTGGTCGAGGATGACCTTAAGAAAATAGGCCGATTGAATGGGGATATATCACCAAATTTGAACAGTGAGGAATGGGAGGCCTTGGAGAAATTGGAGAAGAATGACCAGATCATTGTTAAACCATCTGATAAAGGTGGTAATTTGGTCATCCTCGACCACCAGAGATATGTGGGGATGTGTAAATCTATCCTTAATGACAGGGAGACATATGGCATACTTGAGAATGACCCTACAGATAGGTTTATTGGGTCATTAATGACTATTTTAGACACCGGTCTACATGACAAACTAATTTCCTACAATGAGTATAAGTTTTTGGCTCCTCGTACCCCGACAATCCCTACGTTTTATGCCCTCCCCAAGGTCCATAAAGGTCTCTCCCCCCTAAAAGGACGCCCCATAGTTTCAGGTGTTGGTTCATTGAGCCAGAATGTCGGCATTTAGATCGATAACATCTTACGTCCATTTGTAATATCATTACCCTCATACGTGCGTGATACATCGGACCTACTCCAAAAAATAGACGGTGTTGTGGTCGAACAGGGGACCATTTTAGGTTCAATAGATGTCGAGGCTTTATATAGTAGCATTCCTCACAGTATGGGCCTGAAAGCATTGGAGTACTATCTAAGGACAAGAGCCGTTTTTTTTTGAGAAACACAGTAAATTTGTAGTGGAGTTGATGGAGTTTGTTCTAACCCACAACTATTTCCTCTTTAGCGGTAAGTACTTCCACCAGCTCAGGGGGACCGCGATGGTTTGCTCTTGTGCACCCTCGTATGCAAATCTCCTCCTGGGCTGGTGGGAGGAAACCGTAGTGTTCTCTGGGGTAGAGGAATGGTGGACTAACAAGATATTGGCTTGGTACCGATACATAGACAATGTCCTGGTCATGTGGAGTGGTACAGTAAATGAGTTTAACAGCTTTGTACAAGGGTTGAATGACAATTGCTTTGGGCTAAAGTTCACGTCAGAAAATGATAAACGTGAATTAGCGTTCTTGGATGTTAAAATCACCATTAATGCCAGTGGTACATTGGATACAAGGCTGTTTCGCAAGCCGACATCTAGTAATGCCCTGCTTCGGTGGGAGAGTCATCACCCGGCTCCCTTGGAGAGGGGGATCCCTCGAGGACAATATTTAAGAGCAAGGAGGAATTGCTCCAATCCTGCCACCTTTAGGACACAAGCATATGACCTGAGAGAGAGATTCCGTGAGCGTGGATATCCAGATGAGGTTTTAGACCCGGCCTTTAGGAATGCTATGAGTAGAGAGAGACAGACGCTCCTACAGACACATAGAGAACCAGAGGTTGAGAATACCCCTAGGATCATTGGAACCTACGATAATCAAACTAATCGGGTTTTCAGTGTCCTTAAGAAACATTGGGGGATTTTACAGCTGGATGAAACCCTGGCAGGTATTATCCCAAATAGACCCCAGATTACCTTCCGCAGAGGACGGTCTTTGAAAGATCGACTCGTACACAGCCATTATAAAAGACCGAAACAGGAGGGAACTTGGCTTGATAGACGTATTAATGGTACGTTCAGGTGCGGAAACTGTTCATTCTGTGATTATATAGCACCGTGTAAGAGCTTTAGGAGTGTACAGAATGGGAGAAACTTCTTCTGCAGAGATTTTGCTAATTGTAAAACCGTTGGTGTGGTTTACATGGCTACGTGTACATGCCCGAAGAACTATATAGGGAAGACCAAAAGGGAACTGAGAAGGAGGATTGGGGAACACCTGGGAGATATCAAGAACAACAGAGACACCCCCGTAGCACGGAATATTTGGGAGGTACACCAGGGTGACAGCAAGACTCTCTCCTTTTGTGTTCTGGAAGTAATTAAACATAATGGTAGGAGAGGTGACTGGGATAGGGTTATCCTGCAAAAGGAAACCCAATGGATATTTAGGATGGATTCAGTAGCCCCAGGAGGACTTAACGAGCGGCTTACTTTTGGTTGCTTTGTGTGAATTGTTTTTGTCAGGTCTGCCTTCGCTCCCCTTTCCCCTGATTAAAAATAATACAGCGCTGCAGACCTAGTAGATGGCCTGCAGTATTTTTCACAAGAGTATAGGAATGTGGTGCATAACATGTATACTCTTGATCATCGCTGTATAATGGACTTAGGATAGTGTGGTTGCGGGTGCTGGGCTTTGCTGACTTACACTGCAGCTCACCGCATACTCATTAATTATGTGTACATGTATACTATATATTGATTGTACTTTTCATAACTTTAATATCACATGATGGTGATATATGCATAAAAGCACATCTATATGCACTGTCATTTTTTGAAAAGTTCACATGTATAACAAACTATGTGTATGTGGTGCCCATATAAGCTGTGCATGGAAATTACTTTATGTATGGCTGGCAGTATAGCATCATAAACCAATGTTTGGGTAAACGCCATTTCTTTTAGCGATCCTTATAATAAGTACATGAGCAAGGTGTAGTGCCGCAGTATAATATGTGGGCCGGTTGTATGTGACTGTGTAATTGCGGTTACATCTAAGGGGTCCTCAAAATAACACTAATGGTATAAGTGATCCTACATAACCACTATGCCTTTAGGGCGCGGAATATGCCGATTATAAGGCTTAGCATAGGTGGTCGAATGTTTCTGCGGATGTTGCTGCTGTTAGTGATCTGTACATCAAGTACAAGATATAATGCCGCCATGTATATAAAGACGTAGTTGTTCACAGTTTAACACTGATGGGCAAAGTTTATGTAACTATACAAATAGCGGTTACACCTATGGGGTCCTGTTGGTAGTACCAACAGCGAAAGTATGCTATCATTGCCACCGTGCTTATAGGGCACTGAATGTGCCGAACATAGGGTGGAGTGTATGTGGTTTACAAATGATAGCGCTACTGAATACTGGTGGAGCTGTCTGCCGATATTACGGCTCCTGTACAGGTGTCCCTGTTGCAGCTGGGTTGGCATGAATATCGCACCCAGTTGTATGCGCAGGTAATGGTAGCGCTATTTACATGGGCGGAGCCTCAGGTCGGCGCTACTGCGCCTGCGTTGCTGGTCCTGAGATGAAATGCCGTCTACAGAAACATGGCGCCTAAGCACATGCGCAGTGAGGTGCCTGACAGTTGGACCTCTAGGGCCAGATACCTGCGCATGCGCAGAGAGGACAGGACGCCAGGAAACAGCAATAATAGCAGCCGGAACGCTGTGACAGTGAGTTCGGAGCCTGATAATGGACCCCATGTGTGCGGTGTGATTTATGAGCGGCACATACAGGTGGCAACTAGCCCCTTAACCCTTTATTTCTAGGGGGGGGCTATTTAATGGCGTTTTGGTCAGTGTATCCCTGACCTGCAACCAGGCACAGCATGTATCTCTGATGTGATCTAACCACACGGAATCTTATTTTCCCATATGCCTCCTGAGGAACCACACCATGGGGGGGAAACGCGTAGAGGTGAGACCTGAACACAGATAAGTGTTTCAGGCTTTTTAAACTTATATGTTTTTCACCAGTTGTGTTTTTTTGTAACCAATGTATATGGGTACTTGACCATCTGTGATTTAAATTTAAAGTCGTATCCGTTAAGCTACTAGATACATCTTAGTTATTGTTAGCTATCGTTGGTTCAAGCACCTTCACTATCTGTTTTATTTTTAGGGTCTGACCGAGTTATAGGGATCTGTTTATATGGGTCACTAGTGCAGCCCCTAAGGCACCACCCAGATCTAGGATCCCGATATATTTCTTTAGGGATTCAGCTAGGGTTATTAGGGGCAGCCGCCGAGGAGCGGGGGCGCCATTTGCGTTCAAGAGGGCGCCAACCTCCGCTGACAGGCAGGGAGACTCGGCTAGGGACTCCTTAGGGCGTACTAGCCTTAGCTACAGGCGGCATACATAACTGTATAGGGATTGGTACGGTCAGACCAATTGTCTTTACTGGTGAATTACTACCTGGTGTTTTTCTTTATTTGTTGGTCCCGAGTTTGATTAGGCCATTTATTAGGCATTGTTAGTGGTATAGTATCTTTATACATTTTTAGGGACTCATAGGGCTTTAAGGGTCAGTCGACGAGGAGCGGGGGCGCCATATTGCGTCCAAGAGGGTGCCAACCTCCGCAGACAGGTAGGGAACACCTGTAGGGACGTTTAGGGTTTTGCAATTGGTCCTTTTGTCCCTCCCACCCTTTGCCCTTTACAATTTTTTTTTTTTGGGCCAGGTTTTTTAATTGACCCACCCCCATTTAGAGGGGTCTGGGTGTTGTGTCAGTCTTTTATCCTAATTTGGTTTAATAAAGTTTTTTGGATAGATTAGTTTTTTCGTTTTTCTTAGCCCTATTCCTCCCATTCTGTATATGCTTTTTCATTTTTATTGCCCAGATGTAGTACTTTGCATTTTTCCCTGTTAAAAACCATTCTGTTAGTTGCTGCCCACTGCTCCAGTTTATTTATATACTTTGGAATCCTCTCTCTTCTCTAGTATTAGCTATTAGTGGTGAGTAGTGTTGAGCGATACCGTCCGATACTTGAAAGTATCGGTATCGGATAGTATCGACCGATACCCGAAAAATATTGGATATCGCCGATACCGATATCCAATACCAATACAAGTCAATGGGACATCAAGTATCGGAAGGTATTCTCATGGTTCCCAGGGTCTGAATGAGAGGAAACTCTCCTTCAGGCCCTGGGATCCATAGGGATGTGTAAAATAAAGAATTAAAATAAAAAATATTGATATATTTACCTCTCCGGCGGCCCCTGAACTCAGCGCGGGTAACCGGCAGGCTTCTTTGTTCAAAATCAGCGCTTTTAGGACCTGAGAATCACGTCCCGGCTTCTGATTGGTCGCGGGCCGCCCATGTGACCGCCACGCGACCAATCACAAGCCGCGACGTCACCGCAAGCTATTAGCGCGCTCATTTTTGAAAAATGAGCGCGTTAATGACTTTCAAAGACGTAGCGGCTTGTGATTGGTCGCGGCCACGCGACCAATCACAAGCCGCGACGTCAGCGCAAGCTATTAACGCGCTCATTTTTAAAAATGAGCGCGTTAATGGCTTTCAAAGACGTAGCGGCTTGTGATTGGTCGCGTGGCCGCGACCAATCACAAGCCGCGACGTCACCGCAAGCTATTAACGCGCTCATTTTTAAAAATGAGCGCGTTAATGGCTTTCAAAGACGTAGCGGCTTGTGATTGGTCGCGTGGCCGCGACCAATCACAAGCCGCGACGTCACCGCAAGCTATTAACGCGCTCATTTTTAAAAATGAGCGCGTTAATAGCTTGCGGTGACGTCGCGGCTTGTGATTGGTCGCGGCCACGCGACCAATCACAAGCCGCTACGTCTTTGAAAGCCATTAACGCGCTCATTTTTAAAATGAGCGCGTTAATAGCTTGCGGTGACGTCGCGGCTTGTGATTGGTCGCGTGGCCGCGACCAATCACAAGCCGCTACGTCTTTGAAAGCCATTAACGCACTCATTTTTCAAAAATGAGCGCGCTAATAGCTTGCGGTGACGTCGCGGCTTGTGATTGGTCGCGTGGCGGTCACATGGGCGGCCCGCGACCAATCAGAAGCCGGGACGTGATTCTCAGGTCCTAAAAGCGCTGATTTTGAACAACGAAGCCTGCCGGTTACCCGCGCTGAGTCCAGGGGCCGCCGGAGAGGTAAATATATCAATATTTTTTATTTTAATTCTTTATTTTACACATCTCTATGTATCCGATACCGATACCCGATACCACAAAAGTATCGGATCTCGGTATCGGAATTCCGATACCGCAAGTATCGGCCGATACCCGATACTTGCGGTATCGGAATGCTCAACACTAGTGGTGAGTGAATATACTCGCTACTCGAGATTTCCTGAGCACGCTCGGGTGTCCTCTGAGTATTTGTAAGTGCTCGGAGATTTAGTTTTCCTTGCAGCAGCTGAATGATTTACATCTGTTAGACAGCTTGATTGCATGTGGGGATTCCCTAGCAACAAGGCAACCCCCACATGTACTCAGGCTGGGTAGTAGCTGTAAATCATTCAGCTGCAGCGATGAAAACTAAATCCGCGAGCACTTACAAATACTCGGAAGACACCCGAGCATGCTCGGGAAATCTCGAGTAACGAGTATATTCGCTCATAACTATTAGCTATTCCTCCTAGCTTTGTGTAATCAGTGCACCTTTAATTCATTCATCTAAATAATTGATAAAGATGTTGAACAATACAGGGCCCAGGACAGAACTGTGTGGTACCCCACTTGAGACATTCTTCCAACGTGATGTGCAGCCATTTACGACCAGTCTTTAGGTCCGACCACTCTTTGGGTCCGATCACTAAGCCAGTTATGAATCCACCTAACAGTTGCCTTGTCCATTCCATACTTAGTCATTTTTTCAATAAGAATGGTGTGAGATGGTTTGTCATATGCTTTGCTGTAGTCAAGATATACCATATCTACAGCATTTCCCTGATCCACTCAGTCAGTGATTCTGTCATAGAAGGAAATTAAGTTAGTGTGACATGACTAATTAGTTACAAACCCATGCTGACTCTGGTAAATCAGTTCATTCTTATGCAGGTACGTACATACGTGTTGTTTAATAATTTGTTCAAAGATCTTTCCTGGTATAGAAGACAGACTCACCAGCCTATAGTTCCCTGAGTCCACCTTCTTCCCCTTTTTGAAGATAGTAACAACATTTGTTCTTCCCCAGTCTTCTGGGACTTCTCCTGTTTTCAAGAATTTTCAGATTATGGAGAGTGGTTCAAAAATTTCTTCCGCTATCTCCTTCAGTACTCTGGGGTGTAATTCATGTGGACCTGGAGACTTGAATTCATTTATGTTAGCTAAGTGTTTCCTCATCATCTTTCTGTTTATAGATAGCCAGTATTATTCTATTCCTTTAATAGGACAGTGAAGATCAGTTGATGTTACATTTAATTTCTGAGAGAAAACAGATGCAAAATAGGAATTTAAAAGTTCGGCCTTCTCAACATCCTTTCTTAACATTTCAACATTTTCATCCTGTAAAAATCCTATAGCATCTTTGACTTTTCTTTCACTTTTGACATATCCCCCAAATCCTTTTTTATTGCTTTTGACATCTCTTGAAAGCCTTAATTCATTGTCAGCTTTAGTTAATCTTATTTGTGCCCTGCAGGTTCTGCAGACAGCATTATATTCTTCTTTAGATATGCCTCTTTCTTTCCATTTGATAAACATTTCTTTCTTCCTTTTTAGCATGTGTTTAAGTTCTGAGTTCATCCATTCTCGTTTCCCTAAATGCTTCATATTCTTCCCTCTTTTGGAATTGTTAATGATTGTGCTTTGAAAATCTCATTTTTCAAGATTTCCCATCCTTCCTGGACATTTTTGTCCTTAAGGATATCCAACCATTGGATCCCTCCAATTCTCTTTCTGAGTACCTTAAAATCTGCCTTTCTGAAATCTAACCTTGAAGTCTGAGTCTTCACAGGTCATTGTGAGCCTGGTACCTGAACAGAGCCTAGTGCAGAGTGTTGAAACAGAGCCTTGTGCAGATTGACCTAATACAGCCTTGTGCAGCATACCCGTAATACAGCCTGCTGCAGAGTACCTGTAATGAAGCCTGGTACACAATGATCTAATACAATCTGGTGCAGAGTTCTCGCAATACAGCCTGGTACAGAGTTCTCATAATACAGCCTGGTGCACAGTGACCTAATACAGGCTGGTGCAGAGTACCTGTAGTACAACCTGGTGCAGAGCACCCATAATACAGCCTAAAGTGACTTAATACAGCTTGGTGCAGAGAACCTGTGATAAAGCATGGTGCACAGTAACCTAATAAAAGCTGGTGCACAGTGACCTAATACACTCTGGTGCAGAGTACCCATAATACAGCCTGATGCAGAGTACTAGTAATACATTCTGGTGCAAAGTGACCTAATACAACCTGATGTACAGTGACCTAATACAACCTGGTGCAGAGTACCCGTAATACAGCCTAGTGCACAGTGACCTAATACAGCCTGGTGCAGAGTACCTGTAATAAAGCCTCGTGCACAGTAACCTAACACAGCCGGGTGCACAGTGGCCTAATACACCCTGGTGCAAAGTGACCTAATATAACCTGATGCAGAGTACTTGTAATACAGCCTGATGCACAGTAACCTTATACAGCCTGGTGCAGAATAGCTGTAATACAGCCTGGTACAGAGTACCCGTAATACAGCCTGGTGCACAGTGACCTAATACAGTCTATTTTAGAGTACCCATAATACATCCTGGTGCAGAGTACCCCAAGAGTGTAATATTCTGCTGGGCACTTTGTTGCAGTGAGAAAAGCATCAAAAAGGGGATGTGGACATGGTGCTGGTGGTGGTGGTGGTGTACCTTCTGCAGGGAGAGGGTGTAGTTGTTCTGTGCCTGCTATGTGCACGAATAAAACACCTTTCTCTGGTGCACACATACGACATGATGTTTTGCATAATTTCATAGGCCTGAATACCATTGGACGAATGGTGATGCCAGAACATGTTGAAAAGGTTTTAGATTAGGTGGCTGCATGTGCCTCCAGTTCCTTCGCTTTGTCTTCCACCCTGTCCACTACTGAAATCACAGAGTTGGCAATGGCGGGCCATAGGCATCTGTCTTCCACCTCAACTCTTTGCAGATCAGCCAAGCAGTCTGAGCCCCAAGTCATGCAGCATTCAATTATGCTTTTTGATGACTCTGCTGTGTGGGGTTCCATGAGCCATCCACCAGGCACTGCCGCATAAATGGAAGAGATTGAGTGCATTGATCTCCAATCACTTGTTCAGTTGGAAGATGAATGCATGGGAGTGTTAGGGCATGCGGTCAGCAGACAACCACAGGACATTAGTGATGATGACAAACACAGGTGCCAAAAGTAGCATCTTTCTGCAGTTTGAGACTGGCAAGGAGTGCAGGGGTGTAACATGTTGGAGGAAGAAGAGTTGGTCACGTTGCCGCAGCTTTGCAGCAAAAGAGGCATCAGGGTGCAAAAACACAGGGGCTTTCTCCTAGCCAGTAGTGGCTTTGTCCTGACGAACTGAGGACAAAGCCAGCTCAAAAGAGCTCAGTTGCATTCATTCCTTCATTGCTTCCTCCACCGCTTTCTCATCCCGTCAATGTAACATCTGCACAACCAACTTCAGCACAGGCAGGGGGAAATGACATAATCTGCATCTTGTTAATAGGAAGGGCCAATGATTCTAAAAATCTAGCATATCTGATGCTCCCCTCATTGGCTCTATTTGTATTTATAAACATAAGCTTTTTGTCTGTATAGGGTCTTTGAAAAAGAGTCTGATATTATTTACACCAAGCTTTATTGATTAGGAAGGATAATATTGATAACATATTTACTGCCTTTTTGCCACTTCTTAGTACATTCATTTTTGGTCACTATATGCTAATTGGATTAATATGTATGCATTTTACACACAACATTTGACATTACCTGTGCTGCACTTTATGTTAGGGGTGTATTAGGGTCCCATGGGAAAATCGCTGAAGACTGGGGGCACCAAATCACAAAACTTAGGATGTCAACTTCTGCTGGCAGGCAGGGAATCCACTAGAGAATTCTTGGGTTATATAGTTCCTATCCATTATACTTTTTTTTTGCTCCTTTCAGAGACCCTTTTGGTCATTATTCTTTCTTTCTTTGTGTGTATGTATTGTAGTTAGTTATATGTCAATTGTGTGTATACCTTACTAACATGGACTTGTAAGATCTTCTGTTTTAACTTTCTTATTAAAAGATATATTTTAGGGGTCAATTTTTTGTGTTTTTTTACTTTGATTAGGGCCTCATTCCTTACTAGTTTTTCTGATTTTCCGTAACGCCTCCTCTGCCTTTTCCATACACCATCACTTCCACCTTCTCCTCAACCTCCTCATCCACTGGGACCTCTGCCTCCAATTTCAAGGCTGCTATTTTTTTCATTCTTTGTTAATTTTAGTAATTTTTATAAAAAAAACAAAACAAAGAAAAACAAAATGCAAAAATAGTGTTGGCTATTTTCTCCCTTGCCGCCTCTTCCACATACATCATCAAGCTCACCTCATATTCAACTTTGACCTCCGCCTCCTGGTTTTAGGGCTGATGGAATGCACCAAATAATTATAAAGATGGAATAAGGTGCGTTCGCAGCCAGTGGTCCTCCATGCAGGGATGATACCTGCTGCTAGGTCATGGCGGACAGTAAATGGCAGTATAATGAAAACACACATGGGTTAGCTACACCCGGTATGAATGAAGCGAACCTTGTTGCATCACAGGACCGCAATACTGCAGAGGAAATGCAAGTATTGAGTCACAGAACTCTGCTCCAAGATGCGAAGTTAGAGTCCCTCTAGACCACTTGAATTCGGCACTGGAACTGTGGTGCCAGGGAAAGCACAAAATAGATTTAACGCACTGGGTGCGCGCAGCACCACTCTGGCAGACACCACCAATCGCCCAAGTAGGGACAGGTAAGCACACTGGCTAACACTGCAGCTAGACGCTATAGATTGTGCCTGGTGCTGGATGGCACTAACTTGCGCTCGATAGCTCCAACATTCATGAGCATTCATCAACAATAGGGATGGGTATGATTCGGAGCTTTCACCAGAACAGGCATATGTCCACACACACAATTACAGATTTATATGCCATGCAAACCTTTTATAGCAATAGTTCTCCAGGACCTTCCTAGTGGTCCAATAGGAGCTGCTACAGGACCCAACCTCCAATGAGAGGTCATCCTTTTGGCATGCTTAGAAGAAGAAAAGCAGGCCTTAGTCCCAGGAGCGCCTTCTCGCCGCTAATCAGTACTAGTTACGATGGCTGAGCCTGGAAGGAAAGCAGTAACCAGCTGCACAGTATCAGTTTGAGCCAGGCGCTGGGACCGACATCTCTGCTGAGCAGGCTCCACTGCGGCTGGAGGAGAATGGGAAAACACAAAACAGTGTTGGCTACCACCTGCTCCACCTCTTCCACCTACACCACCACGTCCACCTTCACCTCCTCCATTTAGACCTACGATTCCTTGTTCAAGATTATTATTTTTTATTATATTTAATCATTTTAAGTTATTTTTCTATCCATCTTTGTTTGTAGGGCAATTATCCTGCTCATATTCCCATGTTGCTTCCTTTTTTTAGCCCCTAGCCCTTATTATGACCATTTTACAGCAATTTTACAGCACTGAAGTTCGGGTCGACATTGGCTTCTATTTGGTTCGGATTCAGGGTCAAATTCGGCTCAAGTTCTGGTACCAGAACCAAACTTTGGGCTACAGTTCGACTGAGCCCGACAAACCCGAACATTCACAGTTCCGCTCATCCCTATTTATAAACAGTAAGTCGTGATATGATAGTAAGATTTTTTAGTTGTTGTATGTGTCATTCTTTGATGGTAGGGCTAAAATATCTATGCAAATTCAGATTCTGGTGTGTCATATACGGGATCACAGTTCACACTACTGCACCCCATGACCTGCTTTTATTCCTAGAGAAAATTTACATTTTTCAGTGCCATCGATAATTGTTATGGCAAACAATTTCACCATTGATCTTGGTATGATTTTGTCTGCTTAAAAAAAGTGAGTCATGATTATACTAGATATAAATGTGCCTTTAATGGGTCTGCACTCAGACTTTGAGTCTAGGGCAACATGAGCTAAAAATACAGTCCTGGCAATTACCCATTCACTGTACAATTCATAAATATACATATGAATCACGGTAAAGTACAGATGACATAACTGTTACTGCTAAAGTAATGCATGCTTGGATATGTTTCAGAACTTTATCCTTTGTAATAAAGATCAACCTTCAAATTCTATTAGCTCCATTTCCTTATACACTTAGGAGATGTGAATTTTAGAAAAGCACCCTGGGTATTAGTGAACTTGTTGTGTAAGGTTTAACATGTTATTTAATACAAATAGGGCGTTTGCTGTTACTTGTGTTAACACATGTGAAATCATAGAATTTTTCCTTATGTAATAAAAAGTTGCATCTACAGAATATATAAGGAGAAATGTTGTGGGTCATATCCTGTTTTAAAAAATAATTTAACTCAACATTTTATAAACTTTGTCTGGGTCAGCAATATATTCTCACAGAAGGTTAGTACTTACATATGTATGTTTTATGGGATAAAGAGAAAATGTAGTTATTCTAATTTTACTACTACTATGATTCACCTCCAGATTACATCTGTAAACCTAAGATTAAGGCTCTGGTTACTTCCATGAAATGGTCCTCTGGTTCCCTGTGGTGAATTACAGTCATGGACTACTACAATTTACTGACAGCTGTCAATAAAAGTTTATTGTACTTTTGTAACCAGACATCTGGATGAGATGAGTAAGGTAATTTGATTAAAGATCACTTTGATATTAACCCCTTTACCCCCAAGGGTGGTTTGCACGTTAATGACCAGGCCAATTTTTACAATTCTGACCACTGTCCCTTTATGAGGTTATAACTCTGGAACGCTTCAACGGATCCTGGTGATTCTGACATTGTTTTCTCGTGACATATTGTACTTCATGATAGTGGTAAAATTTCTTTGATAGTACCTGCGTTTATTTGTGAAAAAAACGGAAATTTGGCGAAAATTTTGAAAATTTCGCAATTTTCAAACTTTGAATTTTTATGCAATTAAATCACAGAGATATGTCACACAAAATACTTAATAAGTAACATTTCCCACATGTCTCCTTTACATCAGCATAATTTTGGAACCAATTTTTTTTTTGTTAGGGAGTTATAAGGGTTAAAAGTTGACCAGCAATTTCTCATTTTAACAACACCATTTTTTTTTAGGGACCACGTCTCATTTGAAGTCATTTTGAGGGGTCTATATGATAGAAAATGCCCAAGTGTGACACCATTCTAAAAACTGCACCACTCAAGGTGCTCAAAACCACATTCAAGAAGTTTATTAACCCTTCAGGTGTTTAATAGGAATTTTTGGAATGTTTAAATAAAAATGAACATTTAACTTTTTTACACAAAAAATTTACTTCAGCTCCAATTTGTTTTATTTTACCAAGGGTAACAGGAGAAATTGGACCCAAAAAGTTGTTGTCCAATTTGTCCTGAGTACGCTGATACCCCATATGTGGCAGTAAACCACTGTTTGGGCGCATGGGAGAGCTCGGAAGGGAAGGAGCGCTATTTGACTTTTCAATGCAAAATTGACAGGAATTGAGATGGGACGCCATGTTGCGTTTGGAGAGCCACTGATGTGCCTAAACATTGAAACCCCCCACAAGTGACACCATTTTGGAAAGTAGACCCCCTAAGGAACTTATCTGGATGTGTGGTGAGCACTTTGACCCACCAAGTGCTTCACAGAAGTTTATAATGCAGAACCGTAAAAATAAAAAATCATATTTTTTCACAAAAATTATATTTTTGCCCCCAATTTTTTATTTTTCCAAGGGTAAGAGAAGAAATTGGACCTCAAAAGTTGTTGTCCAATTTGTCCTGAGTACGCTGATACCCCATATGTGGCAGTAAACCACTGTTTGGGCGCATGGGAGAGCTCGGAAGGGAAGGAGCGCAGTTTGACTTTTCAATGCAAAATTGACAGAAATTGAGATGGGACGCCATGTTGCGTTTGGAGAGCCACTGATGTGCCTAAACATTGAAACCCCCCACAAGTGACACCATTTTGGAAAGTAGACCCCCTAAGGAACTTATCTAGAGGTGTGGTGAGCACTTTGACCCACCAAGTGCTTCACAGAAGTTTATAATGCAGAACCGTAAAAATAAAAAATCATATTTTTTCACAAAAATTATATTTTTGCCCCCAATTTTTTATTTTTCCAAGGGTAAGAGAAGAAATTGGACCTCAAAAGTTGTTGTCCAATTTGTCCCGAGTACGCTGATACCCCATATGTGGCAGTAAACCACTGTTTGGGCGCATGGGAGAGCTCGGAAGGGAAGGAGCGCCGTTTGACTTTTCAATGCAAAATTGACAGGAATTGAGATGGGACGCCATGTTGCGTTTGGAGAGCCACTGATGTGCCTAAACATTGAAACCCCCCACAAGTGACACCATTTTGGAAAGTAGACCCCCTAAGGAACTTATCTGGATGTGTGGTGAGCACTTTGACCCACCAAGGGCTTCACAGAAGTTTATAATGCAGAGCCATAAAAATAAAACAAAATTTTTTTCCCACAAAAATTATTTTTTAGCCCCCAGTTTTGTATTTTCCCTAGGGTAACAGGAGAAATTGGACCCCAAAAGTTGTTGTCCAATTTGTCCTGAGTACGCTGATACCCCATATGTGGGGGGGAACCACCGTTTGGGCGCATGGGAGGGTTCGGAAGGGAAGGAGCGCCATTTGGAATGCAGACTTAGATGGAATGGTCTGCAGGCGTCACATTGCGTTTGCAGAGCCCCTAATGTACCTAAACAGTAGAAACCCCCCACAAGTGACACCATATTGGAAAGTAGACCCCCTAAGGAACTCATCTTGATGTGTTGTGAGAGCTTTGAACCCCCAAGTATTTCACTACAGTTTATAACGCAGAGCCATGCAAATAAAAAAAATTTTTTTTTCCACAAAAATTATATTTTAGCCCCCAGTTTTGTATTTTTCCAAGGTTAGCAGGAGAAATTGGACCCTAAATGTTGTTGTCCAATTTGTCCTGAGTACGCTGATACCCGATATGTGGGGGGGAACCACCGTTTGGGCGCATGGGAGGGCTCGGAAGGGAAGGAGCATCATTTGGAATGCAGACTTAGATGGATTGGTCTGCAGGCGTCACATTGCGTTTGCAGAGCCCCTAATGTACCTAAACAGTAGAAACCCCCCACAAGTGACCCCATATTGGAAACTAGACCCCTCAATGAACTTATCTAGATGTGTTGTGAGAACTTTGAACCCCCAAGTGTTTCACTACAGTTTATAACGCAGAGCCGTGAAAATAAAAAATCTTTTTGTTTTCCCACAAAAATTATTTTTTAGCCCCCAGTTTTGTATTTTCCCAAGGGTAACAGGAGAAATTGGTCCACAAAAGTTGTTGTCCAATTTGTCCTGAGTACGCTGATACCCCATATGTTGGGGTAAACCCCTGTTTGGGCACACAGGAGAGCTCGGAAGGGAAGGAGCACTGTTTTACTTTTTCAACGCAGAATTGGCTGGAATTGAGATCGGACGCCATGTCGTGTTTGGAGAGCCCCTGATGTGCCGAAACAGTGGAAACCCCCCAATTATAACTGAAACCCTAATCTAAACACACCCCTAACCCTAATTCCAACGGTAACCCTAACCACACCTCTAACCCTGACACACCCCTAACCCTAATCCCAACCCTATTCCCAACTGTAAATGTAATCTAAACCCTAACCCTAACTTTAGCCCCAACCCTAACTGTAGCCCCAACCCTAGCCCCAACCCTAGCCCTAACCCTAGCCCTAGCCCTAACCCTAGCCCTAACCCTAGCCCTAACCCTAGCCCTAGCCCTAACCCTAGCCCTAGCCCTAACCCTAGCCCTAACCCTAGCCCTAGCCCTAACCCTAACCCTAGCCCTAACCCTAGCCCTAGCCCTAACCCTAGCCCTAACCCTAGCCCTAACCCTAGCCCTAACCCTAGCCCTAGCCCTAACCCTAGCCCTAACCCTAGCCCTAATGGGAAAATGGAAATAAATACATTTTTTTTATTTTTCCCTAACTAAGGGGGTGATGAAGGGGGGTTTGATTTACTTTTATAGCGAGTTTTTTAGCGGATTTTTATGATTGGCAGCCGTCACACACTGAAAGACCCTTTTTATTGCAAAAAATATTTTTTGCAATACCACATTTTGAGAGCTATAATTTTTCCATATTTTGGTCCACAGAGTCATGTGAGGTCTTGTTTTTTGCGGGACGAGTTGACGTTTTTATTGAAAACATTTTTGGGCACGTGACATTTTTTTATCGCTTTTTATTCCGATTTTTGTGAGGAAGAATGACCAAAAGCCAGCTATTCATGAATTTCTATTGGGGGAGGCGTTTATACCGTTCCGCGTTTGGTAAAATTGATAAATCAGTTTTATTCCTCGGGTCAGTACGATTACAGCGATACCTCATTTATATCATTTTTTTTATGGTTTGGTGCTTTTATACGATAAAAACTATTTTACAGAAAAAATAATTATTTTTGCATCGCTTTATTCTCAGGACTATAACTTTTTTATTTTTTTGCTGATAATGCTGTATGGCGGCTCTTTTTTTGCGGGACAATATGACGCTTTCAGCGGTACCATGGTTATTTATATCTGTCCTTTTGATCGCGTGTTATTCCACTTTTTGTTCGGCGGTATGATAATAAAGCGTTGTTTTTTGCCTCGTTTTTTTTTTTTTTTCTTACGGTGTTTACTGAAGGGGTTAACTAGTGGGACAGTTTTATAGGTCGGGTCGTTACGGACGCTGCGATACTAAATATGTGTACTTTTATTGGTTTTTTTTTTTATTTAGATGAAGAAATGTATTTATGGGAATAATATTTTTTTTTTTTTTTTTCATTATTTTGGAATATTTTTTTTTATTTTTTTTACACATTTGGAAAAATTTTTTTTTACTTTTTTACTTTGTCCCAGGGGGGGACATCACAGATCAGTGATCTGACAGTTTGCACAGCACTCTGTCAGATCACTGATCTGACATGCAGCGCTGCAGCCTTCACAGTGCCTGCTCTAAGCAGGCTCTGTGAAGCCACCTCCCTCCCTGCAGGACCCGGATCCGCGGCCATCTTGGATCCGGGGCTCGAGCAGGGAGGGAGGTGAGGAGACCCTCGCAGCAACGCGATCACATCGCGTTGCTGCGGGGGGCTCAGGGAAGCCCGCAGGGAGCCCCCTCCCTGCGCGGTGCTTCCCTGCACCGCCGGCACATCGCGATCATCTTTGATCGTGGTGTGCCAGGGGTTAATGTGCCGGGGGCGGTCCGTGACCGCTCCTGGCACATAGTGCCGGATGTCAGCTGTGATAAGCAGCTGACACCCGGCCGCGATCGGCCGCGCTCCCCCCGTGAGCGCGGCCGATCGGCTATGACGTACTATCCCGTCCAGGGTCAGATAAGCCCAGGGCACCTCGACGGGATAGTACGTCTAAGGTCACAGAGGGGTTAAGGAAATGCAGAAAATATCAGAATTGCTTATTAGCTATTATTTGTTTCCTATAAAAATCTATTAAGTAAATGAATTATTTTTTAACTTACGAAATGGACCAGAACGCCTGTTTGTGTAAGTGAAATGTGTAGGTGCACATTCACACTGTGGCCATTGACAGACAAAATCTAGGATAAAAACAAAGCGCAAATACCCTGCAGCATGTAAGTAAACAGTAATAGTACATGTAAATAAGATAGGGTACTTGGTTGAAACTATATTGATCAAAAAAGCATAAAAGCCATCCCACCGCGAAAAGGTGTACCCAATCGGTCCTTTCTGTATATTTGTAGCATTTCACCTTTCTATGTGCCAGAAGGCCTCAATAGACAGGACCAGAGAAGGACCCAGGATTGACTGTTTTGCACCTTCTTGTGAAAAGCTATGTAGACAAGATGCACAGCCTATAAAGGGGGTACCATGCCCCCATATGTTCAAACTATAGGGAACTAAAGTAAATCCAAAGATATTTGACAGCATACCTGGCCATTAACAGTATTTTTTTGCAAACTGGTGCTCCAAAGAGGAGACTCTTTTGGTAGTGGTAAACAAAGGCTGTTTGAGATCTTGTAGAGTTGACTATGATGGACAGTCTTCAAAATGGCTGCTTATTGCAACCCCCAATTCTGAAAATTTTGATTTTCAAACATTTTTATTGAGATTTTAAAGCCGTATACATATGGGTAAGGAGAGGGGAAAGGAAAAATTAGAAATGAATGGAGGTTAAGGAAATATTTATCAGAGGAGGGACAAGGTAAGAAGAGGAAATCGAAAGGAACAAAGGGTTAACTCAGATTTATACAATCAGATAAAATCATAAGATTTTCATCTGTTATATAAGTATAATAGCTTCAGGGAATGTGTAACATACTTTCACAATAATGTAATAAAAAATATACATAGATCATAATTGTCCAAGCCAATGACTAGCATAAAAAGTTTCCAAGTATTGAATTCCAAAATCAATTTGTTCCAATAATACTTTCCCTCAGGGATATAAACACGACCGAGCTTTCCATTAATTTTTGAATTTTTCATACCTATTATTTGCTATGGCATAGTTGTATTTATAAAACCTATGAGAAGAAATTGTCTTAATAATTTCTGAAAATTTTGGAATATACATTTGTTTCCAGTAAAAAGCTATACAATTCTAAAAATGTTGGATGCTATGTAAATTGTAAAGAAAATAAATAAAAATAAGACTACAATGTATTGGAAATTTCTTATTTCATTTGAAAAAAATAACTCATTTAGAAATTGATGGCAGCAACACAACTCAAAAATGTTGGGACAGGGTTAACAAAAGGTTGGAAAAGTAAGTGGTGCTAATGAAAAATAGCTAGAGCGTTAATTTTCAACTATGTCACTTTGATGATATGCTTTGTATTATTTTAGGTATTTCAAGTGTTTAGAAATTTGCATTGAGAAACATTTTTGTGCTGTTCATGCACAAATTTTTGATGCAGTTGTTGGCTATAAGCAGTGGCATAACTTGAAATTCACGGGCCCCGATGCGAAATCTCAAACGGGGCCCCCAAATATTTTAAATCTTTTATAACAATAGTCTTTTTTATAGGCCAAAGGAATTTTTAGTGCCCCCAAGCCTCCAGGGCCCAGGTGCAATTGCAACCCCTGCACCTGTTGTAGTTATACCCCTGGCTATAAGACATTTCCAAACCACTCCATTCTTTTCTTTATGTTTTACACAGCGTCACAACTTTTTTGGAAATGAGGTTGTATTATATTTGCACATATTTGTAGGCTTTAATAGAAGTCACTGCGGCTCACAGTATATTGGCTATGCCCAGTAGCGTAGCTACCAGGGGGGCAGAGGGTGCGGCCTCCCCAGGCCCACCGCTCACAGGGGCCCACCCGGAGCTACACTACACTTATGATTAGCTTGGTGGTAGAGCAGGGAGATACAATCTCCCTGCTCTACCTCAGGCAGGGGCTGGAGAAAGGCAGTGAAGCTATGCCCCTCCCCCCAGTGCTGACACTGTACCTGTGTCCAGCAGACACGCCCACATTGCACGCTCAGTGAACGTGTCTGCGGTAGAGCAGTCAGGACCATGGCGCTGGGTCTTCCCTCCAGAGAGGAGCAGGACAGGACTCAGTGCTGTAAGTAACAGCTCAGACTTCTGCCTGTAGTGGCCTCAGGTGTCTGCACTGTGCAGGGAGGAGGTGGCAGGACGCTGCTCCCCTCCTGATAAGACCCAGCAACATGCTGCATCTGCAGTCTCTGAAACACTGTAGATTTATGGCGACATCTTGAACTTTTACACAGATCGGGTCACTGTCAGTGCAAATCGCCCCAGCATGACCCAATCTGTAAAAAACTTCAGAGCAGCTGATATAAATCTAATGGTTCCTGAGAGAGACAAGACTAGTCAGTAATGTGCACTGATAGACGTGACCCCGGCTGCAGGACCCCACAGATGAGGATATACAGTGGGGCAAAAAAGTATTTAGTCAGTCAGCAATAGTGCAAGTTCCACCACTTAAAAAGATGAGAGGCGTCTGTAATTTACATCATAGATAGACCTCAACTATGGGAGACAAACTGAGAAAAAAAAATCCAGAAAATCACATTGTCTGTTTTTTTAACATTTTATTTGCATATTATGGTGGAAAATAAGTATTTGGTCAGAAACAAAATTTCATCTCAATACTTTGTAATATATCCTTTGTTGGCAATGACAGAGGTCAAACGTTTTCTGTAAGTCTTCACAAGGCTGCCACACACTGTTGTTGGTATGTTGGCCCATTCCTCCATGCAGTGATGTTTTTGGCTTTTCGCTTGGCAACACGGACTTTCAACTCCCTCCAAAGGTTTTCTATAGGGTTGAGATCTGGAGACTGGCTAGGCCACTCCAGGACCTTGAAATGCTTCTTACGAAGCCACTGCTTCGTTGCCCTGGCGGTGTGCTTTGGATCATTGTCATGTTGAAAGACCCAGCCACGTTTCATCTTCAATGCCCTTGCTGATGGAAGGAGCTTTGCACTCAAAATCTCACGATACATGGCCCCATTCATTCTTTCATGTACCCGGATCAGTCGTCCTGGCCCCTTTGCAGAGAAACAGCCCCAAAGCATGATGTTTCCACCACCATGCTTTACAGTAGGTATGGTGTTTGATGGATGCAACTCAGTATTCTTTTTCCTCCAAACACGACAAGTTGTGTTTCTACCAAACAGTTCCAGTTTGGTTTCATCAGACCATAGGACATTCTCCCAAAACTCCTCTGGATCATCCAAATGCTCTCTAGCAAACTTCAGACGGGCCCGGACATGTACTGGCTTAAGCAGTGGGACACGTCTGGCACTGCAGGATCTGAGTCCATGGTGGCGTAGTGTGTTACTTATGGTAGGCCTTGTTACATTGGTCCCAGCTCTCTGCAGTTCATTCACTAGGTCCCCCCGCGTGGTTCTGGGATTTTTGCTCACCGTTCTTGTGATCATTCTGACCCCACGGGGTGGGATTTTGCGTGGAGCCCCAGATCGAGGGAGATTATCAGTGGTCTTGTATGTCTTCCATTTTCTAATTATTGCTCCCACTGTTGATTTCTTCACTCCAAGCTGGTTGGCTATTGCAGATTCAGTCTTCCCAGCCTGGTGCAGGGCTACAATTTTGTTTCTGGTGTCCTTTGACAGCTCTTTAGTCTTCACCATAGTGGAGTTTGGAGTCAGACTGTTTGAGGGTGTGCACAGGTGTTTTTATACTGATAACAAGTTTAAACAGGTGCCATTACTACAGGTAATGACTGGAGGAAAGAGGAGACTCTTAAAGAAGAAGTTACAGGTCTGTGAGAGCCAGAAATCTTGATTGTTTGTTTCTGACCAAATACTTATTTTCCACCATAATATGCAAATAAAATGTTAAAAAAACAGACAATGTGATTTTCTGGATTTTTTTTTCTCAGTTTGTCTCCCATAGTTGAGGTCTACCTATGATGTAAATTACAGACGCCTCTCATCTTTTTAAGTGGTGGAACTTGCACTATTGCTGACTGAATAAATACTTTTTTGCCCCACTGTAGGTCTCTTTCCTACAATATATACAGTGCCTACAAGTAGTATTCAACCCCCTGCAGATATAGCAGGTTTACACATTTGGAATTGACTTGGCATTGTGACATTTGGACTGTAGATCAGCCTGGAAGTGTGAAATGCACTGCAGCAAAAAAGAATGTTATTTCTTTGTTTATTTTTTTTTAAATTGTGAAAAGTCTTTTCAGAGGGTCATTTATTATTCAACCCCTCAACCCACCAGAATTCTGTTTGGTTCCCCTAAAGTATTAAGAAGTAGTTCAGGCACAAAGAACAAGGAGCTTCACATGTTTGGATTAATTATCTCTTTTTCCAGCCTTTTCTGACTATTTAAGTCCCTCCCCAAACTTGTGAACAGCACTCATACATGGTCAACATGGGAAAGACAAAGGAGCATTCCAAGGCCATCAGAGACAAGATCGTGGAGGGTCACAAGGCTGGCAAGGGTACAAAACCCTTTCCAAGGAGTTGGGCCTACCTGTCTCCACTGTTGGGAGCATCATCCGGAAGTGAAGGCTTATGGAACTACTGTTAGCCTTCCACGGCCTGGACAGCCTTTGAAAGTTTCCTCCCGTGCCGAGGCCAGGCTTGTCCGAAGAGTCAAGGCTAACCCAAGGACAACAAGGAAGGAGCTCCGGGAAGATCTCATGGCAGTGGGGACATTGGTTTCAGTCAATACCATAAGTAACGTACTCCACCGCAATGGTCTCCGTTCCAGACGAGCCCGTAAGATACCTTTACTTTCAAAGCGTCATGTCAAGGCTTGTCTACAGTTTGCTCATGATCACTTGGAGGACTCTGAGACTGACTGGTTCAAGGTTCTCTGGTCTGATGAGACCAAGATCAAGATCTTTGGTGCCAACCACACACGTGACGTTTGGAGACTGGATGGCACTGCATACGACCCCAAGAATACCATCCCTACAGTCAAGCATGGTGGTGGCAGCATCATGCTGTGGGGCTGTTTCTCAGCCAAGGGGCATGGCCATCTGGTCTGCATCCATGGGAAGATGGATAGCACGGCCTACCTGGAGATTTTGGCCAAGAACCTCCGCTCCTCCATCAAGGATCTTAAGATGGGCCGTCATTTCATCTTCCAACAAGACAACGACCCAAAGCACACAGCCAAGAAAACCAAGGCCTGGTTCAAGAGGCAAAAAATTAAGGTGTTGCAGTGGCCTAGTCAGTCTCCTGACCTTAACCCAATTGAAAACTTGTGGAAGGAGCTCAAGATTAAAGTCCACATTAGACACCCAAAGAACCTAGATAACTTGGAGAAGATCTGCATGGAGGAGTGGGCCAAGATAACTCCAGAGACTTGTGCCGGCCTGATCAGGTCTTATAAAAGACGATTATTAGCTGTAATTGCAAACAAAGGTTATTCCACAAAATATTAAACCTAGGGGTTGAATAATAATTGACCCACACTTTTATGTTTAAAATTTATAAAAATTTAACTGAGCAACAAAACTTTTTGGTTTGTAAGATTTATGCATCTGTTAACCCCTTCCCGACCTTTGACGCCACGTAGGCGTCATGAAAGTCGGTGCCAATCCGACCCATGACGCCTATGCGGCGTCATGGAAAGATCGCGTCCCTGCAGACCGGGTGAAAGGGTTAACTCCCATTTCACCCGATCTGCAGGGACAGGGGGAGTGGTAGTTTAGCCCAGGGGGGGTGGCTTCACCCCCTCGTGGCTACGATCGCTCTGATTGGCTGTTGAAAGTGAAACTGCCAATCAGAGTGATTTGTAATATTTCACCCATTATAACGGGTGAAATATTACAATCCAGCCATGGCCGATGCTGAAATATCATCGGCCATGGCTGGAAATACTAGTGTGCCCCCACCCCACCCCTCCGATCGCCCCCCCACCCCCCCGATCTGGCCGGTACACTGCTCCGGCTCCCCTCCGTCCAGTGCTCCGCTCCCCCCCGTGCTCGTGTCCGCTCCCCCCGTGCTCCAATCACCCCCCCGTGCTCCAATCACCCCCCCTGCACTCCGATCCACCCCCCCCGTGCTCCGTTCCACCCCCCCGTGCTCCATTCCAGCCCCCCCGTGCTCCGTTCCACGCCCCCCACGCTCCGTTCCACCCCTCCCGCGCTCCGATTCCCCCTCCCGTGCTCCGATCCCCCCCCCCGTGGTCCCCCCCCACCCTATCATACTTACCGATCCAGCCGTGGTCCCGTCCGTCTTCTCCCGGGCGCCGCCATCTTCCAAAATGGCGGGCGCATGCGCAGTGCGCCCGCCGAATCTGCCGGCCGGCAGATTCGTTCCAAAGTGCATTTTGATCACTGAGATATAATCTATCTCAGTGATCAAAATAAAAAAAATAATAAATGACCCCCCCCCCTTTGTCACCCCCATAGGTAGGGACAATAAAAAAATAAAGAAATTTTTTTTTTTCCACTAATGTTAGAATAGGGTTAGGGTTAGGGGTAGGGTTAGGGGTAGGGTTAGGGGTAGGGCTAGGGTTAGGGTTAGGGTTAGGGGTAGGGTTAGGGGTAGGGTTAGGGGTAGGGTTAGGGGTAGGGTTAGGGTTAGGGGTAGGGTTAGGGTTAGGGGTAGGGTTAGGGCTAGGGTTAGGGTTAGGAATGTGCACACGTATTCTGGTCCTCTGTGGATTTTTCCGCTGCGGATTTGATAAATCCGCAGTGCTAAACCGCTGCGGATTTATGGCGGATTTACCGCGTTTTTTTCTGCGCATTTCACTGCGGTTTTACAATTGCGATTTTCTATTGGAGCAGTTGTAAAACCGCTGCGGAATCCGCACAAAGAAGTGACATGCTGCGGAATGTAAACCGCTGCGTTTCCGTGCAGTTTTTCCGCAGCATGTGTACAGCGATTTTTGTTTCCCATAGGTTTACATTGAACTGTACACTCATGGGAAACTGCTGCGGATCCGCAGCGTGTGCACATTCCTTTAGAATTAGGCTATGTGCACACGGTGCGGATTTGGCTGCGGATTCGCAGCAGTGTTCCATCAGGTTTACAGTACCATGTAAACATATGAAAAACCAAATCCGCTGTGCCCATGGTGCGGAAAATACCGCGCGGGAACGCTGCGTTGTATTTTCCGCAGCATGTCAATTCTTTGTGCGGATTCCGCAGCGTTTTACACCTGTTCCTCAATAGGAATCCGCAGGTGAAATCCGCACAAAAAACACTGGAAATCCGCGGAAAATCCGCAGGTAAAACACAGTGCCTTTTACCCGCGGATTTTTCAAAAATGGTGCGGAAATATCTCACACGAATCCGCAACGTGGGCACATAGCCTTAGGGTTAGGGTTGGAATTAGGGTTGTGGTTAGGGTTAGGGGTGTGTTGGGGTTAGTGTTGTGGTTAGGGGTGTGTTGGGGTTAGGGTTGTGATTAGGATTATGGCTACAGTTGGGATTAGGGTTAGGGGTGTGTTGGGGTTAGTGTTGGAGTTAGAATTGAGGGGTTACCACTGTTTAGGCACATCAGGGGTCTCCAAACGCAACATGGCGCCACCATTGATTCCAGCCAATCTCGTATTCAAAAAGTCAAATGGTGCTCCCTCACTTCCGAGCCCTGACGTGTGCCCAAACAGTGGTTTACCCCCACATATGGGGTACCAGCATACTCAGGACAAACTGTGCAACAATTACTGGGGTCCAATTTCTCCTGTTACCCTTGTGAATCTAAAAAAATGCTTGCTAAAACATAATTTTTGAGGAAAGAAAAATGATTTTTTATTTTCACGGCTCTGCGTTGTAAACGTCTGTGAAGCACTTGGGGGTTCAAAGTGCTCACCACATATCTAGATAAGTTCCTTGGGGGGTCTAGTTTCTAAAATGGGGTCACTTGTGGGGGGTTTCTACTGTTTAGGCACACCAGGGGCTCTGCAAACGCAACGTGACACCCGCAGACCATTCCATCAAAGTCTGCATTTCAAAAGTCACTACTTCCCTTCTGAGCCCCGACGTGTGCCCAAACAGTGGTTTACCCCCACATATGGGGTATCAGCGTACTCAGGAGAAACTGGACAACAACTTTTGGGGTCCAATTTCTCCTGTAACCCTTGGGAAAATAAAAAATTCTGGGCTAAATAATTATTTTTGAGGAAAGAAAACGTATTTATTATTTTCACGGCTCTGCATTATAAACTTCTATGAAGCACTTGGGGGTTCAAAGTGCTCACCACACATCTAGATAAGTTCCTTTCAGGGTCTAGTTTCCAAAATGGGGTCACTTGTGGGGGGTTTCTACTGTTTAGGCACATCAGGGGCTCTGCAAACGCAACGTGACGCCCGCAGAGCATTCCATCAAAGTCTGCATTTCAAAACGTCACTACTTCAATTCCAAGCCCCGGCATGTGCCCAAACAGTAGTTTACCCCCACATATGGGGTATCACCGTACTCAGGAGAAACTGGACAACAAATATTGGGGTCAAATTTCTCCTGTTACCCTTGGGAAAATTAAAAAATTCTGGGCTAAATAATTATTTTTGAGGAAAGAAAACGTATTTATTATTTTCACGGCTCTGCATTATAAACTTCTATGAAGCACTTGGGGGTTCAAAGTGCTCACCACACATCTAGATAAGTTCCTTTGGGGGTCTAGTTTCCAAAATGGGGTCACTTGTGGGGGGTTTCTACTGTTAAGCCACATCAGGGGCTCTGCAAACGCAACGTGACGCCCACAGAGCATTCCATCAAAGTCTGCATTTCAAAACGTCACTACTTCACTTCCGAGCCCCGGCATGTGCCCAAACAGTGATTTACCCCCACATATGGGGTATCAGCGTACTCAGGAGAAACTGGACAACAACTTTTGGGGTCAAATTTCTCCTGTTACCCTTGGGAAAATAAAAAATTGCAGGCTAAAAGATCATTTTTGAGAAAATAATTTTTTTTTTTATTTTCATGGCTCTGCGTTATAAACTTCTGTGAAGCACTTGGGGGTTCAAAGTCCTCACCACACATCTAGATTAGTTCCTTTGGGGGTCTAGTTTCTAAAATGGTGTCATTTCTGGGGGATCTCCAATGTTTAGGCACACAGGGGCTCTCCAAACGTGACATGGTGTCCGCTAATGATTGGAGCTAATTTTCCATTTAAAAAGCCAAATGGCGTGCCATCCCTTCCGAGCCCTGCCGTGCGCCCAAACAGTGGTTTACCCCCACATATGGGGTATCAGCGTACTCAGGACAAACTGGACAACAATATTTGGGGTCCAATTTCTCCTATTATCCTTGGCAAAATAGGAAATTCCAGGCTAAAAAATCATTTTTGAGGAAAGAAAAATTATTTTTTATTTTCATGGCTCTGCGTTATAAACTTCTGTGAAGCACCTGGGGGTTTAAAGTGCTCAATATGCATCTAGATAAGTTCCTTGGGGGGTCTAGTTTCCAAAATGGGGTCACTTGTGCGGGAGCTCCAATGTTTAGGCACACAGGGGCTCTCCAAACGCGACATGGTGTCCGCTAACAATTGGAGCTAATTTTCCATTCAAAAAGTCAAATGGCGCGCCTTCTCTTCCGAGCCCTGCCGAGTGCCCAAACAGTGGTTTACCCCCACATATGAGGTATCGGCGTACTCGGGAGAAATTGCCCAACAAATTTTATGATCCATTTTATCCTACTGCCCATGTGAAAATGAAAAAATTGAGGCGAAAAGAATTTTTTTGTGAAAAAAAATTACTTTTTCATTTTTACAGATCAATTTGTGAAGCACCTGAGGGTTTAAAGTGCTCACTAGGCATCTAAATTAGTTCCTTGGGGGGTATAGTTTCCAAAATGGGGTCACTTGTGGGGGAGCGCCAATGTTTAGGCACACAGGAGCTATCCAAACGCGACATGGTGTCCGCTAACGATGGAAATAATTTTTCATTCAAAAAGTCAAATGGCGCTCCTTCCCTTCCGAGCCTTACCATGTGCCCAAACATTGGTTTACCTCCACATGTGAGGTATTGGTGTACTCAGGAGAAATTGCCCAACACATTTTAGGATCCATTTTATCCTGTTGCCCATGTGAAAATGAAAAAATTGAGGCTAAAAGAATTTTTTTGTGAAAAAAAAGTACTTTTTCATTTTTACGGATCAATTTGTGAAGCACCTGGGGGTTCAAAGTGCTCACTATGCATCTAGATAAGTTCCTTGGGGCGTCTAGTTTCCAAAATGGGGTCACTTGTGGGGGAGCTCCAATTTTTAGGCACACGGGGGCTCTCCAAACGTGACATGGTGTCCGCTAAAGAGTGGAGCCAATTTTTGATTCAAAAAGTCAAATGGCGCTCCTTCCCTTCCAAGCCCTGCCGTGCGCCAAAACAGTGGTTTACCCCCACATATGAGGTATCAGCGTACTCAGGACAAATTGGACAACAACTTTCGTGGTTCAGTTTCTCCTTTTACCATTGGGAAAATAAAAAAATTGTTGCTAAAAGATAATTTTTGTGACTAAAAAGTTAAATGTTCATTTTTTCCTTCCATGTTGCTTCTGCTGCTGTGAAGCACCTGAAGGGTTAATAAACTTCTTGAATGTGGTTTTGAGTACCTTGAGGGGTGCAGTTTTTAGAATGGTGTCACTTTTGGGTATTTTCAGCCATATAGACCCCTCAAACTGACTTCAAATGTGAGGTGGTCCCTAAAAAAAATGGTTTTGTAAATTTCGTTGTAAAAATGACAAATCGCTGGTCGAATTTTAACCCTTATAACTTCCTAACAAAAAAAAATTTTGTTTCCAAAATTGTGCTGATGTAAAGTAAACATGTGGGAAATGTTATTTATTAACTATTTTGTGTCACATATCTCTCTGGTTTAACAGAATAAAAATTCAAAATGTGAAAATTGCGAAATTTTCAAAATTTTCGCCAAATTTCCGTGTTTATCACAAATAAATGCAGAATTTATTGACCTAAATTTACCACTAACATGAAGCCCAATATAAACAATATGTCACGAAAAAACAATCTCAGAACCGCTAGGATCCGTTGAAGCGTTCCTGAGTTATTACCTCATAAAGGGACACTGGTCAGAATTGCAAAAAACGGCAAGGTCTTTAAGGTCAAAATAGGCTGGGTCTTGAAGGGGTTAATAAATCCTGCTCTTGTTTGAAGTTTGAAGTTTCTAACTTATTTGCATCTTATTAAACCTGCTAAATCTGCAGGGGGTTGAATACTACTTGTAGGCACTGTATACACACATATCCTCATCTGTGGGGTCCTGCAGCCGGGGTCATGTCTATCAGTGCACATTACTGACCAGTCTTGTCAGTATATATACCTTGGATTTACTGATATGAGATCATACAGACATTGGACTGGTGGGATCCTGACCCCGGCTATAGGAGATATATTTATAATGTGATGCAGTCCTTTAGCCGGGGTCAGGATCTATCAGTCCAGTGTCTGTATGATCTGATATCAGTAAATCCAAGGTTGTAAACACAAAACACCCCATTATAAAACCTTTTATTTAAAAAAGTTATGGGTGAGTTTATACAGTATGATAAATAGCCAGACAGAAGAAAAAATAAACACAAGTAGGGTGTGTACAGAAAATCACATATGGGTGCGGGCCGCTGAACATATACTCTACACAACAAGACCCCAAAGGGGGAGAAGGGAAAAAGAGAGGAGCAGACGAGCAAGGGGGTGTACTTTCTTCTTTAGATTGGTAATATTCTACCTCCCCCTCTTTCTTTTGGTTGCCTCCTTTCCTTTTCCCTCTTTGGGTTCTTGTCCAGAGAAGAGTATTTTTTTAGGGTTACCAGGATACATTCAGGGGGCTATACCCATACACTAGCCTCTATACACACCCACTGGCTGTTTCTATTTTCTTCTATTTAGCTATTTGTTAAGTATATCAGGGCTGTACAAGTAGCAGGCCACAGACAGGGACAGACAGAGACCAGATTCTTAGGAATGGGAGCTACTGCGGGTTCCATTATACAATGTGGGAGCTACTGTGGGGGTCATTATACAGCATGGGAGCTAATGTGGGGGTCATTATACAGCATGGGAGCTAATGGGGAGGTCATACAACATGAGAGCTACTGCGGGGTTCATTATACAGTGTGAGAGATAATGCAAGAGCCGATATACTGTTTGTAGGCTGCTGTCGGACCATCACACAGTGTAGGGGCATGCATACAGTGTGGGAGCTACTGTGGGGGTCATTATACAGTGTGGGGACTACTGTGGGGGGCTGTAAAGAGTTTGGAGCTACTGTGAAGGCACATAGACATTTTACTACTTAAGGGCACAATGGTTGCTTTACTATGTGAAGCAGTATCAGAAACAATGCTTTTGTACCACACAGCAGGTGCAGTAATAGGGTTACATGCGGCAGCAGCGGCTCAGTATTGGGGTATCAGGTGCAGTAATAGGGACACATACGGCAGCAGCGGCTCAGTATTGGGGTATCAGGTGTATTAATAGGGACACATACGGCAGCAGCGGCTCAGTATTGGGGTATTAGGTGCAGTAATAGGGACACATACGGCAGCAGCGGCTCAGTATTGGGGTATCAGGGGCAGTAATAGGGTCACATACGGCAGCAGCGGCTCAGTATTGGGGTATCAGGTGCAGTAATAGGGACACATATGGCAGCAGCGGCTCAGTATTGGGGTATCAGGTGTATTAATAGGGACACATACGGCAGCAGCGGCTCAGTATTGGGGTATTAGGTGCAGTAATAGGGACACATACGGCAGCAGCGGCTCAGTATTGGGGTATTAGGTGCAGTAATAGGGACACATGTGGCAGCAGCGGCTCAGTATTGGGGTATTAGGTGCAGTAATAGGGACACATACAGCAGCAGCGGTTCAGTATTGGGGTATCAGCAGTATGAGGAGTTTGTGCAGGTTGGGAATAGATGGTGATGGTGCAGGAATGTGAGAAGTGAAATGTGTCTTTGTTGTATTCTCTGCAGACGAGTCCTGGCTGGAAGAAGTTGTCATGTCGGTCTGGGCCAGATGGAAAAAACTGGAAAAGTGATGATTTCATCAGAAAGAACGTCAGCAGTAAATCACCATCTATAACTGTGCTGTGATCTCTTATATGTTCTGTAGGACTGGTATCTACCACTGTATGGTCACAAAATGGAGGTAATATCAGTGTTGGTCTTTTAGTTACAGGAGGATCATCGGCTGAGGTTCTTATACCCACAATTACAGTGTGACACCGTAGTTGTAATCAGGGGTTAGCAGCCCACTCAGATGTCTCGCCCCCCCTGAGCTGAACCCCTAGCTACGCCTCTGGCTATGCCCATACTATTAGATTAGGTGGACTACAACTTCTAAGTGTAACACACAATTTCCAGCATGTTGTAAGTCTATGTAGATACTGTAAGAATAATTGCTAGAAAAAGACCATTGATGAACAATACAAAGTGTACCAGAGATATGTATGAAGAAAACAGTAATTCAAAATGTTTACAAGTAAAAATAGAGTGGAGACACTATAATTACATAGCAAAACTATCAATCTAAAAAGTATAAAAGCTAAAAGTAAATTATGAAAAATAATTTTTTCTCATTGATTTGAAAAATAATGAAACAACAAGTGACGGGGTGAAATATACCATTTAATTCCGACTCCTAATTCCCATTTTCCAAACCCCACAGGATAGCAATGTCCAATGGAGCCTCTCACATCCGCTAGTGAAGCTTCTCTGGGATCACTCACATTGCCCAGTGAAGCTTTCCCTGGAAATTGCTTTTTTATTACTTTCATTTAAAAAGGCAAACAATTGTTAAATCATTGGCCCACCTCTAAGAATAGCATTAACACAGACCATTGTGGCAAAGATAAATTGTTCTGCGATGATTTATCATTTATTGAAAGTGATAAATGATCTGTTTTTTTGACCACTGAGAAAATGTATGATGTATATAATTATGCTTTCTTCACGCTCTTTTTGCTGTTTTATGTTGTGTTTTGCACAGAGCCAAGAAATATTAAAATTAAAAATAACAATTCTGAATATCGTTTTGTTAGATTGCTACTTTAGAATACAAATAATGTAAACCTGAGGAGGGAAACATCTTGTTTAAACCAAAATTTTACTGAGTGTTTTGGATGTTAGGACTTTAACCTTTCACATTTAAAGAGGAAGTGAATAAAGTGTGTTTATTTTAGACTTTAATAAATGATTGTTGCTTCCTTTGTTCACAAGGCATTACTGCAGCTGTATCTCACAACAATGGGACAGCTGCACATAAATCCAAATGTTTATTATTAATAAAGGCATGTTGATGTCAATTTTAAGGTTTCTTAATAATTTAATATGCCCTTAATTTTGAATTGTAATTATTAATCTAGCGATAACATTTTTATAATAGTCTCTATCTCATTTGCTCATCAATGTATTCTAGAGTGAAATACAAGGCTATGTAAAGCTTGGTTGAAAGTGGCTCATGCAATCCTCTGATTGTCCCGCTCCTGATTTTGGCTTACAAATGGTGCTGTAAAACATTGCACGCGTGAACGTGGCCTAACGAGTATGGAAAAAATCTTCACCCAAAACAGATGAAAGAAATGTGTCATAACGCATGTATTGTAAGTTGCATTTTTCCTGCAAAATGATGCAGAAATTTCTACATATAATAATTAAAGCATGCTCATACCCTTTCAGTGGTTTTAGATTTCACCTATACTAATGAGTGTGGAAATATCTTCAACAAAAAGCATGTAAAAAACTCATATAAAATTCGGCAAAAAGACACCTATTTTACATTTTGTTTTTTTTCTGCTACAAAATGCAGAAATTTCTGCATCAAATACAAAGTGTGCACATACTCTAAAAGAGATGTGTATAAATAAAGGCCTAGAAACCTCAATGAACTTTTGCAACGTTGAAAAGAAAAGTGGGCCAAAATTCCTTCAGAATGATGTCAATGATGTAAAAATGATTCCTTCAAGGTATTGTTGCTATAGCTGTTTTTAAAAGCTATTGATTTATGGAGTGTACTTATTTTTAAACATAACGTTTCTGATTTTGGCTTAATATTTGGCAAGTAAATAATAACTAGGTGCAATTTGTCATGAGGTGTTCCTCTGTGGTTGTATATTCCTAATTTTGAATCTTTCTAAGCACCATATTATATTTTAAATTAAGTCAGAGATTGAATTTTTGTTTCTTCTCTCTACAATGAAATATACAGGTAATGAATTCTTTAGAGAACCCTGCTATTAGAATTGGAAAGGAAGAACAAAAACAACAAATTCTGAATGAAAATAGAGGAGCAAGAGAAGCCAGCTACAAATTAAAATGTGTCTATACAAATGCACAGAGCATGGGAAACAAGTAGAATTGGAGATGCTAATACAGTAAGAGAGATATGATGTCATAGGTATCACGGAAACATGGTAGGATAATACACATGCTTGGAATGCAATCCAATCCTTGAAGGCTACAACTTGTTTATTAGAAACAGGACTAACAAGAAGGGATGAAGTGTTGCATTGTATGTTAGGAAAACATATTTCTCCACAGCGATCCAAGCTTCAGAGACTGGTAGCTCGGTAGAAACTGTTGATTGAGGAAGCAAAGGTGGCTGGGAATTTAGAAGGTAGCGATCATGCTATTCTCAAATTTTGAATTACAAGAGAAGGAAGACCAGCGAGGACCTAAATGTTAAGGTTGGACTTCAGAAAGACAGATTTTAATGGACTCAGAAAGAGTGTAAGAAAGGTCCAATAGCTGGATGTTCTAAAGGACAGAAATGTCCAAGAAGGATGGGACATTTTGCTAAATGAAATTCTCACTACACAATCAGTAATGATCCTGAAGAGAAAAAAGAATTGTAAGCATTTAAAGAGATCAGGGTGGATGAACACAGACCTTAATCTCTTGTTAAAAAGGAAACAAAAAATGTATATCAAATGGAAAGAGGGGGCATATCTAAAGTAGAATATAATGCTGTTTGCAGGGAATGCAAGGCAAGAGTTAGAAGAGCTAAAGCCTGTAATGAAGTCTTGTAAAGGAGAGCAAAAGCAGCAAAAAAGGATTTTGGAAGTATATCAAAAGCAAAAGAAAAGTCAAAGATCCTTTAGGATTTTTACAGGATGAATAGGGTGAAGTGGTCAAAAATTATGTTGAGAAGGCTGAACTTTTAAATTCCTATTTTGCATCTGCAAATTGTTTCTTCTGAGAAAAAAGAGGACTTAAACTCTATAGCGCCACCTGTTGGATGTAGCAATCCTACAAGTCACAATCAACCCTTTAACTAGTCGTACAATATGCATCTGTGTTCTCTAAGAAAGAAAATACAACATAAACTGATCTTAACGGTGCCATTGAAGGAATAAAAGAATCCACTCTATCCATAAACAGGGAGCTGGTGAGAAAACACTTAGCTAATTTAAATTAATTTACATCTCCTGGTCCAGATGAATTACATCCTAGGGTACTGAAAGTGTTAGCAGAGGAAATTGCAGAAGCACTAGCCAGAATCTTTGAAGAATCCTGGAAAACAGATGCCCAAGAAGATTGGAGAAGGGCAAATGTTGTCCCTATCTTCAAAAAAGGAAAGAAGATGAAGCCAAGAAATTACAGGTCAATGAGCCATCTACACCAGGAAAGATATTTGAACAAATCATTAAGCAGCATGTATGTAAGTACTTGAATAAGAATACAGTAATTAACCAGAGCCAGCATGAGCTTGTAGCAAACA
This sequence comes from Ranitomeya imitator, assembly GCF_032444005.1. Classification (NCBI taxonomy): domain Eukaryota; kingdom Metazoa; phylum Chordata; class Amphibia; order Anura; family Dendrobatidae; genus Ranitomeya; species Ranitomeya imitator. Next base: position 69,176,738 of record NC_091285.1, read on the forward strand.
AGTCATGCAAGACTAATCTAATTTCCTTCTATGATGGAATTACTGACTGGGTGGATCAGGGAAATACCTTAGATATAGTGTATCTTGACTTCAACAAAGCATTTGGTAAAGTATATCATGCTATCCTTATTGGAAAAATGACCAACTGTGGAATTGACAAGGCTATGGTTAGGCAGATTCATAACTGGCTCAGTGATCGTACACAAAGAGTGATAATAAATGGTTGCCCATCCAATTGGAAAAGTGTTTCAAGTGGGGTTCCACCAGGCTCTGTCCTGGCCCCAGTGTTGGTCAACATTTTTTATAAATGATCTAGATAAGAGAACTGAAGGTAAACTAATCAAATTTGCTGACGATGCGAAGCTAGGGGGATAGCTAACACTAGAGAAGACAGAGAAAGGATTCAGAAGGATCTAGATAAGATTGAACATTGGGCAGTGACTAATAGAATGGTATGTAACAGGGAGAAATGCAATATTCTACATCTGGGCAAGAAAAACTAAAATTACATCTATAGAATGGAAGGAATAGAAGTAAGCAACAGCATGTGTGAAAGAGACTTGGGCATACTAATAGATCATAGACTTCACAGTCAACAGTGCGATGCAGCAGCAAAAAATGCAAACACAGTTCTGGGATGTATTAAGATAACTATAGAGTCTAGATCACATGAAGGAATGATCCCCTTCTACTCCTCCTTGGTCAGGCCTCATCTGGAATACTGTGTCCAGTTTTTGGCACCACATTTAAAAAAAGACATTGAAACACTGGGGCAAGTACAGAGAAGAAGTAACAGGGTGGTGAGTGGACTGCAAAGTATGTCCTACAAGGAACTGTTAAAAGATCTGGGAATGTTTAGCTTGCAAAATAGAAGGATAAGAGGAGAATTAATAGCTGGCTACAAATATCTGAATGGATGTCACAGTGTAGAGGGATCATCATCATTCTCATTTGCACATGGAAACATGAGAAGCAATGGAATGAAACTGGAATGGAGAAGATACAGACAAGATATTGGAAAAAACTTTTTGACAGGGTGATCAAAGAGTGGAACAGGCTGCCATAAGAGGTGGCGAGTTCTCCTTCCATGGAAGTCTTCAAACAGAGGCTGGACAGACATCTGTCTGAGATGGTTTAGTGAATCCTGCATTGAGCAGGGGGTTGGACATGTTGACACTTGAGGTCCCTTCCAACTCTAACATTCTATGATTCTGTGATTCTATGATCTCAAGAATCCAAACTTGTCTTAACTTTGAAACTGCAAAAAACCGCTTCATGTCCCCCTTTTTCATTTTTGTCTTAATTACTACAATTATCTACTATTTGGATTCCCTCTTAGGAAACTCTCACTGCTTCAATCTATCTTGAACGCAACAGCCAGGCTCATATTTCTATCCACAAACTACACAGATGCCTCCACAATCTGTCAGTGATTGCACTGGTTCCCAATCTGCTACAAAATACATTGTTAGCTTATTGCACTCACCCACAAAGCTCTCCACAGTTCTGCACTGCTATACATATTCACCCTCATCTCTCTCTAACACCCTACCCATGCTCTTTGTTCTGCTAGAGATCCAAGTATAACATCCTCCATAATTTGACCCTACCAATCTTGTCTACAAGAATTTTCTATTACTATCCTGGTTCTATGGAATGTATTGCTTCAAATTATCTGGCTTATTCCATTTTAAGTGTGCACTTATACACATCTCTTTAGTCAGGCCTATCACATCACCTTGCTAAGCAAGCTGTTCTTTGTTCTCCCTTCATAAATGTTCCTCAGAATCTGGTGGTAAAATCTGTTACCACATCCTCCATGGACTCTGTAGCACTTTGTATCTCTACATATACAGACGCTGTCTTATAATTGGTTCATGCTATTTTACTTTAATACCCTTATTTACAATAATAATGGCTGGACCATATACAATATGCATTTTTAACCTTTTGTGTCCCACTCTTCTTATTTAACCCTCCGTCACATACAATATTCGGACTAACGAGTTCACATACAATGTGCCTGTCAGGCGCCTGCTGGAAAAATACCTATAATTTCTAATGTTTGCAATTTCAGTGCTCTAAAAGTGATCAGTGACCTTCATAGGGATGTAATAAAAGAGACTACACATAATCAGTTGCAAAAAAAAACATTTACTTAACATAAAACTAATAACTATGAAATACAAACTTTTCAAAACTCCCGCCAAATAGTCCCCAGTTCGACTCTCTCAAAAAAATGTACAAAGAAAATTTTTGAACACAAACTTAATTTTAAGGTACCTTAAGTACTATTAAAAACATATTCAATCAGAAGTAGATGCTGAGGTTTCCCCAGAAAAGTCACACTTGCAGAGCAAATAGCAAGAATTACACACCGTTTTTGCATGTGTCAGGCAAATTGCTTTATGACATTTGAGACATTCATAATTTGAAAGCCTTCTGGTTCCGCTTTCCGTTTGGCAGGTGGTGCATCTCCTTCTTTTGTGAGTCCAGAATGTCATCTGTAAATATACTGTTCCAGCATTCAACTGCAGTTTTTGCATTACGTGCAGTTCCTATTACTGCAGGAAGGTGAATAATAATGTTTAAAGGTTCCCTACGTTTTTTCTGGAATGGCTTCTTGATCCATTTAGTATTTTTATCTTTTCCAATATAATATGATCCAACTTCTTCATCCTCACCACTGTCACCATCTTGCTCTGTTTCAGAATCCAGGACACATTCTTCCACCTCATCATGAGAATCAATCTCACTTTCCTCTCCTAAATCCTCATTCAGTGTGAGGTCTCTATCATCTAACAGCATGTTTGTTACTTCCTCAACATCAAGTTGTTTGGATAAATTGTACATTTTCCTCTCCATTTCAGCAGATAATCTGAAGCAAGAGAAGGAATATGTTAGGGAACTACTGTATATGCCTGAGCAGCACCCTTTCTTTTATAAAATCTCCCTTATTTCTATGAAATATCCTCACATTTTGTGCTATACATTCATAAAACAAGCTAAATAAACTATTGTGATGAATAAAAACATAAAATACCAACCTTACTGAATGTGACGTATTCACATACAATGAGCCTGAGAGATCTGTGCAGCTATATCCTCTCCCCTGAAGCTCTGAAATCCAACTGTGATATCAGGTTTCACAGACCTTCAAGAGACAGGAGACTACCTGGAGGGAGGGGGTTTCCTCACAATCTGGTGAGGAAGGAGAAATGAAAGTAAAAGAGAAGCGCCTGTCAGATCAGTTGTATGTGACGGAGGGTTAAATTGTTGAAGTATGTATTACTATGTAATGTCTGTTATTGTCTGTACAAGTCCCATCTAATTGTTACAGTGCTGTGGAATATGTTGATGCAATATAAAAAATAGCATTATAGTAAGTTTGTAAATCTTATATTAACCAGGGGTGTAAAGGAAGTCCTTTGGACTTCGAGCCAAATTACGGACTTAGACCCACATGTCCACATGTATGCATGAAAACATGTGGCCCTACTAAAATCTAAAATCTATAAAACATATATGTTCCTTTAACCTCAAAAAAGGAAAGACAAAACACAAATATACAGCATATATAACACAAACTTACAGTAATCAAATAATATCACTACACAAAAAACCACCACGCCATTACTGAAACCGTGGCACGATATGACCCTCTCAGGGTGAATATCATGAGACAATGAGGTGCAGCTTCACTGACAAGCGGTGATGTCTTAGAGGTTACTGCTGGTAACTGAAGGTGCACATCACTGTGAGCTCGGGCGATGAACTGTGTGACCTCAATGAGATCACAGCGACCAGCTGGGAACCACACATTATTAAATTCACTAGGAAATGCTAAGCAAACAGCTGTGAGCTGTTATTAATAGCCTGGGAACCTTATGGGGTATTGTTCCTTGTCCCAGATTATCAACATTAGCCCCCAGCCATGCGTTCCCTCTTCTGGTTATGAAAATTGCGTGAGAGCACACGTTGTTTTTTTATTTAATTCTGTATTTTACATAAGAGGGACACAGCTGCTGATGAATACAACTCCTTTCATTGTCGCCTGGTATCAGCGATAACTGTAGCGCTTGTTCCCAGGTGCCGATAGGTGTTACACTGATGACACAAGAATGTGTGCACATGCAATTTGTCTGTGCTGCATGAAAAAACTGACATCTCTGCGGGTTTTTTAACACGGACAACTGTCCATGTGAAAAAACTGACATGTGCTCACCACCATTGAATACAATGAGTGTGCGTGTGTACGTATTTTTGGCCCTTAAAAAATGGACTGCAGACGGACATAAAAAACGGACTTATGAAGGGGGCCTACAAAATAATTAGGGATGAGTGAGTACTAAAATGGTAGGATGCTCATTACTCAAACCGAGCAATTCTTAATGCTCGGATGCTCGTTTTGAGTAACGAGTATAATGGGAGACAATGCGAAGTCCAAGCATTTTTGTAGCACACCCTACGAGAAGGTCTGGAGTTCAGTGAAAAATTTTAAATGGATGGAAAAAGTGCTGAATGGAAATAGTTCAGCATGGGGAAGACCCTTTGAAGCATCTCTGACTCCAAGACTGCTGCTGAGAGTTATGGGGTCACACTTTTATTCCACTTTAACCCCTTTACCACCTGAGACATACCCATACATCCCTGTAACCTCCTACTTATTGACCTGGGATGTATGGATACTTCCCTGCGATTTTTCACCCACAGAGGATGTGTGAGCTCGATCTCCGCAGGGTGTCAGCTGATTCTGACACCTGGCACCCTGCACTCAGTGCCTGCAGGGCCACTATCAGGGCATTACTGCCATTACTGCTGTATGGGGCCAAGTAAGTAGAAGTACAGAGTACATAAGTACTCTTGTGCTTCTGCTCACTTGGCTCCACTGTGCAATAAAGTGCTGTGCCCAGAGCACACGTCGGCGGTGGGAGCTTTCCCTGACATGTAGCAGGGTCCCGCACTACTTCCGTCACTTTAACCCCCTATATGCTGTGATCAAGCTCGATCACAGCATTTTGGGAGCAGGCAGAGAGAAAATATAAATGGGGCATCACTGTAACCTCACTAACTCCAAAAATAAAACTGCAGAATGACATAAAACCAAATCCTGATTTGCTGTTTTTTTTTCATACTGCCTCTCACAAATCGGAATAGAAAGCGATCAAAGAATGTCAAGTGTCAGAAAATGGTATCAATAAAAACATCAAACTGTCCAACAAAAAACAAGCCCTCACATGACTCTGTAAGCCGAAATATGGAAAAATTATAGCTCTCAAAATATGATGATGCAGCAATAAAAAGCATTTTTTAGTGTGTGACAACAACCAAACATAAAAAAACTATATAAATCTGGTATCACTGCAATTGCATTGACCCGAAGAATAAAGGTGCCATATGACTTACACCTAGTGTTGAGCGATACCTTCCGATATCGGAAAGTATCGGTATCGGATAGGATCGGCCGATATTCAAAAAATATCGGATATCGCCGATACGGATACCCGATCCCAATGCAAGTCAATGGGACCAAAATATCGGAATTAAAATAAACCCTTTCTTGCCATGTAGGTTCATTCTACATGAAGGAAAACAACTAAGAATAATGCCGGATGTATTTGGGGAGGTGGCGGAGACATTAAAGTCATAGAGGTTTATCCCAATCAAATAGAATAGCATGTTTTTTGTTTTTTTTAAGACGTTCGGAGTGACAAAGATATTGACTATGTAAATTTTTTTTTTATTTTGTCAGATATTGATGTTTCACTATTCCACGCCCTTCCCCTTCTTTTTTTTCTTTTTTTTTTTTACTTTTCCCACAATTTCATCTTCATCATCATCATCAGCATCGTTGACATCAACTTCTTCTTCACCTTATTCATCTTCTTCTTCATCCTTTACCTTTTTTTTTTTTTTTTATTACATTCTTCATATTCATTTTATTCAACTATTATTATTCTTCCTATTCTACATATTCTTTTTATTCCACTGTTATTATTCTTCCTATTCTACTTCTTCATCATATTCTCATTTGTGACAGGCATTCCCGTAGTTGTTATCTATAAAAGTTTGAAGATTACACCATCCGTTCTGCCAGTCACAAAAGTTACATTTGTCCGCGTTCAGTTTGGCCTGCAGCATCAGGCTTTATCCAGGGGCACCACGAGGAGGAACGGACTCACCCCCATACACTGCTTAGTCTTCTTCTGCATATAATTTAGATAATATCTTTTGCTCTGATATTAAGTCTTATGCTTAATGTTCTTCTGCTCTTTTTTCTGCAGCCTCTTGTTCTTCTGCTTCTCGGTCTTCCATTTCGTCGTCTCCAGGGTCGTCGTCTCCAGTGTCGTCATCTCCGCCGTCGTCGTCTCAGCCGTTGTCGTCTCCGCCGTCGTCGTCTCCGCCATCGTCGTTTCCGCCGCCGTCGTCGTCGTCATCGGGGTGGTCTTCCGGGTCGTCGTCATCGGGGTGGTCTTCCGGGTCGTCGACTTTAGGGTCTTCAACTTGGAAATGTAGCAGAAGGTACAAGAAGGCTGAGAAAATGCCAAGAACCAGCTGATGGAACTGGAACTCGGATGGCTACCCGAAGGTTCAAGAGCCTATGGAACTACCGAGGACCAGCTGACGTTACTGGAACCCGGTTACTAAGCAGGAGGTACCCGTGCTAAAAAGCACTACCAAGGACCGCCTGACGTTGGCGGAACTCGGATACCCAGAAGGAGGCACCTAAGCCAAAGGCTCTGCCCGGAACCAGCTGACGTTACTGGAACCAGGATGGGGAGCAGAAGGTACAAGAGCAAAAGACACTGCCGAGAACCAGCTGACGGTACTGGAACCCGGATGGGTAGCCAAAGGTCCAAGAGCCAATGGAACTACCGAGGACCAGCTGACGTTACTGGAACCCGGTTACTAAGCAGGAGGTACCCGTGCCTGAAAGCACTACCAAGGACCACCTGACGTTGGTGGAACTTGGATACCCAGAAGGAGGCACCTAAGCCAAAGGCTCTGCCCGGAACCAGCTGACAGTACTGGAACCAGGATGGGGAGCAGAAGGTACAAGAGCAAAAGACACTGCCGAGAACCAGCTGACGGTGCTGGAACCAGGTGGTGGACCCCAAGGCCCACAGGAGAGGAGAGAACAGGTAGGCCGCGAGGCAGCCGCAGTTACCGAACCCCAACAGTCCTACAGGGGGAGCTGGGCCTACTGGCACTACAGAACCAGCCTTGACTACCAGTTCACGCAGCCCACATAGGAAGCTCCTAAACTGGAGGCACCCTGGAGTTGGCTAACCCGACCGCACCACGACGGGGCAAGCATAGGCGTCTCAGTGAGCTTGACACAACCCGGAAACAGCTGACGGTGCTATAACCAGGCTTGGCACGAGGGAGTACCTGTGACAAGAACACTGCCGAGAACCAGCTGGCGGTGCTGGAACCCGGATGCGTTGCCCCAGTGTGCAAGAGGCAATGGCACGACCGAGGACCAGCTGACGGTGCTGGAACCTGGTTACTAAGCTGTAGGTGCCCGCGCTTAAAAGCACTACCAAGGACCGCCTGACGTTGGCGGAACTCGGATACCCAGGAGGAGGCACCTAAGCCAAAGGCTCGGCCCGGAACCAGCTGACGGTGCTGGGACCAGGTGGTGGACCTCAAGGCCCACAGGAGAGGAGAGAACAGCTAGGCCGCGAGGCAGCCGCAGTTACCGAACCCCAACAGTCCTACAGGGGGAGCTGGGCCTACTGGCACTACAGAACCAGCCGTGACTACCAGTTCACGCAGCCCACTTAGGAAGCTCCTAAACTGGAGGCACCCTGGAGTTGGCTAACCCGACCATACCACGATGGGGCAAGCATAGGCGTCTCAGTGAGCTTGACACAACCCGGAAACAGCTGACGGTGCTATAACCAGGCTTGGCACGAGGGAGTACCTGTGACAAGAACACTGCCGAGAACCAGCTGGCGGTGCTGGAACCCGGATGCGTTGCCCCAGTGTGCAAGAGGCAATGGCACGACCGAGGACCAGCTGACGGTGCTGGAACCCGGTTACTAAGCTGTAGGTGCCCGCGCTTAAAAGCACTACCAAGGACCGCCTGACGTTGGCGGAACTCGGATACCCAGGAGGAGGCACCTAAGCCAAAGGCTCGGCCCGGAACCAGCTGACGGTGCTGGGACCAGGTGGTGGACCCCAAGGCCCACAGGAGAGGAGAGAACAGCTAGGCCGCGATGCAGCTGCAGTTACTGAACCCCAACAGTCCTACAGGGGGAGCTGGGCCTACTGGCACTACAGAACCAGCCGTGACTACCAGTTCACGCAGCCCACTTAGGAAGCTCCTAAACTGGAGGCACCCTGGAGTTGGCTAACCCGACCATACCACGATGGGGCAAGCATAGGCGTCTCAGTGAGCTTGACACAACCCGGAAACAGCTGACGGTGCTGAAACCAGGCTTGGCACGAGGGAGTACCTGTGACAAGAACACTGCCGAGAACCAGCTGGCGGTGCTAGAACCCGGAAGCGTTGCCCCAGTGTGCAAGAGCCAATGGCACGACCGAGGACCAGCTGACGGTGCTGGAACCCGGTTACTAAGCTGTAGGTGCCCGCGCTTAAAAGCACTACCAAGGACCGCCTGACGTTGGCGGAACTCGGATACCCAGAAGGAGGCACCTAAGCCAAAGGCTCGGCCCGGAACCAGCTGACTGTGCTGGAACCAGGTGGTGGACCCCAAGGCCCACAGGAGAGGAGAGAACAGCTAGGCCGCGAGGCAGCCACAGTTACCGAACCCCAACAGTCCTACAGGGGGAGCTGGGCCTACTGGCACTACAGAACCAGCCTTGACTACCAGTTCACGCAGCCCACATAGTAAGCTCCTAAACTGGAGGCACCCTGGAGTTGGCTAACCCGACTGCAACACGACGGGGCAAGCATAGGCATCTCAGCGAGTTTGACACAACCCGGAAACAGCTGATGGTGCTGAAACCAGGTTTGGCACGAGGGAGTACCTGTGACAAAAACACTGCCGAGAACCAGCTTGCGGTGCTGGAACCCGGATGCTTTGCCTATCAAACATTGTCTTCCTACAGCCCCAACTAGCGGTGTTGGAGCAAAGGGTAAGCAGGGGGAGCAGAGTGTAGGCCGAAGCCTGCACTGGAGTCAGCTTTGTGTCTGCGTTGCGTTTGCAGGACACTTTGCCGGCTACACAGTGGGGGAACAGCAGGCGGTGCTGAACCCCACTAACACATTGGCTGGTGTTTTTCTCTGTGCAGCTAGCACTTCCGGGCAAAAACTAGCGTTGTTACAGCCCAGGGACAGCAGGAGGAGGAGAGGAGCAAAGTGTAGGCCGAAGCCTGCACTGGTGGCAGCTTTTGGTCGGTTGTGCCAGCGTGGCTTGTGCTGGACACGATGCCGGCTACACAGCAGGGGAACAGCTGGCGGTGCTGAACCCCACTAACACATTGGCTGGTGTTTTTCTCTGTGAAGCTCGCATTTCCGGGCAAAAACTAGCGGTGTTAGAGCCCAGGGTCAGCAGGAGGAGGAGAGGAGCAGAGTGTAGGCCGAAGCCTGCACTGGTGGCAGCTTTTGTTCTGTTGTTCCTGCGGGGCGTTTGCAGGTCACGTTGCCGGCTACACAGCTGGGGAACAGCTGGCGGTGCTGAACCCCACTAACACATTGGCTGGTGTTTTTCTCTGTGCAGCTAGCACGTCCGGGCAAAAACTGGCGGTGTTAGAGCCCAGGGTCAGCAGGAGGAGGAGAGGAGCAGAGTGTAGGCCGAAGCCTAGTTGAACCAATTTCAAAGGAAACCTTTAACCCCCCCTCAGGTGTTGCAAGGTACAAGAGCAACACCTTGTGCAGCATTAATGCTGCACAAGTCTAAGGTTGCTCTCTTCATTTTGCTCCTTGCACACGCTGAATAAAACACGTACACTATTTAGCCCATTATACTGTCAAACAGTAGTGGAGGCGTGACTTTTCTTTTGAAGAAGACGCAGCACAGGTGTCAAAATTTACACCTAGGTGCTGGGCGCAGACTCCTTACCGTTGTTATTTGCAGTACAGGAGAGTGCGCTCTTGTGTTATCCCTTGGCAATACCCTGTTAGTGCAGGCCGTCTTATGACCTCATTTCATGTTGGCCGGTGCGGTTAACGATGGCCATAAATCCCAGACCCACAGTGCCTTTCCATAAAGTCACACTGCGGTGCTGGGATTCGTGGCCTTGTGCAGTAAATATGTTCGCCGCTCACACATGTCCTTACACCTGCTTCAGACTGGGCGGCCTCAGCTGATCCCTTATTGCCTGCCACGGCCATGAGGCCGCACAGTCTGAAGAAGGCGGAAGGAGGGGAGTGAAGACAGGCGAACATATGCACTGCTCGTGCCCATCAATCACACCCTCGCAGTCAAAATATATGAGACAACGAGGGGCGTTGTGTCGGGCAGGGCGGACGCACAGGCACAGCCTGCCAACCAATGATGTCTGAAGACGGGCAGCGCTAACAATGGGGGTGCTGCGTGTCATTAAAAAGGAAAGTCACACCTCAGGGACATTGTAATGGTCTCTAATGAGACACATTTTGTACGTGTTGAGTTCCACGTGGGCAAGGAGAAAAAGTCAGCCACCTTGTACAAATGCAGCAGTACTGCTGTACAAGGTGGCTGTTATACATAGAAACACCTGGGGGTGGGGGGCAGGCTCACTTCAATTTCAGTTCATGTGCCTGCGTGGCATTTGCAGGTCACGTTGCCGGCTACACAGCAGGGGAACAGCTGGCGGTGCTGAACCCCACTAACACATTGGCTGGTGTTTTTCTCTGTGCAGCTAGCACTTCCGGGCAAAAACTAGCGGTGTTTAAGCCTAGGGTCAGCAGGAGGAGGAGAGGAGCAGAGTGTAGGCCGAAGCCTGCACTGGTGGCAGCTTTTGTTCTGTTGTGCCAGCGTGGCTTGTGCTGGACACGTTGCCGACTACACAGCAGGGGAACAGCTGGCGGTGCTGAACCCCATTGACACATCAGCTAGTGTTTTTTCTGTGTAGACAACACTTCCAGGTGGCAACTGACAGTGTTGAAACCCAGGGAATCAAAGAGGAGCAGAGTGTAGGCCGAAGCCTGCAGTGGAGCAAGTTGAAAGGGAACCTTTAACCCCCCCCCAGGCATTTGTTGCTGAAAGAGCCATCTTGTACAGCAGTAATACTGCACATGGAAAATGGTGGCTCCGAAAATTATGCTCCTTGCAAACGCTGAAGTACACACTCATATAATGTGTCCCCTCACACTGTCAAACCGTCCCAGAAGTGGGACTTTCCTTTGTAATGTGACACAGCAAAGCCGTCATTCCAACCCCCTTGGTGCCGTGCGCCACCTCCTCAACGTTGTTTGGTTCTGTCACGGAGCCCGATCTGTAATGTTATCCCTTGGCCATGCACAGTTAGATGTGCCCGTCTTCTGACATCATGTAGGTGTCAGGCTGGCAGTGCCTGTGCGTCCAAGCTGCCCGAGATCCAACCTTGCAGTGTCATCTAATGTAGTCCCACTGCGGGCCAGGGATCCATGGGCATGCGCAGTGCATATCATCGCCTCTCACTCACCTCCTTCCTGCTTCTTCAGACTGTGCGGCGTCACGGCCGTGGCATGCTATTAGGGATCAGCTGACGCCGCCTAGTCTGAAGAAGCGTGAAGAAGGGGAGTGAGAGGCTAGTATATGCACTGCGCATGGCCATGGATACCAGGCCCACTGTGGGATCACATTAGACGACACTGCGAGGTGGGATTTCGGGCAGCGTGGATGCACAGGCGCAGCCAGGACGACAACAAATGATGTCAGAGGACGGGCAGCGCAAACTGTGCATGACCAAGGGATAACTGTTATGGCTGGCAATCAGGCAACACAGCGTGCAGTAATCAGCGCACATACAGAGATCTGGCAATAACCAAAAACAATAGGACGAGCTCTGAGACGTGGAATCTCTGTAGACTGCAGTACCTGATCTATCCTCACACAACTATAAGCAGCAGTGGATTGCGCCTAACAACTACCTATGCAACTCGGCACTGCCTGAGGAGCTGACTAGCCTGAAGATAGAAATACAAGCCTGACTTACCTCAGAGAAATACCCCAAAGGAATAGGCAGCCCCCCACATATAATGACTGTTAGCAAGATGAAAAGACAAACGTAGGAATGAAATAGATTCAGCAAAGTGAGGCCCGATATTCTAGACAGAGCGAGGATAGCAAAGAGAACTATGCAGTCTACAAAAAACCCTAAAACGAAAACCACGCAAAGGGGCAAAAAGACCCACCGTGCCGAACTAACAGCACGGCGGTGCACCCCTCTGCTTCTCAGAGCTTCCAGCAAAAGACAATAGCAAGCTGGACAGAAAAAAACAGAAAACAAACTAGAAGCACTTATCTAGCAGAGCAGCAGGCCCAAGGAAAGATGCAGTAGCTCAGATCCAACACTGGAACATTGACAAGGAGCAAGGAAGACAGACTCAGGTGGAGCTAAATAGCAAGGCAGCCAACGAGCTCACCAAAACACCTGAGGGAGGAAGCCCAGAGACTGCAATACCACTTGTGACCACAGAAGTGAACTCAGCCACAGAATTCACAACAGTACCCCCCCCTTGAGGAGGGGTCACCGAACCCTCACCAGAACCCCCAGGCCGACCAGGATGAGCCACATGAAAGGCACGAACAAGATCTGGGGCATGGACATCAGAGGCAAAAACCCAGGAATTATCTTCCTGAGCATAACCCTTCCATTTGACCAGATACTGGAGTTTCCGTCTAGAGACACGAGAATCCAAAATCTTCTCCACAATATACTCCAATTCCCCCTCCACCAAAACAGGGGCAGGAGGCTCCACAGATGGAACCATAGGTGCCACGTATCTCCTCAACAACGACCTATGGAATACATTATGTATGGAAAAGGAGTCTGGGAGGGTCAGACGAAAAGACACCGGATTGAGAATCTCAGAAATCCTATACGGACCAATAAAACGAGGTTTAAATTTAGGAGAGGAAACCTTCATAGGAATATGACGAGAAGATAACCAAACCAAATCCCCAACACGAAGTCGGGGTCCCACACGGCGTCTGCGATTAGCGAAAAGCTGAGCCTTCTCCTGGGACAAGGTCAAATTGTCCACTACCTGAGTCCAGATCTGCTGCAACCTGTCCACCACAGAATCCACACTGTTATGGCTGGCAATCAGGCAACACAGCGTGCAGTAATCAGCGCACATACAGAGATCTGGCAATAACCCAAAACAATAGGACGAGCTCTGAGACGTGGAATCTCTGTAGACTGCAGTACCTGATCTATCCTCACACAACTGGAAGCAGCAGTGGATTGCGCCTATCAACTACCTATGCAACTCGGCACTGCCTGAGGAGCTGACTAGCCTGAAGATAGAAATACAAGCCTGACTTACCTCAGAGAAATACCCCAAAGGAATAGGCAGCCCCCACATATAATGACTGTTAGCAAGATGAAAAGACAAACGTAGGAATGAAACAGATTCAGCAAAGTGAGGCCCGATATTCTAGACAGAGCGAGGATAGCAAAGAGAACTATGCAGTCTACAAAAAACCCTAAAACGAAAACCACGCAAAGGGGCAAAAAGACCCACCGTGCCGAACTAACAGCACGGCGGTGCACCCCTTTGCTTCTCAGAGCTTCCAGCAAAAGATAATAACAAGCTGGACAGAAAAAACAGAAAACAAACTAGAAGCACTTATCTAGCAGAGCAGCAGGCCCAAGGAAAGATGCAGTAGCTCAGATCCAACACTGGAACATTGACAAGGAGCAAGGAAGACAGACTCAGGTGGAGCTAAATAGCAAGGCAGCCAACGAGCTCACCAAAACACCTGAGGGAGGAAGCCCAGAGACTGCAATACCACTTGTGACCACAGAAGTGAACTCAGCCACAGAATTCACAACAGTACCCCCCCCTTGAGGAGGGGTCACCGAACCCTCACCAGAACCCCCAGGCCGACCAGGATGAGCCACATGAAAGGCACGAACAAGATCTGGGGCATGGACATCAGAGGCAAAAACCCAGGAATTATCTTCCTGAGCATAACCCTTCCATTTGACCAGATACTGGAGTTTCCGTCTAGAGACACGAGAATCCAAAATCTTCTCCACAATATACTCCAATTCCCCCTCCACCAAAACAGGGGCAGGAGGCTCCACAGATGGAACCATAGGTGCCACGTATCTCCTCAACAACGACCTATGGAATACATTATGTATGGAAAAGGAGTCTGGGAGGGTCAGACGAAAAGACACCGGATTGAGAATCTCAGAAATCCTATACGGACCAATAAAACGAGGTTTAAATTTAGGAGAGGAAACCTTCATAGGTATATGACGAGAAGATAACCAAACCAGATCCCCAACACGAAGTCGGGGTCCCACACGGCGTCTGCGATTAGCGAAAAGCTGAGCCTTCTCCTGGGACAAGGTCAAATTGTCCACTACCTGAGTCCAGATCTGCTGCAACCTGTCCACCACATAATCCACACCAGGACAGTCCGAAGACTCAACCTGTCCTGAAGAGAAACGAGGATGGAACCCAGAATTGCAGAAAAATGGCGAGACCAAGGTAGCCGAGCTGGCCCGATTATTAAGGGCGAACTCAGCCAACGGCAAAAATGACACCCAATCATCCTGGTCAGCGGAAACAAAACATCTCAGATATGTTTCCAAGGTCTGATTGGTTCGTTCGGTCTGGCCATTAGTCTGAGGATGGAAGGCCGAGGAAAAAGATAGGTCAATGCCCATCCTACCACAAAAGGCTCGCCAGAACCTCGAGACAAACTGGGAACCTCTGTCAGAAACAATATTCTCAGGAATGCCATGTAAACGAACCACATGCTGGAAGAACAAAGGCACCAAATCAGAGGAGGAAGGCAATTTAACCAAGGGCACCAGATGGACCATTTTAGAAAAGCGATCACAGACCACCCAAATGACAGACATCTTTTGAGAAACGGGAAGGTCAGAAATGAAATCCATCGAAATATGTGTCCAAGGCCTCTTCGGGACCGGCAAGGGCAAAAGCAACCCACTGGCACGTGAACAGCAGGGCTTAGCCCTAGCACAAATTCCACAGGACTGCACAAAAGCACGCACATCCCGTGACAGAGATGGCCACCAGAAGGATCTAGCAACCAACTCCCTGGTACCAAAGATTCCTGGATGACCGGCCAGCACCGAACAATGAAGTTCAGAGATAACTTTACTAGTCCACCTATCAGGGACGAACAGTTTCTCGGCCGGACAACGATCAGGTTTATTAGCCTGAAATTTCTGCAACACTCTCCGCAAATCAGGGGAGATGGCAGACACAATGACTCCTTCCTTGAGGATACTCGCCGGCTCAGATAACCCCGGAGAGTCGGGCACAAAACTCCTAGACAGAGCATCCGCCTTCACATTTTTAGAGCCCGGAAGGTATGAAATCACAAAATCAAAACGAGCAAAAAATAACGACCAACGGGCCTGTCTAGGATTCAAGCGCTTGGCAGACTCAAGATAAGTAAGGTTCTTATGATCAGTCAAAACCACCACGCGATGCTTAGCACCCTCAAGCCAATGACGCCACTCCTCGAATGCCCACTTCATAGCCAGCAACTCTCGGTTGCCCACATCATAATTACGCTCAGCAGCAGAAAATTTCCTGGAAAAGAAAGCACATGGTTTGAACACTGAGCAACCAGAACCTCTCTGTGACAAAACCGCCCCTGCACCAATCTCAGAAGCATCAACCTCGACCTGGAACGGAAGAGAAACATCAGGTTGACACAACACAGGGGCACAGCAAAAACGACGCTTCAACTCCTGAAAAGCTTCCACGGCAGCAGAAGACCAATTAACCAAATCAGCACCCTTCTTGGTCAAATCGGTCAATGGTCTGGCAATGCTAGAAAAATTACAGATGAAGCGACGATAAAAATTAGCAAAGCCCAGGAATTTCTGCAAACTTTTTAGAGATGTCGGCTGAGTCCAATCCTGGATGGCCTGAACCTTAACCGGATCCATCTCGATAGTAGAAGGGGAAAAGATGAACCCCAAAAATGAAACTTTCTGCACACCGAAGAGACACTTTGATCCCTTCACGAACAAGGAATTAGCACGCAGTACCTGGAAAACCATTCTGACTTGCTTCACATGAGACTCCCAATCATCTGAGAAGATCAAAATGTCATCCAAGTAAACAATCAAGAATTTATCCAGATACTCACGGAAAATGTCATGCATAAAAGACTGAAAAACAGATGGAGCATTGGCAAGTCCGAACGGCATCACCAGATACTCAAAATGACCCTCGGGCGTATTAAATGCCGTTTTCCATTCATCTCCCTGCCTGATTCTCACCAGATTATACGCACCACGAAGATCAATCTTAGTAAACCAACTAGCCCCCTTAATCCGAGCAAACAAGTCAGAAATCAATGGCAAGGGATACTGAAACTTAACAGTGATCTTATTAAGAAGGCGGTAATCAATACACGGTCTTAGTGAACCATCCTTCTTGGCTACAAAAAAGAACCCTGCTCCCAATGGTGACGACGATGGGCGAATATGTCCCTTCTCCAGGGACTCCTTCACATAACTGCGCATAGCGGTGTGTTCAGGTACGGACAAATTAAATAAACGACCCTTAGGGAATTTACTACCAGGAATCAAATCGATAGCACAATCACAATTCCTATGCGGAGGAAGGGCATCAGACTTGGACTCTTCAAATACATCCTGAAAGTCCGACAAGAACTCTGGGATGTCAGAAGGAATGGATGACGAAATAGACAAAAATGGAACATCACCATGTACTCCCTGACAACCCCAGCTGGTTACCGACATAGAGTTCCAATCCAATACTGGATTATGGGTTTGTAGCCATGGCAACCCCAACACGACCACATCATGCAAATTATGCAGTACCAAAAAGCGAATAACTTCCTGATGTGCAGGAGCCATGCACATGGTCAGCTGGGCCCAGTACTGAGGCTTATTCTTGGCCAGAGGTGTAGCATCAATTCCTCTCAACGGAATAGGACACCGCAAAGGCTCCAAGAAAAATCCATAACGTTTAGCATAATCCAAATCCATCAGATTCAGGGCAGCGCCTGAATCCACAAACGCCATGACAGAATATGATGACAAAGAGCACATTAAGGTAATGGACAAAAGGAATTTGGACTGTACAGTACCAATAACGGCAGAGCTATCGAACCGCCTAGTGCGTTTAGGACAATTAGAAATAGCATGAGTAGAATCACCACAATAGAAACACAGTCTGTTCAGACGTCTGTGTTCGTGCCGTTCTACTTTAGTCATAGTCCTGTCGCACTGCATAGGCTCAGGCTTACTCTCAGACAATACCGCCAGATGGTGCACAGATTTACGCTCGCGCAAGCGACGACCGATCTGAATGGCCAAGGACATAGACTCATTCAAACCAGCAGGCATAGGAAATCCCACCATTACATCCTTAAGAGCTTCAGAGAGACCCTTTCTGAACAAAGCCGCTAGTGCAGATTCATTCCACAGAGTGAGTACTGACCATTTTCTAAATTTCTGACAATATACTTCTACATCATCCTGACCCTGGCATAAAGCCAGCAGATTTTTCTCAGCTTGATCCACTGAATTAGGCTCATCGTAAAGCAATCCCAGCGCCTGGAAAAATGCATCAACATTACTCAATGCAGAATCTCCTGGTGCAAGAGAAAACGCCCAGTCCTGTGGGTCGCCGCGCAAAAAAGAAATAATAATCAAAACCTGTTGAATAGGATTACCAGAAGAATGAGGTTTCAAGGCCAAAAATAGCTTACAATTATTTCTGAAGCTCAGGAACTTAGTTCTGTCACCAAAAAACAAATCAGGAATCGGAATTCTTGGTTCTAGCATCGATTTCTGATCAATAGTATCTTGAATCTTTTGTACATTTACAACGAGATTATCCATTGAGGAGCACAGAGCCTGAATATCCATGTCCACAGCTGTGTCCTGAAGCACTCTAATGTCTAGGGGAAAAAAAAGACTGAAGACAGAGCTAAGAAAAAAAAATGATGTCAGGATTTCTTTTTTCCCTCTATTGGAAATCATTGAGTGGCTCCTTGTACTGTTATGGCTGGCAATCAGGCAACACAGCGTGCAGTAATCAGCGCACATACAGAGATCTGGCAATAACCAAAAACAATAGGACGAGCTCTGAGACGTGGAATCTCTGTAGACTGCAGTACCTGATCTATCCTCACACAACTGGAAGCAGCAGTGGATTGCGCCTATCAACTACCTATGCAACTCGGCACTGCCTGAGGAGCTGACTAGCCTGAAGATAGAAATACAAGCCTGACTTACCTCAGAGAAATACCCCAAAGGAATAGGCAGCCCCCACATATAATGACTGTTAGCAAGATGAAAAGACAAACGTAGGAATGAAACAGATTCAGCAAAGTGAGGCCCGATATTCTAGACAGAGCGAGGATAGCAAAGAGAACTATGCAGTCTACAAAAAACCCTAAAACGAAAACCACGCAAAGGGGCAAAAAGACCCACCGTGCCGAACTAACAGCACGGCGGTGCACCCCTTTGCTTCTCAGAGCTTCCAGCAAAAGATAATAACAAGCTGGACAGAAAAAACAGAAAACAAACTAGAAGCACTTATCTAGCAGAGCAGCAGGCCCAAGGAAAGATGCAGTAGCTCAGATCCAACACTGGAACATTGACAAGGAGCAAGGAAGACAGACTCAGGTGGAGCTAAATAGCAAGGCAGCCAACGAGCTCACCAAAACACCTGAGGGAGGAAGCCCAGAGACTGCAATACCACTTGTGACCACAGAAGTGAACTCAGCCACAGAATTCACAACACCACACCAGGACAGTCCGAAGACTCAACCTGTCCTGAAGAGAAACGAGGATGGAACCCAGAATTGCAGAAAAATGGAGAGACCAAGGTAGCCGAGCTGGCCCGATTATTAAGGGCGAACTCAGCCAACGGCAAAAATGACACCCAATCATCCTGGTCAGCGGAAACAAAACATCTCAGATATGTTTCCAAGGTCTGATTGGTTCGTTCGGTCTGGCCATTAGTCTGAGGATGGAAGGCCGAGGAGAAAGATAGGTCAATGCCCATCCTACCACAAAAGGCTCGCCAGAACCTCGAGACAAACTGGGAACCTCTGTCAGAAACAATATTCTCAGGAATGCCATGTAAACGAACCACATGCTGGAAGAACAAAGGCACCAAATCAGAGGAGGAAGGCAATTTAACCAAGGGCACCAGATGGACCATTTTAGAAAAGCGATCACAGACCACCCAAATGACCGACATTTTTTGAGAAACGGGAAGGTCAGAAATGAAATCCATCGAAATATGTGTCCAAGGCCTCTTCGGGACCGGCAAGGGCAAAAGCAACCCACTGGCACGTGAACAGCAGGGCTTAGCCCTAGCACAAATTCCACAGGACTGCACAAAAGCACGCACATCCCGTGACAGAGATGGCCACCAGAAGGATCTAGCAACCAACTCCCTGGTACCAAAGATTCCTGGATGACCGGCCAGCACCGAACAATGAAGTTCAGAGATAACTTTACTAGTCCACCTATCAGGGACGAACAGTTTCTCGGCCGGACAACGATCAGGTTTATTAGCCTGAAATTTCTGCAACACTCTCCGCAAATCAGGGGAGATGGCAGACACAATGACTCCTTCCTTGAGGATACTCGCCGGCTCAGATAACCCCGGAGAGTCGGGCACAAAACTCCTAGACAGAGCATCCGCCTTCACATTTTTAGAGCCCGGAAGGTATGAAATCACAAAATCAAAACGAGCAAAAAATAACAACCAACGGGCCTGTCTAGGATTCAAGCGCTTGGCAGACTCGAGATAAGTCAAGTTCTTATGATCAGTCAATACCACCACGCGATGCTTAGCACCCTCAAGCCAATGACGCCACTCCTCGAATGCCCACTTCATGGCCAGCAACTCTCGGTTGCCCACATCATAATTACGCTCAGCAGCAGAAAATTTCCTGGAAAAGAAAGCACATGGTTTGAACACTGAGCAACCAGAACCTCTCTGTGACAAAACCGCCCCTGCACCAATCTCAGAAGCATCAACCTCGACCTGGAACGGAAGAGAAACATCAGGTTGACACAACACAGGGGCACAGCAAAAACGACGCTTCAACTCCTGAAAAGCTTCCACGGCAGCAGAAGACCAATTAACCAAATCAGCACCCTTCTTGGTCAAATCGGTCAATGGTCTGGCAATGCTAGAAAAATTACAGATGAAGCGACGATAAAAATTAGCAAAGCCCAGGAATTTCTGCAGACTTTTTAGAGATGTCGGCTGGGTCCAATCCTGGATGGCCTGAACCTTAACCGGATCCATCTCGATAGTAGAAGGGGAAAAGATGAACCCCAAAAATGAAACTTTCTGCACACCGAAGAGACACTTTGATCCCTTCACGAACAAGGAGTTAGCACGCTGTACCTGGAAAACCATTCTGACTTGCTTCACATGAGACTCCCAATCATCTGAGAAGATCAAAATGTCATCCAAGTAAACAATCAAGAATTTATCCAGATACTCACGGAAAATGTCATGCATAAAAGACTGAAAAACAGATGGAGCATTGGCAAGTCCGAACGGCATCACCAGATACTCAAAATGACCCTCGGGCGTATTAAATGCCGTTTTCCATTCATCTCCCTGCCTGATTCTCACCAGATTATACGCACCACGAAGATCAATCTTAGTAAACCAACTAGCCCCCTTAATCCGAGCAAACAAGTCAGAAATCAATGGCAAGGGATACTGAAACTTAACAGTGATCTTATTAAGAAGGCGGTAATCAATACACGGTCTTAGCGAACCATCCTTCTTGGCTACAAAAAAGAACCCTGCTCCCAATGGTGACGACGATGGGCGAATATGTCCCTTCTCCAGGGACTCCTTCACATAACTGCGCATAGCGGTGTGTTCAGGTACGGACAAATTAAATAAACGACCCTTAGGGAATTTACTACCAGGAATCAAATCGATAGCACAATCACAATTCCTATGCGGAGGTAGGGCATCAGACTTGGACTCTTCAAATACATCCTGAAAGTCCGACAAGAACTCTGGGATGTCAGAAGGAATGGATGACGAAATAGACAAAAATGGAACATCACCATGTACTCCCTGACAACCCCAGCTGGTTACCGACATAGAGTTCCAATCCAATACTGGATTATGGGTTTGTAGCCATGGCAACCCCAACACGACCACATCATGCAAATTATGCAGTACCAGAAAGCGAATAACTTCCTGATGTGCAGGAGCCATGCACATGGTCAGCTGGGCCCAGTACTGAGGCTTATTCTTGGCCAAAGGTGTAGCATCAATTCCTCTCAACGGAATAGGACACCGCAAAGGCTCCAAGAAAAATCCACAACGTTTAGCATAATCCAAATCCATCAGATTCAGGGCAGCGCCTGAATCCACAAACGCCATGACAGAATACGATGACAAAGAGCACATTAAGGTAATGGACAAAAGGAATTTGGACTGTACAGTACCAATAACGGCAGAGCTATCGAACCGCCTAGTGCGTTTAGGACAATTAGAAATAGCATGAGTAGAATCACCACAATAGAAACACAGTCTGTTCAGACGTCTGTGTTCTTGCCGTTCTACTTTAGTCATAGTCCTGTCGCACTGCATAGGCTCAGGTTTACTCTCAGGCAGTACCGCCAGATGGCGCACAGATTTACGCTCGCGCAAGCGACGACCGATCTGAATGGCCAAGGACATA
Source organism: Ranitomeya imitator (assembly GCF_032444005.1). Taxonomy (NCBI): domain Eukaryota; kingdom Metazoa; phylum Chordata; class Amphibia; order Anura; family Dendrobatidae; genus Ranitomeya; species Ranitomeya imitator. Next base: position 69,198,547 of record NC_091285.1, read on the forward strand.
GACTCATTCAAACCAGCAGGCATAGGAAATCCCACCATTACATCCTTAAGAGCTTCAGAGAGACCCTTTCTGAACAAAGCCGCTAGTGCAGATTCATTCCACAGAGTGAGTACTGACCATTTCCTAAATTTCTGACAATATACTTCTACATCATCCTGACCCTGGCATAAAGCCAGCAGATTTTTCTCAGCCTGATCCACTGAATTAGGCTCATCGTAAAGCAATCCGAGCGCCAGGAAAAATGCATCAACATTACTCAATGCAGAATCTCCTGGTGCAAGAGAAAACGCCCAGTCCTGTGGGTCGCCGCGCAAAAAAGAAATAATAATCAAAACCTGTTGAATAGGATTACCAGAAGAATGAGGTTTCAAGGCCAAAAATAGCTTACAATTATTTCTGAAGCTCAGGAACTTAGTTCTGTCACCAAAAAACAAATCAGGAATCGGAATTCTTGGTTCTAGCATCGATTTCTGATCAATAGTATCTTGAATCTTTTGTACATTTACAACGAGATTATCCATTGAGGAGCACAGAGCCTGAATATCCATGTCCACAGCTGTGTCCTGAAGCACTCTAATGTCTAGGGGAAAAAAAAGACTGAAGACAGAGCTAAGAAAAAAAAATGATGTCAGGATTTCTTTTTTCCCTCTATTGGGAATCATTGGTGTGGCTCCTTGTACTGTTATGGCTGGCAATCAGGCAACACAGCGTGCAGTAATCAGCGCACATACAGAGATCTGGCAATAACCAAAAACAATAGGACGAGCTCTGAGACGTGGAATCTCTGTAGACTGCAGTACCTGATCTATCCTCACACAACTATAAGCAGCAGTGGATTGCGCCTAACAACTACCTATGCAACTCGGCACTGCCTGAGGAGCTGACTAGCCTGAAGATAGAAATACAAGCCTGACTTACCTCAGAGAAATACCCCAAAGGAATAGGCAGCCCCCCACATATAATGACTGTTAGCAAGATGAAAAGACAAACGTAGGAATGAAATAGATTCAGCAAAGTGAGGCCCGATATTCTAGACAGAGCGAGGATAGCAAAGAGAACTATGCAGTCTACAAAAAACCCTAAAACGAAAACCACGCAAAGGGGCAAAAAGACCCACCGTGCCGAACTAACAGCACGGCGGTGCACCCCTCTGCTTCTCAGAGCTTCCAGCAAAAGACAATAGCAAGCTGGACAGAAAAAAACAGAAAACAAACTAGAAGCACTTATCTAGCAGAGCAGCAGGCCCAAGGAAAGATGCAGTAGCTCAGATCCAACACTGGAACATTGACAAGGAGCAAGGAAGACAGACTCAGGTGGAGCTAAATAGCAAGGCAGCCAACGAGCTCACCAAAACACCTGAGGGAGGAAGCCCAGAGACTGCAATACCACTTGTGACCACAGAAGTGAACTCAGCCACAGAATTCACAACAGATAACATAACAGCGCAGGGTCCATGACGGAATCAAACAACGCTAAGGAGCCAGCGCACGGTGGCAAGGGGGTAGCAATGACGGCTGTGCTGCGTCACATTACAAAGGAAAGTCCAACCTCCGGGACGGTTGGACGGTGTGAGGGGACACATTACATGAGTGTGTAGTTCAGCGTTTGCAAGGAGCATAATTTCAAGAGCGACCTTTCCCTTGTGCAGTATTAGTGCTGCACATGGTGGCTCTTTCAGTAACAAACGCCTAGGGGGGGGGGGACAGGTCCCCTTACATTTTAGGTGTGCCAGCGTGGCGGTCGCATGACACGTTGCCGGATACACAGCTGGGGATCAGCTGACGTTACTGAACCCCAATAACAGAGGAGCGACTGTTGACTGTGCAGACAGCACTTCCAGGCACCAACTGGCGGTGTTAGAGGCCAGGGATAGCAGGAGGAGCAGATTGGAGTTATTGCCGCACACACAGCTGGGGATCAGCTGACGTTACTGAACCCCAATAACAGAGGAGCGACTGTTAACTGTGCACACAGCACTTCCAGGCACCAACTGGCGGTGTTGGAGCCCAGGGACAGCAGGAGGAGCAGATTGGAGGTATTGCCGCACACACAGCTGGGGATCAGCTGACGTTACTGAACCCCAATAACAGAGGAGCGACTGTTAACTGTGCACACAGCACTTCCAGGCACCAACTGGCGGTGTTGGAGCCCAGGGACAGCAGGAGGAGCAGATTGGAGGTATTGCCGCACACACAGCTGGGGATCAGCTGACATTACTGAACCCCAATAACAGAGGAGCGACTGTTAACTGTGCACACAGCACTTCCAGGCACCAACTGGCGGTGTTAGAGCCCAGGGTCAGCAGGAGGAGCAGAGGAACAGAGTGTAGGCCGAAGCCTGATTGGAGCAAGTTGAAAGGGAACCTTTAACCCCCCCCCCCAAGACGTTTGTAGCTGAAAGAGCCATCTTGTGCAGCACTAAGGATGCAAAAGGAAAAGGTTGCTCTTTTAATTATGCTCCTTGCAAACACTGAAGTAAACACTAAAAATGTGTCCCCTTATACCGTTCAACCGTCCCGGAGGTGCAAATTTCCTTCGTAATGGGACACAGCACAGCTGTCATTCCTATCCCCTTGGTGCCGTGCGCTGCCTCCTCAGCGTTGTTTTAAGCTGTCACGGAGCCTGCGCTGTTCTGTTAGCCCTTGGCCATGCCCAATTAGCGCTGCCTGTCTTCTGACATAATTTGGTGTCAGGCTGTCAGTGCCTGTGCGTCCACGCTGCTCCAGATCCCACCTCGCAGTCTCGTCTAACGTAATCCCAATGCGGGCCTTGGATCCATGGGCATGCACAGTGCATATCATCGCCTCTCACTCACCTCCTTCCTGCTTCTTCAGACTGTGCGGCGTCACGGCCGTGGCATGCTATTAGGGATCAGCTGACGCCGCCTAGTCTGAAGAAGCGTGAAGAAGGGGAGTGAGAGGCTAGTATATGCACTGCGCATGCCCATGGATCCCAGGCCCGCAGTGTGACTCAATCAGAAGACACTGCGAGGCGGGATCTCGGGCAGCGCGGCCGCACAGGCGCAGCCAGCCTGACACCAAATTAAGTCAGAAGACAGGCAGCGCAAATAGGGCATGCCCAAGGGATAACAGAACAGCGCAGGCTCCGTGACAGCTTAAAACAACGCTGAGGAGGCAGCGCATGGCACCAAGGGGGTAGGAATGACGGCTGTGCTGCGTCACATTACGAAGGAAAGTCCCAGCTCCGGGACGGTATAACGGTATCAGTGAACACATTTTACAAGTGTTAAGTTCTGCGTGTGCAAGGAGCTAAACCAAAAGAGCTACCTTTTCCTTGTGCAGCATTACTGCTGCACAAGATGGCTCTTTCAGTAACAAACGACGGGGGGGGGGGGGAACAGGTTCCCTTACATTTAGGTTGTTGTGCCAGCGTGGCGGTCGCAGGACACATTGCCGGCTACACAGCTGGGGATCAGCTGACGTTACTGAAACCCAATAACACTGGGTCGTATGTTTTTACTGTGCAGCCTGCACTTCTGAGCCGCAACTGGCGGTGTTGGTGCCCAGGAATAGCAGTTCAGGTGGTAGAAAGATGAACATAGCAGGAGATTTGGATGACACCCAATTACTTAATCAGGCAGAGGAGTGGCAAATTCCTGCGAGATCCAGGCCTGGTTCATTTTCAGGAAAGTAAGCCGGTCAACGTTATCGGAGGACAGTCGCATGCGATGGTCTGTTAGTACACCACCTGCGGCACTAAATACACGTTCCGATAAGACACTAGCCGCAGGGCAAGCCAGCACCTCCAATGCATACTGGCTTAGCTCTGGCCATGTATCCAGCTTAGAGACCCAAAACTTGAACGGGGAAGAGCCGTCTGGGAGTACAGTAAGAGGGCAAGCCATGTAGTCTGTCACCATCTGACGGAACCGTTGCCTCCTGCTGACTGGAGCCGCCGGTGATGGTGTAGACATTTGGGGCGGGCACACAAAAGTGTGCCAGAGTTGTGCCATACTGGGCTTGCCTTGGGCAGAGGCACTGCTTCTGCTCCCTCTTTGGGCAGAGCCTCCCCCACTGCCTCGACGCACTGAGCTGCTTTGTAAAGCACTAGCAGCACTCCTCTCAGTTGGACAGGAGAAGATGATGGAATTCACCAGTGTGTCGTGGTACTCCCGCAATTTACGCTCCCGGGTCAACGCTGGGATGAGGTTTTGAACGTTGTCCCGGTAGCGAGGATCGAGGAGGGTGAACACCCAATAATCAGGCATGTTGAGAATGTGGTCGATGCGGCGGTCGTTTCTCAGGCACTGCAGCATGAAATCCACCATGTGCTGCAGAGTGCCAAATGGCCCAGAAACGCTGTCCCCTGCTTGAGACATGATCTCTGCCCGCTCGTCATCACCCCACCCTTGCTGTACACACTGACCACTGGACAATTGTGTCGCTCCCTCCTCTGGATGGAGCTCTTCCTCCTCCATTGACTCCTCCTCATCCTCCTCACAAATTGGCCCCTGCGTACCCCTTTGTGAGGAATCACGTGGTGCTGACTCTCCAGAAGCTGATGGAAAAGGTGACTCCTCATCCTCCACCTCCTCCACAACATCATCCCTTAACCCTTGCAAAGTTTGCTGAAGCAGGCAGATAAGGGGGACAGTCATGCTGACTAGTGCATCATCTGCACTTGTCATCCGCGTGGAATAATCAAAAGGATGCAAAACCTGGCAGACGTTTTTCATAGTGGCCCACTCTGTGGTTGTGAAGTCTGATCGGCGCTGACTGCGACTTCTTTGCGCCTGATGCAGCTGATACTCCATAACTGCTTGCTGCTGCTCACACAACCGCTCCAACATATGTAACGTGGAATTCCACCGGGTAGGTAGGTCACATATGATGCGGTGTTCCGGAAGGCGGAATCGGCGCTGCAGAGCAGCAATGCGGGATCTGGCCAAGCTGGAACGCCGCAAGTGAGCACACTCTAGGCGGACCTTGTGCAGCAGGGCATCAAGATCCGGATAGTCCCTCAGAAAACTCTGCACAACCAAATTGAGCACATGTGCCAGACATGGGATGTGAGTGAGGTTGCCAAGGGCCAAAGCTGCCACCAGATTTCGGCCATTGTCACACACTACCATGCCTGGCTGGAGATTCGCTGGCAGTAACCACACATCGCTCTCCTGCTTGATGGCATTCCAGAGCTCCTGCGCTGTGTGGCTTCGATGCCCCAATGAAACTAGTTTCAAGACGGCCTGCTGACGTTTGGCCACGGCTGTGCTCATGTCGGTCATAGGTAAACGTTCACGGGTCCATGTGGAGGTGGACTGTGACGGATCCTGCAGAGAGGAATCTGAGGAACTGGTGTAAGAGAAGGAGTCGATGCGTACAGACTGGATTCCTGCAATCCTTGGAGTGGGCAGGACACGTCCTGCGCCACTCGCACGATCTGTACCTGGCTCAACAACATTAACCCAATGGGCAGTGAGGGAAACGTATCGCCCCTGTCCATGCTGACTGGTCCACGCATCGGTGGTGAGGTGGACCTTGCTACTGACGGCGTTCAGTAGCGCATGTTTTATGTTTGCCTCAACATGCCTGTGCAGGGCAGGGACAGCCTGCCTGCTGAAGTAAAAGCGGCTGGGCACCTTGTACTGTGGCACTGCCAATGCCATCAAGTCACGGAAGCTGTCAGTCTCCACCAGCCTGAACGAGAGCATTTCCAGGGACAACAGTTTGGCAATGCCTGCATTCAGAGCCTGTGCTCGGGGGTGGTTGGCCGAGAATGCCCGCCTTTTCTCCCATGCCTGTACTACCGATGGCTGTAGAGTAGACTGGGAGTGTGAGGATGACTGGGAAGGTGGTGCTGTGGGTGGAATTACACAAGGTCTCTGGACAACAGTGCCAGAGTTTCTTCCATGGCGATCCTGGGAGGAAGCCAAACCAGCTGTGCGTGAGCTGGAGGAAGAGGCAACACGAGCTGAAGGGGTGGTAGCTGCCGCTGTTGGTTGGCCTACATCTTCAGTCTGTTTCTGTAACTCCACCACGTGCCTGGTCCGCACATGTTTCCACATATTTGTGGTATTGAGGTTGCTGACATTTTTCCCTCTTTTTACTTTCTGATGACACAGCTTGCATTTGACAAAACAAATGTCATCTGCAACTGTGTCAAAACAGGACCAGGCACTGCAAGTCTTGGGAGCGCCCTTTTTGGCTTTGGAAAGAGACAGGCTCCTAACGGGCGCCAAAGTGGAGGCTACAGGCTCCGCAGTCTTCCCCCTCCCTCTCCCTCTTTGGCCCATAAGGGGAAGCTCTTCCTCAGAGCTGCTCCCACCACCTTCCTGTTCCTCACGCCACGATGGGTCAAGGACCTAATCATCTCCACTACCCTCTGCCACCAACTGCTCCTCCTGGGTAGTCTCGGCAGCACAGTACGCATCAGAAAGCGGCACCTGAGTTTCATCATCAGATGCGTACTGCGCTGTGGTCACCGGAGGCACTGGCCCACCTGCCTCTTCAGAGTCAGAGAGAAAAAGCTGTTGGGCATCACTGCACACTGCCTCTTCTTCCATTTCTCCAATGCTGCTTGGCTGGCCCCCTGTTTCCAAGCCAAGAGATTCAGAGAACAGAAGTAGAGACGGCTCCTGTCCTGGGCTCTCTGACTGCCTGGCCAATTTGGCAGGTGGTGAAGAGACAGATGGCTGCTCTCCAGTGCTCTGTGCCTGAGAGGATGTGGCACTAACTGAAGTCGATGCCGAGGCGTTAGCTGCCATCCACCCGACAACGGCTTCAATTTGGTCTTCACGCAGCAGCGGTGCACGGCGCTCTCCGACAAAGCTGCGCATGAAGGACTGTTCCCTGCTGAAACTGAGTGACGACGAGTCACCGGCGCCCGCAGCAGGCACAGAATCACCACGTCCTCTCCCTGCTCCTCTCCCTGCTCCGCGCCCACGCCCACGTGCCTTACTCCCTGCCCTCTTCATCTTGGTTGACAGATAAAGATAAGCAGAAAAGTACTAAGGCCTTACTGTGCTTATTCCTGAAATGCTCCTCCTAACAGGTGTAAGAAACTCTAATGTTGTAAAGTGTGGACTAAACTTTATTATTTTTCAAATGTGGCCTACACAAGTGTTAAGTTGTGTTTGGTGAACTTTACTTTTTTTTTTGTGCAGATCGGGCTACAGAGCTAGTTTAAATCACACGGAGACCGTGCAGACAGCCGTAAACGGCGCTGCAAGGCCAAAAAACCCTCCTCTAGGTTATCCTATGTAGTGTTTTTCCACTATTTAGCTGGAGACGGGTGGAAAGACACTAATAGGATTTTTTTTTTTTTAATTTTAAACAGGCTGCACTATTTGAAAAAAAGGAAATTGTTTTTCAAGGTATGAGGCAGTAACGCACCCTGAGCTGAATCCAACCGGCTATAGCTGCACACAGACTACAGGGCGAGCTGCGCTCACACAGAGACCGTGCAGACAGCCGTAAACGGCGCTGCAAGGCCCAATAAACCCCCTCTAGGTTATCCTATGTAGTGTTTTTCCACTATTTAGCTGGAGACGGGTGGAAAAACACTAATAGGAATTTTATTTTTTAAATTTTAAACAGGCTGCACTATTTGAAAAAAAGGAAAATTTTTCTCAAGGTATGAGCCAGTAACGAACCCTGAGCTGAATCCAACCGGCTATGGCTGCACACAGACTACAGGGCGAGCTGGGCTCACACGGAGACCGTGCAGACAGCCGTAAACGGCGCTGCAAGGCCCAAAAACCCCCCTCTAGGTTATCCTATGTAGTGTTTTTCCACAATTTAGCTGGAGATGGGTGGAAAAACACTAATAGGGAATTTTTTTAAAAATTTTTAAACAGGCTGCACTATTTGAAAAAAAAGAAAATTTTTCTCAAGGTATGAGCCAGTAACGAACCCTGAGCTGAATCCAACCGGCTATGGCTGCACACAGACTACAGGGCGAGCTGGGCTCACACGGAGACCGTGCAGACAGCCGTAAACGGCGCTGCAAGGCCCAAAAACACCCCTCTAGGTTATCCTATGTAGTGTTTTTCCACAATTTAGCTGGAGATGGGTGGAAAAACACTAATAGGGAATTTTTTTTAAAATTTTTAAACAGGCTGCACTATTTGAAAAAAAGGAACATTTTTCTCAAGGTATGAGCCAGTAACGAACCCTGAGCTGAATCCAACCGGCTATGGCTGCACACAGACTACAGGGCGAGCTGGGCTCACACGGAGACCGTGCAGACAGCCGTAAACGGCGCTGCAAAGCCCAAAAACCCCCCTCTAAATTATCCTATGTAGTGTTTTTCCACAATTTAGCTGGAGACTGGTGGAAAAACACTAATAGGAAATTTGAGAAAAAATGTGCAGCAGGCTGCACTATGAGCAAAAAAGGACAACTGTGTGAGGCAGTGTGAACCCCCCCTGAGCTGAATACAACCAGGTATATGGCTGCACACAGACTACAGAGTGAGCTGCACACACACACACACACAGAGACCTTGCAGAACGCTGTTAAAACAGCGCTGCAAGGCAAGAGCAAGGTGAACAGTGAAGAGAACACACAGCGTTTTGCTAAATTAGCCTTTGGAAAGGAAAATAAAGCAATTAGCTAGCTCAACTGGCCCTCAGTTAGAACACAGCGTCCTGTCCCTAACTGAAATCACAGCAGAGTGAGCGCAAAATGGCGGCAGCGTTTTTTATAGTGCAGAGTGACATCATTTCAGCAGCCAATCACAGCCTTGCCAGTACTTACATGCCCACCATGCTAAACAGGATGTGCCCACACTTCCAATCATTCCTCATTGGCTGCTGCGTTCAGTTTGAATTCTGGGAACTTCCGATTCCGGTATCCGATACGCGGGAAGTATCGGAATTCGGTATCGGAATTCCGATACCGCAAATATCGGCCGATACCCAATACTTGCGGTATCGGAATGCTCAACACTACTTATACCACATGAGGAATGTATTAAAAAAAAACTAATTTGTTCATTCTGTCTCCCAAAGATCTCAGAAAGGCGCACATACTGTATATCCTGCACTCTGCGCTGAGCGCCTACACCGGGGTTTTTCTGTAAATCTCTGAAATACGTGATTCAGATGGAACCCCCGTTGAAAGATTCCCTATAATGAGGCAGATGGAGGAATTGTGGACTCCATAGGACGTTTGATCCGGTGGTGTCCATCTTTTAAGATTACATAACAATGACATCGGCCACAATTTTGATCACTCAGGGGTTTCATCTCAATCATGTCACTCAGAGATTTAGATAGAAATCCCGATCTAAGTGCACAATGCAGAATGCTGGATAAATGTGATCCCAAATGTTATGTAAAATATTCCTAACAAAAGCTTCAACTCAATCCACAAAAAAGCAGGTCACCACTCAGATCCGTCATCTGGTAATGGAAATCTAGGGGATTCCACATTAAAGATAACACAAAGGTTCTGGAAAAGCAAAATGGCTTCTCGCCCATCAAAAGAAATTTGGCAAATTCTGCACTCCCAAATCCAAATGCCCTCCTCCTTTCTGAGCCCCACAGTGTGCCTAAACCACATTTAGCTTCCACATGTTTTGGCATTTCTGGAGCTATGAGAGGCCGCCTAACTTACGGGTGCATTTCTCCAGAAGCATGAGCTGGGCATAACGTACTTGTCACTTAAAGATACTGGTCTCTAAAATGTACTGGTCACTGCAAGATACTGGTTACTACGGCGTACATTTTCACTACAACAGCAGCTTGCAATTTTCACTTGAGGGAGGGATTCTGCTCTTCTAGCACTTAGGGGTTCTGTATATGGAGTTGGCAAACTATTCTAGGAAAATCTGCACTCCAGGAAGCAAATATCGCTCCACCCCTCCCTAGTTTCGCTCTATGGTTAAGCATCACAGTGCAGTCACATATAGGTTATTGCCACGTTCAATAGAAATTGTAAGACAAATTATGTTCCTAATTTAACTCAATTCTTGTGTGAAAATGTAAAATCTGGGAACAAATCAAAATTTTGGTGTAAAATTTCATTATTTTTTCACTGCCCAATGGTATAACATTCTGTGACACAGCCGTGGTGTTAAAATGATCAAAATGATCACTGCACCCTTAGATAAATTCATTGAGAGCTGTGGTTTGTAAAATGGGGACATTTATTGGGGTTCTGCTTTTATGGCACTCCAGGGGCTCTCCCGGTGGGTCACGGCACCTGCAACCCATAACAGTGAAATCTGCACTAATTTAAGGCTCTCTTTTCCTTCGGAGTTTTGCACTGTACCTTAAAAGTAGTCTCCAATTACATGTAGAGTATCAGCGTACTTTGGAGAAATAGCAGAACACACTGAGTGGTCCATTTTCTCTATTAGCCATTATTAAAATAAAAATGGGTATAAACAACATTTTAGTAGCATAAATGAAATTATTCTTTCTTCATTGCCCAATGATACAAATTTCTGTGAGGCATATGTGGTGTCAACAATGCTTACTGCACCAATAGATGAATTCATTGAGAAAGTAGTTTGCAAAACCATGTTGCTTATGAAGGGTTTCTGCTATTCTTGAACCTCAGGAGCTCTGCCAATGTGACATGGCACTGTCAAACCATTCCAGCAAAATCTGTACTCCAATATGATGATTCTTCTCTTCTGAGCATTGCACTGTGCCTCAAAAGATGTTTTTGATCACATATCAGTCGTTGGTGTACTCCAGAGAAATTGCACAACAAATTGTATGGTGTGACTTCTCCTGTTACCCTTGGAAATATAAAAAAATTGGGGCTTAAAGAACATTTTTTGTGGTAAAAAGATGTTTTTTTTCACAGCTCAACGTTGTAAACTTCTGTGATGCACCTGGGGGTTCAAAATGCTTACCACACATCTAGATAGAATCCATGAGGGGTCTAGTTTTCTAAATGTTGTCACTTATGGGGTGTTTCCAGTTTTTAGGCTCTCTAAATGCGGCATCGCATCTGCTAATGATTCCCGCAAATTTTATGTTCAAAATGTCGAATGGTGGTCTTTCTCTTCCGAGCTGTCCTCTGCGCACAAATAGTAGTTTTCCCCCACATATCGGACATCAGCGTACAGAGCAGAAATTGTACAACAAATTTTATGGTGCAATTTCTCCTGTTAGCCTTGTGAAAATTAAAAAAATTAGTGCTAAAGGAACATTTTTCTGGGAAATATGTGTTTTTTTTATTTTCACTGCTCAACGTTCTAAACTTATGTGATGCACCTGGGGGTTCAAAGTGCTCACTACACATATATATGCATTCCTTTAGGTATCTAGTTTCCAAAATGGCATCACTTATGGAGAGTTTTCACTGTTTAGGTGCATCAGGGACTCTCCAAACGTGGCATGGAAAACAAATTTTGCGGTCCATTTTCTCCTGTTACCCTTCTAAAAATAAAAAATGTGGGTATAAAGTAAAAAATTTTGGAAGAATGGGGCCATGGATATTGGCCTCACCCAGCCTAAGAATAGCAGCCTGCAGATGCCCAGAAATGCCATGTACGTATATTGTAACTTTCTCACACTCGCTATGACGTCAGTCGTCAGTCAGGCCACACAACTTTACAACTTTTTCCACGATCCTTGAGCTTTGATCCTTTGAAAAAGCTTGGCGGCGAAACGTGCGTCAAGGGGTTCCTGGTGCACAGTGGGTGAGCGGTCCGATTACCATATGGGTAAGCATATAGTGGCTAGCACTCATTGATTTATGCATTAGCATTTACTCCATGAGGTACTATTCCTGGACAGCGGGGATGGTTGCAGGAATCAACCCTGATTAAATGGGATAGTATGAAAGGTTCCTGACTGCTGGCATTTTTCTTGCCCTCGGACACATATTCCGCTCCCCATATACACCAGTACTGCTGGAGTACTCTCCTTATTTTCAATCTGTTACGGTGCATAATTGTAAATTTTATTCCTTGATCATAGAATTTTTGTATACTTGTATTTAATAAAGCTATTGAAATTTTACTATGTTGTTTGGGATTTTTCTACTCCGTTTTCTTGTTGTTATACGTGATTGTTGGAGTAGCCCTGGTAAACCAGTGTATCTGGTTAATATAAGTGGGAGAGCTTTACTATATTACTCTCAGCCCCATAATATACATGTGCTTCGTGATTCTTTGTTTGAGCTAATGTCAGTAAAATTAACTGAGTTCATTGTCTGTGAACTTCTTGGACCTTTATGACAGAACCAGAAGCACGAAAACTTTCTGATAGAAGGTGATAGGAGTTCACCATGAAACACGCAGTGTTTCTGCCAGATAGCAGGCTACATAGTCGCATCAAGCAAGAGGTATCAGAGCCAGACCCGACATGGGAGAAATGGATTATTTTCTTCTTGGCAGACAGGTAAGGAATATTGTTGCTTATTATTTTAATTCTGTTTCAAGAGACCATGGTTTAATTAAGATTTATTAGAGGAGTCTGTTTTATTCTTTCAATTAAAGTACTTTATTCTGGCTGTGTGTTTATTTACAATAAAAATATAGGATTAGTAATGGATAGCAATCTTATAGATGCCTCTCCATTACTAACCCTTGGGCTTGATGTCACCAGACTATATAAAGGTGACATCAACCTACAAATATGATCCCCTCTTGCCACTGCCACAGGGCAAGTGGTAAGAGCCTGACAAAGCACCAGAATTGGTGCATCTAATAGATGCGCCTTTTCTGGGGCTGTTATGGGCTGCTATTTTTAGGCTGGGGAGGGCAATATCCATTGCCTGTTACCAGCCTGAGAATACCAGCACTCAGCTGTCTGCTTTAGCTTGGCTGGCTGTCAAAAATTAGGGAGAACCAATGCCATGTTTTTAAGTGATTTATTTACATAATTAAAAAATACGACATGGGGGCTACTCTATTCTTGATAACCAGCTTTGCTGAAACTGACAATTGAGGGTTGCAGCCCGAAGCTGTTCGTTTTGCCTGGTTGGTTATTAAAAATACTGGGGTATCATGCATAATTTTTTATTTTATTTATAGCACAGGCTGCGGGTAATGAATACTCCTATGAGCCGCCATCTGCTCCTGCTCTTTACAGTTGACTGCAACTGTCAACATTGTCCCCTGCTAGCACTGATCACAGTGCGAGCAGACGACAGTGATGTAAGCTGTTTTTACTTCAAAAAGCCCTTAGTGAACTCAGTCAGTTACCGAACTTTGGCCAACTTTTGCCGATATTTAGGAAAAAAACATAGGAATTTGAACACGAATCCGAATGTGTAATGGTACTGCAAAATTTGAGATTGACGAACATTTTCTGAATAAGTTTGCTCATCTCTCCTCCTAACAAAAAACATGTTCCAAAAATTGTGCTGATGTAAAGTAGACATGTGGAACTGTAGTTTGATAACTATTTTGTGTAACATAACTCTCCAATTTATGGGTATGATAATTGAAAGTTTGAAAATTAAAAATTTTCTATTTTTTTGCCAATTTTTCACAAATAAATACAAGTCATACATTATTGAACAAATTTTACCACTAACATGAAGTAAAATATGTCAAGAAAAAACATTCTCAGAATCAATGGTATCCGTTGAAGCCTTATTATCACAGAGTTATTACCATATAAAGCAACACTGGTCAGAATTGTACAATTTTTCCTGGTCATGAAAGTGAAAATAGGCTTGGGGCTTGAATGTGTCAAAGAGAAACACTGCCTTTGTAAAATAAAAGTTGCCTCAATATATATTGCTATAGATAAATGGATGGTAACAGTTCTTCACTAGGGTTGAGCGAAATGGGTCGAAATATTTCAAAAGTCGCCGACTTTTGGCAAGGTCGGGTTTCATGAAACCCGACCCGACCCCAGTGTGGGGTCGGCCATGAAGTCGGCGATCTTTTGAATCTGGAATCGGAATTCCGATACCGATTCCTGATATGTTTAAGATATCGGGAATTGGTATCGGAATTCAGATTTAAGTGTAAAATAAAGAATTAAAATAAAAAATATCGCAATACTTACCCTCTGACGCGCCCTGGTACTAACCGGCAGCCTTTCTTCCTTAGAATCAGCCTTCCAAGACCTTGCGGTGACGTCGCGGCTTCTGATTGGTCCGCGGCGGTCACATGGGCGGCCGCGCGACCAATCACAAGCCGCGACGTCACCGCGACGTCACCGAAGGTCCTGGAAGCGCTGATTCTTAGGAAGGACCTTCGGTGACGTCGCGGTGACGTCACGGCTTGTGATTGGTCGCGCGGCCGCCCATGTGACCGCCGCGCGACCAATCAGAAGCCGCGACGTCACTGCAAGGTCTTGGAAGGCTGATTCTAAGGAAGAAAGGCTGCCGGTTAGTACCAGGGCGCGTCAGAGGGTAAGTATTGCGATATTTTTTATTTTAATTCTTTATTTTACACTAAAATATGGATCACAGGGCCTGAAGGAGAGTTTTCGCTCCTTCAGACCCTGGGAACCATGGAAACCCAATGCACTGCATTGGGTTTCGCGTTTCAGCCGACCCCGACTTTTTTATAGGATCGGCCGATTTCACTCGACCCGACTTTTGAAAAAGTCGGGTTTCGTGAAACCTGACCCGATCCTATAAAAGCAAAGGTCGCTCAACCCTATTCTTCACTATTGTGCTGTAAGACACTATCTGTAGAATTCGGTCAGTGTTTTAAGGCTTTATCTCCTCAGCTCTGTTGGTGAACTGTAAGCTGTGTCATCACAATCCAAATTTATCACAAATTTATCACAAATAGCTGCTGCTGCATTCCATGCCTCACTTTCATACAGGTTATGATAGTTCATCCTGATTGTAGGTGCTATAACATGTGATGTGAGGCATTATGGTGAAGCCCATGGCCGTGCCCAAAGTCATGCGAGCCTTGTTTGGCTGATACATTACTATGCAATGTGTAAAATGAGAGGAGCTAATTTACACCAATTTGCACAACTTGAATAGCAAAACGTCCAAGTTCAGCAAATGACTAAAAATTTGCATTAAATCAATTCGCTCATCTGGCATATGGCATATGGCATAATTGGCATATCCACAAAAATAGTTAAGAGCAAGGTAATGCACTTTTATTTTGATCTTTTATTGGTCTCTATCAAAATCAATGAGACAAGTTATTATTTTTTCTCTCTGTGTGGTCTGCTGAAAGAATAATAATGATATAAATATTTTAGGCACTGATTGATATATTTTTATCAAAAGATGTTACATTTCCCCACCCCATTCTTCCCTTATATTGGGTAAAAACATTTAGTTCGGACAATCTTTCCTCATAATTGAAATATTCCATGCCTCATATTTTTGCGGTTGCCAGTCTTTGAACTATTCTCAGTACCGCAATATATTTTTTTATTAAATGGTATGTAGATGGTATATTTAATATGCAGTGTATGCAGTGACATTAGTGCTTATATGAATATCTTATTAAATAACAGTTAACTAGTTAAATCTCATCTAACTTTTGAGATTTACATTAAAAATATATTTTCTCTGGACTGTTGAAAACTTAGTCTACGCTTAACAAAATTATTTAATTTATACTTCATTACAGTCATACAGTTTATTGTTTATTGCTTGTATTTGTATTCTTGTATTTAATTTTGCCATGTATATTAGCAATTACATTTGTAATATATTTTATGTTTTACATTTCAAAGGCATAGTTATTTAAAGCCTTTACATCTAATACTAATTTTCTTTTGAACTATAATGCAAAAAAAAAGAATAAGGAAATCTCAACACAGATAAGTTTAAGAAAAGTCACTTATTTTTGTGAAAGAACTGTAACTAAATGTTGGATTTCACAAGAATGATATATTGGTTACATTTTTCTTTAATGAAAACAAAAAAACAGTACCTCTATATCTATCTATCTATCTATCTATCTATCTATCTATCTATCTAGTGGGGGAAATAAGTATTTGATCCCTTGCTGGTTTTGTAAATTTGCCCACTGACAAAGACATGAATTGTCTGTAATTTTAAGGGTAGGGTAATTTTATCATTGAGAGATAGAATATGAAAAATAAAATCCAGAAAATCAGACTAAATTAGAATATCATCAAAAAGTTAATTTATTTCAGTTCTTCAATACAAAATGTGAAACTATAAACTCTATAATCTCTATATTATATAGAGTTTTCATTGGCTGCAAATAGATCACTCTGAAAACATGACCTGTTGGTGGCTCTTGAGGACTGGAGTTGGTGAACACTGGGCTATGCTATACTATATGATGTGATAACTACAAATATTATGTGAAAGCCTGAGGCTACGTCATATTTCTCTGATGCAATCTTCTGCCTTGTGAGAAGAGGTAGCATGCATTTTTTTCTATTGTGATTTAGGAAATTGAATTCCAAATGGTTCCAAATTGTCGAGACATGCAAATTTCATAAAATTCTATTTAAATTTGGTTTTCATTGAATCAATTCGCTAATCTCTAATTATAATTAGTTACTAAAGTTATACCATATAATTAATAATGTAATAATTATTACTATTAAAGGTTATTCTGCTAAAGAAAGTGTTAGGACTTAAAAAAATAGAATATCTGGCTAGCTAATTGAATATCTGACTGGGTTAATTGATTATTTGCACATTTGGAGCTGTCTAATCATTTTTTGCATTTCAGCAATTTTTATTATGATGTTGAAGATCTTTAGTGCTTATTTTGAGTGACTTCCATGAAAAAGAAAAATCCACAAGTGTTTTTCTCCATGAAATCTGGCTTAGAGTTTAAAGACTAATTCAGTACTTTAATTGTTGACCATGTGATATTATAACCTAAAGTAATGTGAAAGCAAAATATTTTTTTTCTAGCTGCCTCCAAGAGTTTTGACCAAGTAGCCAAATTAATAATATTTTATTTGCCAATAATATTTTCAGTTTACAAATCAATCCAAAGCATACTCACAGTCTATATATCCATTCAAAGGGAAAAATTCAGAAGCCACTATCAATGATCTAAGGGATTTTCTTAGATCTCATCAACTTTTTTGACAAATAAGGAGATTGCTTACTATGACACTAAACAAAACCTAGAAAATATCTATTTATGTTATTTTTATTTTCTACTAATAGAATTATCAATTGAATTCAGAGATAAAGATTTGTAAAAAAATATTTCACAATTTTAGACTGACAACAAACAATACAGTATAGAATTGTGATTATTATTAAAATTATTTTTACTGCTGTTTGTGAATTTTAAGGCTTTGGATCTGAAATATTGTTCCGCTTTATCATCTGTGAAAGGCTGTGTTCCCTCTATGGCCTACTTGGACGGAGTATTACTAAATGTAATAGGCCGGTAGAATGAGAGTACTCGTATCTACGCATTCGCAACGTGGAACTCATTTGCGTTTCACTCAAGCGGTCAATCTACGCATGCGCAGTGTGGAATACAACAGCGGTTCACATACCGGACGCTTTTCATTGTGACATAATATTAGGTGCTCCTAGTCTGTGTTCCATTTTGTTATCTGCAAAATGCTGCATTCCTTCTATGGCCTTCTTGGACGGAGTATTTCTAAATGTAATAAGCCGGTGGAATGAGAATATTCATATCTATGCATGCGCTATGTGGAACGCAGCTGTGCCTCACCGAAGCGGTCTATCTACGCATGCGCATTGTGGAAAGCAGTGGCAGTTCACATAACGGACACTTTTCACTGTGACATAGCATGGGATTGTGCGCTAACCCGGAAGTAGTAAATGAAGTGGGCATCTGAGAACGCGGTCATGTCAGAAACCATGAGGAGTTTAGTGTATATATAAGGTGAAGATGTGCATCATTTACACAAGGCTGATTGAGACAGGCGGCTAAGGACGGGCATCACTCCTCACCGCAACATAAGGCTCACTCCTCGAACTTAGAGGGATCCTTACCCGATGAGCTTGAAGTTCAGACAAGTTTTGTATGATTTATTGTAAAGCTTGTCTCCTGATTAACCCTCCGTCACGTACAACTGATCTGACAGGCGCTTCTCTTTTACTTTCATTTCTCCTTCCTCACCAGATTGTGAGGAAACCCCCTCCCTCCAGGTAGTCTCCTGTCTCTTGAAGGTCTGTGAAACCTGATATCACAGTTGGATTTCAGAGCTTCAGGGGAGAGGATATAGCTGCACAGATCTCTCAGGCTCATTGTATGTGAATACGTCACATTCAGTAAGGTTGGTATTTTATGTTTTTATTCATCACAATAGTCTATTTAGCTTGTTTTATGAATGTATAGCACAAAATGTGAGGATATTTCATAGAAATAAGGGAGATTTTATAAAAGAAAGTGTGCTGCTCAGGCATATACAGTAGTTCCCTAACATATTCCTTCTCTTGCTTCAGATTATCTGCTGAAATGGAGAGGAAAATGTACAATTTATCCAAACAACTTGATGTTGAGGAAGTAACAAACATGCTGTTAGATGATAGAGACCTCACACTGAATGAGGATTTAGGAGAGGAAAGTGAGATTGATTCTCATGATGAGGTGGAAGAATGTGTCCTGGATTCTGAAACAGAGCAAGATGGTGACAGTGGTGAGGATGAAGAAGTTGGATCATATTATATTGGAAAAGAACTAGTACTTGGAGAGCTACGCAGGAGAAGCGTGAAAACAATCGGTATCCCCTCTCGCCTTCAAGTTCAGCTCAAAAGTTTCCACCCAGAAGATGATGGTGAAAAGTAACCATCTGCACCACCTCACAAAAGAAGGAGATGCACCACATGCCAAAGGGGAAGCGGAACCAGAAGGCTTTGAAATTATGAATGTCTCAAATGTCATAAAGCAATTTGCCTGACACATGCAAAAATGGTGTGTAATTCTTGCTATTTGCTCTGCAAGTGTGACTTTTCTGGGGAAACCTCAGCATCTACTTCTGATTGAATATGTTTTTAATAGTACTTAAGGTACCTTAAAATTAAGTTTGTGTTCAAAAATTTTCTTTGTACATTTTTTTGAGAGAGTCGAACTGGGGACTATTTGGCGGGAGTTTTGAAAAGTTTGTATTTCATAGTTATTAGTTTTATGTTAAGTAAATGTTTTTTTTTGCAACTGATTATGTGTAGTCTCTTTTATTACATCCCTATGAAGGTCACTGATCACTTTTAGAGCACTGAAATTGCAAACATTAGATATTATAGGTATTTTTCCAGCAGGCGCCTGACAGGCACATTGTATGTGAACTCGTTAGTCCGAATATTGTATGTGACGGAGGGTTAACCGACCTCGGTGAAATGCGTCGAGACAAGCATGCTTTATGATTATGTTGAGATAATTAACGATGTTAACTAGGATATATTATTTGAGAGAAAATTGTCACTCGATATAATGTGTGCACTGCAATGTTGATGCCCATTTCTGGTACAGTGGTATCTATCCCTACCTTTATATAACAATCATCATATATCCGTTGATAGGGAACATTAGGGGCAGACGACGCTGAGCGGGAGTGCCAACTGCGCAGGATTATAGGGTGCCAACCTCCGCTGGTAGGCAGGGGTAATTTAGGTGCAGCGCAGAGTCCATTTGATGTACCACTGTTTGGGATTAAGTGCAATAACACTAGATGTGTATTACTATTTAACATGTTTTTCCAGAGGGTTAGGTGCAATGTATCTAAGTACACCTTTATTTTTGATGTGCAATACATTTGAGCACATGCCTTACTTTGATGACAATTTTTATGTTTGTTAGTCTGAATTGAATGGTCTGCTGTTTCATTTGCTCTCTTTTCCTTCATGACAGGGCCCATTAGGGCGATTTAGGGAGAGCCTACGTTGAGCGGGGGCGCCACTGCGCAGGACATAAGGTGCCAACCTCTGCGGCAATGTAGGGTACAGATAGTTTGTTTATTAGGGATATTGTGCACCCTGTATCTTTCAGCTAAACAATAGGCATTTTTTTTAAGGTCGTGTTTGTGTGGTGATTGTTTTATTGAATAAAGCTATTAAATGTTAAGGATTGGGGATGTCTAATTGAATTTTGTACATAAAGTGCTCTATGTCGGTGAGAATTTGGATTTATAAGCACTGATATTTTTTGATCTCTGTGAAAGTACACGACTTTTGAAATTTACCTTGAAAATATATTTTCTCTGGACTGTTGGAAACTCAGTCTACGCTTAATAAAATTATTTAATTTATACTTCATTACAATCATACAGTTTATTGTTTATTGCTTATATTTGTATTCTTGTATTTAATTTTGCAATGTATATTAGCAATTACATTTGTAATATATTTTATGTTTTACATTTCAAAGGCATAGTTATTTAAAACATTTACATCTAATACTAATTTTCTTTTGAACTATAATGCAAAAAAAAGAATAAGGAAATCTCAACACAGATAAGTTTAAGAAAAGTCACTTATTTTTTAGAAAGAACTGTAACTAAATGTCCTACTTCACAAAAATGGTATATTGGTTTACTTTTTCTATGATGAAAACAAAAAAAGAACAGTACCTATATATATATATATATATATATACATATATATATATATATATATATATATATATATATACAGTATATATATATATATATATATATATATATATATATATATATATATATATATATGTATGTATATATATACTAGATGGTAGCCTGATTTTAATGAATTGGGTATTCTAGAATATGTATGTAGTTTATTTATGAAGATTTTAGAATAATACCTTGAATGCACAAGATTCGGCTGGCCGAGACCAATTAGCGAAGCGTGGTTCAAATCCAGCGGCCGGACTGCGCCAGTCGCTGATTGTTCGTGGCTGGCCAAGGAATGGACATTAGACCAGTGGAAATCTGTGCTTTGGTCTGACGAGTCCATATTTGAGATCTTTGGTTCCAACCACCGTGTCTTTGTGCGACACAGAAAAGGTGAACGGATGGACTCTACATGCCTAGTTCCCACCGTGAAGCATGGAGGTGGTGTGATGCTGTGGGGATGCTTTGCTGGTGACACTGTTGGGGCTTTATTCAAAGTTGAAGGCATACTGAACCAGCATGGCTACCACAGCATCTTGCAGCGGCATGCTATTCCATCCGATTTGCGTTTAGTTGGACCATCATTTATTTTTCAACAGGACAATTACCCCAAACATACCTCCAGGCTGTGTAAGGGCTATTTGACCAAGAAAGAGAGTGATATGGTGCTACGCCAGATGACCTGGCCTCCACAGTCACCAGACCCGAACTCAATCGAGATGGTTTGCGGTGAGCTGGACCGCAGAATGAAGGCAAAAGGACCAACAAGTGCTAAGCATCTCTGGGAACTCCTTCAAGATTGTAGGAAGACCATTCCCGGTGACTACCTCTTGAAGCTCATCAAGAGAATGCCAAGAGTGTGCAAAGCAGTCATCAATGCAAAAAGTGGCTACTTTGAAGAACCTAGAATATAAGACATAATTTCAGTTGTTTCACACTTTTTTGTTAAGTATAAAATTCCACATGTGTTAATTCATAGTTTTGATGCCTTCAGTGTGAATTTACAATTTTCATAGTCATGAAAATACAGAAAAATCTTTAAATGAGAAGGTGTGTCCAAACTTTTGGTCTGTACTGTATATCTGTGTGTCATCTCCCCTGTATATTGTATGTACCTGTATGTCATCTCCCCTTTATATAGTATATACCAGTGGGTCATCTCCTCCTGTATATAGTATATATGTGTGTGTCATCTCCTCCTGTACATAGTATATACCTGTATATCATCTCCTCCTGTACATAGTATATACATGTACCCTCCCCCCTGGCAGTATGTATTAGCTCACACATACACATAATAGACAGGTCATGTGACTGACAGCTGCCGTATTTCCTATATGGTACAGTTGTTGCTCTTGTAGTTTGTCTGCTTATTAATCAGATTTTTATTTTTGAAGGAGAATACAAGACTTGTGTGTGTTTTAGGGCGAGTTTCATGTGTCAAGTTGTGTGTGTTGAGTTGCATGTGGCGACATGCATGTAGCGACTTTTGTGAGATGAGTTTTGTGTGGCAACATGCGTGTAGCAACTTTTTGTGTTGAGTTGCATGTGACAGGTTAGTGTAGCAAGTTGTGTGCAGCAAGTTTTGCGCATGGTGAGTTTTGCGCGTGGTGAGTTTTATGTGTGGTACGTTTTGAGTATGTGCAAGTTTTGTGTGAGGTAACTTTTGTGCATTTGGCAATTTTTCCTTATGTGCAAGTTTTGCGTGTGGCAAGTTTTCCATGAGGTGAGTTTTGCACGTGTGGCGAGTTTTGCATGAGCCAAGTTTTGCATGTGGCGAGTTTTGCGCGTGGCGAGTTTTGAGCCTTGACTTTTGTGTTTCGACTTTTATGTGGCGAGGTTGGTGTATGTGTGATGAAATGTGTGCTGAGGGTGTTATGTGTTCAAGCACGTGGTAGTGTGTGGCGCATTTTGTGTGTGTGTTCATATCCCAGTGTGTGGTGAGTATCCCATGTCGGGGCCCCACCTTAGCAACTGTACAGTATATACTCTTTGGCGCCATCGCTCTCACTCTTTAAGTTCCCCTTGTTCACATCTGGCAGCTGTCAATTTGCCTCCAACACTTTTCCTTTCACTTTTTCCCCATTATTTAGATAGGGGCAAAATTGTTTGGTGAATTGGAACACGCGGGGTTAAAATTTCGCCTCACAACATAGCCTATGATGCTCTTGGGGTCCAGACGTGTGACTGTGCAAAATATTGTGGCTGTAGCTGCGACGGTGCAGATGCCAATCCTGGACATACACCACACATAGACACACATTCAGCTTTATAATAAACTAGCTGAAGAGCCCGGCGTTGCCTGGGCATAGTAAATATCTGTGGTTAGTTATAGCACCTCACTTCTCTTATTTTCCTATCACACCTCTCATTTTCCCAATCACATCTTTCATTTTCCCCCTCACATCTCTCATTTTCTCCCTCACACCTCTCATTTTCTCCCTCACTCCTCTCATTTTGCACTCACACCTTTTAATTTTCACCTCACACCTCTCATTTTCACCTCAGTATATACATGTTTGTCATCTCCCTTATATATAGTATACACCTGTATGTCATCTCCTGTATATAGTATATACCTGTATGTAATCTCCCCTGTATATAGTATATACCTGCTGTGTCATCTCCCCTGTATATAGTATATACCTGTATGTCATCTCCTATATATAGTATATACCTGTATGTCATCTCCTCCTGTATATAGTATATACCTGTGTGTCATCTCCCCTGTATATAGTATATATCTGTGTGTAATCTCCTCCTGTATATAGTATATACCTGTAGGTCATCTGCTCCTGTATATAGTATATACCTGTGTGTCATCTCCTCCTGTATATAGTATATACCTGTATGTCATCTCATCCTGTATATAGTATGTACCTGTATGTCATCTCCTCCTCTATATAGTATATACTTGTGTGTCATCTCTCCTGTATATAGTATATATCTGTGTGTCATCTCCTCCTGTATTAGACCTCGTTCACACGTTATTTGCTCAGTATTTTTACCTCAGTATTTGTAAGCTAATTTGGCAGCATGATAAATCCTCAGCCAACAGGAAGCCCTCCCCCTGGCAGTATATATTAGCTCACACATACACATAATAGACAGGTCATGTGACTGACAGCTGCCGTATTTCCTATATGGTACATTTGTTGCTCTTGTAGTTTGTCTGCTTATTAATCAGATTTTTATTTTTGAAGGATAATACCAGACTTGTGTGTGTTTTAGGGCGAGTTTCGTTTGTCAAGTTGTGTGTGTTGAGTTGCGTGTGGCGACATGCATGTAGCGACTTTTGTGAGATGAGTTGTGTGGCAACATGGGTGTAGCAACTTTTTGTGTGTCGAGTTGCATGTGACAGGTTAGTGTAGCAAGTTGTGTGCAGCAAGTTTTGCGCATGGCGAGTTTTGCGCGTGGCAAGTTTTATGTGTGGTGCCTTTTGAGTATGTGCAAGTTTTGTGTGAGGCAACTTTTGCATGTGTTGCAACTTTTGTACATGTGGCAATTTTTCTGCGTGTGCAAGTTTTGCATGTGGCGAGTTTTCCATGAGGTGAGTTTTGCACTTGTGGTGAGTTTTGCAAGAGCCTAGTTTTAGCATGTGGCGAGTTCTGCGCGTGGCGAGTTTTGAGCGGCGACTTTTGTGTTTTGACTTTTATGTGGAGAGGTTGGTGTATTTGTGGTGAAATGTGTGCTGAGGGTAATATGTGTTCAAGCACGTGGTAGTGTGTGGCACATTTTGTGTGTGTTCATATCCCCGTGTGTGGTGAGTATCCCATGTCGGGGCCCCACCTTAGCAACTGTACGGTATATACTTTGGCGCCATCACTCTCATTCTTTAAGTCCCCCTTGTTCACATCTGGCAGCTGTCAATTTGCCTCCTACACTTTTCCTTTCATTTTTTCCCATTATGTAGATAGGGGCAAAATTGTTTGGTGAATTGGAAAGCGCGGGGTTGAAATTTCACCTCACAACATAGCCTATGACGCTCTCGGGGTCCAGACTTGTGACTGTGCAAAATTTTGTGGCTGTAGCTGCGACGCCTCCAACACTTTTCCTTTCACTTTTTCGCCATTATGTAGATAGGGGCAAAATTGTTTGGTGAATTGGAAAGCGCGGGTTTAAAATTTCACCTCACAACATAGCCTATGACGCTCTCAGGGTCCAGACGTGTGACTGTGCAAAATTTTGTGGCTGTAGCTACGACGCCTCCAACACTTTTCCTTTCACTTTTTTCCCCATTATGTAGATAGGGGCAAAATTGTTTGGTGAATTGGAACGCGCGGGGTTAAAATTTCGCCTCACAACATAGCCTATGACGCTCTCGGGGTCCAGACGTGTGAGTGTGCAAAATATTGTGGCTGTAGCTGCGACGGTGCAGATGCCAATCCCGAACATACATACATACACACACACACACACACGCATTCAGCTTTATATAGTAGATATATATATATATATATATATATATATATATATATATATATATATACATACAGTGGGGGAAATAAGCATTTGATCCCTTGCTGGTTTCGTAAATTTGCCCACTGACAAAGACATGAATTGTCTGTAATTTTAAGGGTAGGTTAATTTTGACATTGAAAGATAGAATATGAAAAAAGAAAATCCAGAAAATCACACTAAATTAGAATATCATCAATGTTCTGTTTGAAGAATCCTGTCATAAATCACACTCTGTGAGTATCTCCAGGCTCTTTATTCACATCATGTCTCAACCTCCATTACATGAATTCCGAGTACAACAACATCCAACAAGTTCCAAACAAAGAATATAGAACACACATAAAAGTAGTGAGACCCCTAGAGGCCACATGAACATATAACATATTGCTACATCCTTTCTTTTTTAACTAGAGGAACAATAAAAGATACTAAACTAATGTATACTATGACAAAGTTAGAAATTAACCTAGTACGTCCAGTTAGATATAATCTTTGAGGTGTGCCGGCTTTTTGCTAATTCTGCCAGCTCTGGTAATATAAGATGTGTCACTTTCTACATCTGGTACATCTGGTAGTTCTTCTTATATTGTCTGTCTCTGGCCAGAGTCCTCACCCTGATGGTCAGCTGTCACTGTTGGTGCCTGACTTGTACTTGCTGCCTCGTTGTCTTGGGTGTCTGGATACTGTTCAAAAGGCCATGAATCATCTCTTTCTTGCGTTTTCCTCAAATATCTTCGATTCCTCCTTAGTCTTCTTCCGTCGTCTGTTAGAATTTCGTAAGACCGAGGTCCCAGTTTCTGGACAACCTTTGCCTTTTGCCAGTGTTTGTCAAATGTGGTGCTTGGCTGCAGCCGAATGTTGTCATTTCTCTGGAGCTCAGGCAGATCCTTTGCAGATTTATTGTAATAGAAAGCTTGCCTAGCTTGATTCTTCTGTAATTTAGCTTCGATGTTTCCCAGCAGCTTTGGCTCTAACAGATGACACGCAGTTGGTACTAGTGTCTTTGTACGCCTACTCATGAGCTTCTGTGCCGGACTGCTGTCTAGGCCTTGGGTGGGTGTGTTTCTATGATCCAGTATAGACAGATATACATCAGCACACACCTGATTTGCTTTCTGCATGAGTCTATTGGCAGTTTTTACTGCTGACTCTGCTTTCCCATTACTCTGAGGATATCTTGGAGAAGACGTCTGGTGTTCAAATTCCCATTTCTTACTGAAAGTTTTGAATTCTTCCGACGTAAACTGTGCCGCATTGTCAGAGAAAACGATATCTGGAATGCCATACCTGGCAAAATGGGCCTTGAGTTTTTTAATCACTGTTCTCGCCCTTGTGTCCTGCACCAAATCAACCTCCCAGAAGTTAGAGAAATAGTCCACTGTAATCAGGTATTCTTTGTCATTCCATGTGAACAAGTCTGTTCCTATTTTTGACCAAGGCCTATGTGGAATTTCATGAGGTTGCAATGTCTCCTTTGGTTGCTTATCATTGCAGGATGCACATATTTCACATTGTGCTATGTAATTTTTTATGTGGTCATTCATTCCTGGCCAATAAACTGATTCTCGTGCACGACGTAGGCATCCTTCCATGCCTAAGTGAGAAGAGTGCAATGTCTTCAATATGCCTCTTCTGAGAACTTCAGGTATAACAGCCCTGTCTCCTTTAAAGATGATTCCTTGCTGCACTGACAATTCATCTCTTATGTGGAAGAATGGTGAGACTTCCCTCGGAGCATGCTGCTTGTATTTTGGCCAGCCCTGCAAGATGACAGTCTTTAAACTCTGGAGACTTTTATCCTTCTCTGTAAAAGTCTGGATTTGCTTGACCTTTTCTTTTGACACTGCAAGGTAGTTACACATATTGATGGTTTCAATGTCTTCCTCCTCATCATTTGTGATAGGAAGGTAAGCTCTGCTTAGCGTATCTGCAATCAGTAAGTCTCTTCCTGGACAGTACCCGATGTCAACATCATATTTCTGAAGTCGCAACACCATGCGCTGTAGTCTCTTTGGGGCATTTAGTAATGGTTTCTTTGTAATGCTCTCCAATGGTTGGTGATCCGACTGCACTGTTACCCGTCGACCGTAGGTGTACTGGTGAAACTTCTCCATCCCAAATACCACAGCCAGTAGTTCCTTCTCAATCTGCGCATATCCCTGCTCTGTTGTTGTAAGGGCTCTCCTTGCAAATGTAATTGGCTGTTTGTTCTGCATTAATGTGGCTCCAAGGCCTTTTTCCGAAGCATCACATTGTACCACCACTTCTCGATCTGGATCGAAATACTTTAGGGTTGCTGTATCTGCAATGGCATTCTTTACTGCTCGGAAAGCAGTCTCCTGGCTTTCTGTCCATTCCCAGCGCACATCTTTGTGGGTTAGCTGTCTCAGTGGCTCACACATGTCTGACAGATGTCTGCAAAATTTTGAGAGATAATTCACCATGCCCAAAAATCGTTGTACTCCAGAAACATCAGTAGGGGTAGGCAAATCTTGTATTGCTCTCACCTTTTCAGGATCCACTTTGACCCCAGTTGAAGTCAGTCGATCACCAATATGGGCCACTTCTGTCATTTTCAATTTGAATTTGTCCAAATTCAGCTTTATGTTTTTTTCTCTGCATCTGTCCAAAAATTGTATCATCTTCTGATCGTGATCCTTGATTGCAGATTCCATATTTTCACCTTCTCCCACTACTAGGATATCATCCGCTATTGTCTTCACTCCAGTAAGTCCTTCCAAAGCCTGCATCAATTTCTGCTGGAATATCTCTGGAGCAGGTTTTAGTCCCATGGGCATTTTCAGCCATTTAAAGCGTCCAAATGGTGAAGAAAATGTTGTCAATAAACTTGAATCTTCAGTCAGGGCCACATGCCAGAATCCATTTTTTACATCACATACAGAAAATATTTTAGCCTTTGATAAATCTGGTAGAACATCATCTAATGTTGGCATTGGGTAATGATTTCGTTTCAGCGCCTTGTTGAGTGGCTGGGGATCAATACATATTCTTAACTTGCCCGATGGTTTCTGCACTATGACCAAACTGCTGATCCAATCTGTGCTCTTATGGACTGGTGCTATCATGTCTCTGCTCTGTAGATCTTGCAGTTCTACTTTCAGCGGTTGCTTTAACGCTACAGGCACTCTTCTTGTAGGTAATCTGGTGGGCTGCACTGTGTTGTCAATTTCTAGCCTATATTTACCTTCAAAGCATCCATCACCTTCAAATACATCAGCATACTCTGCTTTTATTTTCTGCATGTCCAAGTTGTGCTCTGCATTTAGTTTTGGATTTTGTATATCCTGGGCAACTTCAACAGACATAATGTTCTGAGACTGTACTTTTATTAAGTCCATTGCCTGAACTGCTTTTACTCCCAGTAATGGTACATGGTTACCACCCCGTAACACGGTAAATTCAACTCTATAACTCTTTCTGTTACATGGATTTCGTATTTTTAGCTTACATGTCCCCATTGGTTTCAGAAGACTTTTGTTGTACATCACCAGTACCTTGTCAGTTGGCTCAATAGAAACCTGTTTGTTTAGCAGATCAAATTTTTGCATTTAAGAACTGAAATAAATTAACTTTTTGATGATATTCTAATTTTGTGAGAAGCACTATATACACTATGTTCCAAATTATTATGCAGATGACATTTTTCTCGGATTTTCCTAAATGGTCGGTGCAAACGACAGTCAGTCTAATGAAAGTCATCACCCGTTAGAGTATACATCGAATTTTATTGAAGAAACCTCCCAATGATAACAGTATAATCTCCAAAATGAATAAAAACTCAAAATGTAATGTTCCAAATTATTAGGCACAGTAGAATTTCTATACATTTGATCTGTTTTAAAGAACTGAAAATGCTCATGTGTGGAATTTGCAGCATTAGGAGGTCACATTCACTGAACAAAAAAGCTATTTAACTCCAAAACATCCTAACAGGCCAAGTTACATGTTAACATAGGACCCTTCTTTGATATCACCTTCACAATTCTTGCATTCTTGAGTTTTAGGAGAGTTTCTGCTTGTACGTCTTTGCATGAAGTCAGAATAGCCTCCCAGAGCCGCTGTTTTGATGTGAACTGCCTCCCACCCTCATAGATCTTGTGCTGGATGATACTCCAAAGGTTTTCTATAGGGTTGAGGTCAGGGGAAGATGGTGGCCACACCATGAGTTTATCTCCTTTTATGCCCATAGCAGCCATTGACTCAGACGTATTCTTTGCAGCATGAGATGGTGCATTGTCTGCATGAAGATGATTTTGCTCCTGAAGGCACGTTTCTGCTTTTTAGACCATGGAAGAAAGTTGTCAGTCAGAAATGCTATTTACTTTACAGAGGTCATTTTCACATCTTCAGGAACCTTAAAGGGCCCCACCAGCTGTTTCCCCATGATTCCGGCCCAAAACATGATTCTCCACCTCCTTGCTGACGTCGCAGCCTTGTTGCGACATGGTGGCCATCCACCAACCATCCACTACTCCATCCATCTGGACCATCCAGGGTTTCTCGACACTCATCAGTAAACAAGAATGTTTGAAAATTAGTCTTCATGTATGTCTGGGCCCACTGCAACCATTTCTGCTCATGAACACGGTTTAGGGGTGGCCGAATAGTAGGTTTATGCACCACAACAAGCCTTTGAAGGATCCTACACCTTGAGGTTCGAGGGACTCCAGAGGCACCAGCAGCTTCAAATAACTGTTTGCTGCTTTGTAATGGTATTTTGGCAGCTGCTCTCTTAATCCAATGAATTTGTCTGGCAGAAACCTTCCTCATTATGCCTTTATCTGCATGAACTCTGTATGTGCTCTGTTTCAGTCACAAATCTCTTCACAGTATGATGATCACAAAGTTTTTGTGAAATGTCTAATTTTTTCATACCTTGTCCAAGGCATTGCACTATTTAACACTTTTCAGCAGCAGAGAGATCCTTTTCATTTCTCATATTGCTTGAAACCTTTGGCCTGCTTAATAATGTGGAACATAATTTTTAAGTAGTTTTCCTTTAATTAGAATCACCTGGAAAACTAATTATCACATGTGTTTAAGATTGATTTCAGTTATCTATTGAGCCCTGAGACACAATACCATCCACAAGTTTATTTGAAAAAAAAAAAAATTAAATCTTTATGACACTTAAATCCAATTTGCATAGTAATTTGGAACACAGTGTATACTATAGTAGATGGTGGCCCGATTCTAACGCATCGGGTATTCTAGAATATGTATGTATATAGCAACCACATAGTATATAGCACAGACCACGACATATTCTTGAATACCCGATGTGTTAATACAGGCCACGCAGTATATAACAGTGGCTACGCAGTACATAACAGTGGCCACGCAGTATATAACACAGGCCAAACAGTATATAACACAGCCCACATAGTATATAACATTGCCCACACAGTATATAACACTGCCCACATAGTAAATAACACTGCCTACGTTGTATAAAGCAGCCATGTAGTATATAACGCAGCCCACACAGTATGTAACACAGCCCACGTAGTATATAGCAATGTGGGCACTATATGCATGGTTACAAAAGACTTAAAATAAAAAATAAACATATACTCACCTTCTGAAGGCCAATTGAAGTCCTGGCGCCTGTGTGCGATGCACGCGGCAGCTTCCGGTCCCAGGGTTATTATGAGCGCAGGACCTGTGATGACTTCGTGGTCACATGACCGTGACATCATGGAAGGTCCTTCTTGCATAGCATCCTTGGCACCGGAACCTGCCGCTTGCACTGCCGAGAACAGCGCGCCACGTCGGAGGGTGAAAATAAATTTTTTTTATTATTATTATTTGTAACATTAGATCTTTTTACTATTGATGCTGCATACGCATCATCAATAGTAAAAAGTTTGTCACACAGGGTTAATAGCTGCGTTAATGGAGTGCGTTACACCGCGGCATAACACGGTCCATTAACGCTGCCATTAACCCTGTGTGAGGGCTGACTGGAGGGAAGTGGGGAGCGGGCACTGACTGCGAGGAGGAAGGAGTGGCCATTTTGCCGCCGCACTGTGCCTGTCGTTGATTGGTCGTGGCAATTGTCATGGGCGTTTTGCCACGACCAATCAGCGACATGGATTTCCATGACAGACAGAGGCCGCGACCAATCAATATCCATGACAGACAGACAGAAGGACAGACAGAAGTGACCCTTAGACAATTATATAGTAGATATACTGTAAATGTATATATATACTTGTACATATGGTGTACAGCGTGTGGGGTCAGGCACGTGCATTTCTGCAGCAAAGCATTGCGCAGCTAAGCACATAGACGCCACAGTTATTTCAACGGCCGGGAATTAACATCCATCTCCTCTCTTCATACAGGTACAAACATCTCTTCTCGCTGTTATCTGCTGTCTATCATCCTGCAACCTTCCCCTTTAATGGTACAAACATCTCTTCTCGCTGTTATCTGCTGTCTACCATCTTCCAACCTTCCCCTTTAACAGTACAAGCATCTTTTCTCGCTGTTATCTGCCGGGTACGATCCTGCAACCTTCCCCTTTAATTTACCTGCTGAATGTTTGCTAAATTCATTTGTTGCATTGTATTACTTACTGCTGTACATCTATGCTGGGTTCACAGGAGATACTATCCTATCATGTAACCTCCCCTGGGGTGTTGGGCAATTGCTAATTTATCCCAAATAAGCACCCACAATCCCTCTCACCTGATCCTTTAGTCAGTCCTATAAATTTAGTAGCATCTTAAGGGGTGCACGCGTGTGGGGTCAGGCACACGCATTTCTGCAGCAAAGCATTGCGCAGCTAAGCATATAGATGCCGCAGTTATTTCAACGGCAGTTAGTCACGGCTGGAGTCAGGAACCCACTCTATGTCGCCGTCTCTTTTGGGTATGTCTGCTGAGTAAGCACTTCTTATTACTTGGATCTAGCTTTTCTATTAACCCATCTTAGGGTACCGTCACACAGTGGCATTTTGATCGCTACGATGACACGATTCGTGACGTTCCAGCGATATATCCATGACGTTCCAGCGATCTCGCTGTGTCTGACACGCTACTGCGATCAGGGACACCGCTGAGAATTGTACGTCGTAGCAGATCGTTTGAAACTTTCTTTCGTCGTCTAGTGTCCCGCTGTGGCGGCATGATCGCATGGTGTAACAAAGGTGTGCATGATATTGTATACGATGTGCTCCAGCATCGTACATTGCAAAGTGTGACAGCAGTCTACGACGCTGGAGCGATATTGTTACGATGCTGGAGCGTCACGGATCGTGCCGTCGTAGCGATCAAAATGCCACTATGTGACGGTACCCTTACTCCTTCACCATGTTTACCTATGCCCCTACAGTGTTTGCTCCACTAATACTCTCTCTCCTTCGCTATCACAAACCCCAGCACTCACTAACCTAATAAACATCTCCCCTTCCCTCTTACCTCCCCACCTGTCCTCCTCTGCTGACCTGCTCCTCAACCTCAAATCTGTCCAAAGAAAACATAAAACAAGTCAGCCACTCTCTTTCTCCCACCTGCTCTCCCTTTCTCTCCTTTTCCTCACTGCTGGAGACATATCTACCAACCCGGGACCCCCACAGCTCATACCTCCCATTACTACCCCCTCCTATCGCTCCCTATCTAATATGAACTACCGCAACCTTTCCAACATAAAACCCGTGCCCCTGACGCCCACCTCCCTGATCCCTCTTCCTGGAGCACTCTGGAATGCCCGCTCAATCTGCAATAAGCTTCATGTGATTCATGACCTTTTTCTCTCTCGCAATCTTGACTTCCTTGGCCTCACAGAAACATGGCTAACACCCTCTGACACCGCCTCCCCTGCTGCGCTGTGTTATGGAGGCCTCCACTTCACCCACACCACTCGACCCGGCAACAAACATGGTGGAGGAGTGGGTCTTCTCCTAACTGCACCTTTAACCCAATCCCACCTCTACCCTCCCTTATCCTCCCTTCATTTGAAGTCCACTCTTTCCGCATCTACTCTCCCTCCAACCCTCAAGTGGCCATCATATACCGACCTCTGGGCCCAGCTACTGCCTTTATTGACCAATTCTCCACCTGGCTTCTTCACTTTCTCTCTGCTGACATTTCCACCATCATCATGGGTGACTTCAACATCCCCATTGATACTCTTCAGTCAACAGCCTCTGTTGTGAATTCTGCTCTTGGGCTCCCTCCGGTGGTTGTAAGTGGCACTTTTGTGAGTTCTGCTCTTGGGCTCCCTCTTGTGGTTTCAAGTGGTATGGCTGCTCCATGGAGTTAGCTGTCTTCAGCTGCTTCCACTGATCGTCTTTTCTGTTCGGCTATTTATGCCTGGTTCTGTCCTTCAGCCAGTGCCACTTGTAAATGTTCCTGGTTGGATTTACATCTCTTTGGAGTTCCCTGTTATCCTGACCAGTTCTGCAAAGCTAAGTTTTTGCTTGCTCTTTTCTGTTCACAGATTGTGGACTTATCCGTTCAGTGCTTCTATGTTTGTCCAGCGTTATCAGTATGAATTAATTCTGTCTTGCTGGAAGCTCTGGGAAGCAGATTTACCCTCCACACCGTTAGTCAGGTGTGGAGATTTTTAGTAAACTCTGCATGGATTTTTGTAGTGTTTTAAACTGACCACACAGTATTCCATCCTGTCCTATCTATCAAGCTAGACTGGCCTCCTGTGCTCATCCTGGTTTCATTCTGTGTATGTCTTTTCCCTCTCCACTCACAGTCATTATTTGTGGGGGGCTAATCTATCCTTTGGGAATTTTCTCTGAGGCAAGATAGCTTTCCTGCTTCTATCTTTAGGGGTAGTTAGCTCTTAGGCTGTGACGAGATGCCTAGGGAGAGTTAGGAGCATTTCACGACTACTTCTAGTGTTGTGTTGAGCTTAGGGACTGCGGTCTACTGACTGCGGTTACCACTTCCTTCAGAGCTCGTTCCATGTTGCTCCTAAACCACCGTATCATAACAAGCCTCCAAACTTCTGTCCCTTACCTCATCCTTTGGACTTACTCAGTGGTCCTCCGCAGCCACCCACACAGACGGACATACATTATACCTGGTATTCACCCGCCTCTGCTCTCTATCTAACTTCACCACCTCCCCTCTCCCTCTATCCGACCACCATCTGCTCACCTTATCATCCCTGTCCTCCTCACTGGTCATCCATGTCCAGCAAAATGCGCACCCCTGCAGAAACCTTGTCCACCTAGACACCCACACACTCTCTGACTCTATCCTACCACTGACATCCATATCCTCACTCCACGACTAGTGTTGAGCATTCCGATACCGCAAGTATCGGGTATCGGCCGATATTTGCGGTATCGGAATTCCGATACCGAATTCCGATACTTCCCGCGTATCGGATACCGGAATCGGAAGTTCCCAGAATTCAAACAGAACGCAGTAGCCAATGAGGAATGATTGGAAGTGTGGGCACATCCTGTTTAGCATGGTGGGCATGTAAGTACTGGCAAGGCTGTGATTGGCTGCTGAAATGATGTCACTCTGCACTATAAAAAACGCTGCCGCCATTTTGCGCTCACTCTGCTGTGATTTCAGTTAGGGACAGGACGCTGTGTTCTAACTGAGGGCCAGTTGAGCTAGCTAATTGCTTTATTTTCCTTTCCAAAGGCTAATTTAGCAAAACGCTGTGTGTTCTTCACTGTTCACCTTGCTCTTGCCTTGCAGCGCTGTTTTAACAGCGTTCTGCAAGGTCTCTGTGTGTGTGTGTGCAGCTCACTCTGTAGTCTGTGTGCAGCCATATACCCGGTTGTATTCAGCTCAGGGGGGGTTCACACTGCCTCACACAGTTGTCCTTTTTTGCTCATAGTGCAGCCTGCTGCACATTTTTTCTCAAATTTCCTATTAGTGTTTTTCCACCCGTCTCCAGCTAAATTGTGGAAAAACACTACATAGGATAACCTAGAGGGGGGTTTTTGGGCCTTGCAGCGCCGTTTACGGCTGTCTGCACGGTCTCCGTGTGAGCCCAGCTCGCCCTGTAGTCTGTGTGCAGCCATAGCCGGTTGGATTCAGCTCAGGGTTCGTTACTGGCTCATACCTTGAGAAAAATTTTCCTTTCTTTCAAATAGTGCAGCCTGTTTAAAAATTTTAAAAAAAATTCCCTATTAGTGTTTTTCCACCCGTCTCCAGCTAAATTGTGGAAAAACACTACATAGGATAACCTAGAGGGGGGTTTTTGGGCCTTGCAGCGCCGTTTACGGCTGTCTGCACGGTCTCCGTGTGAGCCCAGCTCGCCCTGTAGTCTGTGTGCAGCCATAGCCGGTTGGATTCAGCTCAGGGTTCGTTACTGGCTCATACCTTGAGAAAAATTTTCCTTTTTTTCAAATAGTGCAGCCTGTTTAAAAAATTTTTAAAAAATTCCCTATTAGTGTTTTTCCACCCGTCTCCAGCTAAATAGTGGAAAAACACTACATAGGATAACCTAGAGGGGGTTTATTGGGCCTTGCAGCGCCGTTTACGGCTGTCTGCACGGTCTCTGTGTGAGCGCAGCTCGCCCTGTAGTCTGTGTGCAGCTATAGCCGGTTGGATTCAGCTCAGGGTGCGTTACTGCCTCATACCTTGAAAAACAATTTCCTTTTTTTCAAATAGTGCAGCCTGTTTAAAATTTAAAAAAAAAATTCCTATTAGTGTCTTTCCACCCATCTCCAGCTAAATAGTGGAAAAACACTACATAGGATAACCTAGAGGAGGGTTTTTTGGCCTTGCAGCGCCGTTTACGGCTGTCTGCACGGTCTCTGTGTGAGCGCAGCTCGCCCTGTAGTCTGTGTGCAGCTATAGCCGGTTGGATTCAGCTCAGGGTGCGTTACTGTCTCATACCTTGAAAAACAATTTCCTTTTTTTCAAATAGTGCAGCCTGTTTAAAATTTTAAAAAAAAATTCCTATTAGTGTCTTTCCACCCGTCTCCAGCTAAATAGTTGAAAAACACTACATAGGATAACCTAGAGGAGGGTTTTTTGGCCTTGCAGCGCCGTTTACGGCTGTCTGCACGGTCTCCGTGTGATTTAAACTAGCTCTGTAGCCCGATCTGCACAAAAAAAAAAGTAAAGTTCACCAAACACAACTTAACACTTGTGTAGGCCACATTTGAAAAATAATAAAGTTTAGTCCACACTTTACAACATTAGTGTTTCTTACACCTGTTAGGAGGAGCATTTCAGGAATAATCACGGTAAGGCCTTAGTACTTTTCTGCTTATCTTTATCTGTCAACCAAGATGAAGAGGGCAGGGAGTAAGGCACGTGGGCGTGGGCGCGGAGCAGGGAGAGGAGCAGGGAGAGGACGTGGTGATTCTGTGCCTGCTGCGTGCGCCGGTGACTCGTCGTCACTCAGTTTCAGCAGGGAACAGTCCTTCATGCGCAGCTTTGTCGGAGAGCGCCGTGCACCGCTGCTGCGTGAAGACTAAATTTAAGCCGTTGTCGGGTGGATGGCAGCTAACGCCTCGGCATCGACTTCAGTTAGTGCCACATCCTCTCAGGCACAGAGCACTGGAGAGCAGCCATCTGTCTCTTCACCACCTGCCAAATTGGCCAGGCAGTCAGAGAGCCCAGGACAGGAGCCGTCTCTACTTCTGTTCTCTGAATCTCTTGGCTTGGAAACAGGGGGCCAGCCAAGCAGCATTGGAGAAATGGAAGAAGAGGCAGTGTGCAGTGATGCCCAACAGCTTTTTCTCTCTGACTCTGAAGAGGCAGGTGGGCCAGTGCCTCCGGTGACCACAGCGCAGTACGCATCTGATGATGAAACTCAGGTGCCGCTTTCTGATGCGTACTGTGCTGCCGAGACTACCCAGGAGGAGCAGTTGGTGGCAGAGGGTAGTGGAGATGATGAGGTCCTTGACCCATCGTGGCGTGAGGAACAGGAAGGTGGTGGGAGCAGCTCTGAGGAAGAGCTTCCCCTTACGGGCCAAAGAGGGAGAGGGAGGGGGAAAACTGCGGAGCCTGTAGCCTCCACTTTGGCACCCGTTAGGAGCCTGTCTCTTTCCAAAGCCAAAAAGGGCGCTCCCAAGACTTGCAGTGCCTGGTCCTTTTTTGACACAGTTGCAGATGACATTTGTTTTGTCAAATGCAAGCTGTGTCATCAGAAAGTAAAAAGAGGTAAAAGTGTCAGCAACCTCAATACCACAAATATGTGGAAACATGTGCGGACCAGGCACGCGGTGGAGTTACAGAAACACAGTGAAGACGTAGGCCAACCAACAGCGGCAGCTACCACCACTTCATCTCGTGTTGCCTCTTCCTCCACTGTTGTCCAGAGACCTAGTGTAATTCCACCCACAGCACCACCTTCCCAGTCATCCTCACACTCCCAGTCTACTCTACAGCCATCGGTAGTACAGGCATGGGAGAAAAGGCGGGCATTCTCGGCCAACCACCCCCGAGCACAGGCTCTGAATGCAGGCATTGCCAAACTGTTGTCCCTGGAAATGCTCTCGTTCAGGCTGGTGGAGACTGACAGCTTCCGTGACTTGATGGCATTGGCAGTCCCACAGTACAAGGTGCCCAGCCGCTTTTACTTCAGCAGGCAGGCTGTCCCTGCCCTGCACAGGCATGTTGAGGCAAACATAAAACATGCGCTACTGAACGCCGTCAGTAGCAAGGTCCACCTCACCACCGATGCGTGGACCAGTCAGCATGGACAGGGGCGATATGTTTCCCTCACTGCCCATTGGGTTAATGTTGTTGAGCCAGGTACAGATCGTGCGAGTGGCGCAGGACGTGTCCTGCCCACTCCAAGGATTGCAGGAATCCAGTCTGTACGCATCGACTCCTCCTCTTACACCAGTTCCTCAGATTCCTCTCTGCAGGATCCGTCACAGTCCACCTCCACATGGACCCGTGAACGTTTACCTATGACCGACATGAGCACAGCCGTGGCCAAACGTCAGCAGGCCGTCTTGAAACTAGTTTCATTGGGGCATCGAAGCCACACAGCGCAGGAGCTCTGGAATGCCATCAAGCAGGAGAGCGATGTGTGGTTACTGCCAGCGAATCTCCAGCCAGGCATGGTAGTGTGTGACAATGGCCGAAATCTGGTGGCAGCTTTGGCCCTTGGCAACCTCACTCACATCCCATGTCTGGCACATGTGCTCAATTTGGTTGTGCAGAGTTTTCTGAGGGACTATCCGGATCTTGATGCCCTGCTGCACAAGGTCCGCCTAGAGTGTGCTCACTTGCGGCGTTCCAGCTTGGCCAGATCCCGCATTGCTGCTCTGCAGCGCCGATTCCGCCTTCCGGAACACCGCATCATATGTGACCTACCTACCCGGTGGAATTCCACGTTACATATGTTGGAGCGGTTGTGTGAGCAGCAGCAAGCAGTTATGGAGTACCAGCTGCATCAGGCGCAAAGAAGTCGCAGTCAGCGCCGATCAGACTTCACAACCACAGAGTGGGCCACTATGAAGGACGTCTGCCAGGTTTTGCGTCCTTTTGATTATTCCACGCGGATGGCAAGTGCAGATGATGCACTAGTCAGCATGACTGTCCCCCTTATCTGCCTGCTTCAGCAAACTTTGCAAGGGTTAAGGGATGATGTTGTGGAAGAGGTGGAGGATGAGGAGTCACCTTTTCCATCAGCTTCTGGAGAGTCAGCGCCACGTGGTTCCTCACAAAGGGGTACGCAGGGGCCAATTTGTGAGGAGGATGAGGAGGAGTCAATGGAGGAGGAAGAGCTCCGTCCAGAGGAGGGAGCGACACAATTGTCCAGTGGTCAGTGTGTACAGCGAGGGTGGGGTGATGACGAACGGGCAGAGATCATGTCTCAAGCAGGGGACAGCGTTTCTGGGCCAGTTGGCACTCTGCAGCACATGGTGGATTTCATGCTGCAGTGCCTGAGAAACGACCGCCGCATCGACCACATTCTCAACATGCCTGATTATTGGGTGTTCACCCTCCTCGATCCTCGCTACCGGGACAACGTCCAAAACCTCATCCCTGCGTTGACCCGGGAGCGTAAATTGCGGGAGTACCACGACACACTGGTGAATTCCATCATCTTCTCCTGTCCAACTGAGAGGAGTGCTGCTAGTGCTTTACAAAGCAGCTCAGTGCGTCGAGGCAGTGGGGGAGGCTCTGCCCAAAGAGGGAGCAGAAGCAGTGCCTCTGCCCAAGGCAAGCCCAGTATGGCACAACTCTGGCACACTTTTGTGTGCCCGCCCCAAATGTCTACACCATCACCGGCGGCTCCAGTCAGCAGGAGGCAACGGTTCCGTCAGATGGTGACAGACTTCATGGCTTGCCCTCTTACTGTACTCCCAGACGGCTCTTCCCCGTTCAAGTTTTGGGTCTCTAAGCTGGATACATGGCCAGAGCTAAGCCAGTATGCATTGGAGGTGCTGGCTTGCCCTGCGGCTAGTGTCTTATCGGAACGTGTCTTTAGTGCCGCAGGTGGTGTACTAACAGACCGTCGCATGCGACTATCCTCCGATAACGTTGACCGGCTTACTTTCCTGAAAATGAACCAGGCCTGGATCTCACAGGAATTTGCCACTCCTCTGCCTGATTAAGTAATTGGGTGTCATCCAAGTCTCCTGCTGTGTTCATCTTTCTACCACCTGAACTGCTATTCCTGGGCTCCAACACCGCCAGTTGCGGCTCAGAAGTGCAGGCTGCACAGTAAAAACATACGACCCAGTGTTATTGGGTTTCAGTAACGTCAGCTGATCCCCAGCTGTGTAGCCGGCAATGTGTCCTGCGACCGCCACGCTGGCACAACAACCTAAATGTAAGGGAACCTGTCCCCCCCCCCCCCCGTCGTTTGTTACTGAAAGAGCCATCTTGTGCAGCAGTAATGCTGCACAAGGAAAAGGTAGCTCTTTTTTTTAGCTCCTTGCACACGCAGAACTTAACACTTATAAAATGTGTTCAATGATACCGTTATACTGTCCCGGAGCTGGGACTTTCCTTCGCAATGTGACGCAGCACAGCCGTCATTCCTACCCCCTTGGTGCCATGCGCTGCCTCCTTGTTTTAAGCTGTCACGGAGCCTGCGCTGTTCTGTTATCCCTTGGGCATGCCCTATTTGCACTGCCTGTCTTCTGACATAATTTGGTGTCAGGCTGGCTGCGCCTGTGCGGCCGCGCTGCCCGAGATCCCGCCTCGCTGTGTCTTCTGATTGAGTCACACTGCGGGCCTGGGATCCATGGGCATGCGCAGTGCATATCTTCCCCTCGGGCTCTCGCTCATTTCCCTCCGCCTTCTTTAGACTGTGCGCCGTCAGCTGATCCCTAATAGCATGCCACGGCCGTGACACCGCACAGTCTGATGAAGAGGGAAAGAGGGGAGTGAGAGTCGAGGATATGCACTGTGCATGTCCATGGTTCCAAGGCCCGCAGTGGGATTACGTTGGACGAGACTGCGAGGTGGGATCTGGAGCAGCGTGGACGCACAGGCAGTGACAGCCTGACACCAAATTATGTCAGAAGACAGGCAGCGCTAATTGGGCATGGCCAAGGGCTAACAGAACAGCGCAGGCTCCGTGACAGCTTAAAACAACGCTGAGGAGGCAGCGCACGGCACCAAGGGGATAGGAATGTCAGCTGTGCTGTGTCCCATTACGAAGGAAATTCGCACCTCCGGGACGGTTTAACGGTATAAGGGGATACATTTTTAGTGTTTACTTCGGTGTTTGCAAGGAGCATAATTAAAAGAACCACCTTTTCCTTTTGCATTGTTAGTGCTGCACAAGATGGCTCTTTCAGCTACAAACGTCTTGGGGGGGGGGGTTAAAGGTTCCCTTTCAACTTGCTCCAATCAGGCTTCGGCCTACACTCTGTTCCTCTGCTCCTCCTGCTGTCCCTGGGCTCTAACACCGCCAGTTGGTGCCTGGAAGTGCTGTGTGCACAGTCAACAGTCGCTCCTCTGTTATTGGGGTTCAGTAACGTCAGCTGATCCCCAGCTGTGTGTGCGGCAATACCTCCAATCTGCTCCTCCTGCTGTCCCTGGGCTCTAACACCGCCAGTTGGTGCCTGGAAGTGCTGTGTGCACAGTCAACAGTCGCTCCTCTGTTATTGGGGTTCAGTAACGTCAGCTGATCCCCAGCTGTGTGTGCGGCAATACCTCCAATCTGCTCCTCCTGCTGTCCCTGGGCTCTAACACCGCCAGTTGGTGCCTGGAAGTGCTGTGTGCACAGTCAACAGTCGCTCCTCTGTTATTGGGGTTCAGTAACGTCAGCTGATCCCCAGCTGTGTATCCGGCAACGTGTCATGCGACCGCCACGCTGGCACAACTAAAATGTAAGGGGACCTGTCCCCCCCCCCTAGGCGTTTGTTACTGAAAGAGCCACCATGTGCAGCACTAATACTGCACAAGGGAAAGGTCGCTCTTGAAATTATGCTCCTTGCAAACGCTGAACTACACACTCATGTAATGTGTCCCCTCACACCATCCAACCGTCCCGGAGGTGGGATTTTCCTTTGTAATGTGACGCAGCACAGCCGTCATTGCTACCCCCTTGGCACCGTGCGCTGCCTCCTTAGCATTGTTTGATTCCGTCATGGACCCTGCGCTGTTATGTTATCCCTTGGCCATGCACAGTTTGCGCTGCCCGTCCTCTGACATCATTTGTTGTCGTCCTGGCTGCGCCTGTGCGTCCACGCTGCCCGAAATCACACCTCGCAGTGTCGTCTAATGTGAACCCACAGTGGGCCTGGTATCCATGGCCATGCGCAGTGCATATACTAGCCTCTCACTCCCCTTCTTCACGCTTCTTCAGACTAGGCGGCGTCAGCTGATCCCTAATAGCATGCCACGGCCGTGACGCCGCACAGTCTGAAGAAGCAGGAAGGAGGTGAGTGAGAGGCGATGATATGCACTGCGCATGCCCATGGATCCCTGGCCCGCAGTGGGACTACATTAGATGACACTGCAAGGTTGGATCTCGGGCAGCTTGGACGCACAGGCACTGCCAGCCTGACACCTACATGATGTCAGAAGACGGGCACCGCTAACTGTGCATGGCCAAGGAATAACATTACAGTGCGGGCTCCGTGACAGAACCAAACAACGTTGAGGAGGTGGCGCCCGGCACCAAGGGGGTTGGAATGACGGCTGTGCTGTGTCACATTACAAAGGAAAGTCCCACTTCCGGGATGGTTTGACGGTGTGAGGGGACACATTATATGAGTGTGTACTTCAGCGTTTGCAAGGAGCATAATTTTCGGAGCCACCATTTTCCATGTGCAGTATTACTGCTGTACAAGATGGCTCTTTCAGCAACAAATGCCTGGGGGGGGGTTAAAGGTTCCCTTTCAACTTGCTCCACTGCAGGCTTCGGCCTACACTCTGCTCCTCTTTGATTCCCTGGGTTTCAACACTGTCAGTTGCCACCTGGAAGTGTTGTCTACACAGAAAAAACACTAGGTGATGTGTCAGTGGGGTTCAGCACCGCCAGCTGTTCCCCTGCTGTGTAGTCGGCAACGTGTCCAGCACAAGCCACGCTGGCACAACAGAACAAAAGCTGCCACCAGTGCAGGCTTCGGCCTACACTCTGCTCCTCTCCTCCTCCTGCTGACCCTGGGCTCAAACACCGCTAGTTTTTGCCCGGAAGTGCTAGCTGCACAGAGAAAAACACCAGCCAATG
Source organism: Ranitomeya imitator (assembly GCF_032444005.1). Lineage (NCBI taxonomy): Eukaryota > Metazoa > Chordata > Amphibia > Anura > Dendrobatidae > Ranitomeya > Ranitomeya imitator. The sequence continues at coordinate 69,241,033 of NC_091285.1, forward strand.
TGTTAGTGGGGTTCAGCAACGCCAGCTGTTCCCCTGCTGTGTAGCCGGCAACGTGACCTGCAAACGCCACGCAGGCACATGAACTGAAATTAAAGAGAACCTGGCCCCACCCCCCCAGGTGTTTCTATGTATAACAGCCACCTAATACAGCAGTACTGCTGCATTTGTACAAGGTGGCTGACTTTTTCTCCTTGCCCACGTGGAACTCAACACGTACAAAATGTGTCTCATTGAGACCATTCCACTGTCCCTGAGGTGTGACTTTCCTTTCTAATGATACGCAGCACCACCCTTGGTAGTGTGCCCCCCACCCCCAGGTGTTTCTATGTATAACAGCCACCTTGTACAGCAGTACTGCTGCATTTGTACAAGGTGGCTGACTTTTTCTCCTTGCCCACGTGGAACTCAACACGTACAAAATGTGTCTCATTAGAGACCATTCCACTGTCCCTGAGGTGTGACTTTCCTTTCTAATGACACGCAGCACCCCCATTGTTAGCGCTGCCCGTCTTCTGACATCATTGGTTGGCTGGCTGTGCCTGTGCGTCCGCCCTGCCCGACACAACGCCCCTCGTTGTCTCATATATTTTGACTGCGAGGGTGTGATTGATGGGCACGAGCAGTGCATATGTTCCCCTGTCTTCACTCCCCTCCTTCCGCCTTCTTCTGACTGTGCGGCCTCATGGCCGCGGCATGCGATAAGGGATCAGCTGAGGCCGCCCAGTCTGAAGCAGGTGTAAGGACATGTGTGAGCGGCGAACATATTTACTGCACAAGGCCACGAATCCCAGCACCGCAGTGTGACTTTAGGAAAAGGCACTGTGGGTCTGGGATTTATGGCCATCGTTAACCGCACCGGCCAACATGAAATGAGGTCATGAGACGGCCTGCACTAACAGGGTATTGCCAAGGGATAACACAAGAGCGCAGTTTCCTGTACTGCAAATAACAACGGTAAGGAATCTGCGCCCAGCACCTAGGTGTAAATTTGTACACCTGTGCTGCGTCTCCTTAAAAAGACAAGTCACGCCTCCACTACTGTTTGACAGTATAATGGGCTAAATAGTGTACGTGTTTTATTCAGCGTGTGCAAGGAGCAAAATTAAGAGAGCAACCTTTGACTTGTGCATCATTAATGCAGTTCAAGGTGTGGCTCTTGTACCTTGCAACACCTGAGGGGGGGTTAAAGGTTACCTTTGAAATTGGTTCAACTAGGCTTCGGCCTACACTCTGCTCCTCTCCTCCTCCTGCTCACCCTGGGCTATAACACCGCCAGTTGTAGCCTGGAAGTGCTAGCTGCACAGAGAAAAACACCAGCCAATGTGTTAGTGGGGTTCAGCACCGCCAGCTGTTCCCCTGCTATGTAGCCGGCATCGTGTCCAGCACAAGCCACGCTGGCACAACCGACCAAAAGCTGCCACCAGTGCAGGCTTCGGCCTACACTCTGCTCCTCTCCTCCTCCTGCTGACCCTGGGCTCAAACACTGCCAGTTTCTGCCCGGACATGCTAGCTGCACAGAGAAAAACACCCACCATTGTGTCAGTGGGGTTCAGCACCGCCAGCTGTTCCCCTGCTGTGTAGCCGGCAAAGTGACCTGCAAACGCCACGCAGGCACATGAACTGAAATTAAAGGGACCCTGCCACCCACCCCAAGGTGTTTCTATGTATAACAGCCACCTTGTACAGCAGTACTGCTGCATTTGTACAAGGTGGCTGACTTTGTCTACTTGCCCACGTTTAATTAAACACGGAAAAAATGTGTCTCATTGAGACCATTCCACTGTCCCTGAGGTGTGACTTTCCTTTCTAATGATACGCAGCACCCCCCTTGGTAGCGCTTCCCGTCTTCTGACATCATTGGTTGGCTTGTTGCGCCTGTGCGTCCGCCCTGCCTGAAACAATGCTCCTCATTGTCTTACTTATTTTGACTGCGAGGGTGTGATTGATGGGCACGAGCAGTGCATATCTTCGCCTGTCTTAACTCATCTCCTTCCGCCTTCTTCAGACTGTGCAGCCTCATGGCCGCGGCATGCGAGAAGGGATCAGCAGAGGCCGCCCAGTCTGAAGCAGGTGTAAGGACGTGTGTGAGCGGCCAAAATATTTACTGCTCAAGGCCACGAATCCCAGCACCGCAGTGTGACTTTATGAAAAGGCACTGTGGGTCTGGGATTTATGGCCATCGTTAACCGCACCGGCCAACATGAAATGAGGTCATAAGACGGGCAGCTCTAACAGGGCATTGCCAAGGGATAACACAAGAGTGCAGACTCCTGTACAGCAAATAACAACGCTCAGGAAGCTGCGCCAAGCACCAAGGCGTTATTTGGGACACCTGTGCTGCGTCTCCTTAAAAAGCCAAGTCACGCATCCACTACAGTTTGACTGTAGAATGGGCTAAATTGTGTACGTCTTTCATTCAGCGTGTGCAAGTAGACAAATTAATAGAGCAACCTTTCACTTGTGCAGCATTAATACTGCACAAGGTGTGTCTCTTGTACTTTGTAACACCTGAGGGGGGGTTAAAGGTTTCCTTTGAAATTGGTTCAACTAGGCTTCAGCCTACACTCTGCTCATCTCCTCCTCCTCCTGCTTCACCACGGGCTCTAACATCGCTAGTTTTTGCCCGCAAGTGCTAGCTGCACAGAGAAAAACACCCGCCATTGTGTTAGTGGGGTTCAGCAACGCCAGCTGTTCCCACACTGTGTAGCCGGCAAAGTGTCCTGCAAACGCAACGCTGACACAAAGCTGCCTCCAGTGCAGGCTTCGGCCTACACTCTGCTCCCCCTGCTTACCCTTTGCTCCAGCACCGCTAGTTGGGGCTCTAGGAAGACAATCTTTAATAGGCAACGTATCTGGGTTCCAGCACCGCCAGCTGGTTCTCGGCAGTGTTTTTGTCACTGGTACTCCCTCGTGCCAAACCTGGTTCCAGCACCGTCAGCTGTTTCCGGGTAGTGTCAAGCTCACTGAGACGCCTATGCTTGCCCCGTCGTGGTGCGGTCGGGTTAGCCAACTCCAGGGTGCCTCCAGTTTAGGAGCTTCCTATGTGGGCTGCGTGAACTGGTAGTCAAGGCTGGTTCTGTAGTGCCAGTAGGCCCAGCTCCCCCTGTAGGACTGTTGGCGTTCGGTAACTGCGGCTGCCTCGTTGCCTAGCTGTTCTCTCCTCTCCTGTGGGCCTTGGGGTCCACCACCTGGTTCCAGCACCGTCAGCTGGTTCCGGGCCGAGCCTTTGGCTTAGGTGCCTCCTCCTGGGTATCCGAGTTCCGCCAACGTCAGGCGGTCCTTGGTAGTGCTTTTAAGCGCGGGCACCTACAGCTTAGTAACCGGGTTCCAGCACCGTCAGCTGGTCCTCGGTCGTGCCATTGGCTCTTGCACACTGGGGCAACGCATCTGGGTTCCAGCACCGCCAGCTGGTTCTCGGCAGTGTTTTTGTCACAGGTACTCCCTCGTGCCAAACCTGGTTTCAGCACCGTCAGCTGTTTCCGGGTTGTGTCAAACTCGCTGAGACGCCTATGCTTGCCCCGTCGTGTTGCGGTCGGGTTAGCCAACTCCAGGGTGCCTCCAGTTTAGGAGCTTCCTATGTGGGCTGCGTGAATTGGTAGTCAAGGCTGGTTCTGTAGTGCCAGTAGGCCCAGCTCCCCCTGTAGGACTGTTGGGGTTCGGTCACTGCGGCTGCCTCGCGGCCTAACTGTTCTCTCCTCTCCTGTGGGCCTTCGGGTCCACCACCTGGTTCCAGCACCGTCAGCTGGTTCCAGGCCGAGCCTTTGGCTTAGGTGCCTCCTCCTGGGTATCCAAGTTCCGCCAACGTCAGGCGGTCCTTGGTAGTGCTTTTAAGCGCGGGCACCTACAGCTTAGTAACCGGGTTCCAGCACCGCCAGCTGGTCCTCGGTCGTGCCATTGGCTCTTGCACACTGGGGCAACGCATCTGGGTTCCAGCACCGCCAGCTGGTTCTCGGCAGTGTTCTTGACACAGGTACTCCCTCATGCCAAGCCTGGTTTCAGCACCGTCAGCTGTTTCCGGGTTGTGTCAAGCTCACTGAGACGCCTATGCTTGCCCCGTCGTGGTGCGGTCGGGTTAGCCAACTCCAGGGTGCCTCCAGTTTAGGAGCTTCCTATGTGGGTTGCATGAACTGGTAGTCAAGGCTGGTTCTGTAGTGTCAGTAGGCCCAGCTCCCCCTGTAGGACTGTTGGGGTTCGGTAACTGCGGCTGCCTCGCGGCCTAGCTGTTCTCTCCTCTCCTGTGAGCCTTCGGGTCCACCACCTGGTTCCAGCACCGTCAGCTGGTTTCGGGCCGAGCCTTTGGCTTAGGTGCCTCCTCCTGGGTATCCGAGTTCTGCCAACGTCAGGCGGTCCTTGGTAGTGCTTTTAAGCGCGGGCACCTACAGCTCAGTAACCGGGTTCCAGCACCGCCAGCTGGTCCTCGGTCGTGCCATTGGCTCTTGCACACTGGGGCAACGCATCTGGGTTCCAGCACCGCCAGCTGGTTCTCGGCAGTGTTCTTGACACAGGTACTCCCTCGTGCCAAGCCTGGTTTCAGCACCGTCAGCTGTTTCCGGGTTGTGTCAAGCTCACTGAGACGCCTATGCTTGCCCCGTCGTGGTGCGGTCGGGTTAGCCAACTCCAGGGTGCCTCCAGTTTAGGAGCTTCCTATGTGGGCTGCGTGAACTGGTAGTCAAGGCTGGTTCTGTAGTGCCAGTAGGCCCAGCTCCCCTTGTAGGACTGTTGGGGTTCGGTAACTGCGGCTGCCTCGTGGCCTAGCTGTTCTCTCCTCTCCTGTGGGCCTTGGGGTCCACCACCTGGTTCCAGCACCGTCAGCTGGTTCCGGGCCGAGCCTTTGGCTTAGGTGCCTCCTCCTGGGTATCCGAGTTCCGCCAACGTCAGGCGGTCCTTGGTAGTGCTTTTAAGCGCGGGCACCTACAGCTTAGTAACCGGGTTCCAGCACCGTCAGCTGGTCCTCGGTCGTGCCATTGGCTCTTGCACACTGGGGCAACGCATCTGGGTTCCAGCACCGCCAGCTGGTTCTCGGCAGTGTTTTTGTCACAGGTACTCCCTCGTGCCAAACCTGATTTCAGCACCGTCAGCTGTTTCCAGGTTGTGTCAAACTCGCTGAGACGCCTATGCTTGCCCCGTCGTGTTGCGGTCGGGTTAGCCAACTCCAGGGTGCCTCCAGTTTAGGAGCTTCCTATGTGGGCTGCATGAATTGGTAGTCAAGGCTGGTTCTGTAGTGCCAGTAGGCCCAGCTCCCCCTGTAGGACTGTTGGCGTTCGGTAACTGCGGCTGCCTCGCGGCCTAGCTGTTCTCTCCTCTCCTGTGGGCCTTCGGGTCCACCACCTGGTTCCAGCACCGTCAGCTGGTTCCGGGCCGAGCCTTTGGCTTAGGTGCCTCCCCCTGGGTATCCGAGTTCCGCCAACGTCAGGCGGTCCTTGGTAGTGCTTTTAAGCGCGGGCACCTACAGCTTAGTAACCGGGTTCCAGCACCGCCAGCTGGTCCTCGGTCGTGCCATTGGCTCTTGCACACTGGGGCAACGCATCTGGTTCCAGCACCGCCAGCTGGTTCTCGGCAGTGTTCTTGACACAGGTACTCCCTCGTGCCAAGCCTGGTTTCAGCACCGTCAGCTGTTTCCGGGTTGTGTCAAGCTCACTGAGACGCCTATGCTTGCCCCGTCGTGGTGCGGTCGGGTTAGCCAACTCCAGGGTGCCTCCAGTTTAGGAGCTTCCTATGTGGGCTGCGTGAACTGGTAGTCAAGGCTGGTTCTGTAGTGCCAGTAGGCCCAGCTCCCCCTGTAGGACTGTTGGGGTTCGGTAACTGCGGCTGCCTCGCGGCCTAGCTGTTCTCTCCTCTCCTGTGGGCCTTCGGGTCCACCACCTGGTTCCAGCACCGTCAGCTGGTTCCAGGCCGAGCCTTTGGCTTAGGTGCCTCCTCCTGGGTATCCGAGTTCCGCCAACGTCAGGCGGTCCTTGGTAGTGCTTTTAAGCGCGGGCACCTACAGCTTAGTAACCGGGTTCCAGCACCGCCAGCTGGTCCTCGGTCGTGCCATTGGCTCTTGCACACTGGGGCAACGCATCTGGGTTCCAGCACCGCCAGCTGGTTCTCGGCAGTGTTCTTGACACAGGTACTCCCTCGTGCCAAGCCTGGTTTCAGCACCATCAGCTGTTTCCGGGTTGTGTCAAGCTCACTGAGACGCCTATGCTTGCCCCGTCGTGGTGCGGTCGGGTTAGCCAACTCCAGGGTGCCTCCAGTTTAGGAGCTTCCTATGTGGGCTGCGTGAACTGGTAGTCAAGGCTGGTTCTGTAGTGCCAGTAGGCCCAGCTCCCCCTGTAGGACTGTTGGGGTTCGGTAACTGCGGCTGCCTCGCGGCCTAGCTGTTCTCTCCTCTCCTGTGGGCCTTCGGGTCCACCACCTGGTTCCAGCACCGTCAGCTGGTTCCAGGCCGAGCCTTTGGCTTAGGTGCCTCCTCCTGGGTATCCGAGTTCCGCCAACGTCAGGCGGTCCTTGGTAGTGCTTTTAAGCGCGGGCACCTACAGCTTAGTAACCGGGTTCCAGCACCGCCAGCTGGTCCTCGGTCGTGCCATTGGCTCTTGCACACTGGGGCAACGCATCTGGGTTCCAGCACCGCCAGCTGGTTCTCGGCAGTGTTCTTGACACAGGTACTCCCTCGTGCCAAGCCTGGTTTCAGCACCGTCAGCTGTTTCCGGGTTGTGTCAAGCTCACTGAGACGCCTATGCTTGCCCCGTCGTGGTGCGGTCGGGTTAGCCAACTCCAGGGTGCCTCCAGTTTAGGAGCTTCCTATGTGGGCTGCGTGAACTGGTAGTCAAGGCTGGTTCTGTAGTGCCAGTAGGCCCAGCTCCCCCTGTAGGACTGTTGGGGTTCGGTAACTGCGGCTGCCTCGCGGCCTAGCTGTTCTCTCCTCTCCTGTGGGCCTTCGGGTCCACCACCTGGTTCCAGCACCGTCAGCTGGTTCCAGGCCGAGCCTTTGGCTTAGGTGCCTCCTCCTGGGTATCCGAGTTCCGCCAACGTCAGGCGGTCCTTGGTAGTGCTTTTAAGCGCGGGCACCTACAGCTTAGTAACCGGGTTCCAGCACCGCCAGCTGGTCCTCGGTCGTGCCATTGGCTCTTGCACACTGGGGCAACGCATCTGGGTTCCAGCACCGCCAGCTGGTTCTCGGCAGTGTTCTTGACACAGGTACTCCCTCGTGCCAAGCCTGGTTTCAGCACCGTCAGCTGTTTCCGGGTTGTGTCAAGCTCACTGAGATGCCTATGCTTGCCCCGTCGTGGTGCGGTCGGGTTAGCCAACTCCAGGGTGCCTCCAGTTTAGGAGCTTCCTATGTGGGCTGCGTGAACTGGTAGTCAAGGCTGGTTCTGTAGTGCCAGTAGGCCCAGCTCCCCCTGTAGGACTGTTGGGGTTCGGTAACTGCGGCTGCCTTGTGGCCTAGCTGTTCTCTCCTCTCCTGTGGGCCTTGGGGTCCACCACCTGGTTCCAGCACCGTCAGCTGGTTCCAGGCCGAGCCTTTGGCTTAGGTGCCTCCTCCTGGGTATCCGAGTTCCGCCAACATCAGGCGGTCCTTGGTAGTGCTTTTAAGTGCGGGCACCTACAGCTTAGTAACCGGGTTCCAGCACCGCCAGCTGGTCCTCGGTCGTGCCATTGGCTCTTGCACACTGGGGCAACGCATCTGGGTTCCAGCACCGCCAGCTGGTTCTCGGCAGTGTTCTTGACACAGGTACTCCCTCGTGCCAAGCCTGGTTTCAGCACCGTCAGCTGTTTCCGGGTTGTGTCAAGCTCACTGAGACGCCTATGCTTGCCCCGTCGTGGTGCGGTCGGGTTAGCCAACTCCAGGGTGCCTCCAGTTTAGGAGCTTCCTATGTGGGCTGCGTGAACTGGTAGTCAAGGCTGGTTCTGTAGTGCCAGTAGGCCCAGCTCCCCCTGTAGGACTGTTGGGGTTCGGTAACTGCGGCTGCCTCGCGGCCTAGCTGTTCTCTCCTCTCCTGTGGGCCTTCGGGTCCACCACCTGGTTCCAGCACCGTCAGCTGGTTCCAGGCCGAGCCTTTGGCTTAGGTGCCTCCTCCTGGGTATCCGAGATCCGCCAACGTCAGGCGGTCCTTGGTAGTGCTTTTAAGCGCGGGCACCTACAGCTTAGTAACCGGGTTCCAGCACCGCCAGCTGGTCCTCGGTCATGCCATTGGCTCTTGCACACTGGGGCAACGCATCTGGGTTCCAGCACCGCCAGCTGGTTCTCGGCAGTGTTCTTGACACAGGTACTCCCTCGTGCCAAGCCTGGTTTCAGCACCGTCAGCTGTTTCCGGGTTGTGTCAAGCTCACTGAGACGCCTATGCTTGCCCCGTCGTGGTGCGGTCGGGTTAGCCAACTCCAGGGTGCCTCCAGTTTAGGAGCTTCCTATGTGGGCTGCGTGAACTGGTAGTCAAGGCTGGTTCTGTAGTGCCAGTAGGCCCAGCTCCCCCTGTAGGACTGTTGGGGTTCGGTAACTGCGGCTGCCTCGCGGCCTAGCTGTTCTCTCTTCTCCTGTGGGCCTTCGGGTCCACCACCTGGTTCCAGCACCGTCAGCTGGTTCCAGGCCGAGCCTTTGGCTTAGGTGCCTCCTCCTGGGTATCCGAGTTCCGCCAACGTCAGGCGGTCCTTGGTAGTGCTTTTAAGCGCGGGCACCTACAGCTTAGTAACCGGGTTCCAGCACCGCCAGCTGGTCCTCGGTCGTGCCATTGGCTCTTGCACACTGGGGCAACGCATCTGGGTTCCAGCACCGCCAGCTGGTTCTCGGCAGTGTTCTTGACACAGGTACTCCCTCGTGCCAAGCCTGGTTTCAGCACCGTCAGCTGTTTCCGGGTTGTGTCAAGCTCACTGAGACGCCTATGCTTGCCCCGTCGTGGTGCGGTCGGGTTAGCCAACTCCAGGGTGCCTCCAGTTTAGGAGCTTCCTATGTGGGCTGCGTGAACTGGTAGTCAAGGCTGGTTCTGTAGTGCCAATAGGCCCAGCTCCCCCTGTAGGACTGTTGGGGTTCGGTAACTGCGGCTGCCTCGCAGCCTAGCTGTTCTCTCCTCTCCTGTGGGCCTTCGGGTCCACCACCTGGTTCCAGCACCGTCAGCTGGTCCCAGGCCGAGCCTTTGGCTTAGGTGCCTCCTCCTGGGTATCCGAGTTCCGCCAACGTCAGGCGGTCCTTGGTAGTGCTTTTAAGCGCGGGCACCTACAGCTTAGTAACCGGGTTCCAGCACCACCAGCTGGTCCTCGGTCGTGCCATTGGCTCTTGCACACTGGGGCAACGCATCTGGGTTCCAGCACCGCCAGCTGGTTCTCGGCAGTGTTCTTGACACAGGTACTCCCTCGTGCCAAGCCTGGTTTCAGCACCGTCAGCTGTTTCCGGGTTGTGTCAAGCTCACTGTGTTCCAGCACCGTCAGCTGGTTCTCGGCAGTGTCTTTTGCTCTTGTACCTTCTGCTCCCCATCCTGGTTCCAGTACCGTCAGCTGGTTCCGGGCAGAGCCTTTGGCTTAGGTGCCTCCTTCTGGGTATCCAAGTTCCACCAACGTCAGGTGGTCCTTGGTAGTGCTTTCGGGCACAGGTACCTCCTGCTTAGTAACCGGGTTCCAGTAACGTCAGCTGGTCCTCGGTAGTTCCATTGGCTCTTGGACCTTCGGCTACCCATCCGGGTTCCAGTACCGTCAGCTGGTTCTCGGCAGTGTCTTTTGCTCTTGTACCTTCTGCTCCCCATCCTGGTTCCAGTACCGTCAGCTGGTTCCGGGCAGAGCCTTTGGCTTAGGTGCCTCCTTCTGGGTATCCGAGTTCCGCCAACGTCAGGCGGTCCTTGGTAGTGCTTTTTAGCATGGGTACCTCCTGCTTAGTAACCGGGTTCCAGTAACGTCAGCTGGTCCTCGGTAGTTCCATAGGCTCTTGAACCTTCGGGTAGCCATCCGAGTTCCAGTTCCATCAGCTGGTTCTTGGCATTTTCTCAGCCTTCTTGTACCTTCTGCTACATTTCCAAGTTGAAGACCCTAAAGTCGACGACCCGGAAGACCACCCCGATGACGACGACGACCCGGAAGACCACCCCGATGACGACGACGACGACGGCGGAGACGACGATGGCGGAGACGACGACGGCTGAGACGACGACGGCGGAGATGACGACACTGGAGACGACGACCCTGGAGACGACGACATGGAAGACCGAGAAGCAGAAGAACAAGAGGCTGCAGAACAAAGAGCAGAAGAACATTAAGCATAAGACTTAATATCAGAGCAAAAGATATTGTCTAAATTATATGCAGAAGAAGACTAAGCAGTGTATGGGGGTGAGTCCGTTCCTCCTCGTGGTGCCCCTGGATAAAGCCTGATGCTGCAGGCCAAACTGAACGCGGACAAATGTAACTTTTGTGACTGGCAGAACGGAAGGTGTAATCTTCCAACTTTTATAGATAACAACTACGGGAATGCCTGTCACAAATGAGAATATGATGAAGAAGTAGAATAGGAAGAATAATAACAGTGGAATAAAAAGAATATGTAGAATAGGAAGAATAATAATAGTTGAATAAAATGAATATGAAGAATGTAATCAAAAAAAAAAAAAAAAGGTAAAGGATGAAGAAGAAGATGAATAAGGTGAAGAAGAAGTTGATGTCAAAGATGCTGATGATGATGAAGATGAAAGTGTGGGAAAAGAAAAAAAAAAAAAGAAAAAAAAGAAGGGGAAGGGCGTGGAATAGTGAAACATCAATATCTGACAAAATAAAAAAAAAAATTTACATAGTCAATATCTTTGTCACTCCGAACGTCTTAAAAAAAAACATGCTATTCTATTTGATTGGGATAAACCTCTATGACTTTAATGTCTCCGCCACCTCCCCAAATACATCCGGCATTATTCTTAGTTGTTTTGAACCTACAAGGCAAGAAAGGGTTTATTTTAATTCCGATATTTTGGTCCCATTGACTTGCATTGGGATCGGGTATCGGTATCGGCGATATCCGATATTTTTTGAATATCGGCCGATCCTATCCGATACCGATACTTTCCGATATCGGAAGGTATCGCTCAACACTATCCACGACACAGACAGTGCCACTGCTTTCTACAATGCCACTCTCGCATCAGCTATTGACACAGTTGCCCCTCTCGTCCATGGCAGAGTGCAACGTGTCAATAGACAACCTTGGCACAATAACACCACTAAAAAACTCCGGCAAGTGTCCAGGGTGGCGGAGCGGCGTTGGAAAAAAACACACCTGCAAGATGACTTCACTGAATTCAAACAGGCAACACTCGCTTTTAAATGTGCTCTCACCTCTGCTAAACAGGTCTACTTCACAACTCTCATATCTTCTCTATCCTACAACCTCAAACAGTTATTCAAAACCTTTAACTCCCTTCTCCGTCCCCCACTGTCCCCTCCAACCTCCCTCATCTCTGCTGAGGACTTTGCCACACACTTTAAAAATAAGATCAACCAGACAAGGCAAGTCTTCATTGTCCAACCACCACAACCCCTTTGTATTCCAGACCAATGCCCAAACCCCATAACCTCCCTATCCAACATCACTGAAGGGGTGCTTAATTGTCTCCTCTCCAAATTGCACCTCACCACCTGTGCGCTCTTCCCCATCCAATCCCACCTCCTTACCAACCTCACCACCACACTTATTCCATCCCTAACCCACCTCTTCAACCTATCACTATCTTCTGGCACCTTCTCTTCTGCTTTCAAACATGCCACAATCATGCCTATCCTTAAAAAGCCAACCCTCGATCCAACTGCTATGTCCAGCTATCGCCCTATATCGCTGCTCCCATTCGCTTCCAAACTCCTGGAGCAGCACGTCCACTCTGAACTTTCCTCCCACCTCTCATCTAACTTGCTCTTTGAAAATCTACAATCTGGTTTCCTCCCCCATCACTCAACTGAGACAGCCCTGACCAAAATCACTAACGACCTACTTACCACCAAAGCTAATGGACAATACTCTGTACTCTTCCTTCTAGACCTGTCCTCTGCTTTCGACATGGTTGACCACTGCCTCTTAGTACAGATCCTCTCCTCCTTTTGCATCAAAGACCTTGCCCTATCCTGGATCTCCTCATACCTTTCCAACCGCACATTCAGCGTCTCCCACTCCCACACTACCTCCTCATCCCACCCTCTCTCTGTTGGAGTCCCCCAAGGCTCTGTTCTAGGACCCCTACTCTTCTCAATCTATACACTTGGCTTGGGCAACTCATAAAGTCCCATGGATTCCAGTACCACCTCTATGCTGATGACACTCAGATCTACCTCTCTGGCCCAGACGTCACTGCTCTGCTGTCCAGAATCCCAGAGAGCCTATCAGCCATATCCTCCTTCTTCTCCTCTCGCTTCCTCAAACTCAATGTGGACAAATCTGAACTCATCATCTTTCCTCCATCCCATAGATCTTCCTTACCTGACCTATCTATCGCAATCAATGACATCATGCTTTCCCCCGTACCGGAAGTCCGCTGCCTCAGAATAACCTTCGACTCTGCCCTGTCCTTCAAACCGCACATCAAAGCTCTTTCCACCTCCTGTCGCCTCCAGCTCAAAAATATCTCCAGAATCCGTCCTTTCCTCAACCGTCAATCTACTAAAATGCTTGTGCACGCCCTCATCATCTCCCGCCTTGACTACTGCAACATCCTTTTCTGCAGCCTCCCTGCTAACACCCTTGCACCTCTCCAGTCCATCCTTAACTCTGCTGCCCGACTAATTCATCTCTCTCCTCGCTACTCCTCTGCTTCCCCCTCTGCAAATCTCTTCACTGGCTCCCATTCCCTCAGCGTATCCAGTTCAAATGACTAATTCTGACCTACAAAGCCATCCACAACCTGTCTCCTCCATATATCTCTGAACTAATCTCCCGATATCTTCCCTCACGTGATCTCCGGTCCTCTCAAGACCTCCTTCTCTCCTCCACACTTATTCGCTCCTCATCCAACCGCCTCCAAGACTTCTCCCGAATATCCCCCATCCTCTGGAATTCTTTGCCCCAACACATCCGACTATCAAACACATTCGGATCCTTCAGACGGAACCTGAAAACCCATCTCTTCAGGAAAGCCTACAGCCTGCACTGACCCCGCTGCCTCCTCATCACTACCAAAGCTACCGCCTCACCAACACTGGAGCTCCTGCAACCCCCAACCTATTGTCTCCTTCCCCATAATCCTGTAGAATGTAAGCCCGCAAGGGCAGGGTCCTCGCCTCTCTGCATCAGTCTGTCATTGTTAGTTTGTTTACTGTAAGTGATATCTGTAACTTGTATGTAACCCCTTCTCATGTACAGCACCATGGAATCAATGGTGCTATATAAATAAATAAATAATAATAATAATAATAATAATAATACATAGCACTCTAAAGTGGCTGCTATATTATCTGCTTTTATACAGGCTAAGATATTCTCTCCTGATTGGCTATGCCAGTGCTCCCCAACTCCGGTTCGCAAGAGCCAACAACAGGTCAGGTATTCAGGATTTCCATAGTATTGCACAGGTGATGGAATTCTTGCCTTTCCAGGTAATGCAATTATTGCTTGGGCAATACTAAGGAAAACATGACCTGTTGGTGGCTATTGAGGACCGGAGTTGGGGAACACTGGGCTATGCTATACTATATGAAGTGATAGCTACAAGCGAAAGCCTGAGGCTACGTCATATTTCTCTGATGCAATCTTCTGCCTTGTGAGAAGAGGTAGCATGCATTTTTTTCTCTTGTGATTTAGGAAATTGAATTCCAAATGGTTCCAAATTGTCGAGACCTGCAAATTAAAAAAAAAAATTAAATTTGGTTTTCATTGAATCAATTCGCTAATCTCTAATTATAATTAGTTACTAATGTTATACCATATAATTAATAATGTAATAATTATTACTATAAAAGGTTATTCTCCTAAAGAAAGTGTTAGGACTTAAAAAAATTACAATATCTGGCTAGCTAATAGAATATTGGACTGGGTTAATTGAATATTAGTACATTTGGAGCTTTCTAATCATTTTATGCATTTCAGCAATTTTTATTATGATGTTGAAGATCTTTAGTGCTTATTTTGAGTGACTTCCATGAAAAAGAAAAATCCACAAGTGTTTTTCTCCCTGAAATCTCACTTAGAGTTTAAAGACTAATTCAGTACTTTAATTGTTGAATATGTGATATTATAACCTAAAGTAATGTGAAAGCAAAATATTTTTTTTCTAGCTGCCTCCAAGAGTTTTGACCAAGTAGCCAAATTAATAATATTTTCATTGCCAATAATATTTTCAGTTTACAAATCAATCCAAAGCATACCCACAGTCTATATATCCATTCAAAGGGAAAAATTCATAAGCCATTATGAATGATCTAAGGGATTTTCTTAGATCTCATCAACAAAACCCAGAAAATATCTATTTATGTTATTTTTATTTTCTACTAATAGAATTATCAATTGAATTCAGAGATAAAGATTTGTAAAACATTATTTCACAATTTTAGACTGACAACAAACAATACAGTATATTAAAGAATTTTGATTATTAATATTACAATTATTTTTACTGCTCTTTGTGAATTTTAGGGCTTTGGTTCTGAAATATTGGACAACTATATTTCTTTTTACTTTAAAAGTTAGGTAAATTACGTTTTGAGGCTTCTGTGGTCATCAGCAGCTTTCAATGATACTACAAGACTGTGCATATCGAGGATACTGCAAGACTGTGCATATTGAGTATTATGTATGCTTTTGCATTATATAGATAAAAGGTCTAACGAGTTATACGTTATCTTTGTAACTGACTCAATCATCTTTATTCCATCTCACTCAACCCCTATCACAATAAATGACATCACATTTTCCTCTGTATCAAAAGTATGCAGTCCCGTTGTACCCCTTTACTCTGTTCTGTCCTTCCAATCACACATCCAAGCTCTTACCATCTCCCGTCATCTCCAATTTAAAAATATTTCCATAATCTGGGCTCTCCTCAACACCAAATCATCTAAAATGTTAGAACATGAGTACATCATCTCCTAATTTGCCCACTGCATTATCTTCTTCTGTGGCTCCCAACTCACACTCTTACGCCCCTATAATCTATACAGCTATACATAACTCTGCTGTTGTATTAATCCACCTCTACACTGAATACTCCTCTACCTCCTTCATCTGACAATTCCTTCACTAACTTCCAGTTCCTCTATGATAGCATTTAAACCCCGTCCCAACATGTGCCGTACATATACTGCTAGAAAAAACATGAAAGCAGAGTAAAGCAGTTCCACAAAGCATAATAGTACTTTATTAAAGTTAATATTTTATTAATGCATAAATAGCCAGCAAGTAAATTTAATAATGTGCTGTCATAGCACATACAGAAAGGAAATATGGAGGAGACATACAGGTACACTGGTTTGTATAGTAGAAACTAATACATCCAGAGTAAGTTACATAGGAGCGGTAATCAAATGTAAACTAACATACAGAGATACATGAGAATAATTCTCCATATGCTCCTAATAAAACAGTATTTCCCACATGCTTACCCATATGTGAACGGATGGTTCCCCAATACACCCAGCATATACTGCTATGCAGGAGGTGCCTTCTCGCAAAGAGAAGTATACGTACGTATGTTGGCATGATCGCATGGCATCATGCTGAATGACACAGTGATCGGGTACGGGTATCAGCTGTATGTGACAGTGACATAGAGGGGCATCGCGCAGGGAGGGGGCTCCCTGCGCACTTCAATTAGGACAGCACAATGCGATCACTTTGTCCTGATGGTCTCCATGGAAATCCTTGGCTCCAAGATGTCCTGCAGGGGAGGTGGCTTGTGAGCGCCTGCTGAGAGCAGGTGCTGACATGCCTCCTTCCCTGCCTGTCAGATCCTGCCTGACAGAATAAAGCACTCTTACCAATTTTACCACATTTAAAAAATATGTCACGCAATAAAGTACAAGTGCAAGGTGACACAGACAGAGACTAATGGCAAAAAATGTAATAGTTAGAAACTTATACATTCAAAAATGATGGTGATAAAAATGAATTAACAAATAATGAAGCAACACTAGAAACATCACAAATAAAGTGCATGTGCAAAGGAATAGGGAGAGGGGAAGGGGATAAGGGAGTAAGGACCGGTCACAAAAATAATATATTCTCATCGGTGACATGGTGCGGGTGTCGGTGTCTTCAGGTTTCCCTGATGCGCATGAGTCAACATTTCCCCGAACCTCTCCTATCGGCGTCCCACACTAACCCCTTATAAACTCCCGTTACACATCTGGTGTCACCCCCTAATGAAGGAAAGGTTCCGAAATGCGCCTCATAGTGTGCCCCACACGGTAACCACAATACACCCAGGTAATCGATTGTTCCTACAGTATGCCTATGAATTTGGCTTAATATTCTTTGTTTATGGCTATTTGATGCTGCATCCTTTTTTATAATAGCTATTACTTCCTTCCCTATCTATTGTATATTGTACAAGTATATAGGATTTGCAGCACTTTTTTGCCCAATTAACGCATTGCACATACTGAGAATATATTACTTTTATGACCTTACTCTCTTATCCCCTTTTCCCTTCCCCCTCATTCCTTTGCACATGCACTTTATTTGTGATGTTTCAAGTGTTGCTTCATTATTTACTTATTCTTTATTTTATCACTATGATTTTTGAATGTATAGGTTTCTAACTATTACATTTTTTGCAGTTGCACTTGCACTTTATTGTGTGACATATATTATTTATTATTGATTTTAGTAATTGCTGAGTTTTGCACACCTACAACATATTCACTCATTGTTATCAAAATTAGTGTTCCTTGCCACATTATATGATTGGTCTTTGTTTCCCCTCCCCCTCCCTCTTTTCTTTCCTTTGCTCATCACTTATGCACAATGTGTATATTAATTTGTTACAGATAACACCTGGTGCATTGGTTCTTAATTGATCAATTTTTAATATTTTTTTTTATTTATTTGTAATATTGATTATTACCATTTGGTGTAATTATGTGTTATTTTGTTGTCCTTGCGGGCACCTTGTTTTGTTTGTAGTGCTACATTTTACAAATATAGCACAAAAAGAGGATTCAGAGATCTTTGTGCAATTACATACCAAGCAACCACCCCCCTATTGGGATGGGCAGGCAGTGAGTGGTTGGATCATTGGTATTTTTGCACCTGTGTTTCCGCCATCTTACCTACATGGGTCTACTGCATCCTGATGCATTTGTTTGGAGGCCTGGGCAGGTAAGCATTTCTGCATTTTGGTAGTGTTTTTTTGAATTTTTGGAGGATCTCTAAATCTTCTTGTTGTGCTATATTTGTTTAGCGTAGGATAAGCAAGTGTGAGGACCCTTGAGGCAGGTTGCAAGCTTGCTTATTTTGGCCAAAATATTAACTAATACCTCACATATTCGGTCTTGGAAACTGTGGTGTCTGTTCACATGGGATGCGTCTGGATAGCGCTGGGCAGCCAGCCTGATCTAATAGTATGGCCGTAACTAATAGGCTGTTAACCTGGATGCAGTGCATTTTCATTGTGTGAAAAGCGCCACATACAAGTCTTCTTTGAGCAATTACATACCAAGCAACCACCCCCACATTGGGGTTGGTAGGCTGTGAGTGTTTGTCGGTATTTTTGCACCGCGTCACCCCCATCTTAACTACATGGGTCTACTGCATCCTAATAATGCATTTGTTTAGAGGCTTTGGCAGGTAAGCATCTCTGCCTTTTACTAGTGCTACATTTTACCCTCACTAATAAAGGTATTTTAGCCTTAATTTTTATTGTCCTATTATTTCTTGATAATTGTTCGATGTCCTCCTATGGTCCTAGACTGTGCCCCAAAAGTAGTTTTCAACCACATATGGAGTATCGGTGAAATCAGTAGAAATTGCTCAACAAACTTTGCCCTTGTAAAAATGTAATGACCATAGGTCCATATAAGATCCAGTGAGTCTCAAAACGAGACAGAGACAGAAATGACAACACTCCCTTTAATGGAATAGAAGTTAAGGAGAAATTCAATATTGTATGAAAACAGCCTGAGGTTCCCCTATTATTTACAATCATTCAGCTAGGGCTGAAATCAATGTGCCAATCCAAAAGTTCCCGCTTTAAGTGTTTTACACTGAGGGTTTTTTAGAAGATATTTAGCTAACAAAAGGTCAAACTAGGTACTAAGAAAACAGGTGTAAATCAGATGAGATGGTATTTTGGAAACCGCCTGGGATGGCACACTAAGTATAAATTGATCAAAACCCACAATACAATACTTATAGATATAACAGGAGTTCTTAAACACTTAATCTGGAGATACCCGGGTATCTATTATTATGGTACCGTTAACCTGAGGGAAGTCTCTACTCAGGCATATAACTTGCATTGGCTGCAGCAACTCCAAAGATATTCGGCGGCAAAACCGCTACAGAAAAACAAAGCTCTATGTCTTGTCAGCCGATGCTGAGCCCACACATCGGTGACTTACAGTTCAGTAGCCTCAGGATATGGTACGGTCTAGCACTTCAATGGGGCTTGACCGGGTACCTCTCAATACAGAAGGTACAGGATACCGTCTCTCCTCCAGCAGTCACTCACTAATTCCCTGAATGCAACCCGCCTGGGTCTGCACAGGATTAATGCCTTCTGTTGCTTTGCTGCTCAGCACAGCAGGGATCCACAGAGCTCCAAAGTCACACAGCTCTCAAAGTTAACTCCCTCACAAACACACTGGTAGCAAACAGTTCTTACAGAGTTCAGACTCCATAATTCTTATCTCATGCCTCATGGTGAGTCTCACATGGCAGTCTCTCTGCTACTCACAGCATCACCTCTCAGCATCCTATACAGCAGAAACTGGACCCCACCCCCCTGCACACATACTTTCCTATACATATATGCTAGCCACCTTAGGGAGAGACCCAAGTTGGGCTAAATGTAGCGGGACGAAAGAGACCGAAAAGCCCTCTACTTAAAGGAAATACATAGTGGATGCTTTCCTGAAACGGAAAGTACTTGCAAGCAGCATAATACAAAGAATAGCAGGTTTACCCAGAATCCTTTGCAGTAGGCGGAGCTATGCAAATCATCTCTTTCCACCCCAGTCTAATCCACAGCGCTTGGAACCGCCAAGCGTGCAATGCTGCAGATTAGTTTCTAAATTTACACAGCCAGGTTGTGGCCCCCCCGATCGCCCCCCCCAGCCCTCCGATCTGTGGTCCGCTCCCCTTCGTCCTGTGCTCCGCTCCCCCGTCCTCCTGTCCGCTCCCCCCGTGCTCCAATCCCACCCCCGTGCTCCAATCCAACCCCCCACACTCCGATCCACCCCCCGCACTCCGATCCACCCCCCCGCACTGCGATCCACCCTCCCACACTGTGATCCACCCCCCCGCACTGCGATCCACCCCCCCGTGCTCCAATCCACCCCCCGTGTTCCGATCCACCTCCCCATGCTCCGATCCACCCCCTGTGCTCCCCTCCCCACCCCATCATACTTACCGAGCCTCCCGGGGTCCGTCCGTCTTCTTTCCTTGGCGCCGCCATCTTCCAAAATGGCGGGCGCATGCGCAGTGCGACCGCCGAATCTGCGTGCCGGCAGATTCGTTTCAAGTGCATTTTGATCACTGTGATAAAACCTCACAGTGATCAAAATACAAAAAATACTAAATGACCCCCCCCCCCCTTTGTCACCCCCATAGGTAGGGACAATAATAAAATAAATAAATTTTTTTTTTCTTCCACTAAGGTTGGGGTTAGGGTTAGGGTTAGGGTTAGGGTTTCGGTATGTGCACACGTATTCTGGTCCTCTGCAGATTTTTCCGCAGCGGATTTGATAAATCCGCAGTGCTAAACCGCTGTGGATTTATCGCGGATTTACCGCGGTTTTTCTGCGCATTTCACTGCCGTTTTACAACTGCGGTTTACTATTGGAGCAGTTGTAAAACCGCTGCGGAATCCACAGAAAGAAGTGACATGCTGCGGAATGTAAACCCCTGCGTTTCCGTGCAGTTTTTCTGCAGCATGTGTACAGCGATTTTTGTTTCCCATAGGTTTACATTGAACTGTAAACTCATGGGAAACTGCTGCGGTTCCGCAGCGTTTTCCGCAGCGTGTGCACATACCTTTAGAATTAGGCTATGTGTACACGGCGCGGATTTGGCTGCGGATCCGCAGCGGATTGGCCGCTGCGGATTCGCAGCAGTGTTCCATCAGGTTTACAGTACCAAGTAAACCTATGGAAAACCAAATCCGCTGTGCCCATGGTGCGGAAAATACAGCGCGGAAACGCTGCGTTGTATTTTCCGCAGCATGTCAATTCTTTGTGCGGATTCCGCAGCGTTTTACACCTCTTCCTCAATAGGAATCCGCAGGTGAAATCCGCACAAAAACACTGGAAATCCGCGGTAAATGCACAGGTAAAATGCAGTGCCTTTTACCCACGGATTTTTCAAAAATGGTGCGGAAAAATCTCACACGAATCCGCAACGTGGGCACATAGCCTTACGGTTAGGGTTGGAATTAGGGTTGTTGTTAGGGTTGTGATTAGGGTTATGGCTACAGTTGGGATAAGGGTTAGGGGTGTGTTGGGGTTAGTGTTGGAGGTAGAATTGAGGGGTTTCCACTGTTACGGCACATCAGGGGTCTCCAAACGCAACATGGCGCCACCATTGATTCCAGCCAATCTTGTATTCAAAAAGTCAAATGGTGCTCCCTCACTTCCGAGCCTCGACGTGCGCCCAAACAGTGTTTTATGCATGTAAAGAAGCTGCGGAGACACCATCACGTGTTTCTCGACGCAAGCAGTGAATAGCCAGGCCTTTCCCCGGGAAGGAACAACCACGGGAAGGGCAGCATCCTATGAAGGAAAGCCACCTATGCCAAGCATGGTATCCATCCACAGACAGCTATTTCGGGGTTTTTGCCCCTCATCAGTGTGGAGTAGGAATCTGGCTATTAGGAGCAGTGCCTAGTAAAAAGGCTATAAAGGCACAGATGATTGGCCTCGGGGAGACCAAAACATCCAACACCGCGGAGACACCATCACGTGTTTCTCAACGCAGTGATTCCAGAACACTGCCCCCATCCCTTATGGGAAATATGCAGATGCATGTAAAGAAGCTGCGGAGACACCATCACGTGTTTCTCGACGCAAGCAGTGAATAGCCAGGCCTTTCCCCGGGAAGGAACAACCACGGGAAGGGCAGCATCCTATGAAGGAAAGCCACCTATGCCAAGCATGGTATCCATCCACAGACAGCTGTTTCGGGGTTTTTGCCCCTCATCAGTGTGGAGTAGGAATCTGGCTATTAGGAGCAGTGCCTAGTAAAAAGGCTATAAAGGCACAGATGATTGGCCTTGGGGAGACCAAAACATCCAACACCGCGGAGACACCATCACGTATTTCTCAACGCAGTGATTCCAGAACACTGCCCCCATCCCTTATGGGAAATATGCAGATGCATGTAAAGAAGCTGCGGAGACACCATCACGTGTTTCTCGACGCAAGCAGTGAATAGCCAGGCCTTTCCCCGGGAAGGAACAACCACGGGAAGGGCAGCATCCTATGAAGGAAAGCCACCTATGCCAAGCATGGTATCCATCCACAGACAGCTGTTTCGGGGTTTTTGCCCCTCATCAGTGTGGAGTAGGAATCTGGCTATTAGGAGCAGTGCCTAGTAAAAAGGCTATAAAGGCACAGATGATTGGCCTCGGGGAGACCAAAACATCCAACACCGCGGAGACACCATCACGTGTTTCTCAACGCAGTGATTCCAGAACACTGCCCCCATCCCTTATGGGAAATATGCAGATGCATGTAATGAAGCTGCGGAGACACCATCACGTGTTTCTCGACGCAAGCAGTGAATAGCCAGGCCTTTCCCCGGGAAGGAACAACCACGGGAAGGGCAGCATCCTATGAAGGAAAGCCACCTATGCCAAGCATGGTATCCATCCACAGACAGCTGTTTCGGGGTTTTTGCCCCTCATCAGTGTGGAGTAGGAATCTGGCTATTAGGAGCAGTGCCTAGTAAAAAGGCTATAAAGGCACAGATGATTGGCCTCGGGGAGACCAAAACATCCAACACCGCGGAGACACCATCACGTGTTTCTCAACGCAGTGATTCCAGAACACTGCCCCCATCCCTTATGGGAAATATGCAGATGCATGTAAAGAAGCTGCGGAGACACCATCACGTGTTTCTCGACGCAAGCAGTGAATAGCCAGGCCTTTCCCCGGGAAGGAACAGCCACGGGAAGGGCAGCATCCTATGAAGGAAAGCCACCTATGCCAAGCATGGTATCCATCCACAGACAGCTGTTTCGGGGTTTTTGCCCCTCATCAGTGTGGAGTAGGAATCTGGCTATTAGGAGCAGTGCCTAGTAAAAAGGCTATAAAGGCACAGATGATTGGCCTCGGGGAGACCAAAACATCCAACATCGCGGAGACACCATCACGTGTTTCTCAACGCAGTGATTCCAGAACACTGCCCCCATCCCTTATGGGAAATATGCAGATGCATGTAAAGAAGCTGCGGAGACACCATCACGTGTTTCTCGACGCAAGCAGTGAATAGCCAGGCCTTTCCCCGGGAAGGAACAACCACGGGAAGGGCAGCATCCTATGAAGGAAAGCCACCTATGCCAAGCATGGTATCCATCCACAGACAGCTGTTTCGGGGTTTTTGCCCCTCATCAGTGTGGAGTAGGAATCTGTGTTGGGGTTAGTGTTGGAGGTAGAATTGAGGGGTTTCCACTGTTACGGCACATCAGGGGTCTCCAAACGCAACATGGCGCCACCATTGATTCCAGCCAATCTTGTATTCAAAAAGTCAAATGGTGCTCCCTCACTTCCGAGCCTCGACGTGCGCCCAAACAGTGTTTTACCCCCACATATGGGGTACCAGCGTACTCAGGATAAAACTGCGCAACAATTATTGGGGTCCAATTTCTCCTGTTACCCTTGTGAAAATAAAAAATTGCTTGCTAAAACATCATTTTTGAGGAAAGAAAAATGATTTTTTATTTTCACGGCTCTGCGTTGTAAACATATGTGAAGCACTTGGGGGTTCAAAGTGCTCACCACATATCTAGATAAGTTCCTTGGGGAGTCTAGTTTCCAAAATGGGGTCACTTGTGGGGGGTTTCTACTGTTTAGCCACATCAGGGTCTCTGCAAACGCAACAAGAAGCCCACAGAGCATTCAATCAAAGTCTGCATTTCAAAACGTCACTACTTCAATTCCGAGCCCCGGCATGTGCCAAAACAGTGGTTTATCCCCACATATGGGGTATCACCGTACTCAGAAGAAACTGGACAACAACTATTGGGGTCAAATTTCTCCTGTTACCCTTGGGAAAATTAAAAAATTCTGGGCAAAAAAATTATTTTTGAGGAAAGAAAACATATTTATTATTTTCACTGCTCTGCGTTATAAACTTCTGTGAAGCACTTGGGGGTTCAAAGTGCTCACCACACATCTAGATAAGTTCCCTTCGGGGTCTAGTTTCTAAAATGGGGTCACTTGTGGGGAGTTTCTACTGTTTAGGCACATCAGGGGCTCTGCAAACGCAACGTGACGCCCGCAGAGCATTCCATCAAAGTCTGCATTTCAAAACATCACTACTTCCCTTCCAAACCCCGACGTGTGCCCAAACAGTGGTTTACCCCCACATATGGGGCATCAGCGTACTCAGGAGAAACCGGACAACAACTTTTGGGGTCAAATTTCTCCTGTTACCCTTGGGAAAATAAAAAATTGCGGGCTAAAAAATCATTTTTGAGAAAAGAATTTTTTTTTTTTTCATGGTCCTGTGTTATAAACTTCTGTGAAGCACTTGGGGGTTCAAAGTGCTCACCACACATCTAGATTAGTTCCTTTGGGGGTCTAGTTTCCAAAATAGGGTCATTTGTGGGGGATCTGCAATGTTTAGGCACACAGGGGCTCTCCAAACCTGACATGGTGTCCGCTAATGATTGGATCTAATTTTCCATTTAAAAAGTCAAATGGCGTGCCTTCCCTTCCGAGCCCTGCCGTGCGCCCAAACAGTGGTTTACCCCCACATATGGGGTATCAGCGTACTCAGGACAAACTGGACAACAAAATTTCGGGTCCAATTTCTCCTAATACCCTTGGCAAAATAGGAAATTCCAGGCTAAAAAATAATTTTTAAGGAATAAAAAATTATTTTTTATTTTCATGGTTCTGCGTTATAAACTTCTGTGAAGCACCTGGGGGTTTAAAGTGCTCAATATGCATCTAGATAAGTTCCTTGGGGGGTCTAGTTTCCAAAATGGGGTCACTTGTGGGGGAGCTCCAATGTTTAGGCCCACAGGGGCTCTCCAAACGTGACATGGTGTCCGCTAACGATGGAGATAATTTTTCATTCAAAAAGTCAAATGGCGCTCCTTCCCTTCCGAACCTTACCATGTGCCCAAATAGTGGTTTACCCCCACATGTGAGGTATTGTTGTACTCGGGAGAAATTGCCCAACAAATTTTAGGATCCATTTTATCCTGTTGCCCATGTGAAAATGAAAAAATTGAGGCTAAAAGAATTTTTTTGTGAAAAAAAGTACTTTTTCATTTTTATGGATCAATTTGTGAAGCACCTGAGGGTTTAAAGTGCTCACTATGCATCTAGATAAGTTCCTTGGGGTGTCTAGTTTCCAAAATGGGGTCACTTGTGGGGGAGCTCCAACTTTTAGGCACACGGGGGCTCTCCAAACGCGACATGGTGTTCGCTAAAGAGTGGAGCCAATTTTTCATTCAAAAAGTCAAATGGCGCTCCTTCCCTTCCAAGCCCTGCCGTGCGCCCAAACAGTGGTTTACCCCCACATATGAGGTAAAGCGTACTCAGGACAAATTGGACAAAAAATTTCGTGGTTCAGTTTCTCCTTTTACCATTGGGAAAATAAAAAAATTGTTGCTAAAATATCATTTTTGTGACTAAAAAGTTAAATGTTCATTTCTTCCTTCCATGTTGCTTCTGCTGCTGTGAAGCACCTGAAGGGTTAATAAACTTCTTGAATGTGGTTTTGTGCACCTTGAGGGGTGCAGTTTTTAGTATGGTGTCACTTTTGGGTGTTTTCAGCCATATAGACCCCTCAAACTGACTTCAAATGTGAGGTGGTCCCTAAAAAAATGGTTTTGTAAATTTCGTTGTAAAAATGAGAAATCACTGGTCAAATTTTAACCCTTATAACTTCCTAGCAAAAAAAATTTTGTTTCCAAAATTGTGCTGATGTAAAGTAGACATTTGGGTAATGTTATTTATTAACTATTTTGTGTCACATAACTCTCTGGTTTAACAGAATAAAAATTCAAAATGTGAAAATTGTGAAATTTTTAAAATTTTTACCAAATTTCCGTTTTTATCACAAATAAACGCAGAATTTATTGACCTAAATTTACCACTAACATGAAGCCCAATATGTCACGAAAAAACAATCTCAGAACCGCTAGGATCCGTTGAAGCGTTCCTGAGTTATTACCTCATAAAGGGACACTGGTCAGAATTGCAAAAAACGGCCAGGTCATTAAGGTCAAAATAGGCTGGGTCATGAAGGGGTTAACCTAACTTGCTGCAGGCAGCACCCCATCCGGGGTCATCATGTGGCCCAAGTACTTAATCTGGCTCTGGAACAGTTGACTTTTTTTGGCTTAATTTTCAGGCCGTAGCGACTGAGCTGCTGGAGAAATTGACTTAACTTCTCAAAATTGACTTCAAATGAGGTCCCGAACACAACAATGTCATCTAGGTATATCAGGACTGATTCAAAATTCAGATCACCTAAGCAATGTTCCATCAGGCATTGGAAGGCTCCTGGAGTGTTAGTGAGTCCGAAGCGCATTCGGTTGAATTTATAGAGCCCCATTGGTCAGACAAATGCCATCTCGGCCTGATCTTTATCAGCCATTGGTACCTGCCAGTAGCCACTTGCCAAATCCAACATAGAGAAATACTTGGCCAGACGCAAGGCTGACAGGGATTCTTGAATACGAGGTAAAGGATTTGCATCCTGCACCTTGTGGGCATTCAATTTTTGACAGTCTTCACAAAATCAAAGGGTCCCATCTTTCTTTCAGACGAAGACTATGGGAGCCACCCAGGGGCTCTGGCTCTCTGGGATCACTTGATTGTCAAGCATACTGGTCACCATGTCCTTCACCTCTTGATAGTTCACCGAGAGATTTGTTGATATCGTTCTCTAATGGGAGAGGTATCCCCAGTAGGAATCTCATGCTCAATCAAGCGAGCACATCTGAAGTCCTCTCTATGTCATAAAAAGGTCTCTTGGTAATCCCACAAAACTCTCTCCAACTGCTCCAGCTGCTCGGAGGTCAGATTCTCCCGATCCACTCATCTGATCCATGATCACACGACCATTCCATTCTTCAGTAGGGGGCTCAGTCTGGCCTACATCGACTGCAAACGTTCAGCATCACTATTGATCTGGGTGCAGTTCAAATATTGCCTTGTCAGGCACCTTCTCCGCTGGCACAAACAGTAAAGCCAGAATGGTCCCAGAGGGAATTGTAACAGCCTCATCTACTGTAAAATGATGCACCCGTCTATTGTTCACAATTGCCAGAGACCGGGCCACGTGTGCCTTGGCAAATGAGAACTTCTTTGTTTCTGGCTCGAGTAGTACTTCAAGCCCATTCAATCTCTGCACAGCCCCCATAGGCAGCATTAAGAGTTCCTCTTGTATAGGTGCCAGCAAGATCATGGTCCGCGATGGCACTCGAACCAGGCCCACCCGGCCCCCTGGGATCGCACTCTTCAGCAGGTTGCAGCTCAGCACTAGACAGTGTAACAATCTCTGTGTGGATCAGTGGCTTGTAGCACGGGTTCAGTATCGGGGTCCCTCACTGGCATACATCTGGTGATTCAAGTCTCACAGCTTATTCATTCCGAGTGTCATCTCCATCCCTCTTCTAGGGGGGTAGTCTACCAGCACTATCCCTTTCTGACCCAGCTCCTGGCCAAACATCTTCAGCTGCATCCACATTATCTCCTTAACCATCAGTTGACCAATTGTTAGTGGTGGTAAGTCGTATCACTCGGCCATCTTCAGGAACCACTAGTTGACTGAAGTATCTCTCATACACTTCTAAGGGCATTATGGTACATTCAGATACCGTGTCGAACAAGCTTCTCATTTTCCACCCAAACTCTGCTTCCAACACTGGACTGCTGCTGCTTGCCCTCTTATGGCAGCAGAGAGGCATGGTAGTTTAAAGCCGGTGAAGGAGCCTCTGGGGCAGCAGGCCTCTGGCAATAATGAGAGATGTGTCCCGCCATTCATGCTTCCAGCAGGTGACTGTTCCTCATGGACAAGGACTTGACTCATTCAGGGAGGGCGACCTGGCCGCCTGTGGAACCACCAATCCAGGAAACATGTCAGATGGCCCCTCTGTGGAGTAGAGACGGGCTCAGCTCAAAGTTTAGACATCTCCAGCATCACCTCCTTCAGCTCGGCACAGAGAGCTTGTACCATGTTTACAAGTCCTTCTCCCCGACACTGACGACCGATTTCTCTCTAGCTGTGTACTGTTCACTGACCCTTCGGCCACCAGGACAGTCTCCTGCTCCCTTTCCACCATGGCTTGATAAATGTGCCAGAAGGATAATTCCAGTGCAGACCGGGCAATCTCCATCAATTTGTCTCGGAGAAGTCTATTGGCTAACCCAGTGATTAATTGATCCCGGAGCAAGCTGTCTATTTCTCGAAATGCCCCCATAGCCCCTGGGTCTAGTCGCTTCACCTTATTCAAAGTCTCTTGTATGATATTAGAGTACTGCGTCAGGCACTTACATTCCTTTTGGGGGTGATTAAAGAACAGGGACTGAAGCTAGGCCACACGATCTAGGCCCATTGAACGCCCCTTTAACAATTCCAAAATCTTTGATTCCGGACGTACCATCAACATTCGCCTAGCATCACCCTCTAGTGCATTTAATGCCAGCTTGGCGTGTAACACAGGGGCCAGATTACACATACGCAGAATACTCCGCACTCTCTATGCCGAATCCTGCAATGCCATGTTACGCCCATCGTATTTCGGCATGTGCTGGAGTAAAGCTCCTAGCGGCAAATACTCTCCCGAAGGTGCAGCGGCTGCCAAGGGATCTGCGACCAGTGAGAGGGAGCTGCTGGTGCAGTGGGGTCATTTTTTCCTCACCTCCATCCATGACAAACACTGGATCCTGCAGACTACACCAAAAATGTAATGACCAGAGGTACAAATGAGATCCAGTGAGTCACAAGAGAGAGAGATACAGAAATAACAAAGCTCCCTTTAATGGAATAGTAGCTGAAGAGAAATTCAATATTGTATGAAAACAGCCTGAGGTTCCCCTATTATTTACAATCATTCACCTAGAGCTG
This sequence comes from Ranitomeya imitator, assembly GCF_032444005.1. Lineage (NCBI taxonomy): Eukaryota > Metazoa > Chordata > Amphibia > Anura > Dendrobatidae > Ranitomeya > Ranitomeya imitator. The sequence continues at coordinate 69,269,426 of NC_091285.1, forward strand.
AAATCAATGTGCCAATCCCAAAGTTCCTGCTTTAGGTGTATTACACTGAGGTAAATTAGAAGAAATTTACCTAACAAAAGGTCAAACAAGGTACTAAGAAAACAGGTGTAAATCGGATGAGGTGGTATTATGGGACCCTCTAGGATGGCACACTGAGCATAAATTGTTCAAAACCCAAAATACAATACCTATAGATATAATAGGAGCTCTTAAACACTTAATCTGGGGATACCCGGGTATCTATTATTACAATACCATTAACCTGAGGCAAGTCTGTGCTCAGGCATATAACCTGCACTGGCTGCAGCTAGTCCCAAGGTCTTTGATGCCAAAACAGCTACAGAAAAAAAAAGCTCCGTGTCTGGTCAGCCGATGCCAAGCTCACACACCAGGGACTTACAGTTCAGTAGCAGCAGGATCCGGTACAGGCTAGCACTTCAATGGGGGCTTGTCCGGGTACCTCTGAATATGGATGTAGAGGATACCGTCTCTCCTCCAGCAGTCTCTCCTCCAGCAGATCATTGTCTTCTGTTGCTTTGCAGCTCAGCACAGCAGGGATTCACAAAGCTCCAAAGTCACACAGCTCTCAAAGTTAACTCCCTCACGAACACACTGGTAGCAATCAGTTCTTACAGAGTCCAGACTCCTCAATTCTTATCAGCTGCCTTACGGTGAGTCTCACATGGCATTCTCTCTGCTTCTCACAACATCACCTCTCAGCATCCTATAGAGCAGACACTAGACCCCAACTCCCTTGCACACACACTTTCCCGGGCTTTTTATTTCAGCTCAGACATGCAGCAGCAGCAGAGTCTTTATGCTCTCCTGATGTTATCACAATTCATCCTCTTACAAAAATACAAAAATTGTAGCTAAAAAAATTTTTTGTGGGAAAACGCTCAACACAAATCTATATAAGTTCCCTAAGGGGTCTAGTTTCCAAAAATGGCATCACTTGTGGGGGGTTTCCACTGTTTAGGCACATCAGGGGCTCTCCAAATGCGACATGGCAACTGCTAATTATTGGCGCTCCTTTGCTTCCTAGCCCTTCCGTGCACCCAAACAGTTGTTTTCCTGAACGTATTGAGTATCTACACACTTAGGAGAAATGGCACAACAAATTGTATTCAGCAATTTCTCTTGTTACCCTTATGAAAATGCAAAATTTGGAGCTAAAAAAGATTAATCTGGGAAAAATATGATTTTTTTATGTCCACGGCCTAATGTTATAAACTTCTGTGAAGTACCTGTGGGTTTAAGGTGCTCAATACACATAGATAACTTCCCTAAAGGGTCTAGTTTCCAAAATGGTGTCACTTGTATGGGGTTTCCACTGTTTAGGCACATCAGGGGCTCTCCAAATGTGAAATGGCAACACTAATTATTTCAGCATATTTTACATTCAAAAAGTCATATGGCGTTCCTTTCCTTCCAAGCCCTGCAGTGCACACAAACAGTTGTTTTCCTCCACATGTTGGGTATCTGCGCACTTAGGAGAACTGACACAACAAACTGTAAGGAGCAATTTCTCTTGTTACCTTTGTGAAAATCTTAAATTTTGGAGCTAAAAAAGATTTATCAGGGAAAAATGTGATTTTTTTAATTTTCACGGCGTAACGTTATTAACTTCTGTGAAGCACCTGTGGGGTCAAGGTGCTCAATACACATCTAGATAAGTTCCCTAAGGGGTCTAGCTTCCAAAATGGTGTCACTTGTGGGGGTTTCTTTTGATTAGGCACATCAGGGGCTCTTCAAACATGACATGGCTTCCGCTAATTATGCCAGCAAATTTTACATTCAAAAAGTGAAATGGTGCTCCTTCCCTTCTGAGCCCTGCCGTGTGCCCAACAGTAGATTTCCCCCACATATGGGGTATCGGCATGCTCAGGAGAAATTGCACAAAATGCATGGTCCATTTTCTCCTGTTACCCTAGTAAAAGTAAAAAAAAATAGGTCTAAATGAAAATTTTTGTGAAAAGTAAATGTTTATTTTTTTCTTCCACATTCCAAATATTCCTGTGAAGCACCTGAAGGGTTAATAAACTTTGTTAATGTGTTTTTGTACGGTGTTCATTTTAGGACATGGTCACAAATCAAAGTCAAACATCAGAAATACTCTGTCTGATACCTCATTCTGATACCTCATTCTGATACTTGAGTCTGATACCTGAGTCGGATACCTGAGTCTGATACCTGAGTCTGATACTTGACTCTGATACCTGACTCTGATACCTGACTCTGATACCTGACTCTGATACCTGACTCTGATACCTGACTCTGATACTTGACTCTGATACTTGACTCTGATACCTGACTCTGATACCTGACTCTGATACCTGACTCTGATACCTGACTCTGATACCTGACTCTGATACCTGACTCTGATACTTGACTCTGATACATGAAATTAGTAAAATTAGTAAAATTAGCTAAAATTAAGTACCTGGGATCACTTGAGCTTGTGGTGCAATGGTAAGGCCGACGGCTGTAGTGTCTAGACGCAGGATCCGTTTTTTTTCCGCCGGATCGGTTTTATTTCTCTGCCGGATCCGTTTTTTTACGCCGGATCCGATTTTTTTTTACGTCGGACCTGTTTTTCTACGCCGGATCCGTGTGTTTTTACGCTGGATCCGTTTTTTTCGCCGGATCCGTTTTTTTTTTGCCTGATCTGGGTTTTTTTTCCGCCGGATCCGTTTTTCTTCCGCCGGATCCGTTTTCTTCGCCGGATCCGTTTTTTTACGCCAAATCCGTTTTTCGCCGGATCTGTTTTTTTTACGCCATATCCATTTTTTTTACGCCGGATCCGTTTTTTTTTTTACACCGGATCCGTTTTTTTTACACCGGATTTTTTTTTTTGCCAGATCCGTTTTTTTTCACCTGATCCATTTTTTTTACGCCGAATCTGTTTTTTTTCGCCTGATCCATTTTTTCTTCCGGATCCGTTTTTTTTTTTATGCCTGATCAGTTTCTTTTTCCGCCGGACCCGTTTTTCTTCCGCCAGATCCGTTTTCTTCGCCAGATCCGTTTTTTTTACGCCAAATCCGGTTTTTTTTGCACCGGATCCGTTTTTTTCTGCCAGATGTTTTTTTACGCCATATCCATTTTTTTTACGCCGGATCCGGTTTTTTTTTTTTTACACCGGATCCGTTTTTTTTACACCGGATTTTTTTTTTTTGCCAGATCCGTTTTTTTTCACCTGATCCATTTTTTTTTACGCCGAATCTGTTTTTTTTTGCCTGATCCATTTTTTCTTCCGGATGTTTTTTTTACGCCATATCCATTTTTTTACACCGGATCCGTTTTTTCTACACTGGATCGGTTTTTTTTTACAGCGGATTTTTTTTTCCGCCGGATCCGTTTTTTTTCGCCTGATCCATTTTTTTTACGCCGAATCCGTTTTTTTCGCCTGATCCATTTTTTTCTTCCAGATCCGTTTTTTTTTTACGCCTGATCAGTTTTTTTTTTTTTTTGCCAGATCCGTTTTTTTTCACCTGATCCATTTTTTTTACGCCGAATCTGTTTTTTTTCGCCTGATCCATTTTTTCTTCCGGATCCGTTTTTTTACGCCTGATCAGTTTATTTTTCCGCCGGACCCGTTTTTCTTCCGCCGGATCCGTTTTCTTCGCCAGATCCGTTTTTTTTACGCCGAATCCGTTTTTTTTCGCCGGATCCGTTTTTTTCTGCCGGATGTTTTTTTACGCCATATCCATTTTTTTTTACGTCGGATCCGTTTTTTTTTTTTTTTACGCCAAATCCGGTTTTTTTGCACCGGATCCATTTTTTTCTGCCGGATCTGTTTTTTTTACGCCATATCCATTTTTTTACACCGGATCCGTTTTTTCTACACTGGATCCGTTTTTTTTACAGCGGATTTTTTTTTCCGCCGGATCCGTTTTTTTTCGCCTGATCCATTTTTTTTACGCCGAATCCGTTTTTTTCGCCTGATCCATTTTTTTCTTCCAGATCCGTTTTTTTTACGCCTGATCAGTTTATTTTTTGCGCCGGATCCGTTTTTTTACGCCGGATCCGTTTTTCTTCAAAAACGGATCCGGCGGAAAAAACGGATCCGGTGTAAAAAAAAAACAGATCCGGCGGAAAAATAAACGGATCAGGCGTAAAAAAAAAAACGGATCCGGAAGAAAAAAAATGGATCCGGTGAAAAAAACGGATTCGGCGAAAAAAAACGGATCCGGCGAATAAAAACGGGGTCGGCAAAAAAAACCAGATCTGGCAAAAAAAACGGATCCCGTGTAAAAAAAACGGATCCGGGGTTAAAAAAAACAGATCCGGCGTAATAAAATGGATATGGCGTTAAAAAAAACATCCAGCAGAAAAAAACCGATCCGGCGAAAAAAACGGATCTGGCGTAAAAAAACGGATCCGGCAAAAAAAAAATGGATCTGGCAGAAAAAAAACGGATCTGGCGAAAAAAAACGGATCAGGCAGAAAAAAAACGGAGCCGGCAGACAAAAACGGATTCGGCGGACAAAAACGGATCCGGAATAAAAAACGGATCCTGAGGAAAAAAAACGGATCCTGCAGAAAAAAACGGATCTGGCGGAAAAAAAAAACGGATCCGGCCGACAAAAACGGATCCAGCAAAAAAATAAAACCGATCCGGCGGAAAAAAAAAGGATCGGTGGAAAAAACGGATCCTGCGTCTAGAGGCTACAGCTGTCGGCATTACCATTGCACCACAAGCTCAAGTGATCCCAGGTGCTAATTTTACTAATTTTACTAATTTCATGTATCAGAATCAAGTATCAGACTCAGGTATCGGAGTCAAGTATCAGAGTCAAGTATCAGAGTCAAGTATCAGAGTCAGGTATCAAAGTCAAGTATCAGAGTCAGGTATCAAAGTCAAGTATCAGAGTCAGGTATCAAAGTCAAGTATCAGAGTCAAGTATCAGAGTCAGGTATCAGAGTCAAGTATCAAAGTCAGGTATCAAAGTCAAGTATCAGAGTCAGGTATCAGAGTCAAGTATCAGAGTCAGGTATCAAAGTCAAGTATCAGAGTCAGGTATCAAAGTCAAGTATCAGAGTCAGGTATCAAAGTCAAGTATCAGAGTCAAGTATCAGAGTCAGGTATCAGAGTCAAGTATCAGAGTCAAGTATCAAAGTCAAGTATCAGATTCAAGTATCAGAGTCAAGTATCAGAATGAGGTATCAGACAGAGTATTTCTGATGTTTGACTTTGATTTGTGACTTTGATATGTGAAAGTCAGGTATCAGAATCAAGTATCAGAATGAGGTATCAGACAGAGTATTTCTGATGTTATTTCTGATGTTTGACTTTGATTTGTGACCATGTCCTAAAATGAACACCGTACGTTAATGTGTTTTTGAGTACTCTGAGGGGTGCAGTTTATAGAATGCAGTCATTATTTCAGTATTTTCTCTCATATAGACCCTTCAAAGTCACTTCAAATGTTAGATTGTCCTTAAATAAAATGGGTTTGCAAATTTTGTTGTAAAACTAAGAAATCACTGGTCAACTTTTAACTCTTATAACTTCCTAACAAAAAAATTATGTTTCCAAAATTGGGCTGATGTAAAGTAGACATGTGGTAAATGTTATTTACTTATTATTTTGTGCAATAGGACTCTCTGATTTAAGGGCATAAAAATAAAAAATGTGAAAATTGCAAAATTTTCTAAACTTTCGCCAAATTTCCATTTTTTCACAAATAAACGCAAGTCTTATCAAATAAATTTTACCACTATCATAAAGTACAATATGCCACAAAACTTCATTCTGAGAATCACCAGGATCCGCTGAAGCGTTCCAGAGTTATGACCTCATAAAGTGACAGGTTTAAATTAACTCTTCGTGAGGTGCATCTTTGGCACTCCCAAGTTCAGGCGCAATGCGCCTGACATGCATAGGTTATAAAACCACCTATAATATCTAATTATCTCAACTTCAGGACTTTAAATATAATCAGTGACCTTCATAAGGATGTATTAAAAGAGAGTACGCAAAAACAGATGCAAAAAAAAAAACATTTAATAATCATATAAAGACACAGATGATTGGCCTCGGGGAGACCAAAACATCCAACACCACGGAGACACCATCACGTGTTTCTCAACGCAGTGATTCCAGAACAGTGCCCCCATGCCTTATGGGAAATATGCAGATGCATGTAAAGAAGCTGCGGAGACACCATCACGTGTTTCTCGACGCAAGCAGTGAATAGCCAGGCCTTTCCCCGGGAAGGAACAACCACGGGAAGGGCAGCATCCTATGAAGGAAAGCCACCAATGCCAAGCATGGTATCCGTCCACAGACAGCTGTTTCGGGGTTTTTGCCCCTCATCAGTGTGGAGTAGGAATCTGGCTATTAGGAGCAGTGCCTAGTAAAAAGGCTATAAAGACACAGATGATTGGCTTCGGGGAGACCAAAACATCCAACACCGCGGAGACACCATCACGTGTTTCTCAACGCAGTGATTCCAGAACACTGCCCCCATCCCTTATGGGAAATATGCAGATGCATGTAAAGAAGCTGCGGAGACACCATCACGTGTTTCTCGACGCAAGCAGTGAATAGCCAGGCCTTTCCCCGGGAAGGAACAACCACTGGCTATTCACTGCTTGCGTCGAGAAACACGTGATGGTGTCTCCGCAGCTTCTTTACATGCATCTGCATATTTCCCATAAGGGATGGGGGCAGTGTTCTGGAATCACTGCATTGAGAAACACGTGATGGCGTCTCCGCGGTGTTGGATGTTTTGGTCTCCCCGAGGCCAATCATCTGTGTCTTTATAGCCTTTTTACTAGGCACTGCTCCTAATAGCCAGATTCCTACTCCACACTGATGAGGGGCAAAAACCCCGAAACAGCTGTCTGTGGATGGATACCATGCTTGGCATAGGTGGCTTTCCTTCATAGGATGCTGCCCTTCCCGTGGTTGTTCCTTCCCGGGGAAAGGCCTGGCTAATCACTGCTTGCGTCGAGAAACACGTGATGGTGTCTCCGCAGCTTCTTTACATGCATCTGCATATTTCCCATAAGGGATGGGGGCAGTGTTCTGGAATCACTGCATTGAAAAACACGTGATGGTGTCTCCGTGGTGTTGGATGTTTTGGTCTCCCCGAGGCCAATCATCTGTGTCTTTATAGCCTTTTTACTAGGCACTGCTCCTAATAGCCAGATTCCTACTCCACACTGATGAGGGGCAAAAACCCCGAAACAGCTGTCTGTGGATGGATACCATGCTTGGCATAGGTGGCTTTCCTTCATAGGATGCTGCCCTTCCCGTGGTTGTTCCTTCCCGGGGAAAGGCCTGGCTATTCACTGCTTGCGTCGAGAAACACGTGATGGTGTCTCCGCAGCTTCTTTACATGCATCTGCATATTTCCCATAAGGGATGGGGGCAGTGTTCTGGAATCACTGCATTGAAAAACACGTGATGGTGTCTCCGTGGTGTTGGATGTTTTGGTCTCCCCGAGGCCAATCATCTGTGTCTTTATAGCCTTTTTACTAGGCACTGCTCCTAATATAGTAACGAAAAAGAAAATCCAGCTCACCATAGTAACAGTTCAACTCGGAGCACGGAAACGCTGTGTCAAGGCGTGGGGAATCCAAAAAGCAAAAAAAGAATATCCAGCTCAACGAGACAGTGAAAAGTAAAAACTTGGTACTTTATTCACTTCATGTAGAAGCAGAGGATAAAAACATCAGCACAATAAGGATAATAACACTATCTATCTACGCGTTTCAGGTGGCAAAGATATCATGATTAAGGGTGCTTTGCCACCTGAAACGCGTAGATAGATAGTGTTCTTATCCTTATTGTGCTGATGTTTTTATCCTCTGCTTCTACATGAAGTGAATAAAGTACCAAGTTTTTACTTTTCACTGTCTCGTTGAGCTGGATATTCTTTTTTTGCTTTCTGCTCCTAATAGCCAGATTCCTACTCCTCACTGATGAGGGGCAAAAACCCCGAAACAGCTGTCTGTGGATGGATACCATGCTTGGCATAGGTGGTTTTCCTCCATAGGATGCTGCCCTTCCCGTGGTTGTTCCTTCCTAGGGAAAGGCCTGGCTATTCACTGCTTGCGTCGAGAAACACGTGATGGTGTCTCCGCAGCTTCTTATCATAAACACATTAAAAAAGTATCATATTTCTCAACTACCGCCAAATAACCTTTCATTTTCATTACATAACTTTTACTAAACATCAAACTTAGGAAAAAAAACTTATTGGTAATGCAGTAAAATGCTTCTTGATTACTGTTCACTCAGATTAAGAGGTTACATGTTCAGCAGAAGAAACACAATAACACTTAGGCGGGCAAATCATATTTGCATGAGATAGGCAGATAGCATTGTGAAATATTTAGCATTTAAAATTTGACACCATTTTGCCACCAGTTTCAACGGTGCATGTGGTGCATGCATTAGCCAATGTTTTCAGGTAGATTGTTCTACTCAGTGGTTCCAGTTGATTGCCAAGGTAAATGACTTGTGAATTGATAACAACCACATTCAAAATCGCAAAGAAGTTGACCATTGGCCAGTGCTTGGTGTTTTGGCTAACAGTGCAAGTGACTTCTTGCTCCACTTGGTCTTATTGCCTTTACCCAAATAATAGGTGTTATCAGTATCTTGTTCATCTGTATCAGTCTCCTAATCATCCTGCTCTGTTCCTGAATCACTTTTAGATTCTTCACCCTCATCTTGAGATGAAATGTCACTCTCTTCCCCTAAATGTTCACTCAGTGTGTGGTCTCACTCATCATCATTTAACAGCTGATTCTTTATTCACTGTCAATCTCTGGGCTTAATTGGAGGCAATTAATTTATTTACATACTCTAATACATTGATATATGTATTTCATTATATAGAACAAGCAATCACATGATCATAGCTTCAAGTTCCTTAAGAACACCAAAAGCAAATGCAAAAAAATAAATTTCTTAAAAATTAAAAAAAGCATAACCCTTTTGTGGCATCCTAGTACCCGTTCTACTGCTGCTCAATGAGACAGTTGTCGTGTGGCTGTGCCATTACGGCCTCCTAAATGAATTAAAAGCAAGACCACATTAAATGCAAACTGTACCTGAAGAATTTCTGAATCACTCCCATGGTGCCAGAAAGAGCAAGCGCAGATAAAGGTTGACCAGGTCCGGACATAGACATTTCAAGTCCAACCTCCACACTGCCTAAGCAGCACCACAGATGAAGGGTGAGACATGCTTAAACACAGGTGCACAATCAAACAAAGACAGAGACATCTGTGTCTATGCCTATCTCACCCATCATAAGTGGTGCTGGTTAGGCAGTGTGGAGGTTGAACCTGAAATGTCTATGTCCGGACCTGCTGAACCTTTATCTGCACTTGCTCTTTCTGGCCCCATGGGAGTGATTCAGAAATGCTTCAGGTACAGTTTGCATTTAATATGGTTTTGCTTTTAATTCATTTAGGAGGCTGTAATGGCACAGTGAATATAAAAAACGTAGAGTAGGACTGCCCCATTATGAGAATGGCTTAGCGTGACGGGGTGGCCCAAAGAATTGATCAATTGTTTGCTAAATGTCTCATTTTGAAATGCATTTAGAAATCAATATGTGCATGTGCACTTTATGTGTTGCATTCTGACCATAAGCAGCGCTGGCTTCTCCCCTTTTTTATTCAGAATTCATTTTGTTAAATTTTAAAATTAGTAGAACTCCTACACTGTTAAAGCCTAAGTACTACGTGCAAGGCATAGCACAAATTTTAAGGAGGGATTGCAATACACTGTGGAAGACACATACAGGATGGCTTCCGAATATTTTTTTTCTAGTGTAACACCCCAGGTAACCGGTTGTTACAGTGGCATTGATTTCCTCACGGGGAGAGTGATGTCATGCTTGGAAGCGAGGAAGGATCCCTTTAACAGGTATTCAGCACATACAACACAGTTCTGATTCCAGGCCAGAAGGGAGAGCTCTACACCCAACTTCAGGGGAGCTGCTCTCACTGGTCAGGAGGAGGAGTCAGTTGATAGGCAGTTGCTACGCAGTTGGGGAGAGTTTGACAGTTGGTGAGAGGAGAGCAAGGATTGAGGAAGGAAAGCTGGGGCTGTGCAGACGAGTGATTCTGCAGCTCCTGGGTAGGAAAAAGATATCAGAGCAACTTGTAAAGAGACTGAAAGGAGGAAGGAGCAAAGATTAAGTGAAGAGCTGGAGAGAGAAGCTGAGACTGGGCTTCCTGCACGCTGAGCGCAGACACCGGTAGTCAGAAGACCGAGGTTGTGCAGTACTTTAAAGCTCACAGCAGAAATTGACGGACAGCTGGACTTCAAGTTACCCGTCCACCATTAGCACCCGAGGAAACAGTAACAGATAGAGCCCGGGTCCTGATAGAGATCCTGCAAACAGGCTTGAGTTACCTGTCGAACGGGTTAGTATCCTACCTAAAGAGACAGAGAGAGAATGTGAAGACCTTGTGTGAGGCCTAAGACAGCAAGGGACTACAACAACACAGCACTAGAAGGAAGGCTTCCAACTCCAACTGGTTAGGGGGATTCCTGAGACATTTCCAAGCCAGCCGGACCACCACCAGCACCTGTGATCTGGTACCCTGGACTGTGGCTGCCTGAATCATACAGTAAAGAGGTAAATAGACTGCAATCCTGTGTCCTACATTTCTTTCTACACCACCTACCACCTGTCCCTTCTAGGCCGGGAGCCCTGGGGACCCAGCTTCACCTGTGGGAAGCCATACCATCCCAGCTGCAGTAACATCACCCCAGCGGACCCCTATAAGCTGCATTGGTCATCCCTGACCAAATACCACAGGTGGCATCACAAACTTTTATTATTCACCAATCTCTTTAACCCTGCTGTTCTGTTCGGGTCATAGTGACCCCAACAAGACTTTTTGCGGCCCTGTAGATTTTTTTCTGTAAGTCTCTAAAACTTGAGACTCCTTGACTTTTCCTCATTTGGGGGGACCTACCTATGAGTATTTTTTTTTTTTCGTTTACATTTTGCTACACGCAAAAAGTTACACTTGTTGTGTTCGGGTCATAGTGACCCGACATCGTTTTTTACAGCTGTGAGGCCATATTTTCAGTGAAATAAAGGAGTTATAACCTCAGTTGGGTCTATTTATTGCATCTACTATTGTATATCAATTGATTTATTTCCTAAATTATTTCAATAGGGTCGTACACGCGCTCTACCGGGGGTATGCATTTAGATCTGCGCACCATAAAAATGGCTTTATATTGAATATTTTTGGTGCGCAGTCTATTCTAAAATGTAGAGTGCATCCAGAGAGATCACTAGGTGTGCACTACACGTGTATATTATGCGCAGAACGGACTGCTCAGAACGCGCTGTCTAAGATGTTTTTTTTGTAAAGCTGAGCTGTAAAGTCTTGCAAATAATTTTTTTTTGCTAAGTAAGTCTGTCTTCCTGGCTTATCTGCTTGTTTTCAGAAGGGTTCTTATCTTCTCTGCTCTTATCAGTACACATATGCTAGCCCAGACATGTTACCTTTCAGTTTCTTTGGAGAGCAGCTGTGTACATACCTCTGTTCACTGGTACAGTCACTGGTTAGGCCTTATATTGAGAACAGAAAAGTTACACCAAGAACAGAAGCAGCAGCAGGCCTGGTACAAAGCATCCATCAACATGCCAAGGACAGTGAAGCCATGTCCTCCACAAGCGCTTCTACCCCCCATGGCCTCTTCCGGCATCAAAAGAAAAAGATGCAGCTATTGCCCTTCTACTTGTGACAACAAGACGAGTATAACATGTTCTGGCTGTAAAACATTTCTATGCAAAAATCATGTGTATTGTTTTTCATGCAAGAATCCGTAAATTTATATGATCATGTAAATATATTCACATTGTAATGTTTATTATCTTTAATTTTTTATCACAAACATGTTCACAAACAGTCTAGTAAGCAAAAAGTATAAAAAAATGGAGTTAGAGTGTCTAAAATCAAGGTTTAATAAGCCGGGTCATAGTGACCCGGAACACTACAAGTGTATAGTAAATGCGAACAAAACAGCAGGGTTAAAGACTTTTCCCTTAACATGGGTGCCGAGGGCCACGGACCAGGTCACTGCCGCCGTGACACCTCCCGTTAAGTACCGGACCCAGTACTGGGTACCTCACAGCCCTGGCGGGTGTTCCACTAGCACCTTAAAAAGATTGTACAAAGAGACAGAATTTGTCACTGAGTTCAAGGAAAGAAGCTATTGTGTTGTGGACTGTGGAAGATATTTATGTGACCAGAAAGAACACTTATTTCCATCAGATGATATTGACATGAGGCAATGAGAAATAGATGGGAAAAAGCAAGAACTTGACTTGAATGAAACTAAAACTGTTGACATGCTGAGTGAAGTCTACTGTATGTGGAAAGTGAAGATCTTACCACTATTGCTGTAATAAAAGTTTAATAAACACCCCAAAGCATCCACATTCACTGTAGTTAGTGAAGAGCAGAGGGTCAGAGCAGTTTAGTTAAAGAGAATGACTGTCAGCACTGCAGCACACCAGCCCTGGAAGAGGAGGATCGCTGTACGCAGGAAGTAACATAACATAGTAACATAACATAGTTAGTAAGGCCGAGAAAAGACATTTGTCCATCCAGTTCAGCCTATATTCCATCATAATAAATCCCCAGATCTACGTCCTTCTACAGAACCTAATAATTGTATGATACAATATTGTTCTGCTCCAGGAAGACATCCAGGCCTCTCTTGAACCCCTCAACTGAGTTCGCCATCACCACCTCCTCAGGCAAGCAATTCCAGATTCTCACTGCCCTAACAGTAAAGAATCCTCTTCTATGTTGGTGGAAAAACCTTCTCTCCTCCAGACGAAAAGAATGCCCCCTTGTGCCCGTCACCTTCCTTGGTATAAACAAATCCTCAGCGAAATATTTGTATTGTCCCCTTATATACTTATACATGGTTATTAGATCGCCCCTCAGTCATCTTTTTTCTAGACTAAATAATCCTAATTTCGCTAATCTATCTAGGTATTGTAGTTCTCCCATCCCCTTTATTAATTTTGTTGCCCTCCTTTGTACTCTCTCTAGTTCCATTATATCCTTCCTGAGCACCGGTGCCCAAAACTGGACACAGTACTCCATGTGATTTGTACAGTGCGTGGTAAATTAGTGTCCTCGGCCATTTTCTCAGAGACTCATGTCCAGAGAAAGATTATTAAAAACAGTGGGACTCCTACACTGCTAAAGCCTATGAACTTAGTGCAATGCCTTGCACACATGTAAAGGAGGGATTACAATACATCCTGGAAGAGATGTAGAGGATGGCCTAAGAAATATATTTTTGCAATTTTAAAAAGAGGTGGACTCTTCAACCCCCTCCCACAGCTGGCACAATTTTCCCTGGCCCACAGCCTTGGCCTCTTTGTGCACTATTGGCATCATGTCCACTTAATTGGCCATAACCGCACACCTTGTGCGCATTAAATTAGGTATTCAGCTAACAGCAGTATTAATACAGACTAGAAAAGAGTACATTTAGCCCTGATAGTGAATTTTGGTTTTAAGTTTCTGCAGCAAGGACTGTAAGACTATATAACCTGATTATAGGTCTGTGATGCACTACTATCACTTCTCCAGCAGTTATCCCTACACTATTTATATTGAATAGAAAAGATGGAGCCCTGAAAAGGACTATTTGGTTATACATATATGCTAGCCACCTTAGGGAGAGACCCAAGTTGGGCTAAATGTAGCGGGACGAAAGAGACCGAAAAGCCCTCTACTTAAAGGAAATACATAGTGGATGCTTTCCTGAAACGGAAAGTACTTGCAAGCAGCATAATACAAAGAATAGCAGGTTTACCCAGAATCCTTTGCAGTAGGCGGAGCTATGAAACTAATCCGCAGCATTGCACGCTTGGCGGTTCCAAGCACTGTGGATTAGACTGGGGTGGAAAGAGATGATTTGCATAGCTCCACCTACTGCAAAGGATTCTGGGTAAACCTGCTATTCTTTGTATTATGCTTCTTGTAAGTACTTTCCGTTTCAGGAAAGCATCCACTATGTATTTGGTTCTAGTTTTCATCAGGAAGGACTGAAAGGCAATATAAACCCTTACTATAGACATTTAATGCAAGCTTTTCCGCCTTCAGCAGTTATCTTTACTCTCTTTCTTGGGTACAGTGTGCTGAACATCGCGTCACTGGGTCTTATATATACCCATTGATGTCATGCAGACAGCCAATCACAGTAATGCCAGTAGCCAACATGTTTAAGGCATTACAATGATTGGCAGGCAACCTCCTAGTTGCTGAGAAACAGTCGCAAAATATGTGTGGTGGGGACTCAAGCATGGTGCTCGAACACCAGAGATACTCGATCAAGTATCGATCGAAAGCCAAATCAGAATCATATCCAATGTATGTAACCAATTACTAAAATGCAGTGTTTTGTTACTTTTTGAAATGTTAGTAAACATATTTGAAAAAGAATCATATCCAAAAGGAAAAGAACTTCATTTCCAAAGAGCTGTTTTTGAATTCTTGCTCCTCATTATTTGAATGTAGGAGACTTGTTGATTAGTTAAAAGGTCTTCAATGTCCTACTGTTTTATATTTGTAGATGTTCGATGTAATCTATTCTGTAGAATTAAAAAAGTACAATAACCGGTTGTAATTTATTAGGTTACAATAATATTAGGTTAGTAGGTTACAATAATACAATCCGAAATCATGGTGCATTTTAAGAACACCTTCAAAAGAATTTTTTATTTCCTAAAACATTTCCTGAAGCTGTTTTAGAAAAAAATTTCCCTGATGAGTTTTTTGATTTTCTTTTTTTGCTCTTTAGATTGTACAGTGCCTATTTTGCATTGGATTCCACCAGGAGCTACTTGAAAGAAGTGACATGCACTCCCTTTTTTCCCACCAGGTGTTTATCTAAACCTGATATAGAAGAAAATGCGCAAAAGAAAGAACCTATGAACAGCAGGGTGATTTCACAATAGAAATTAAAGAAAGAATGATTCATACAATTTTAAAGCAATTTTTCAGATTTTTTAAGGTGACTTACTTTAAAAACTCCTATAAAACCCATTGTGTGCATAAACCCTAAGACGATAGTCAATGCAATCCGAGTGATAAGTCTTCAAAATCTATTTTTTCAGCCTTATTTACACAAACCAAGGATTTTTAGAACTATAATGGTTGGTAAAGGACTCATGACTTTCCATATAACTCTTTTCCCCATATCGAAGTTGATACGTGATAACCTCACAGATATGAGATGTTGAAAGTTTAATGCTAAGATATGACACTTAAGTCTGTTTTAAGCCATGAGATGATTTCATGAGCAAGGATATCATTTTCAAGCAACCACCAATCATTGGTTTCTCAAACAAATTATATTGCTAATATTAATTCTTTCAAGAACATGCTGCTGACAGTATTTGATTTCTTCTCATACCAGTCAACCCTAAAATATGTTGGTGGCCTACAATCAAATAGTTTAATATGTGTCCTTATGGAGTTTAATTTCATGCATGGAACCCTTTTGGATACAATCTTTTGTGCTTTTCCTCCTATCTTTGAAAACAATAGATATAATTTGTTGAAAGAACAGTAATGCCATTCATATTTAACAATAGTAAAATGATGAAGAACATATGGCTGCTGTTAAAGAGATTAAAGCTAGACTTCAAGAGGACCTGCTTTCTCCATGTGCCCTGAGCTCCTTTTAAATACTGTCACATTTCGGCTAGTGAGGTCATCACTAACAATAGGCTTAGATGAAAAGTAAAGTGCAGACTGCATAACTTACGTTTTAATATGTTAATAGCTGGAGGGAAGTCTTACCATGGTTAAATGATTAAACCAATAATAATACCTAACACTATTACCTACAGGATAAAACACCAAGTCTATATGGGCAACATAGCTTGTCAAACAAGTATATCTTTTCCTTGTAGACAATGTTATTCTACTGTAGATAGATAGATTAAAATTTTAGAAAACTAGAGTGATAAACAACTGTACTCAGCCAGTGGTGTAATCCAACAAATTGTTTCTATAAGTGTCTTGGATTAAAAAATAACAAAGGTGCATAGGACAAATAACACTAAAAATCGTGGATTGCACAAAGATCCGTGGGGCAATACAAACCCTTTAATGTACAAATGATCTATTTCTTAGACCCAATATTGCATAGCCTGCATTTATTTGTTGCCTCGTTATGTGAGGTCTATGATGGGTCAGACTTCAGTACCTGATCTTTACTTAGTTAGTGCATATTCCACACAATAAACATAGTTCAAACACTCATTAACCAGGTTATATCAATAATGATTTCGTACAGGAATGAACATTATGCCAACTGTAATAAGTGTTACTATTGTCTGTGATAGATCCTCATCAATAAAGCTGGGTCCGTGCAACCCTCTCTTAAGGCCAAACGTCCATTAGGAGCAATATACAGCTTGTAGCCAAATGTCCATTAGGACCATTATGTAGCCTTTTCAAGCATCAACAATGTCAGCAGTAATATATCCCTAGGTGATACCCGATTAGTGCACCATATATCTTTCCTAGTGCATCTTAAGGGTGTACTGGTCTCACCTTACTCCTTAGGGTTGGATGTGATTCACACACGATGCGTAATCGGCATACATATAATTAGAAAGATCTCACCCGCATGGATGTCGTTCTATAAAACGGCTTCTGTTCCAATATTAGCGGTAGATACTCTCCCCCTTTGTGCAATCCACGATTTTTAGTGTTGTTGGTCCTATGCACCTTGCACTTTTTGGTATTGATTGCCAAGATGCTTAGTGATAAACAACTCCAGTTTATTTTTTCTATATCTGTTCTACTTGAATTACAAATTTGATTAAGTTTACAGATACATATATAGAGGTAAAAGAAGAACAACAGTATATTAAAGGGGTTTCTCCTACTTTAACCCCTTTCTGCCATTAGACGTACTATTCCGTCCATGTGGGGTGGGCTTTACTTCCCATGGACGGAATAGTACGTCATAGCCGATCGGCCGCGCTCACGGGGGGAGCGCGGCCGATCGCGGCCGGGTGTCAGCTGCTTATCGCAGCTGACATCCGGCACTATGTGCCAGGAGCGGTCACGGACCGCCCCCGACACATTAACCCCTGGCACACCGCGATCAAACATGATCGCGATGTGCCGGCGGTGCAGGGAAGCATCGCGCAGGGAGGGGGCTCCCTGCGGGCTTCCCTGAGCCCCCCGCAGCAACGCGATGTGATCGCGTTGCTCCGGGGGTCTCCCACCTCCCTCCCTGCATCAAGTCCCGGATCCAATATGGCCGCGGATCCGGGTCCTGCAGGGAGGGAGGTGGCTTACCAAGTGCCTGCTCAGTGCAGGCACTTGGTAACGCTGCACTGCTCTCAGACAGATCGGTGATCTGTCAGAGTGCTGTGCACACTGTCAGATCACCGATCTGTATTGTCCCCCCCCCCCTGGGACAAAGTAAAAAAGTAAAAAAAAATTTTTTTACAAGTGTGTAAAAAAAAAAAAAAAAAATCCTAAATAATGAAAAAAAATAAAAATATTATTCCCATAAATACATTTCTTTATCTAAATAATAAAAAAAACCAATAAAAGTACACATATTTAGTATCGCCGCGTCCGTAACGACCCGACCTATAAAACTGGCCCACTAGTTAACCCCTTCAGTAAACACCGTAAGAAAAAAAAAAAAAAAACGAGGCAAAAAACAACGCTTTGTTATCATACCGCCGAACAAAAAGTGGAATAACACGCGATCAAAAAGACAGATATAAATAACCAGGATACCGCTGAAAGCGTCATCTTGTCCCGCAAAAAATGAGCTGCCATACAGCAACATCAGCAAAAAAATAAAAAAGTTATAGTCCTCAGAATAAAGCGATGCAAAAATAATTATTTTTTCTATAAAATAGTTTTTATCGTATAAAAGCGCCAAAACATAAAAAAATGATATAAATGAGGTGTCGCTGTAATCGTACTGACCCGAAGAATAAAACGGCTTTATCAATTTTACCAAACGCGGAACGGTATAAACGCCTCCCCCAAAAGAAATTCATGAATAGCTGGTTTTTGGTAATTATGCCTCACAAAAATCGGAATAAAAGGCGATCAAAAAATGTCACGTGACCGAAAGTGTTACCAATAAAACATCAACTCGTCCCGCAAAAAACAAGACCTCACATGACTCTGTGGACTCAAATATGGAAAAATTATAGCTCTCAAAATGTGGTAACGCAAAAAATATTTTTTGCAATAGAAAGCGTCTTTCAGTGAGTGACGGCTGCCAATCATAAAAATCCGCTAAAAAACCTGCTATAAAAGTAAATCAAACCCCCCTTCATTACCCCCTTAGTTGGGGAAAAGTAAAAAAAATTTAAAAAATGTATTTATTTCCATTTTCCCATTAGAGTTAGGGCTAGGGCTAGGGTTAGGGTTAGGGTTAGGGCTAGGGCTAGGGTTAGGGTTAGGGCTAGGGTTAGGGCTAGGGTTAGGGCTGAGGTTAGGGCTAGGGTTAGGGTTAGGGCTAGGGTTAGGGTTAGGGCTAGGGTTAGGGTTAGGGCTAGGGTTAGGGCTAGGGTTAGGGCTAGGGTTAGGGCTAGGGCTAGGGTTAGGGCTAGGGTTATGGTTAGGGCTAGGGTTAAGGCTACAGTTAGGGTTAAGGCTACAGTTAGGGTTAAGGCTACAGTTAGGGTTAAGGCTACAGTTAGGGTTAGGGTTTGGATTACATTTGCGGTTGGGAATAGGGTTGGGATTAGGGTTAGGGGTGTGTCAGGGTTAGAGGTGTGGTTAGGGTTACCGTTGGAATTAGAGTTAGGGGTGTGTTTGGATTAGGGTTTCAGTTATAATTGGGGGGTTTCCACTGTTTAGACACATCAGGGGCTCTCCAAACGCAACATGGCGTCCGATCTCAATTCCAGCCAATTCTGTGTTGAAAAAGTAAAACAGTGCTCCTTCCCTTCCGAGCTCTCCCGTGTGCCCAAACAGGAGTTTACCCCAATATATGGGGTATCAGCATACTCAGGACAAATAGGACAACAACTTTTATGGTCCAAGTTCTCCTGTTACCCTTAGGAAAATACAAAATTGGGGGCTAAAAGATAAGTTTTGTGGGAAAAAAAAGATTTTTTTAATTTTCACGGCTCTGCGTTATAAACTGTAGTGAAATACGTGTGGGCTCAAAGTTCTCACAACACATCTAGATAAGTTCATGGGGGGGTCTAGTTTCCAATATGGGGTCACTTGTTGGGGGTTTCTACTGTTTAGGTACATCAGGGGCTCTGCAAACGCAATGTGACGCCTGCAGACCATTCCATCTAAGTCTGCATTCCAAATGGCGCTCCTTCCCTTCCGAGCCCTCCCATGCGCCCAAACGGTGGTTCCCCTCCACATATGGGGCATCAGCGCACTCAGGACAAATTGGACAACAAATTTTGGGTCCAATTTCTCCTGTTACCCTCGAGAAAATACAAAACTGGGGGCTAAAAAATAATTTTGGGGGGAATTTTTATTTTTATTTTCATGGCTCTGCGTTAGAAACTGTAGTGAAACACTTGGGGGCTCAAAGTTCTCACAACACATCTAGATAAGTTCCTTGTGGGGTCTAGTTTCCAATATGGGGTCACTTATGGGGGGTTTCTACTGTTTAGGTACATTAGGGGCCCTGCAAACGCAATGTGACGCCTGCAGACCATTCCATCTAAGTCTGTATTTCAAATGGCGCTCCTTCCCTTCCGAGCCTTCCCATGCGCCCAAACGGTGGTTCCCCCCCACATATGGGGTATCAGCGCACTCAGGACAAATTGCACAACAAATTTTGGGGTCCAATTTCTCCTGTTCCCCTCGGGAAAATACAAAACTGGGGGCTAAAAAATAATATTTGTGGGAAAAAAAATTTGTTTTATTTTTACGGCTCTGCATTATAAACTTCTGTGAAGCTCTTGGTGGGTCAAAGTGCTCACAACACATCTAGATAAGTTCCTTAGGGGGTCTACTTTCCAAAATGGTGTCACTTGTGGGGGGTTTCAATGTTTAGGCACATCAGTGGCTCTCCAAACGCAACATGGCGTCTCATCTCAATTCTTGTGAATTTTGCATTGAAAAGTCAAACGGCGCTCCTTCCCTTCCGAGCTCTCCCATGCGCCCAAACAGTGGTTTACCCCCACATATGGGGTATCAGCATACTGAGGACAAATTGTACAACAACTTTTTCGTTCCAATTTCTTCTCTTACCATTGGGAAAATAAAAAATTGGGGGCGAAAAGATCATTTTTTTTTCACAAAAATGATTTTTTATTTTTACGGTTCTGCATTATAAAGTTCTGTGAAGCACTTGGTAGGTCAAAGTGCTCACCATACCTCTAGATAAGTTCCTTAGGGGGTCTACTTTCCAAAATGGTGTCACTTGTGGGGGGTTTCAATGCTTAGGCACATCAGTGGCTCTTCAAACGCAACATGGCGTCCCATCTCAATTCCTGTCAATTTTGCATTGAAAGGTCAAACGGCACTCCTTCCCTTCCGAGGTCTCCCATGCGCCCAAACAGTGGTTTACCCCCACATATGGGGTATCAGAGTACTCAGGACAAATTGTGCAACAACTTTTTGGTTCCAAATTCTTCTCTTACCATTGGGAAAATAAAAAATTGGGGGCGAAAAGATCATTTTTTTTACAAAAAATATTTTTTATTTTTACGGTTCTGCATTATAAACTTCTGTGAAGCACTTGGTGGGTCAAAGTGCTCACCACACCTCTAGATCAGTTCCTTAGGGGGTCTACTTTCCAAAATGGTGTCACTTGTGGGGGGTTTCAATGTTTAGGCACATCAGTGGCTCTCCAAACGCAACATGGCGTCCCATCTCACTTCCAGTCAATTTTGCATTAAAAAGTCAAATGGCGCTCCTTCGCTTCCAAGCTCTGTCATGCGCCCAAACAGTGGTTTACCTCCACTTATGTGGTATCAGCGTACTCAGGACAAATTGTACAACAAGGTTTGGGGTCCATTTTCTCCTGCAACTCTTGGCAAAATAAAACAAATTGGAGCTGAAGTAAATTTTTTGTGAAAAAAAGTAAAATGTTAATTTTTATTTAAACATTCCAAAAATTCCTGTGAAACACCTGAAGGGTTAATAAACTTCTTGAATGTGGTTTTGAGAACCTTGAGGGGTGCAGTTTTTAGAATGGTGTCACACTTGGGTATTTTCTATCATATAGACCCCTCAAAATGACTTCAAATGAGATGTGGCCCCTAAAATAAAATGGTGTTGTAAAAATGAGAAATTGCTGGTCAACTTTTAACCCTTATAACTCCCTAACAAAAAAAAATTTTGGTTCCAAAATTGTGCTGATGTAAAGTAGACATGTGGGAAATGTTACTTATTAAGTATTTTGTGTGACATATCTCTGTGATTTAATTGCATAAAAATTCAAAGTTGGAAAATTGCAAAATTTTCAAAATTTTCGCCATATTTCCGTTTTTTTCACAAATAATCTCAAGTAATATCTAAGAAATTTTACCACTATCATGAAGTACAATATGTCACGAGAAAACATTGTCAGAATCACCGGGATCCGTTGAAGCGTTCCAGAGTTATAACCTCATAAAGGGACAGTGGTCAGAATTGTAAAAATTGGCCCGGTCCATAACGTGCAAACCACCCTTGGGGGTAAAGGGGTTAATAACTACTCCCTGTGGTACAATGCAACAAAATCCTCCAAGACTCAATACTGTTTCCTTAGCTGTTCTCAAGCTATCGTCTGGATGCAGCCTTCATATTCCATATGGTTGACTTTTTATGCTCGGATGCTCTCCATAAGGAGAAACGATACCCCTTAGACCCCAGTCCAGAGCCTCTCACCTAGCCAAATCAGTTCTCATGCTTCGCACTGATGAGGGCCAACAGCCCGAAACATCATGTCTGTGAATTGAGATATTGATTTGGCTTTTATCCTAAGTCATATTCCACGACTCGTTAAAGAGTTGATTGTGACTTGTAGGATCGCTACTTCCAACAGGTGGCGCTATAGAGTTTAAGTCCTCTTTTTCTCAGAAGAGGCAATTTGCATATTATGCTCGGATGGAAAGTCAAGGTTGCTATCAATCAGATATTTGGTTTCATGTAAGTCATGTGAGCCCCCTTTCCTAGAGATTAAAGTCTTGAGATTGGTGGTGAGTTCAGAGAAACAATGCAGATCGTGGATCATTGGAAATAACTTTTAGTCCTTATTCAGAGGTTTGTATTGCATGTAACTGTCTTATCTGTGCTTTTCACACATAGTGCACACACTACATATAGGGCTATTCACTGTCCATGTTTTTTTGAAAACTGTGTCCATGAAAAAATCATGGAAACCTCCATTTTTTCCAGTATCATGGATGAAAAGTTCCAATACAAGTCTATGCCATCCATGTGCAGTTTGTGTCCTGTTGGTGATAAATACTGCAAAGGATAGGAGAGGATTTGTAATTTAATTAAACATACTTGAAAAACACTGATGGTAAAAAAGGATACACAGACCGAACACTGATGAAATTCAGAGCCAAAATATTGATGACATTCGTACCATTTTACACGTATGTATTTAAACACGGATGTCTCGATGAAGCCTTATAGTAGTGGAAAATCACTTGAGCATTATGAAATCATTGATAGATGGATAAAGATAAAGAGCAACACAACGTATGCTAATTTCACAGCACCCGAACACAACGTATGCTAATTTCACAGCATTGGACAATTACTATAGCATGCACACCATTCATAAAACGCAAATATTGAGAATATGTATTTCATGTAGTGAGTGACCTGATAAGGTGATACGTGCAGGCTAAACTAAAGGAATAGATCTAATCATTGCTTATTAAGCAATCATAAGGGTATACTGTATATGTCTTGCCACGGTACATATGTTCTAGGGGACATTTTTAATTAAAATAAATTTATTAGACATTTTTTTTCTCAAATAAAAATTGTACATTTATTTTTAAGCTGGAAACAAGGAAAAAGTCTTGGCTGCTAAAAAAGCAAATCCGAGAGAAAAAATCTCACAAAAGCTCATTTAAAAAAAGTGGCTGAGTCATATAAGGTGATAAATTCCTGTTATATGTTTGGCTTTAAAAGAATGTTTGCATTGGTTGAGTTGTGTTTGTATTTAGGTTCACCCCGAATAAATTAGACTTTTTTATGCGCTGCAAAGCTAGAGCATGGATTGTAAGACTTGCTCACATGAAGTCGGCATTTTTCCAAATCACTTTTAGTCGCCATGATTTGACACAAGACACATTCAAGGAGAAAATATTAACACCCTCAATATTTAAGCGAGCGCAAACTATTGAAGAAATCTTTTTAAATACCCAAACTAGAATAAGGCTTTATTTTGTTAAATCCTAGATCTCTGCTAAACAACTGGTGATTTTTAAATACTTCTTTTTACTAGCTTTTCAGAGTAGAATACTTTTTGATGATGTAGGGCAAAATACATTTTGATTGAGGTTGAATGCAGGATATTTTGACAAATGATGTGCAAAAAGGTGAAAAATAATAGTTAAGAAGTCATTTTCCGTGTAGGACAGAGCAGACCAATGGTGATAGAGCTCTGCATCCTACAGGCAGAATCCACTTCCATCGGCATGAATCTCAAGCTAAATAATAAAATACTCATCTTAGTGTACTTCCTTGACCACTAGAAATACCTGATATGGTGACCTTTTTATGGTGCTCAAATGTACCCTTGCAGACTTGTTCGCTGTCCCAGCATTTTGAGCTGACAACCTTCCCGGTGACATTGTGATACAAATATGTTATCATAAAGTCAAAGAACACCTGATGCAATTAATGGTGGGCCACACTATTCAAAAATTTGAAAATAATATTAATTTTACAATAAAGAATATTAGGTCACTAAAACGTCTAATTTACTGTAGGTTCTGACTTGCAAAAATGCAATAGACTACAAGCATTCTCAACATTACCTTAGGGACAATGTCATCTCAAGATATTTTACCAACTGTCCAAAGAAGGATTGAAGGACACCTTCCTCCCATGTTCTAGATCGAATGCCACTCCATTACAATAGAATACATCTTGTCTTGAAGCTCAACATAAATAAACAATATGAACTTTTCCTTACAAAGTTGTACATTTTGTAACTAATTTAGCTATAACCCGCAATGTTATGTGAATCGAGGAAATCATCCAGCCCTTTTTAAAAAGCTGTTATAATGTCTACCATTACTACCACTTGTGGTCAGCATTCCACAGTCTGACTGCTCTAAATGGAAATAATCCTTTCCTATTTAGCTGCCGGAATCACCTTTCTTCCACCCATAATGAGTGCCTGTGGTCCTTAGTATGGCCTTTGAAAGGAATTAGTCATGTGCCAGTCCTTTGTACTAGCCACACATATATTTATACATGTAAATGAGATCTCCTCTGAGGTGTCTTTCTTCTAAGCTAAACAAGCCCAACTTTTCCAACCTCTCATCATTTGAGAGGCCTTCCATTACTTGTAATAATCTGGTTGTCTGCAATCTGAATATCCTTTTTAAAATGTGAGACCAATATTGGATCCCATATTCCAGATGTGGCTTCATCAGTGATATATAGAGGGACAACAAAATGTTGTAATGGCAGGATATTATCTCTTTTTTATGCACTCTAAAATCTTGTTTGCTTTTGCAGCTGCTGCCTGACATTGAGTACTGCTGCTCAGCCTACTTGTAACCAGAATACCAAAGTCCTTCTCCTGTTCTGTAGTCCCAAGTATGCTCCCATTTATTGTATATGCAGCAATAGGTTTACTCCGTCCTAGGCGCATTACTCTATATTTTTCAAGATTAAATCTAATTTGCGAATTCAGTCATCTTATCCAGATCGTTTTGCAAAATTGTAATGTCAAGGTCATATTTTAATATTCTACCTAGTTTGCTGTTATCATCAAAGATTGCCACTTGACTCTCAATCCCATCCACAAGGTCATTAATAAAGAGGTTAAAAAGAATCTGTTCTAGCACAGATCCCTGTGGTACACCACTGTTTCCCCATTTCCTGCTTATGGAGCATCAGTGTAAGGCTGTTGTGTGGTACAGCATCAAATGCCTTTGCAAAGTCCAGATAAATCACATCAGCTGCATTACCTACATCCAAATTTGCACTTACCTCCTCATAGAAACCAAACATGTTGGTTAGACATGACTTATCTTTCATGAATCCGTGTTGGTTGCCAGTTATTACATTATTCTCTGCAATATATCTCTGCAGGCCATCTTTTGTCATGCCCTCAAACATTTTGCACACTACTGATGTCAGACTTACTGGACAGTAGTTGACTGGATCCACCTTCTTACTTTTCTTAAATATCGATACCACATGAGCCATCCTCCAACCCTATGGCACCAACAAGAGAGAGTCTATGCCGACAGACAGTGGTCTGTCAATTACTGAGCTCAATTCCCTCAGTATCCATGGCTGAATGCCATTTTGGACCAGGGGATTTGTCAATGTTTAATTTGCTCAAACACAGGCGTACTTCTTGTGTTAAACTAGGTTTATAAGGTGGTGAAGTTTTGTTTTTGCCTTGTTGAATGATTCCTGGAACAGTCAGTTTATTATTGAACATGGATGAAAAATGTTTAATATCTCTATAATTATCCTGTTATTATTGTCTTGTAAGGGGCCTATACATTTGTTTTTTTTCTTTTTTGCATTGATGTAGCTATAAAAAATTTTGAGATTTATTTTAATGTTGCTAGCAATTTGTTTCTCTGTGGATAACTTTGCTTGCTTGATTTCTTTTTTACATTTCTTATTCAGATACTTCTGATGCTATTTCTGTATTCTCGGCCTTCAAAATTTTGAATGTCCTTTGTTTTTGTCTTATTAAACTTTGTGCCATCTTATATATCTCTAATGGTTTTGTTTCATTACTGGGCATTTTGTTACCACAGAGTATAAGTTATCTACAGTCAAGTATTGACACCCCTGCAATTCTGTCAGTTAATACTCAGTTTCTTCCTGAAAATGATTGCAATCACAAATTCTTTGGTATTATTATCTTCATTTAATTTGTCTTAAATGAAAAAAACACAAAAAGAATTGTCCTAAAGCCAAATTGGATATAATTCCACACCAAACATAAAGAAGGGGGTGGACAAAAGTATTCACACTGTTTGAAAAATCATGTGATGCTTCTCTAATTTGTGTAATTAACAGCACCTGTAACTTACATGTGGCACCTAACAGGTGTTGGCAATAACTAAATCACACTTGCAGCCAGTTGACATGGATTAAAGTTGACTCATCCTCTGTCCTGTGTCCTTGTGTGTACCACATTGAGCATGGAGAAAAGAAAGAAGACCAAAGAACTGTCTGAGGACTTGAGAAACCAAATTGTGAGGAAGCATGAGCAATCTCAAGGCCACAAGTCCATCTCCAAAGACCTGAATGTTACTGTGTCTACCATGCGCAGTGTCATCAAGAAGTGTAAAGCCCATGGCACTGTGGCTAACCTTCCTAGATGTGGATGGAAAAGAAAAATTGTCAAGATATTTTAACGCAAGATTGTGCGGATGTTGGATAAAGAACCTCGACTAACATCCAAACAAGTTCAAGCTGCCCTGCAGTCCGAGGGTACAACAGTGTCAACCCGTACTATCCATCGGCGTCTGAATGAAAAGGGACTGTATGGTAGGAGACCCAGAAAGACCCCTCTTCTTACCCCGAGACATAAAAAAGCCAGGCTGGAGTTTGCCAAAACTTACCTGAAAAAGCCTAAAACGTTTTGGAAGAATGATCTCTGGTCAGATGAGACAAAAGTAGAGCTTTTTGGGCAAAGGCATCAACATAGAGTTTACAGGAGAAAAAAAGAAGCATTCAAAGAAAAGAACATGGTCCCTACAGTCAAACATGGCGGAGGTTCCCTGATGTTTTGATGTTGCTTTGCTGCCTCTGGCACTGGACTGCTTGACCGTGTCCATGGCATTATGAAGTCTGAAGACTACCAACAAATTTTGCAGCATAATGTAGGGCCCAGTGTGAGAAAGCTGGGTCTCCCTCAGAGGTCATGGGTCTTCCAGCAGGACAATGACCCAAAACACACTTCAAAAAGCACTAGAAAATGGTTTGAGAGAAAGCACTGGAGACTTCTAAGGTGGCCAGCAATGAGTCCAGACCTGAATCCCATAGAACACCTGTGGAGAGATCTAAAAATGGCAGTTTGGAGAAGGCACCCTTCAAATATCAGGGACCTGGAGCAGTTTGCCAAAGAAGAATGATCTAAAATTCCTGCAGAGCATTGTAAGAAACTCATTGATGGTTACCGGAAGTGGTTGGTCGCAGTTATTTTGGCTAACAAATATTAGGCTGAGGGTGCCAATACATTTGTCTGGCCCATTTTTGGAGTTTTGTGTGAAAAGATCAATGTTTTGCTTTTTACTTCATTCTCTTTTGTGTTTTTTCATTTAAGACAACTTACTGTAAATGAAGATAATAACACCAAAGAATTTGTGATTGCAATCATTTTCAGGAAGAAACTGAGTATTATCTGACAGAATTGCAGGGGTGTCAATAGTTTTGGCCATGACTGTATAGGATTCAGGTAGTGAATTCTAAACATGCCCCATATATACTCGGCATCCCCAGTTGTCATGATATAGTCCCAGTCTACACGATTAAGCTCTTCCCTTAAATTGTTGAAATCAGCTTTCCTAAAGCACCACATTATTGCATTTTTGCATTTCCCTTTTGAGTGTTTTATTGAAAGTCACATTGACAATTACCATATTATGGCAACCCAAATGCCACCTTTCCTTTTTGACGGAACCAGACTCAGCAGATTATCTTCACTGGTTCGTTCATCGACCAACTCAGAGAGGTAATTGCCTTGAATTGCGGATAAGAACTTGCAGCCATTAGCACAACTAGAGGATTATACTTCCTATTTAATGTCTGGATAGTAAAATTCCCCCATAATAAAGACCCTATTATAATTTGCTGCCTTTTTAATTTCTTGCATTTCCTCCTCTACGTGTTCAGCTATATTAGGAGGCTTATATAAAATTCTAATTAGCAGCTTTCCATTATTGCTATCTCCATGTACATTTACCCATACTGATTCTGCATTTTTGCAGTTCCCCCAATGTCATCATTGAGCACAGGTCTTAAGTTGCTTTTTTGTCTTTCTGTGCCTTCGAAATGTAGTGAAACCCTCTACATTTGTTGCCCAGTTATGGCTCTTGTCAAGCCAGGTTTCTATAATGCCCACCACATCGTTATCTGTTGCAGACTAAAGGGTCTCCAAATTATTCAATTTGTGACCGCAACAGCTATGGGTGGAATCTCAATCCACCCACAGCCGTTAACTAGTTAAATATCAATTTCTGACAGCGGCAATTAACTTGCGCTTACCGGAATTGTGTCTTAAATCCCGCCCATTGGTGAACACTTCACATGATCACGGGTCACCGATAGCGATGAGCGAATATATTCAGCTCTCTCCTTATTCAGCAAGCTATAGTGCTTACCAAACAAGCTGCCATAGGAACCCAGCTTCCTGGATCGCTCTTGCTGAACAGCTGCTCAGTGCTGCAGCTGCATGTGTCACAGCTTTGCGACACTCACAACAAATGCATGGAGAACTTGTTTGTTGGGGTCTCCATGCATGTGTTGTAAATGTCACACAGCCGCGACACATGCAACTGCGGCGCTGAACAGCTGATCAGCCGGAGCAATCCAGGTAGCCGGGACTCCCGCCGCAGCTTGTTCGGTAAGTGCTATAGCTTGCAAAATAAGGAGGGAGCCAGAGATATTCACTCATCTCCAGTCACCGATGGGTAGGCATGACAACCAGAGGTCCGAAGCAAACCTCCATGGTTGTCATTGCCGGATTGCCACGGGGTGGCGCTCATAGTAAGTGAGCATTTCTGCTACACACAGGCGATCTGATCATGGCCTGTGTGTAGCAGAGGCGATTGAAGTACTGTACCTTCTAGTCTCTCATAGTGACTATTGAAGCATGCAAAAAGTAAAAAATGTTCTAAAAATGTTGGAAAAATAAAAAATATAAAAGTACAAATCACCCCCCTTTCGCCCCTTTCAAAATAAAACAATTAAAAAAATCAAATATACACATATTTGGCATTGCTGCATAAAAAAAAGAATTAAGCCGATTTGTAAACGGCATAACAAGATAAAATATTGAAATATCAGAATTACGTCTTTTTGGTCGCCGCTAAATGGCAGTAAAATGCAATAACGGGCAATCAAAAGATCACAACTAGACCAAAATGGTATCAACAAAAAATGACAGCTCAGCACACGAAAAATAAGATCATACCCAGAGCCCCAGATCACGAAAAATGGAGACTCTACAGGTCTCGGAAAAGGCTGCCATTTTTTTTTACCAAATTTTGGATTTTTTTCACCACTTAAGTAAAAAAGAACCTAGACATATTTGGTGTCTATGAACTCATAATGACCCGGAGAAGCAAACGGACAGGTCAGTTTTAACATTTAGTGAGCATGGTAAAAAAAACAAAAAAACAACTGTGAAATTGCACTTTTTTTGCAATTTCACCACACTTGGAATTTTTTTTCCCATTTTCCAGTACATGATATGTTAAAACCAATGGTGTTATTCATTTATTAAGTACAAAATAAAACATTTAAGGCTCTGGGAAGAATGGGAGCAAAAAACAAAAATGAAAACACAAAAATGTAAATACCTCTGGTCTGGCTTATGTTAAAAGCTCCTCCATCAGTCTGACCATTTTTCCTCAAGCACAGGTGCACCCTCCCCATTGAAGTGCAGTCTGTCCCTACCGTAGAGTTTGTAGCCAACAGAGAAGTCACCCAGTACTCAACCGAAATCCTTAATTCCTGCACCAACTTCAAAGCCACTTGTTTATCTCACTAATTTCCCGCTGTCTATTCAGTGACACTTGTGGCACTGATAGTATTCCTTAAAGGGACTCTGTCACCTGAATTTGGAGGGAACAATCTTCAGCGATAGGGGCGGGGTTTTTGGGTGTTTGATTCACCATTTCCTTACCAGCTGGCTGCATGCTGGCTGCAATATTGGATTGAAGTTCATTCTCTGTCCTCCATAGTACACGCCTGCGCAAGGCAAGATTGCTCACATGACTCTGTGGACCAAAGTATGGAAAAATTATAGCTCTCAAAATGCGGAGACGCAAAAACTATTTTTTGCAATAAAATGCGTCTTTTAGTGTGTGACAGCTGCCAATCATAAAAATCTGCAAAAAACCGAAACCACCCTTCATCACCCCCTTAGTTAGGGAAAATAAAATGTAAAAAATATATTTATTTCCATTTTCCAATTAAGGTTAGGATTAGGGTTGGGGCTAAAGTTAGGGTTAAGGTTGGGGCTAAAGTTAGGGTTAGGGCTACAGTTGAGGCTACAGTTAGGGTTGGGGCTAAAGTTAGGGTTAGGGTTATGGTACTCAGGACAAAAGTGGACAGGACTTCTGCTGGATGTCCTTATATGAACTCGAGCCTGGGAAAATATTCTGAAAAGTTCCCAGGCTCGAGTTCATATGAGGACATCCAGCAGAGGGCGCATCACCGCGACTGAAGGTAACTACAGGTCGTTGACCTACATTCCATTCATTCCGCGGGGTTTTACAGGCAGGAGCACAGCGGCATTAGCAGAGCTTCTGCTTGTAAAATAAGTTAACCCCTTCAGATGGATTTACAGCGTGGGACGAGACTGATCATCGGAAGGTATGGGATATTGTTGTTTTTTTTAATTTTACCTTTTTTACAGAACGAGGGTCTTCAGGTGCATTACCAGTATAATAAAATATTACAAAAACCTGTGTATTTATTTCATTAAAATACTTTGTAATAATGTGTGTGTTCTTTAACCATTTCATACTATTGGATTAATAATGGATAGGTTGCATAATTGATGCCTCTCCATTATTAACCTGGCTTAATGTCACCTTACAATAGCAAGGTGACATTAACCCTTCATTACCCCATATCCCACCGCTACACGGGAATGGGAAGAGAGTGGCCTGGGGGCATATGTTTTTAGCCGGGGGGGCAATAACCATGGACCCTCTCCAGGCTATTAATATCTGCCCTCAGTCACTGGCTTTACCACTCTGGTGGAGAAAATTGCGCGGGAGCCCACAACAATTATTTTCGTGATTTAACCCTTAAATTTAATAGGTAGAGCGCCCAAATTTTGCACATACACACTACTAACGTTAGCAGTGTGGAATATGCAAAAAAAAAGGGGATATGAGATGGTTTACTGTATGTAAACCATGTCTCATATCATGTCGGGTTTGTGAAGGAGATAGCAAAAGCTGGCAATTGAATTACCGGCTTTTCTGCTATCTAGCGCTGCATTAAATATAAATATATATATAGGTGTCTCACTGACATATATATGTATATATACCTATTCTATGTCTGTATATCTACTCTAATCTAACCTGTCAGAGTGATTTCACTGTGCACCGCGCTGAATTTTCAAAGGACACCGGTGCGTAAAAATCAGACAGCACTCGCATGGTGCGAATGCTGTGCGTTTTTTTCTCACACCCATTGACTAACATTGGCGAGTCACGTCCGAAAATTGCAGCAATACGCAGCATGCTGCGATTTTTTTCTCAGTCCGATTTTGGCTGAGAAAAAAATCGCAAATGAAAAGACACCTATTGACTAACATTGGTCCGAGTGCAATCCGATTTTTTATCGGATTGCACTCGTCCGTTTTCCTCGCAAGTGGAAAGGAGCCCTTAATGGTATAGAACTCTGTCTACATGAACATATAATGGCTTTAAACTGAAGGGGATTTCCATGATCAAAAAATATGTGTCAAAATGTTTGTATACTTCTAAAACAACAAACACAATAGTACTCATCCTCTTCATTTTTCACAGCTGTTCCGCTCTTTGTTCACTGGCTGCAGCACTGAGCACAGTGGCTCTGCTATGCTAGATGGTACAAGTCGCTGCATTCAGTGATTGGCTGCAGAGGTAATGTGCACTGTAATAGTGACATCACCACTACAACCAGCATAAACGACTGCAGCAGCGATGGAGATCTGGTGCTGGGCCCTGGAGGGTGAGTACTATCTGTGTGTGCTGTTTTAGAAGTATACAAGTATTTGGGTAAAAAATAAATATCGTTAAAAATCTTTAACATTTTTTTCTGTTTTCCTTCTCTTTTTCCTGAGCAATATACTAAGACAATTGAATTTCCATTTTTTTTATTGTCGCATTATTTTCCAGATTATTATTGATATCCAACTTATAACCCAAAATAATATTTCTTGGTAAAGGGAGTGATTTAAATCTCAACTTCTCCTTTCGAACAACACACTAGGCAATTTATATGGCCTCGGGGCTCTTACTGACCAGTTGTGTCTTATCTCCAGATGAGTTAAGTAACCGTCACACAGTGCAATTTTCATCGCTACGACGGTACGATCCGTGACGCTCCAGCGTCGTAACAATATCGCTCCAGCGTCGTAGACTGCTGTCACACTTTGCAATCTACGACGCTGGAGCGATAATTTCATGACGTATGTGCGATGTAGAAGCCGTTGGTTACTATGCGCACATCGTATACGATATATGTTACACCATGCAATCATGCCGCCACAGCGGGACACTAGACAACGAAAGAAAGTTTCAAACGATCTGCTACGACGTACGATTCTCAGCGGGGTCCCTGATCGCAGGAGCGTGTCAGACACTGCGATCTCATAACTATATCGCTCGAACGTCACGAATCGTGCCGTCGTAGCGATCAAAATTGCACTGTGTGACGGTACCCTTACTCTCCTAGAATTTTTTATTTCTATGGCCATACTGTATCTTGCATAAGGCATGGGAGGGTCAATGCCTAGGGTGTCAGTTTTTGTGGGATCATACAAGTTGTTCCTAAAACAAATTTCACAAAACTGGTTTATTTTTTCAAATCCTGCCCCACCCCAGGTTTAAAGGTAAAATTGCAATTTTTTTCAAGGAGGACGGAAAAGTAATCTAAAGGCTGCATTCAAAGAAAGAGAGAGAATCGTGCAATGGTTTCTGTCTTCTGCAGCGATAGGAGAGAAAGCCTATGCTATCAGACACCATATCCAGCCATGAAAGCCTCTAACACCAGTCATAGTTTGTTCCTCTCTTCCAGTCAAAACCTAGTAGAAAAGGCAACACAAGAAAGTGCGAGGAGTCTTTTTCAGTAGAAAGACCCAAACCTGAAGAAGGATACAATTCATCAACTAGAGCACCTGACCCAACATGGTATCAATAAAAAAGGCAGCTAAACCCTTGCAAAGTTCTATCAGCAGAAAATAAGGAAAGTTACGATTCTCAAAAAATGGTGGCAGAAGCAAAATTCTTTTACATATTTTGATTTTTTTTCCAGTTAAATAATGAAAAAAATATGCAAGTTTGGCATTGTCGTAATCATACTGACCCTGAGAATCATGTCGCTATGTGACTTTTACAGTATAATGAGAGCCGTAAAAGCAAAATTTAAAAAAAGACAGTTCTGAAAATGGGATTTGTTTTAACAGTTTCACCGCATTTCGGATTGTTTTCCTGTTTTCCAGTGCATCGCATGGTAAAATTATTGGTCTCATGTTGGTTGGTGTTGTCATGGTGTTAGTGTTATGTTGGTGGAGAAATAAAAAAATTATGGCTTGTTGAAGAAAGTGAGGAAAAATTGAATGTGCAAAAATAAAAAAATCATCCTGTCCTATTGACCTCCGCCATACTATTACTGCGGAGGTCAGTATCCCCGCTTTTATGCGGGCTGTGGCGGTGAGCCCAGATCAAAGCCAGGGCATGTCAGCTGTTTTGAACAACTGACATGTTGCCCGCATTAGCGAATGGTGGAATCGCGAGTCACCCACTGCTATTAACTAGTTAAATGCCGTTGTCAAACGCTGTCAGCGGCATTTAACTGGCGCTTCAGGCCATCGGGCCAGAAATGAGCGCATCACCGACCCCGTCACATGATCGGGGGTCAGCGATGCATCAGCATAGCAACCAGAGGTCTCCTTGAGACCTCTATGGTTGCTGATGCCGGCTTGCTATGAGCACCACCCTGTGGTCGGCGTTCATAGCAAGCCTGTAATTCAGCTACATAGTAGCGATCTGATGATCGCTGCTATGTAGCAGCCGATCAGGCTATTCCAGCTTCTAGCCTCCCATGGAGGCTATTGAAGCATGGCAAAAGTAAAAAAAAGTTTAAAAAAATATGAAAAACATAAAAAAAAAAATGAAAGTTTAAAATACCCCCCTTTCACCCCATTCAAAATAAAACAATAAAAAAATCAAATCTACACATATTTGGTATCTCCGCGTTCAGAATCACCCCATCTATCAATAAAAAAAAGCATTAACCTGATCGATAAACAGCGTAGCGAGAAAAAAAATGTGAAATGCCAGAATTACGTTTTTTTGGTCGCCAGGACATAGCATTAAAATGCAATAACAGGCGACCAAAAGAACGTATCTGCACCAAAATGGTATCATTAGAAACGTAAGCTCGGCACGCAAACAGTAAGCCCTCACCCAACCCCAGATCTCAAAAAGTGGAGACGCTACGGGTATTGGAAAATTGCGCATTTTTTTTACCACTTACATAAAACATAACCTAGACATGTTTGGTTTCTATGAACTCGTAATAACCTGTAGAATTAAAATGGCAGGATAGTTTTAGCATTTAGTGAAGCTAGCAAAAAAGCCAAACAAAAAAAAAGTGTTGGATTGCACTTTTTTTGCAATTTCACCGCACTTGGAATTTTTTTCCCATTTTCTAGTACATGACATGCTAAAACCAATGATGTTGTTAAAAGTGAAACTTGTCCTACAAAAAACAAGCCCTCATAGGGCCATATTGATGGAAAAATAAAAAAGTTATGGCTCTGGGAAGGAGGGGAGCGAAAAACGAGAAAGCAAAAACAGAAAAGGGCAATGTCTTGAAGGGGTTAAAGGTTAATAGAAACACAGCCTTGAGACTGTTAAAGTGACCTCAACATATATGGCTATGGTAAGCTGGTGTCAATGATTAAATTAGCCATACTATCTGTCTTCTTGCCTAACTGTCTATTTAAGATAGTACACAGAACACTGCTGCCAATGATGATGGACCAAACTCTGCCGGGAATTTACTCCCTATCCATCTTGCTGCTGTTACTGGCCCTAAACTCCCTAGCAAGCCCTTGCATGCCACGTCCCTATGCTCTACTGTGCTGCTTCTGTCACAGCCACTGTACAACCTCGGAAGCCACACACCTCCTGGTTGCCCATTGTGTTTCAGAGTGCTAGACTCTATGGCTTACCTCCAAGGCTCCTGTTACTGGCCCTAAACAGCCAAGCATCTCCTTGCTTGCTCCGTCCTCTCTCTTTACTATGCTGCTCCTACCTACCACAGTTATTGCACAGTCATGCCAGTCACACACCTCCTGGCTGCCCACCATAGTTTAAAAGTGTCAAACAATGCTACTCTACTGGTGCTGAGAAACATGCCCTAATGTTTGCCTACCCTCAAGAAACAGCTATCAAAATAGGGCTACTTTTTTAAAAGCTTTGATGACAACAAGCCGTAACAGCTTCATATTCAAAATATTATTCCTGTTTTGTCTTCATAACAAAGCGTGTAATTTAAAAAAACAGCTTGATAAAAAGCTTTTAGAATTGCCTAATCCTTTTATGATTAACAAACCAAATGTGGATCCCTCAAAAAAGTGATATTTTTTCAATTCTAGTTGAGAAACCAGAATTTATATGCATTCAGAACAGTATAGTACACCCCTTCTGTCGATTTACAGGATACTTTTTGGACTATCACTTCTTCATTTAGTAAAGTTCAACATTTTTATAGCACCTAAAACAGTGATAATTGTTGCCAAACATAGGAAGAAGCCATGGCTATTTCTGTTTGCACCGCCTGTCTAAAAACAACAACAATGCAGTCAGCTGCCCTAAAATGTTTGATACTGCAGCATGTTGGTAAATCCACTGTTGGTAATCTCTGGCTACCATCTTGTTTCCCTTAGTTATGTAGGTTGAAGCCATTTAGACATTTTAAAAGCTGTGTTTGAATTAGAGAGATTAAAGCGTGTTCAATTGACTCCAAGGAGAACTGACACTCAGTGTTATATACAAACTAGCTATTGAACCCGTTCTACGCCTGTGTGGCAAGCATTTATATTGGTAAATGGTCTCCATGCTGGTATGTGCTGCTCCCATCTTGCTCCCCCATCCTGTCATGTGCTGCTCCATCCTGCGCCCCAATCCTGTCATGTGCTGCACCCATCCTGCGCCCCCATTCTGTCATGTGCTGCTCCATCCTGCACCCCCATTCTGTCATGTGCTGCTCCCATCCTGCGCCCCCATTCTGTCATGTGCTGCTCCCATCCTGCGCCCCCATTCTGACATGTGCTGCACCCATCCTGCGCCCCCATTCTATCATGTGCTGCTCCCATCCTGCGCCCCCATCCTGTCATGTGCTGCTTCCATCCTGCACCCCCATTCTGTCATGTGCTGCTGCCATCCTGCGCCACAGTTCTGTAATGTGCTGCTCCCATTCTGCGCCACTGTTCTGTAATTTGCTGCTCCCATCCATATGCCCCATACGCTGCTCCATAAGGGTTCATGGCCCCCATAAGATGCTACATAGTATATGCCTATATGCTGCTCCATTACGGTTGATGGCCCCCATAAGATGCTCCATAGTATATACATCATCTGCTGCTCCATTATGGTTGATGGTCCCCATAAGATGCTCCATATTATATGCCTCATATGCTGCTCCATTATGGTTGATGACCCCCATAAGATGCTCCATAGTATATGCCTCATATGCTGCTCCATTATGGTTGATGGCCCCCATAAGATGCTCCATAGTATATGCCTCATATGCTGCTGCATTATGGTTGATGGCCCCCATAAGATGCTCCATAGTATATGCCTCATATGCTGCTGCATTATGGTTGATGGCCCCCATAAGATGCTCCATAGTTTATGCCCCGTATGCTGCTCCATTTTGGTTGATGGCCCCCATAAGATGCTCCATAGTATATGCCCCGTATGCTGCTCCATTTTGGTTGATGGCCCCCATAAGATGCTCCATAGTATATGCCCCGTATGCTGCTCCATTATGGTTGATGGCCCCATAAGATGCTCCATAGTATATGCCCTGTATGCTGCTCCATTATGGTTGACTCGATAGTATATGCCCTGTATGCTGCTCCATTATGGTTGATGGCCCCCATAAGATGCTCCATATTATACGCCCCGTATGCTGCTCCATTTTGGTTGATGGCCCCCATAAGATGCTCCATAGTATATGCCCCGTATGCTGCTCAATTATGGTTGATGGCCCCCATAAGATTCTCCATAGTATATGCCCCGTATGCTGCTCCATTATGGTTGATGGCCCCCATAAGATGCTCCATAGTATATGCCCCGTATGCTGCTCCATTATGGTTGATGGCCTCCATAAGATGCTCCATAGTATATGCCCCATATGCTGCTGCCTTATGGTTGATGGCCCCCATAAGATGCTCCATAGTATATGCCCCGTATGCTGCTCCAAAAAGGTTTATGGCCCCCATAAGATGCTCCATAGTATATGCCCCGTATGCTGCTCCATAAAGGTTTATGGCCCCATAAGATGCTCCATAGTATATGCCCCGTATGCTGCTGCGATATATATATATAAAAAAATAACATACTCACCTATCGTCGCTGGGCGCCGAGTGCTGGGGGAGCCTGAGCAGGCGGGGACACCGGCACGCTGTGGGGGTCAGGTGCTGGAGTCGCCGCTAGCTCAGGCCCCCGACACTTGCTATAGTCACCTCGCCCTGATCCAGTGCTGCGTGCCGCTCGGTCTTCCGGGTCCTCTGGCTGTGACTGTTCAGAGGGCGGCGCGCATTAAGCGCATCATCGTGCCACTCTGAACTGAACGTCACAGGCAGAGGACCCAGAAGACGGAGCGGCACGCAGCACTGGAACGGGACAGGTGAATATAGCATACTCAAACACCTGGCACGTCCCTGCTTCTCCATTGGAGATCGCGATGTGCGTTCAGTGCTTACGCATGCCGCTATCTCCTGGGCTGCGTCACTCTGTGGGGTCCAGACTGCGCCGGCGCTTGCGCTTGCACAGTCTATCAAGGCTTTGGACAGAGTGACGCTCCCAGCATTATATTATAGATTCTGCAATAAATTGCAGCCTGTTTGATTATATGATTCATGTGAATTTAATCTGTACCAATTGAATTTTTGTGTAAAATTTGGTAAATCCGGCAAATTTTAATTTCAAAATATCCACTCATCTCTGGTAGGCATGCTCCAGATCAAACACATGGAAATATTGATCTTGTCTCATTAATAAAATCAGACTGCTTTTCAAATGAGACTTGCATGAAAACTTTAACTCTATCATTTGGGTATATTTGTACCTTAGTGTCAGAAAACAGTGTTTTGGCGTTATATTACAAACCTTTTTACATATTCTATTTGCTTACTTGATGGCCAAAGTAAAGTTCAAACTTTTAAATAGGAATAATTTCCAATGCGTTCGAGTGTGAGCAGTAGCTACATTGTACTCACCTCTCTCAGCCTACTGATTTATATTAAGCAGTTAGCTGCCCTTTCCTTCCCCTCCCTCTGAGCTTTAGACAGCATTCTTATTTTTCCTGTAGATTCAAGGTGAATACTTTTCTGCCCAATGATGACAAAAGTAATCTAGGAGTGATACCTTTATTGGCTAACCAGAAAATAATGTTTGCAAGCTTTCAGAGCACAGAGGCTCCTTCTTCAGGCAGGATTACAAATAGATTAATAACAAAAAAAAGCACAACATTTAAAGAATTCTTTAGTAGGACATTTGTTCAGGGGTGGGAAGTGTGATGCCTTCTAAAGATAAGACAAGGAAATCAAAATAGGCATTTTCTTTTAAATGGAGAGGCAGTGGGAATGTACTTCTTATGTTATGCTCACATTTGCGTTGTTGGGCGCAGTGTCGTTGACGCAACCCACAACACATATACACAACTCAGAGTTTTTTTACGCATGCATTGTCATAAAATAGTAAAGTTCAGGAAATTTGACGCAGGGAAAATGCTACAAGTAGCGTCGTCTGTGCCCTGTCTGGTGCATCAAAATGATGCATGCTTCGTAAAACGCAATACAATGCATACCGCCGCATGTCCATGCACCCTCCATGTTAAAGATAGGGGCGCATGATGCATGCGTCGGTATCCGTCAACGACGCTGCACCTAACAACGCAAATGTGAATGTAGCATTAGTTATCTTAAGTTCATCTGGTGGAGGTGTAACTTGTATCCATGTAGTGACTTATTAATCCAGGTGTTAAATTGAGTCCTAGTGTCAAAGAATTGAACATCTTCATTAGTATGAATTCCCAAATTTTCCTTTCTCTGTCATCCTTAAAATGACCTTTTAGTATTAAGACTTTTAAATCTGTCATACTGTGTCCAGGTCCAGAGAAATGTTTTCCAACAGGAGTGTCCATTTCATTCCTGATTGTGTGTCTGTGTAGATTCATCCTAGTTTGTAGTTTTTGCATGGTTTCCCCAATATAGATACCTCCAGGGCACCTTGTACATTGTATCATGTACACCACGTTGGAGGATGTACATGAAAAGGAACCAGTGACCTTATAGTTCTGATTCTGAATCTGATTCAGCAAAAAATGCAGTAAAAATTTAAGAAAAAACAAGGAATTCCCCCCTTTTTACTGCAGCTTCTTTTCAACCAAAAATCAACTCTGAAAAACATCTAGTGTGAACTTACCCTTAACCCCTTAGTGACAGAGCCAATTTGTTACTTAATGACTGAGCCAATTTTTACAATTCTGACCACTGTCCCTTTATGAGGTTATAACTCTGGAACACTTTAACGGATCCCGCTGATTCTGAGACCATTTTTTCGTGACATATTGTACTTCATGTTAGCAGTAACATTTCTTAGATATTACTTGCGATTATTTATGAAAAAATGGAAATATGGCAAAAAGTTTTAAAATGTTGCAATTTTCAAACTTTGAATTTTTATGCCCTTAAATCAGTGACATATGTCATACAAAATAGTTAATAAATAACATTTCCAACATGACTACTTTACATCAGCACAATTTTGGAAACAACATTTTTTTTTGTTAGGAAGTTATGAGGCTGCCGTCACACTAGCAGTATTTGGTCAGTATTTTACATCAGTATTTGTAAGCCAAAACCAGGAGTGGAACAATTAGAGGAAAAGTATAATAGAAACATATGCACCACTTCTGCATTTATCACCCACTCCTGGATTTTGCTTACAAATACTGATGTAAAATACTGTTACTGACCAAATACTGCTAGTGTGACGGCAGCCTAAGGGTTAAAATTTGACCAGCGATTTCTCATTTTTACAACAAAATTTACAAAACCATTTTTTTTAGTGACCATCTCACATTTAAAGTCACTTTGAGGGGTGTACATGACAGAAAATACCCAAAATTGACACCATTATAAAAACGGCACCCGTCAAGGTTCTCAAAACAACATTCAAGAAGTTTATTAACCCTTTACGTGCTTCACAGGAACTGAAACAATGTGGAAGGAAAAAATGAACATTTAACTTTTTTTTGCAAACATTTTACTTGAGAAGCAATTTTTTTTATTTTCACAAGTATAAAAAGAGAAAATTAACCACAAAATTTGTTGTGCAATTTCTCCTGAATATGCTTATTCCCCACATGTGGGGGTAAACCACTGTTTGGGCGCACGGCAGGGCATGGAAGAGAAGGAGCACCGTTTGACTTTTTCAATGCAGAATTGGCTGGAATTCAGATCGGATGCCATGTCGGGTTTGGAGCCCCTGATGTACCTAAACAGTGGAAATCTCCCACAAGTGACACCATTTTGGAAGCTAGACCCCTTAAGGAACTTATCTAGATGTGTGGTGAGTACTTTGAACCCTCAAGTGCTTCACAAAAGTTTATAACGTAGAGCCGTGAAAATAAAAAATCAAATTTTTTACACAAAAATGATATTTTCGCCCACAAATTCTTATTTTTATAAGGGTAACAGGAGAAATTAGACCATGAAAGTTGTTGTGCAATTTGTCCTGAGTACGGCAATACCCCATATGAGGGGGTAAACCACAGATTGAGCGCATGGCAGAGTTTGAAAGAGAAGGAGTTCCATTTGACTTTTTCAATGCAGAATGGGCTGGAATTGAGATCGGACGCCATGTCGCGTTTGGAGAGCCCCTGATATGCCTAAACAGTGGAAACCCCCCAAAAGTGACCCCATTTTGGATACTAGATCCATTAAGGAACTTATCTAGATGTGTGGTGAGCACTTTGAACCTCCAAGTGCTTCACAGAAATTTATAATGTAGAGCCGTGAACATAAAAAATCCCTTTTATGCCTCAAAAATGATTTTTTTTAGCTAGCAATTTTTCATTTTCTCAAGGGTAACAGGAGAAAATGGAGCCCAAAGTTTGTTGTCCATTTTGTCCTGAGTACGCTGATACCCCATGTGTGGGGAGAACTACTGTTTGGGCACACATTGGGGCTTGGAAGAGAAGTAGTGACGTTTTAAAATGCAGACTTTGATGGAATGGTCTGCGGGCATCATGTTGCATTTTCAGAGCCCCTGATGTACCTAAACAGTAAAAAAAAACACAAGTGACCCCATTTTGG
This sequence comes from Ranitomeya imitator, assembly GCF_032444005.1. NCBI lineage: Eukaryota > Metazoa > Chordata > Amphibia > Anura > Dendrobatidae > Ranitomeya > Ranitomeya imitator. The sequence goes on from NC_091285.1 coordinate 69,311,124, forward strand.
AAACTAGACCCCCCAAGGAACTTATCTAGATATGTGGTGAGTATTTTGAATGCCCAAGTGCTTCACAGAAGTTTGACACAGAGCTGTGAAAATAAAAAATCATTTTTCTTTCCACTAAAATGATTTTTTAGCCCCCCTTTTTTATTTTTGCAAGGGTAACAGGAGAAACTGGACCCCAATAGTTGTTGTCCAATTAGTACTTAGTACGCTGATGCCCCATATGTAGGGGTAAACCACTGTTTGGGCGCACGACAGAGCTCAGAAGGGAGGAAGCACAATTTTGACTTTTTGATTGCAAAATTGGCTGTCGCTTTTGGAGACCCCTTGATGTACCTAAACAGTTTAAACCTCCAAATTCTAACTCCAACCCTAACCCCAAAACACCCCTAACCCTAATCCCAACCCTAATCATAACCCTAATAAAAACCCTATCCCCAACACACCCCTAATCCTAATCTCAACCCTAACCTTAACCCCAATCCCAAACCTAACCCTAATCCCAAACATAACCCTAATCCCAACCCTAACCCTAATGCCAACCCTAACCCTAATACCAACCCTAAACCTAATCCAAACCCTAATCCCAACCCTAATCCCAACCCTAATCCCAACTCTAACCCTAACCCTAATTGGAAAATGAAAATACATGCATTTTTATTATTTTATTATTTTTTCCTAATTAAGGGGGTCATAAAAGGGGGGTTATTTACTATTTTTTTATTTTGATCACTGTGATAAGATCTATCACAGTGACCAAAATGAAACGATGAAGAATCTTCCTCTGCCGGTTGGCAGATCACGGCATGCGCACTGTTGTGAATTCTGTTGTCGGGCTCCCTCCTGTGGTCATGAATGGTACTTCGGCTGGTTCTGTCCATGGGCTTCATCTGGTGGTTGTGAGTGGGGCTGCGGCTTCTGAGTTTCCTTCCACAGGTGACGAGGTTAATTCGTTAGCTGGCTGCTCTATTTAACTCCACTTAGATCTTTGCTCCATGCCACCTGCCAATGTTCCAGTATTGGTCTAGTTCACTCCTGGATCGTTCTTGTGACCTGTCTTCTCAGCAGAAGCTAAGTGCCTGCCTGTTTTTCTCTGGTTTGCTATTTTTCTGTCCAGCTTGCTATTTTGATTGTTGTCTTGCTTGCTGGAAGCTCTGGGACGCAGAGGGAGCGCCTCCGCACCGTGAGTCGGTGCGGAGGGTCTATTTGCGCCCTCTGCGTGGTCTTTTTGTAGGTTTTTGTGCTGACCGCAAAGCTACCTTTCCTATCCTCAGTCTGTTCAGTAAGTCGGGCCTCACTTTGCTAAATCTATTTCATCTCTGTGTTTGTATTTTCATCTTTACTCACAGTCATTATATGTGGGGGGCTGCCTTTTCCTTTGGGGAATTTCTCTGAGGCAAGGTAGGCTTTATTGTTCTATCTTCAGGGCTAGCTAGTTCCTTAGGCTGTGCCGAGTTGCATAGGGAGTGTCAGGAGCGCTCCACGGCTATTTCTAGTGTGTTTGATGGGATTAGGGATTGCGGTCAGCAGAGTTCCCACATCCCAGAGCTCGTCCTTTATTATCAGTAACTATCAGGTCATTCCATGTGCTCTTAACCACCAGGTCCATTATTGTCCTGACCACCAGGTCGTAACAGCGCACTGCGCATGCACCTGCCATTTTCTTACCGGAGGAAAAAGTCGGCATCCAGGAGAGGAAGCAGGAGGATCCAGGGACCTCGGTAAGTATAACAGGGTCCCCGATCCCCCTATTTCTCTGTCCTCTGATGTACGATCACATTAGAGGACAGAGAATGACACACCACATTTTTTTTTCTGTCACCGGTAAATTTTTAATTACCGGCGATCGCAAAACAGGGGTCGGTAAAAACCGACCCCGATCATGTTCTTTGGGGTCTCGGCTACCTCCGGCAGCCGAGACCCCAAAGATCTGCCGGGTGTCATTTTTTGCCAGAAGAAGATGGCAGTGCCCATGGGGAACCACGATGAACACCGGGGGATATGGGTGAGTATCGGGGGCGATCGGGGACCCCATTTCTCTGTCCTCTGATGTGCGATCACATCGGAGGACAGGCAAATTAAATGGCAAATCACTGGGTTTTTTTGCAGCCGCCGGTAAACGGTTAATTACCAGTGATCGCAATCCGGGGGTCAATGAAAACCGACCCAAATCATGTTCTCTGGGGTCTTAGCTACCCCCAGCAACCAAGACCCCAGAGAAAATCAGACTCTGGGGAGCACTGTACACTTTTTCCACAGCGCCGTTAATTAACGGTGCTGTGGTTTAAGTTTAGGTTCCCTTAACTACCGCCGTTAAAAGGCGTATCGGCGGTCGTTAAGGGGTTAATGTGAATCTGCCCACCACAACTGTTACTCAAGTTGGAGCACTCGCCTTTCAAGAGGTAAGGAGACTACAAAGCTATGAGCTGCTCAAGAAACAACTTAAAGATAAAAGTGGGACAACATTGTAATACCTTGCACTGCTGCAAGAAAAAGTATGGCTATAAAAAATAAACTTCATTTCAAAACATCAATAAAATACATGAAAACAGGGTGACTGTAGGCAAATAAAGAAGCAACCACATCAGTGTGAATAATATAGGAATATGAATAATATAGGAAACAAAGTGTAATTATTTTAGATGCAGAGATAAGGTGTTACACTAGACCTTAGAAATTAAGGTTCCAGAGTCTGGAGGAAGAGTGGAGAGGCCACAATCCATGCTGTTTGAGGTCTAGTGTGAAGTTTCCACAATCAGTGATGGTTTGGGGAGCCATGTCATCTGCTGGTATAGGACCACTGTGTTTTTTCAAGACCAAAGTCAACAAAGGCGTCTACCAGGAAATTTTAGAGCACTTCATGCTTCCCTCTGCCGACAAGCTTTATGGAGATGGAAATTTAATTCTCCAGCAGAACTTGGCACCTGTCCACACTGACAAAATGACCAATACCTAGTTTACAAACAACAGTATCACTGTGCTTGATTGGCCAGCAAACTCGCCTGACCTTAACCCCATAGAGAATCGATGAGGTATTGTCAAGAGGAAGATGAGAGATACGAGACCCAATATTGCAGACCAGCTGAAGGTGGCTATCAAAGCAACCTGAGCTTCCATAACACCTCAGCAGTGCCATAGGCTGATCGCCTCCATGCCACACCGCATTTATAATAAACATAGTCTGTTGTGGGAAAAAGTGCCACAAAAGACAAGAAGAAGTGACGTAGAGCAACAAGTGTTCAATATAAAAAATAATAATTTTTATTTATACAAGGTAAAAGAGTTCAACAGTAAAACAGACATGGGTTTGGGACCTCCAAAAAAGGGGGGGAGGAGAACAGCATCATATGTAACAATCAATAATGAGGAATAAACAGCCTATTAGTAAAAGTAGTAACAAAGTCAATAAAGTGCACATGTGGTGTTGCCAGTCTATTAGAATTTCAGTGTCTTAGTCTTTGTAACCACCAAGGTTTTGGGTAAAAATTGCTACAGTGCGGTGCAAAATCAACCGGGGCAATTACTTTGCTAACCATGCTGAACAGTGAGGATTACACTATTTGCACGAAATATAACCATAAGGAGGAAGAAAAAAAGGGGTTAGAAATTCAAGAATTGACAGAAGATCCTATATGGATACCTGTTTGAGTTGATGTTATTGAGATAGAAGCAAGTGCTATGAGGCCGTGCACAGGAGTAGATGCTGGTGATACTGCCCCTCACACCGCATTGATGCAGCAATTGATGTGAAAGGAGCCCTGACCAAGTATTGATTGCATTTACTGAACATGCATTTCAGTAGGCAACATTTTGGGTGTTAAAATCAGTTTTTCAAGCTGGTGTTTTAAAATATTCTAATTTACTGAGATAATGACTTTTGGGCTTTCATTGGCTATAAGCCATAAACATCAACATTAACAGAAATAAACATTTGAAATAGATCACTCTGTTTGTAATGACTCTATATAATCTACGAGTTTCTCCTTTTTTATTGAACTGAAATAAATTAACTTTTTGATGATATTCTAATTTTTTGAGGTGCACCTGCATCAGTTGTTAGATTTCCTTTAACATTAGCTCTATAAAATGTTTTATAAATGTTGCTACTAGATAGTGGAGTGGATGCAATGTTAACATTCATTATCCAGTAGATCTTTTCTGTACTTTACAACTATGCACATAGTGTACAATAAAAGCAGACAAACAATGGCAATATATAACTGCAACATAATAAATCAGTAGAGTCAACAGAGGAGTTAAAGTGCCAGTGTGTACACTACGGGCTCACATAACATTCCATTCTTCTCTGGCTTGTTCCACATGAGCTGCATAACTCATAAGGATAGGGATTAGGGGGATAATATTGTACACACTAATAGGACATGCTTAATCACAAACAAATAATCATTGTTTCGTAGCGTTTCAGGAAATGAGAGGAAATAATGCTCTTTAAAAAATATGGTTCTGAGGAAATCTACCTTTTGAAGACTTGAATTGATTATGTTCTTAGAATGACTTTGTGAAAACCATTGGACCATTGTGTTTCAATGGATTTTAAAGCTTTACAAACGTTTATGCACCAAAACGTTAACTTTAAGTAATAACATTTACTAGCCGTGTAGCAAAATTAGATTTCCTTTAATTTTCTACAGATCAGAAATATATCCATGAGAATATTGTTGGTCAATTTATTTTTACTGCAAAAAAATAATTGGAGCATCTAACAAATGTTAAGCAAAAATAAGTACAATCAGGTCAGGTTAATAGCGGACAATGACAATTTTTTCTTTTTAGTTAAACTCTATAAACAGATACGCAACTACGGTATGTAACAGCAAAAGCAAAAGTTGGGAATTAATAGTCAATAGCAAAATGACTATTTCAGACTTCATACAAAGGGGAACATTTTCATGATGGTAAGTTTTTTTTAAACTATTTAGTTTTTAATTTGTATTTTTTTGTACAACTAGTTTTGCAACTAACACCCAAAAAATTGTGAAAAAATAACAAGATACAAATTATACTCATTGTATTAAACTACTTTGGCTAAGGTGGAATTTTTTTCTACAAAATGTAATGACTGGTAAAAATGTAAGTGAGAAATGTCAGATCATCTGATTAGGTTAATCCAGTCATTTTACAATAATCATAGAGCTACAGTGCGAACTAGATATGGCGATACAGAATGGTTCAAGATAAATAAAATGCAGAAGACATGAATGCATCCTCTTTTTTTTCTTGTCAGCCTCTGCAGAAGTATTCATGAAAGAAGATGGGCTTAGATGATTTGACTGCTAGGGCTCGTTCCCACTTGCGATGAAATCAGATGAACGCAATCCGATAAAAAATCGAATTGAATTTGGACCAATGCTATTCTATGATTGTGTCTTTATCTGCTTTTTTTCCCACTCAGATCGGATCACAGTCAGACTGGAAAAGGTCGCAGCATGCTGCTATTGTAATCGGAATTCAGATCGCATCCGGCAATAGAAGTCAATGAATGCAAGAAAAAAAATCACATAGCACTCGCACTATGTGAGTGCTGTCCAATTTTTACACACCGATCACATTTGAAAAGGCGGCAATTTATAAGCGGGTACAGTAAAATCACACTGACAAGTTAGAATAAAATAGATAGAATAGATATATACACATAGAATACAAATATATATATATATATATATATATATATATATATATATATAGAGTATATATATAGATGTCAGTGACACACACACACATATATATGTATTTATATTACATAGATAGAAGAAATGCCGGCAATTCAGCAGCTGCAGTAGTGTAAAATCAAAGCAGGAGCTGACAGTATAGAAGAGATGGATTACATGCAGTAAATACATATAGAATAAGTAGATATATAGATGTCAGTGACAAATATATTTAGTACGGCATGTGTGAAAATTACCGGATATGTATTTAATTAATAAAATATTTTTTTTTTCAGAAAAAAATGGCGAGGGCTACCGCTCAATTTTCATAGCCAGCAGAGGGAAAGCCGAAGGCTGGGGGCCAATGTTTATAACATGGGAGGGGGGTAATACCCATGCAGCTTCCCAGGCTATTAATATCAGCTCATAGCTGTATGCTTTGCCTTTACTGGCTATTAAAATGGCAGACCCTAAAAAAATGATGCTGGTTCCCCCCTGTAATCATCAGCAAAGGCTATGCAGACAGCTGAGGGCCGAAATTAATAGCATAGGAAGGAGCCATGGATATTGCCCTCCCAGGCTAAAAACATCAGCTCTCAGCCACCTCAGAAAATGTGCATCTCTAAGATGTGCCAATTCTGGCACTTAAACTCGTTCTTCCCACTTGCCCTGGAGCAGTGCAAAGTGGGATAATATTTGAGCAGGTTGATATCACCGTTAGGTGACATCAAGCCCCGAGGTTAGTAATGGAGAGGCATCAATAAGATGACCCATTGCTAACCCCATAGTAACATTGTAAGAAAACACAGACTCCCAGAAAAAGGTCCTTTAATTGAAAGAAACATACACACTCCTTTAATATTCCTAACCTCACCTATTCCCCCGATGCCCTTGTCATCTGTAAAAGAGGTAAAAAAATCAAACAACGGTATTCCTCACCTTTCTGTAGAGATGCTTTAAGTCCATTTGTCCCACGATGAGTCCAGCTCTGCTAAATCTAGATAGCAGGCTGCATGATGTGACGATGCAGCCTGTCATCCAGCATATACACTGAGCACCATGTGTTCAGTGTGTCTTTGTAAACTGCTATTCCATGTCTGAGGACACCGCGAGCGTGAGAAAGTTCTCCTGCTCGTGGTGCCATCTGACAGGGAATAGGAGTTCACAGCCAATGAACTCACTTTACCTATGTGACGTCAGCACAAACGCCGTGGGAAATTTTACCGCGGTGCTCGCACTAATGTCAGAAAGGTGAAGTGAGTTCACTGGCTGTGAAAATGATGTGTAAATGACATAGACCATTGCTGTATGTAAAAGCTCATGTTAATATCACATTGCAATCGAATAGCAATCACACTGCATTCGGATGTAAATTGGATGCTAGGTGTGAAAAGTCGGATTGTACTCGCATAAAAAATGCATGACACTCACAAGACACTTACCCGACTCTACTGCATCAAAATTGGAACGATTTTAAAATCGCTAGTGTGACTCCAGCCTTGGAGTCAAAATAGGTGGAAGAACCATCAGCAATATAAAATATTCCAATGGTATAACATTGCTGACAGAAAGTGAGAAGGAGCTTTATTAAAATATCAAGATGATCAAAATCATTACTATCACCATTGGGGAAGTTCATATAAAGCTCAACAATTAAGAAATAAAAGTGATCAACATCTTTGCATCTTGGTTCCCTCATTAATCATGGTGGTGGTAGAACATCAGAGAGATCAAGCATCAAATAGCACTGGAGTGTGCATCCTTGGCAAGCATAGACCAAATAAGCAAGTGCAAGGAAGCCTCAATCACCATCAAATGAAGACTGATAACTGCATTTTTGTTCCCAATTATGACATTTGAGATGCATAAGATAATATGATGCCTTTGAGGTGCGATGCTAGGGCACACTTCTGTGAATTTTATAGAATGCTAAGATCAACAACAATAATGTTCTTAATCATATAAATTTAGAGATGTCCCTGGAAGGCAAGAAAACCAAACAGAAACTTATCTACGTTGGATGTGTAAAGAGGATAAATTTAATAGAAAGAAAGCTGCTGATTAGAGTGGTCAGTGGTAAAAGGAAACAGTACTGCTGGATACTATCAAGATTAACACGGCAATAAACATCAAACCATTGCAAGAAGTCATGGAAAACAGAGAAACATGGAATAAACGGCCCATAGAGTGTCCAACAGTAGGAAATATTTGAATAGATAGAATCAGAAAAAAAGTTGAAAATAATGCATCTGATGAAAGTTATCACACCAAATTTTGCACACAGATTCTAATAACATTAGTAGTGAGGAATATGCAAAAAAAGGGATATGAAATGGTTTCCATGTCTCATATCTAGGGTTGAGCGACCCATGTCTCATATCTAGGGTTGAGCGAAATGGGTTGGCCATTTTCAGAAGTCGCTGACTTCATGAAACCCGACCCGAACCCTGTGTGGGGTCGGCCATGAAGTCGGCGATCTTCTGAATCTGGAATTGGAATTCCAATACCGATTCCCGATATGTTTAAGATATCGAGAATTGGTATCGGAATTCAGATTTAAGTGTAAAATAAAGAATAAAAAAAAAAAATATTGCTATACTCACCCTCGGACGCGCCCTGGTTGTAACCGGGAGCCTTCCTTCCTAAGAATCAGCGCTTGAAGGACATTTCGATGACGTCACGGCTTCTGATTGGTCGCGTGACGCCCATGTGACCGCTCACGCGACCAATCAGAAGCCGTGATGTCATCGAAAGGTCCTTCAAGCGCTGATTCTTAGGAAGGAAGGCTGCGGGTTACAACCAGGGCGCGTCTGAGGGTGAGTTTATTCCTAATAGGTATATACTCACCCTCGGACGCGCCCTGGTTGTAACCCGCAGCCTTCCTTCCTAAGAATCAGCGCTTGAAGGACCTTTCGATGATGTCACGGCTTCTGATTGGTCGCGTGACGCCCATATGACCGCTCACGCGACCAATCACAAGCCGCGATATCATCAAAAGGTCCTACAAGCGCTGATTCTTAGGAAGGAAGGCTCCCGATTACAACCAGGGCGCGTCCGAGGGTGAGTATAGCAATATTTTTTATTTTTATTCTTTATTTTACACATTAATATGGATAGCAGGGCCTGAAAGAGAGTTTCCTCTCCTTCAGACCCTGGGAACCATTAGAAACCCAATGCACTGCATTGGGTTTCGTGTTTCGGCCGACCCCGACCCCGACTTTTCTATAGGATCGGCCGATTTCACTCGACCCGACTTTTGAAAAAGTCGGGTTTCGTGAAATCCGACCCGATCCTATAAAAACAAAATTCGCTCAACCCTACTCATATCCTGTCGGGTTTGATAAGGAGATAGCAAAAGCTGGTAATTGAATTACTGGCTTTTATGGTATCTAGCGCTGCATTAAATATGAATATAGATATATATATATGTATCTCACTGACATATATATATATACATATATATATATACTAGATGGCAGCCCGATTCTAAAGAATCGGGAGTCTAGAATCCATATATACTTGAAATTCGGCAGGAGCTTGAAGAGCAACGTCACTGGGCCCGCCTCCACGCAGTAGAAACTTGCTGTGAGGTAAAAATTCAAAAATCACACCGAAATGGCGGGCGGAGTGTGTCACAGTACGGCACGTTTCTGATTGGTCGCTCGCAGCAGGCGGCAACCAATCAGACACTGGACACTGTTGACGTCACTTATCTCCGGACATTAGCTCCGGACATTAGCTCCGGACATTAGCTCCGGACGGAAGTTGGCACAAATTGCAGGAAGTAGTATTCTAGGCAATTATATATAAGATATACACACCTATACTATGTGTAGACATTTATTTGATCTATTCTATTCTAACCTGTCAGTGTGATTTTACTGAACACCGCACTGAATTGCCGGCTTTTCTCTAGAACACCATGGCGTATTTCTCGCAAGTAACACTGATGGTCCATGTGTAGTCCGAATTTTTCTCTCCCCCATAGACTTTCATTGGCAGATTCATTACGCAATACACTGACAAACGCAAAATGCTGCAATTTTCTCAGCCTGTAAAATACAGCTGAGAAATATATGGCAGATAGGAGCTGCCCCATAGGGAATCATTGGTCTGTGTGCAATGCGTAGTTTTTGCGCCTCTCATACGTCCATAAAACTCTCAAGTGTGACGCCGGCCTAAAGGTTGCACCAGATTTACCAAGATTGATTACTCTAGAATATTAAAGATGTATTACTGCCATAGAAAATGGGGAAAAAGTGCTATATAATGTATATATGAAATATTTATCTGCAAAAATTGTTATAAAAATAAAGTAGAAAAGAAGGTATGTAGCGCATAAATTGGCCAATAGATGTGTGCCGATCTACTTAAAATTACCTGTGGCTGATGGGAGTGGAAGTGCACATGCCCAAAAAAAGAATATAAGTTGAAAAATAATAAAGGTAGCACCATGATTTACTAAGTTCTAGAGTAATCATTCTTGGTAAATCATGGTGCAAACTTTATCGTTTTTCAACTTATATGCTTTTTTTGGTTGGTGCATGTTCACATTAGCTTGGATGTGCTGGTCTTTTTCTGTAATTCATCTGTATAGTATTACATGCTCTGTAGTACATTTCGGTATTATAAAACACTTCCCAAAAGCTTTTAAAATTATTTCAGGATTCAATTACTCATCCATATAGTATTACATGCTCTGTTGTACATTTTTGTGGTATATAACACTTCCAAAAAGCTTTGAAATTTTTTTTTTCTGAATTCAGTTACTCACCTCCAGTGTATAGTATTACATGCTCTGTGGTACATTTCGTTGGTATCTTCCATTCACAAAAAGCATTGTAAAATTATCCTTGATTCAATTACTCATCCATGCAGTTTTGTGTTACATTATGATGCAGGAGAACTATTTTTTCGTAACAAAAATAAACTTCCAGAGAGCTAGTAATTACAAAATGGTTAAGATGTGGGTATGGGATAGGGAAGTGGAAGTGGTGATGATGATGGTGCACGCAGATGCTGATGATTAGGGTTGAGCGAAACAGATCAGATCAGCACAGCATTGCTGAAAGCTATTAAATTTAAGGGTTAAAGGCAATTTAAGGGTTAAATCGCTGAAAAAATTGCTGTGGGCTCCCGCGCAATTTTCTCCACCAGAGTAGTAAAGCCAGCATGGCAACAGGACCCCTAGGTCCATTTTGAAACGCGGCTCAGTTAACCGCAGACAAATAGCCAAACCGCATGTCAATTTTAATCCATCTGACCCTGAGTCATCGGATAATAATCCCAGCTTGTCAGATGTGTCATCGGGAGAATCTGTGTTTGGAGCTAGAAAAAAGTTTTTTCGTCACTCAAAAAACGCAAAAGGCGCGGTGGCAGGAAGCACCGCAGAAGCATATGGAATTGTGACTCGTCGGAAGAAACGTCTGTTCAAATAAATACTATGGCTAATAATAATGTTTTGAATTTATCATCAAGGACTTTGACACAAGATCAACTCGAGATTCTTTCTTTGGGTCTCAATTTTGTGCCCAATCAGAACTTCGACTTGTTTTCTACCATCTTAGATATCAACAAGTTTGTCCGAAATCTTACTGTTAAGAAACATTTTTTGGATAATACGGACAATACAGATGGTATTAATCCTGATGATGATATTTGCCGCGATACAGGTTTGGTTAACGAGTTTTTGGGTATGAATTTTTTCTTAGCAAGTTGCTTTAGTTTCCTTACTGTCTCTTGATATGGAAAATCGGGTTGACAATGTCATTACAGATCAATCCCATGATTTTGCAACAAAAAATCCATATTTTTATCCTGTCCATGCTAGATCGGATTGTATGGATAGGTTTCAGGAGATTGTAGAGAGAGAACTAAAAAAGCTGAGTGACAATCTAACCTCTGTTAATAGAAATCACTAGTCTGGTAATTTCTCTCATAGACAACGCAAAGTGCTGCATGAACTTAAAGAAATGGATGATCTTGTGATAAAGATGTCAGATAAAGGTGGATTGGTGGTTGTTTTGAATTCTACAGATTATTGTTCTAAAATCATGGAGTTGCTTTCTGATACACTAGTGTATGATAAACTCAGTTGTGACCCCTCGGTCAAATTTAAACAAAAGGTGGATAAAATTATTGAGGAAGGTCACAGTATTGGTGTATTATCTAAAAAACAAAAGGAGTATTTAATCGTAGACAATCCTGTGTGCCCAATCCTTCATGGTCTTCCCAAAGTCCATAAGAGCGATGTGATTCCACCTATGAGGCCAATAGTTTCAGGTATTGGCTCGGCAAATGAGCACCTGTGTGAATGGGTAGACTCAGTATTGCAGCCTCTTGTACGTAGAATTCCTGGCTATCTGAGAGATTCTAAAGAGGTACTAAAAGTCTTCTCTGACAAATTATGGTTGCCCAACTATTCATGGTTGTGCTGCGATGTCATTTCATTATATACATGTATTCCACATAAATTGGCTATGTGTGCTATTCAATTTAATTTGGATCATTTCAGTAATTATGCGTTTGATTTGAAGAATTTTATTTTACAGGCAATTTTTTTTCTGATGACACATAATTTTTTTTCTTTCAATGGAAATTTTTTTTTGCAAAAATCTGGCGTGGCTATGGGCGCTAAATTTTCACCGTCTTTAGCCAACCTCGTTATGGCTTTTTGGGAGTATGAATTCATTTTTTCAGCATCTAATCCTTTTTTGTCATGTTTGATATGGTATGGCAGATACATTGATGACCTACTGATAATTTGGGGTTCTGATGTATCTGCCATACCGGAATTCATCAACTATTTAAATTCTAATCAATATAACATTCGTTTTACATATAGGCAAGATCCTGTTCATATTCAATTCTTAGATCTAAATTTAAGGGGCACAAGCAATTGTCTCATCTCTACCAGCACATACCACAAATCGTTAAGTGGAAACACTATATTACATGCTAGCAGCGGCCACCCTAGACACACCATCCGGTCTGTGCCGGTTGGTGAGTTTGTAAGAATCAAACGCAATTGTAGTGATCAGCGTGATTTAAATGCAGAGATAGACTTGGTTTCGGGCAAATTGAAAAGTCGCAATTATCCAGATTGGACGCTCAAAAGAGCTAAAATGATTCTTAATAACAAGAATCGTGAGGATCTTATTGCACGGAAGGAGAATAATACATTGACACCAGCATCTTCAAGTAATAGAAAGCCCTATGTGTGCTTTCAATTCAGCCAACAATTTTATCAAATTAAAGGGATCGTAAATAAATTTCTTCCCATATTATATGAGGATGAGAGCTAAGTAAAGATTTTGAAAACTGGTGTTAACGTTGTTGCAAGGAAAGCACCGTCTATAGGCAACAGAGTCTCACCAAGTTTATTTTGCACAGATAAAAAAAGAAATAAAACATGGTTAGAGTGCAATGGTTTTTTCAAGTGTGGCACTAATAATTGTAAAACATGCGCACATGCTATTATTACCAAAATATTTTCTAATCATAATAACTCGCAATGTTTTAATATCAAGCAGTATATTAACTGCAATACCAAATATGTCATTTATAAAATCGATTGCACTGCATGCCAGCTGTCTTATGTTGGCTGTACATCACGAAAGTTGAAAGTTCGTATCAATGAACACCTATATGATATAGGCTATATTGGTGAGTCAACCCGCACCTTGTCGGCGGCTTCCAAACATTTTGTAACTGCTCATGCTCGTAACACTAGATTTTTCCGGGCATACGGAATTGAATGTGTTAATAAGCCTCCACGGGGTGGAGACACTATTCGTTGCCTCCATACCCGTGAAGCCTTTTGGATTTACCATCTCAACACCCGGTCTCCCACAGGTTTGAATAGACGTAATGAATTGATGTTTCATTATTAGAATGTGTTTATATATGCCTTCATTATGCTTTTTATTATAGATTTGTTTTATTATAGTATGTGTTTATTAATTGTGTTTGTCATCATTATCTGCATATGTGAAGGACCTTTTGCGCGGTCATGTGACCGTTCATTTGATTGCTATTGGTGTATAGGGTTTATATATCGATTGATGAACATTTCACATGTAGCTTTGATAAAGATCCTTGTGGATCGAAACGCGTCGCTCGTGTCCTGATATGCACATGTAGAGCACATGTCCACCGTTGTTTTTACATTGGCGAAATAAAGTTGGAATTTGGATTTTACAATTTGGAGCTGGAACAAATTTTTTTTTCTTTTCTTCATATGATGACCACATGGATCAGTGTTGGGTTCCGTGCTCCTGCGTTGGCTACTCGGTGAGCTGGCTTCTCCCCTTTTCTTATTTCCAGTAAAGCCAGTGACTGAGGGCAGATATTAATAGCCTAGAGAGGGTCCACAGTTTTTGCCCCCCCCCTGGCTAAAAACATCTGCCCCCAGCCACCCCAGAAAAGGCACATCTGGAAGATGCGCCTATTCTGGCACTTGGCTACTCTCTTCCCATTCCCGTGTAGCGGTGGGATATGGGGTAATGAAGGGTTAATGTCACCTTGCTATTGTAAATTGACATTAAGCCAGATTAATAATGGAGAGGCGTCAATTCTGACACCTATCCATTATTAATCCATTTGCATTAAATGGTTAAAAAAAACACACACACATTATTAAAAAGTATTTTAATGAAATAAAAACACAGGTTGTTTTAATATTTTATTATACGCTCAATCCACTCGCTGAAAACCCTCGCTCTGTAACAAATAAAAAATAATAAACCAACAATATCCATACCTTCTGTAGATCTGTAACGTCCCACGTTGTAAATCCATCTGAAGGGGTTAAAATATTTTACAGCCACAAGCTCTGCTAATGCAGCTGTGCTTGTGGCTGTAAACCCCAGCGAATGAAGGTAATGTAGGTCAATGACCTATAGTTACCTTCATTCGCAGTGATGCACCCCCTGCTGGATGTCCTCATGTGACCTTGAGCCTGGGAACATTTCCCACGCTCCAGGGACATCCAGCAGGGGGCGCATCACCGTGAATGAAGGTAACTACAGGTCATTGACCTACATTACCTTTATTCGCTGGGGTTTACAGCCACGAGCAGCGCTGCATTAGCAGAGCTCCTGGCTGTAAAATATTTTAACCCCTTCAGATGGATTTACAACGTGGGACGTTACAGATCTACGGAAGGTATGTATATTGTTGGTTTATTATTTTTTATTTGTTACAGAGCGAGGGTCTTCAGCGAGTGGATTGAGCATACAATAAAATATTACAACAAACGGTGTATTTATTTCATTAAAATACTTTTTAATATTGTGTGTGTGTTTTTTTAACTCTTTCATACAATTGGATTAATAATGGATAGGTGTCATAATTGACGCCTCTCCATTATTAATCTGGCTTAATGTCACCTTACAATAGCAAGGTGGCATTAACCCTTAATTACCCCATATCCCACCGCTACACGGGAATGGGAAGAGAGTGGCCAAGTACCAGAATAGGCGCATCTTACAGATGTGCCTTTTCTGGGGTGGCTGGGGGCAGGTGTTTTTAGCCAGGGGGGGCCAATAACCATGGACCCTCTCCAGGCTATTAATATCTGCCCTCAGTCACTGGCTTTACTACTCTGGCGGAGAAAATTGCGCGGGAGCCCACGCCAATTTTTTTCTGCGATTTAACCCTTAAATTTAAGTGCTAGAGCGCTGAAATTTTGCACATACACACTACTAACATTAGTAGTGTGGAATATGCAAAAAAAAGGGGGATATGGCATGGTTTACTGTATGTAAACCATGTCTCACATCATGTCGGGTTTTGGCAGGAGAAATGAAATGCCAGTAATTGAATTACTGGCTTTTCTGCTATATCGCCCTGAAGGAAATGCAAATAAAAAAAAACCCGATAGACCTACATTGGGTTTCGAGTTTCGGCCGATCCCCGACCCTGACTTTTCAATAGGATCGGCCGATTTCACTCGACCCGACTTTTGAGAAAGTTGGGTTTCGTGAAACCCGACTCGACCCTGAAAAACTAAAAGTCGCTCAACCCTACTGATGATGTGTGTGGGACAGATGCAACTATACCTGTTGGTGGAGCACAAGAGAGATGCCCATCCATGACACATAGCTTCCTTTCCCACTCTGCAGAGAGGCACGGTACACCACTCCTGAGTCAGAACAGTGAGGATAGGTGGTTGGTTGGATAGCAGATATTGCTTCCAGCAGGCTTGCCAGCACCACACAGTCTTCCACATGGTGCAGTCTCAACTGCCGACAGTCTGGATCACTTAATCCTCATCCTGATCCTCCTTCCGCCCACCATATTGAGTCCCAGGAAACCAGTGATCCCACACTAGGACACTCCGAGGAGCTCTTTACAACATCACTTCTTGATTGTGGCCTCTCACTCTGCATGTTCCAAGAGGGACAGGAGGAGATGAGGTTTAATGATGCAAAAACTTGGAGCAGCCATAGCAAAGAAATAAAATGATGGTTGGGAACAGCAAATTTTACCAAGGGAGGAAGATGATGAGATAGCATTGCCGATAAGTCAGCTTGTTTTGTCAAATCACCAAGTCAGGAGATCCAGGGTGTGGCAGCGGAAGACAAAGTGGTGAATGATGATGTCACCTGCCCAACCTGGGAAATTGGCATGCAGAGCGAGGCCAGCAGCGCTGAGTAGGAGGGATTGGCAGCACCTAAACAGAAACTGTTCCGCCGAGCACTATACTCCTGAATTTCAGCATTACAAAGATAGGTGTTCCCCAGTCAGGGAGTTTTTAAAGAGAGTTCTGAGCAAACAAAAATGGTTATTTTCACCATTTGCTATGCCAAGAACAGCAGGGGCCTGACAACTAAGACCTTAACCACTATCAGCATGATCATGAACATGTCATCTAAGCACATGACTTGGTGGTCCAAACACCTGGGTTCACAATTATTGCCAGCGGGTAACACCACTGCCTCTTCCCCTGTGTTAGGTGCTTCCCAATCCCCTGTCCATAACATTGGAGATGTTGCCTCCCGCACCTATCCTTGCACATTCTGAGTTACTATCATCACGCACTTCCAATATCCTTATTCCAGCACAGCGTTCAGCTGTCCCTACCCCAAACCTTGGAAAGAAAGAGAAAGTTTTCAGCCACCCACCTAAAGGCCCTAAGGCTAAATAGACGCATTTCCAGGTTGCTTGCATTGGAAATTTTGCTGTTTCGGCTTATTGACATGTAGGATTTCTGCTGACTCATGGTGGCAGCCGTCTCTCAGTTCTCAGTCCCCACTTTTTCTCCCAGTGTGGCATCCCTGCATTGTACAGGCATATTCCAGGATCACCAGCTGAGCCTTTACCAATGTGGTTACTGGGATTGTCCATTTACTGACCAACACATGGACAAGCGCTTGTGGCCATGGACACTACATTTCTCTGATGGCATACTGGGTGAACTTTGTGGAGGCCGAAACTGAAACCAACACATGTACTTCCATCACCGATGATTGCTGTCCCTACTTTTAACAGGGTTTTCTTTATCTCATACATCAGTTCCTGAACTCCATCCTGCTCCTCCTCATCCTCCATCTCATATGTATTATTTCAGAGCATGTCGTCTACATTAGCCAGAAGCGGGAAACTCTGCTGCATTGCCTCAGCACACAGGCTCTGCTGAAGCTAATTTGTCTAGGACACAAACTGCACACCGCAGCAGAGTTAAAGGCGTAACAGACCAGATTGATCCGTGGCTTTTGCCACTGAACCTCTAGCTAGGCATTGTCGTGTGTGATAATGGCTGTAACAAGGTGGCGGTTGTGAAGCCTGGCAAGCTCACTCACTTACCATGCTTGGCAGAAGTGCTCAAATTGGTAATTCAGCAGTTTCTTAAAATCTATCCAGATTTGCCAGAGCTTCTGGTCAAGGAACACTGCATCAGCGCCCATTTCCAAAAGTCTGCTAAAGCTGCTGCCGCTCTGGCTGTGCTGCAGCAACGCATGCAAGTGCCATATCGACTGGTGTGTGACATGCCCATGCACTGGAACTCACACTGCACATTATGGCAAGGTTTTGTGACCAACAGAGGCCAGTTGTTGAGTACCAAGTTCAACATGCCCATGACATGAGATAGGGAGTTACTACGCAGCCCAGCCTCATCTCATCTGCTCAGCATGGTTTGGGTAACAATGAGGATGTGGAGGCTGAGGAGAAACAGGAGATTGTTGCTAGCACAATAGATGCTAGTAGGCTATTACCCATACAAGCTTTGTCCTGTCTATCCTATGTGGATGGGCTGAGGAGCAGAATGAGGAGGAAGAGAAGGAGGAGGAGATGGAAAGTCGTCATCATGGAGAATGGGAAATGTTGGCTGTAGGGAACTTGGCACAGGAGGAAAACATTTTTAAAGATGGTCAAGCAATACCTGGCCGGCTAAACCAGCATACTTCTTAATTCCTCTACAATCTTCAATTATTGGGTCTCAAAGCTGGAAACCTGGCTTGAGCTTTTCCTCTGTGCCTTGGAGGTGCCTAGCTGCTCTGCTGCTAACACCTTGTCTGAGAGAGTTTTCACTGCCACCTGGGGGATCATAGCAGACAGGCGCTTTTGCTTGTCAACAGAGAATTCTAACACACTCATTCTGATAAAAATGAACACAGCCTGGATTAGTCCCCAATTTTCCACACCACCAGATGACAGAAACACATAAAGTGTTTTATATTCAATATTCTAATGAGGCCCTCCAGTTATTGCCTTCAAGGGTGTATTGATGACCCACCTTAAAATGTATTCCTGGTGTTGCACTTTGTGTAAAACCTTTATGAGTGTATGAGTACAGCAACTACACTTTGATAATGTTTTTTATGAGGCACGACACTTGGTGCCTTCAAGGTTGTATGGGTGACCCTCATTGTAATTTTTTGCTGGTTTTGTACTTTGTGCAGAGCCCTTATGAATGTTGCAGTACAGGAATCACAAGCTAACAATATTTGAATGAGGCCTGACAGTTGTTACATTTCAGGAGTCTATCGATAACCCTCCTTATATATTTTGCTAGCTTTACTAGCTGGGGTACATTGCGGTGGTGTATTACCCTCCAAAGAAACATTTAAAGGGAACCTGTCACCAGGTTTGGCCAATATGAGATATGACCATCGCCTTTCAGGGCTGATATACAGTATTCTACAAGGCTGTATATCTGCACTCAACCTGACCTAGAAGAACCTGAAAAATAACTTTTATTATACTCACCTGTGGGGTGGTCCTGTCCGAGGGGTGTTGCTGCTCTTGGTCCGGCACCTCCCATATACTTGTGATGCCATATTCCTTTTTGATTGGTGTGGATGATGCATCCTTGCATCATCCACACAGTCTCAGCGGCATCTCGCTCCTGCGCAGGCATACTTATCTGCCCTGTTGAGGGCAGAGCAAAGTCCTGCAGTGTGCAGCCGCTGGGCCTGTCTGACCTTTCCCGGTGCCTGCACACTGCAAAACTTTGCTCTGCCCTCAACAGGTGCAGCCTCAACCGGCACAGGTGCACCATGCTGGGGAGACTGAGTGGATGATGCAGGGACTCATCATCCACATGAACCAAGAAGGAGGACAGTGATATTAAGAAGATGGGAGGTGTCGGACCAAGAAGAGCGAAAACCATCTGACAGGACCACCCTACAGGTGAGTATAATGTAACTTTTTTCAGTTCTTCTAGGTCAGGTTGGGGGCCGATATACAACAATATAAAATGCTATATATCAGCCCTAAAAGGTGGTGGCCGCATCTCATATCGTGGCGGCTACTCCTGCAGCATTTTGATTTTTTTTCTTCAGATTTTAAAATCCAGTTGTCCAGTCTACTGACATGTTTCTTTTGATATAATGAGGAATTCCCATAATGTACCTATGCTGAAAGTTTATTTACTAGGATTCTGTGTCATAGACTTTTATTCTTGCTTCTTCAGTAAATGTTTAACCCCTTCCCATCAAGCACCATACATGTACTGCTCTGCGGGAGCTGTATTCCCGCAAACATCAGTAAATGTATGGTGGCACGATTGCGCGGCCTCACACTGAGCACCGCAGCGGTCGGGTGCGGGTATCAGCTCTGTGTGAGAGCTGATACCCTGCAGCAATGCCCATGATCGGTGCTAGCACGGATCTCAGACATTTATCCCCTCTGAGGCCGCTGTCAGTAGTGATAGTGACATAGAGGAGCTTCCAGCAGGACAATGCAATGCAATCATATTGTCCTGATAGTCTTCATGGAGACCCCCAGCCACAAGATGGCCGTGGGATCCTTCAGGGTCCTGCAGGGAGGGTGGCTTGTAAGAGCAGGCACTGACAATCCTCCTTCCCTGCCTGTCAGATCCTGATGTAATACTCTGCAGTGCAGAAGCATTGCAGAGTATCAGATCAGTATTCTGACACTATACAGTGATGTCCAAGGATGGGACAATGTAAAAAAGTTTAAAAAGAAATTAAAAAGTGTAAAAATATTTTTTTACATCCCCAAATAACGAACAAAAAAGCAAACAAATATTTTTCCATTAAATACATTTATTAATGTAAATAAAAAAAATGAACAATAAAAGTGCACATATTTGATATCGCCACGTCCTTAACAACCCGCTCTATACCACTGTCCCACTAGTTAACCCCTTCAGTGAACAACGTAAAAAAATAAAATAGAAAACCAGGCAACAAAATAATCATCATCATACCACTGATCAAAAAGTGCAATAAAAAGCAATCAAAATGACAAGTGTAAAAAGAAATGGTACTGCTGAAAATGTCATCTTGTCACGAAAGAACAAGCCATGATACAGCTCCATCAGCAGAACAATAAAAAAAGTTATAGCTCACAGAATAAAGCGATACAAAAATAATTTTTTATTAATTCCTGAATTGCTGTTTTTTGTTCATTTTGTCTCCCAAAAATTGGAATAGAAAACAAAAAATGTCATGTGCCCGAAAATAATACCAATAAAAATGTAAAAAATGAATAAAACTAATTTTTCACATGCTTTTGATTTTTTCATTCTGCCTCCCAAAGATCACAGCAAGGCTCGGCACACATTTATCCTGTGCTGTACGCTGAGCGCTTACACCAGGGTTTCCGTGTAAATCTCTGAAATACGAGATTCAGACAGAACCCCCTGTGGGAGATGCCCTATAATGAGGCAGATTGAGGCACTGTGGATGCCATAGGACCTGTGACCCGGAGTGATCATCTTTTTAGAATTGCATAAAATTGCCATCAGCCACAGTTTTGTGCACTTCTGAAAAGAAAGACACCACTGAATAGAGGCAAGATGAAGTCCAGAGTAATTCTGCTGCCTCATTATAGTGAATAGATCCATTTGGGGGTTTCATATGTCATGTCACTCAGAGATTTAGATGGAAACACCAACTTAAGTGCTCAGTGTAGAACGCCAGATAAATGTGATCATAAATGTTATGTAAAATGTTCCCAATAAAAACTTCAAATCTATCCACAAAAAAGCAAGCCCTCACTCAGGTCCATCATCTGTTAACGGAAATATAGGGGGCTTCCACAATATTTGTAAAACAATGGCTCTGGAAAAAAAAATGGCTCCTCACCCTCCCCCCCCCAAAAGAAATTCAGCAGATTCTCTACTCCCAAATACGAATGCCTCCCTTCTGAGACCCCAGGTGCCTAAACCACATTTAGCGGCCACATGTTTGGCATTTCTGTAGTGATGAGAGCTCGCCCAATTTAAAGTTGCGTGTCTCCAGAAGCATGAGTTGGGCCTAATGTACTGGTCACTACAATGGCAATTTTCACTCAGCAACATCCACTGCTGCTTGTTTCTGGAAAACACCCATCAAAATCATCACTACATCTGTAGATAAATTCCAAAAGGGTTATAATTTCCAAAATGGGGTCACTTGAGGGGGGATTCTGCTTTTCTATTGCTTAGTGGCTCTTTATATGGAATCCACAAACTCTTCTAGGAAAATCTGCGTTCCAGGAGGCAAATTGCATTTTGTCACTCCCGAGTCTCTCTGTTTGGCTAAGCAGTACTGTACAGTCATGGCCAAAATTTTTGAGAATGACACCAAAATTATATTTTCACATGATCTGCTGCCCTCTGGTTTTTATTAGTGTTTGTCTGATGTTTATATCACATACAGAAATATAATTGCAATCATATTATGAGTACCAATAGGTTATATTGACAGTTAGAATGAGTTAATGCAGCAAGTCAATATTTGCAGTGCTCACCCTTCTTCTTCAAGACCTCTGCAATTCTCCCTGGCATGCTCTCAATCAACTTCTGGACCAAATCCTGACTGATAGCAGTCCATTCTTGCATAATCAATGCTTGCATTTTGCCAGAATTTGTTGGTTTTTGTTTGTCCACCCATCTCTTGATGATTGACCACAAGTTCTCAATGGGATTAAGATCTGGGGAGTTTCCAGGCCATGGACCCAAAATCTCTATGTTTTGTTCCATGAGCCATTTAGTTATCACCTTTGCTTTATGGCAAGGTGCTCCATCATGCTGGAAAAGGCATTGTTGGGCGCCAAACTGCTCTTGAACGGTTGGTAGAAGTTGCTCTTGGAGGACATTCTGGTACCATTCTTTATTCATGGCTGTGTTTTTAGGCAAGACTGTGAGTGAGCCGATTCCCTTGGCTGAGAAGCAACCCCACACATGAATGGTTTCAGGATGCTTTACAGTTGGCTTGAGAAAAGACTGGTGGTATCGCTCACCTCTTCTTCTCCGAATAAGCTGTTTTACAGATGTCCCAAACAATCGAAAATTGGATTCATCAGAGAAAATGACTTTGCCCCAGTCCTCAGCAGTCCACTCCCTGTACCTTTTGCAGAATATCAGTCGGTCCCTGATGTTTTTTCTGGAGAGAAGTGGCTTCTTTGCTGCCCTCCATGAAACCAGCCCTTGCTCAAAGAGTCTCCGCCTCACAGTGCGTGCAGAAGCACTTACACCAGCCTGCTGCCATTCCTGAGCAAGCTCAGCACTGCTGGTAGTCCGATCCCGCAGCTGAAACAGTTTTAAGATACGGTCCTGGCGCTTGCTGGTCTTTCTTGGGTGCCCTGGAGCCTTTTTGACCACAATGGAAGCTGTCTCCTTGAAGTTCTTGATGATGCAATAGATTGTTGACTGAGGTGCAATCTTTGTAGCTGCGATACTCTTCCCTGTTAGGCCATTTTTGTGCAGTGCAATGATGGCTGCACTTGTTTCTTTAGAGATAACCATGGTTAACTGAAGAGAAACAATGATACCAAGCACCAGCCTCCTTTTAAAGTGTCCAGTGATGTCATTCTTACTTAATCATGACTGATTGATCGCCAGCCGTGTCCTCATCAACACCCACACCTGTGTTAATGGATCAATCACTAAAACGATGTTAGCTGCTCCTTTTAAGGCAGGACTGCAATGATGTTGAAATGTGTTTTGGGGGTTAAAGTTCATTTTCTGGGCAAATATTGACTTTGCAAGTACAATAATTGCTGTTAAGCTGATCACTCTGACATTCAGGAGTATATGCAAATTGCCATTAGAAAAAATGAAGCAGTAGACTTTGGAAAAATTAATATTTGTCTCATTCTCAAAATTTTTGTCCATGACTGTACAGCCACATATGTGGTATTTCTGCATTCAGCAGAAATTGTGAGACAAATTTTGGTGCCATTTTTACCCATTTCCCAGAATGAAAATGTAAAATTGGGGTTAACACAATATTTGTGGTTAAAATGTAAATTATTTTATCTTCACTGCCCAATGGTATAAAAGTCTGTGACACACCTGTGGTGTCAAGATAATCACTGTACCACTAGATGAATTCATTGAGAGGTTTAGTTTGTAAAATGGGGTCAATTATAAGGTGTCCCACTGTGTTGGCACCTCTAGGGGCTCTGCTAAGGTAACATGGCACCCTCAAAACAAGTGCAACAAAATCTGCACTATAATATGGTGTTTCCTCCCTTCTGAGCTTTGCACTGTGCCTCAAAAGTATTTTTCAACAACATATGGGTTTTTGGTAAACTCAAGAGGATTTACAAAACAAATTTTGGGGTCCATTTTCTCCTGTTACCCTTGTGAAAATACAAAATTGGAGCTAAAAAAGATTTTTGTGGGAAAATTGTGATTTTTTTATTTTCATGGCTTAACGTTATAAACTTCTGTGAAGCACTTTGGGGTTCAAGGTGTTCGATACAAATCTAGATAAGTTCCCAAAGCGGTCTGGTTTCCAAAATAGTGTCATTTGTGGGCGGTTTCCACTGTTTAGGCACATTCCAGCAAATTTTGCATACAAAAAGTCAAATGGCGCTCCTCCCATTGCAAGCCCTTGCTGTGCACCAAAACAGTTGTTTTCATCTACATATTGGGTATCAGTGTACTCAGGAGAAATTGCACAACAAATTTTGTGGAGCAATTTCTTCTGTTCCCCTTATGTATATGCAATATTTGGAGCTAAAAAAGATTTAGCTGAAAAAAAAGGGATTTATTCTCACGGCTCTACGTTATAAACTTCTATGAAGCAACTGTGGGTTCAAGGTGCTCAATACATATCTAGATAAGTTCCCTAAGGGGTGTAGCTTCTAAAATGGTGTCACTTGTTGGGGATTTCCACTGTTTACGCACATCAAGGGATCTCCAAACATGACATGGCGTCTGCTAATTATGAAAGCAAATGTTACATTCAAAAAGAGAGCCTTTTATAATGTCTTGAATAAGCTTACACAACTTGTGGCTGTTTCAAGCTTTTATTTTTTATGTTACATAATTCTTAGAATATCAATCAGTCATGGAATGAGAACAATTTACAATTACGGTATGTTCCATGAATGATCTGCACTCTCTTAATAGGTTACAACTCAAGCCTTATAATCTAAACAAAGTGGAAGTACCTGCTGGAAAAATAATGTTTGTATAGTTTTAGTGTCCAACTGACAGCCCAAAGCCTGTTTAAAGTGGATATGGGATTTGTCAAATAAATTCAATTTTGTCCTTTTGAGATTTAACATGCCAAAACTGGACATGAGCAACCTATAAAGAAAGGAATCTCAGTTAATAAATACTTCATTCTTCGAAGAGCATGTGAAAATTGAAGGAAGTCAAGGTGTCAGGGGAAGGCTTTTCTATTGGCAGGTGAGACTTGTATGTGATGCCAGTTGGTTATTGGCCATTGGACATTTATGAAAAAAGCCACCTGTCCAAGGTGTGTTTAAATATCACATGCACATTAAGCCAGCAAAGTTTACATGCTGTTGAGTTCAACAGAAAACAGTTTATTTCTGTCACAAGGAAGAAAATGAAAAGTAATTTGTCCTTTGAGAGACTTCTTTTTGTATTAATTCAAGAGAAGTTATTTGTTTTTGTTTTTTATTTTAGCTGCAAATGACCAAAATATTTATTGCTTTTTCAATAATTTGTATATCACTACTTCCATCAAGCCTAAATCTGCCAAAGTAGTTAAATTCCCAAAGTGCTTGATGACTTTGTAACATGGTACGGGGCAGTAGCCATGGGCGAGGTACTCGTCTTTTACATGAAAGTGGTGTGTCGTGGCTGGGTGTGTGGTGTGCTATGGGGGCGCTACACCCTTACATGCTGCATGTTACCGATAACTTGGGTTGGTCAGGACCAGATGTTGAACAGTTCAATGAGGGAGACCACCAGAGAAAAATACATTTTTTGAGTGACAACTTGATGGATGGGGATTATATACAGTAGGAAAGAGGCACACAACTTGACAAACGTTTCCTTCACAATACGGAGCATTTTTCACTCACAGTCTCAATACTTTTCTCTTAAGGTACCTTCACACATAACGATATTGTTAACGATATCGTTGCTTTTTGTGACGTAGCAACGATATCGTTAATAAAATCGTTATGTGTGACAGCGACCAACGATCAGGCCCCTGCTGGGAGATCGTTGGTTGCTGAAGAAAGTCCAGAACTTTATTTCGTCGCTGGATCTCCCGTGGACATCGCTGGATCGGCGTGTGTGACACCGATCCAGCGATGTCTTCACTGGTAACCAGGGTAAACATCGGGTAACTAAGTGCAGGGCCGCGCTTAGTAACCCGATGTTTACCCTGGTTACCATCCTAAAAGTAAAAAAAACAAACAGTACATACTTACCTACCGCTGTCTGTCCCCGGCGCTGTGCTCTGCACTCCTCCTGTACTGGCTGTGAGCATCGGTCAGCCGGAAAGCAGAGTGGTGACGTCACCGCTCTGCTTTCCGGCCGCTGTGCTCACAGCCAGTGCAGGAGGAGAGCAGAGCACAGCGCTGGAGGACAGACAGCGTTAGGTAAGTATGTAGTGGTTGTTTTTTTTACTTTTAGGATGGTAACCAGGGTAAACATCGGGTTACTAAGCGCGGCCCTGCGCTTAGTTACCCGATGTTTACCCTGGTTACCGGCATCGTTGGTCGCTGGAGAGCTTTCTGTGTGACAGCTCTCTTAACCCTATTGGTCTCTATCTCCACTGTTTCAAATTCCTTCACCTCAACCAAGCGCAGTATTACAGTCCAGCTAGTGAGAGTCCTATTTTCAACCTGCCATTCCGCATCTTCTTTCCCCTCAACTGAAACAGTTTGTCAATATTGCCGGTACTTACCTTCTCTGCAAATGAAGCCTTTTGAACTATCACCCGGGGCACTCTCCTTGTCCCATATTCTCTGTTCGTCTTGCCCTGTTACCTTCCTGAGTTATAAACATGGTGCATTACCGCTAGGGATCCACTCCCAGGACTCATCTCCATTTGATCACTCTGTCTGTCTGTTGGTCTACCTTCCTCTTTAACCCCTTTCTGCCATTAGACGTACTATTCCGTCCATGTGGGGTGGGCCCTACTTCCCAAGGACGGAATAGTACGTCAGAGGCGATCGGCCATGCTCACGGGGAAAGCGCGGACGATCGCGGCCGGGTGTCGCAGCTGACATCCGGCACTATGTGCCAGGAGCGGTCACGGACCGCCCCCGACACATTAACCCCTGGCACACCGCGATCAAACATGATCGCGATGTGCCGGCGGTGCAGGGAAGCATCGTGCAGGGAGGGGGCTCCCTGCGGGCTTCCCTGAGACCCCCGCAGCAACGCGATGTGATCGCGGTGTGCCGGGGGTCTCCTACCTTCCTCCCTGCAGCAAGCCCCGGATCCAAGATGGCCGCGGATCCGGGTCCTGCAGGGAGGGAGGTGCCTTACCAAGTGCCTGCTCAGAGCAGGCACTTGATAACGCTGCAGCGCTGTTTGACAGATCGGTGATCTGTCAGAGTGCTGTGCAAACTGGCAGATCACCGATCTGTATTGTCCCCCCCTGGGACAAAGTAAAAAAGTAATAAAAATTTTTTTACAATTGTGTAAAAAAAAAAAAAAAAATCCTAAATAATGAAAAAAAAAAAAAAGTATTATTCCCATAAATACATTTCTTTATCTAAATAAAAAAAAAACCATAAAAGTACACATATTTAGTATCGCCACGTCCGTAATGACCCGACCTATAAAACTGTCCCACTAGTTAACCCCTTCAGTAAACACCGTAAGAAAAAAAAAAAAACGAGACAAAAAACAACGCTTTATTATCATACCGCCAAACCAAAAGTGGAATAACACGCGACCAAAAAGGCAGATATAAATAACCATGGTACAGCTGAAAACGACATCTTGTCCCGCAAAAAACAAGCCGCCATACAGTAACATCAGCAAAAAAATAAAAAAGTTATAGTCCTCAGAATAAAGCGATGCAAAAATAATTATTTTTCCTATAAAATAGTTTTTATCGTATAAAAACGCCAAAACATAAAAAAATGAAATAAATGAGGTGTCGCTGTAATCGTACTGACCCGAAGAATAAAACTGCTTTATCAATTTTACCAAACGCAGAACGGTATAAACGCCTCCCCCAAAAGAAATTCATGAATAGCTGGTTTTTGGTAATTCTGCCTCACAAAAATCGGAATAAAAAGCGATCAAAAAATGTCGCGTGCCCGAAAATGTTTCCAATAAAAACGTCAACTCGTCCCGCAAAAAACAAGGCCTCAAATGACTCTGTGGACTCAAATATGGAAAAATTATAGCTCTCAAAATGTGGTAACGCAAAAAATATTTTTTGCAATAAAAAGCGTCTTTCAGTGTGTGACGGCTGCCAATCATAAAAATCCGCTAAAAAACGCTATAAAAGTAAATCAAACCCCCCTTCATCACCCCCTTAGTTAGGGAAAAATTAAAAAATTTAAAAAATGTATTTATTTCCATCTTCCCATTAGGGTTAGGGCTAGGGTTAGGGCTATGGTTAGGGCTAGGGTTAGGGTTAGGGCTAGGGTTAGGGGTAGGGCTACGGTTAGGGGTACGGCTAGGGTTAGGGCTAGGGTTAGGGTTAGGGCTAGGGTTAGGGCTAGGGCTAGGGCTAGGGTTAGGGATAGGTTTGGGGCTAGGGTTATGGTTAGGGCTAGGGTTAGGGCTAGGGTTAAGGCTACAGTTAGGGTTGGGGCTAAAGTTAGGGTGAGGGTTTGGATTACATTTGCGGTTGGGAATAGGGTTGCGATTAGGGTTAGGGGTGTGTCTGGGTTAGAGGTGTGGTTAGTGTTACCGTTGGAATTAGGGTTAGGGGTGTGTTTGGATTAGGGTTTCAGTTATAATTGGGGGGTTTCCACTGTTTAGACACATCAGGGGCTCTCCAAACGCGACATGGCATCCGATCTCAATTCCAGCCAATTCTGCGTTGAAAAAGTAAAACAGTGCTCCTTCCCTTCCGAGCTCTCCCGTGTGCCCAAACAGGAGTTTACACCAACATATGGGGTATCAGCGTACTCAGGACAAATTGGACAACAACTTTTAACGTCCAATTTCTCCTGTTACCCTTGGGAAAATACAAAACTGGGGGCTAAAAAATAATTTTTGTGGGCAAAAAACATTATTTTTATTTTCACGGCTCTGCGTTATAAACTGTAGTGAAACACTTTGGGGCTCAAAGTTCTCACAACACATCTAGATAAGTTCGTGGGGGGGGTCTAGTTTCCAATAAGGGGTCACTTGTGGGGGGTTTTCACTGTTTAGGTACATTAGGGGCTCTGCACACGCAATGTGACGCCTGCAGACCATTCCATCTAAGTCTGCATTCCAAATGGCGCTCCTTCCCTTCCGAGCCCTCCCATGTGCCCAAACGGTGGTTCCCCCCCACATATGGGGCATCAGCGCAATCAGAACAAATTGAACAACAACTTTTGGGGTCCAATTTCTCCTGATACCCTCGAGAAAATACAAAGCTGGGGGCTAAAATATAATTTTGGGGGGAATTTTTATTTTTTTATTTTCACGGCTCTGCATTAGAAACTGTAGTGAAACACTTGGGGGCTCAAAGTTCTCACAACACATCTAGATAAGTTCCTTGGGGGGTCTAGTTTCCAATATGGGGTCGCTTGTGGGGGGTTTCTACTATTTAGGTACTTTAGGGGCTCTGCAAACACAATGTAACGCCTGCAGACCATTCCATCTAAGTCTGTATTCCAAATGGCGCTCCTTCCCTTCCAAGCCCTCCCATGCACCCAAACGGTGGTTCCCCCCCACATATGGGGTATCAGCGCACTCAGGACAAATTGCACAACAACTTTTGGGGTCCAATTTCTCCTGTTACCTACGGGAAAATACAAAACTGGGGGCTAAAAAATAATATTTGTGGGAAAAAATGTTTGTTTTATTTTTACGGCTCTGCATTGTAAACTTCTGTGAAGTTCCTTGGGGGGTCTACTTTCCAAAATGGTGTCACTTGTGGGGGTTTCAATGTTTAGGCACATCAGTGGCTCTCCAAACGCAAAATGGCGTCCCATTTCAATTCCTGTGAATTTTGCATTGAAAAGTCAAACGGCGCTCCTTCCCTTCCGAGCTCTCCCATGCGCCCAAACAGTGGTTTACCCCCACATGTGGGGTATCAGCGTACTCAGGACAAATTGTACAACAACTTTTTCGTTCCAATTTCTTCTCTTACCATTGGGAAAATAAAAAATTGGGGGCGAAAAGATATTTTTTTGTGAAAAAAAATGATTTTTTATTTTTACGGTTCTGCATTATAAACTTCTGTGAAGCACTTGGTGGGTCAAAGTGCTCACCACACCTCTAGATAAGTTCCTTAGGGGGTCTACTCTCCAAAATGGTGTCAATTGTGGGGGGTTTCAATGTTTAGGCACATCAGTGGCTCTCCAAACGCAACATGGCGTCCCATCTCAATTCCAGTCAATTTTGCATTAAAAAGTCAAATGGCGCTCCTTCACTTCCAAGCTCTGTCATGCGCCCAAACAGTGGTTTACCTCCACTTATGGGGTATCGTCGTACTCAGGACAAATTGTACAACAAGGTTTGGGGTCCATTTTCTCCTGTAACCCTTGGTAAAATAAAACAAATTGGAGCTGAATTAAATTTTTTGTGAAAAAAAGTTAAATGTTAATTTTTATTTAAACATTCCAAAAATTCCTGTGAAACACCTGAAGGGTTAATAAACTTCTTGAATGTGGTTTTGAGAACCTTGAGGGGTGCAGTTTTTAGAATGGTGTCACACTTGGGTATTTTCTATCATATAGACCCCTCAAAATGACTTCAAATGAGATGTGGTCCCTAAAATAAAATGGTGTTCTAAAAATGAGAAATTGCTGGTCAACTTTTAACCCTTATAACTCCCTAACAAAAAAAAATTTTGGTTCCAAAATTGTGCTGATGTAAAGTAGACATGTGGGAAATGTTACTTATTAAGTATTTTGTGTGACATATCTCTGTGATTTAATTGCATAAAAATTCAAATTTGGAAAATTGTGAAATTTTCAAAATTTTCACCATATTTCCGTTTTTTTCACAAATAAACGCAGGTAATATCAAAGAAATGTTACCACTATGATGAAGTACAATATGTAACGAGAAAACACTGTCAGAATCACCAGGATCCGTTGAAGCGTTTTAGAGTTATAACCTCATAAAGGGACAGCGGTCAGAATTGTAAAAATTGGCCCGGTCCATAACGTGCAAACCACCCTTGGGGGTAAAGGGGTTAAGGTACCGTCACACTCAGCAACTTTGCAAAGAGAACGACAACAATCCGTGACGTTTCAGCGTCCAGGATAGCGATCTCATTGTGTTTGACACGCAGCAGCGATCTGGATCCCGCTGTGCCATTGCTGGTCGGAGCTAGAAGTCCAGAACTTTATTTCGTCGCCAGATCGGCATGTATATTCATATTTGACATCAAAAGCAACGACGCCAGCAACCAGCATAGGGCCCCTAGATGTGTGTCGGATCGGTATACTCCGGCTGTTTGACATGGAGCTAACAACCAGCGAGAACGAGAAGTGAGTCGCTGTTACGTCACTGCATCGCTCCTGCATCTTTCTGGAGTTGCTGTGTTTGACGTGTCTACAGCGACCTAAACAGCGACGCTCCAGCAATCTAGTTTAGGTCGGCTCGTTGTCTATATCGCTGCAGCGTCACTGAGTGTGTCGGTACCTTAACTCTTCATGCTTGTTCTCCCCTCATTCAGGACACCCACGTCATGCGGCACTGCTTACTGTCTAGACCTTAAGTCTGCTGTTTTTACACACTGAGCTCTATCTCATGTCCTGACAAGGAAGTGTCTCTGTCCCCTCACATTTTCCCCTTCCCACTCTGGGCTAGTCCAAACATTAACTCTAAATCTCCCTACTGTCTGGCAGAACACAACACTATCAGTATAACACATGTCAAAATACACATTACAACCATTTGTGTTCTTCAAGGGGGAATGTGGGCAGTATGTCCATATCCTTACAACTTAATTTACCAGATTCCGTTTTCTATTTGTAAGGCCTCATTCAGACGTCTGTGATTTTTCTCATACTCGAAAAAATGGTTCTCATTTCACCTGAGTTTGGTCCATGTGTCAGGTTTTACCATCAGATTATGGACATACTCTAGTTTCATCAGTTTTTCTCAGATGGAAAATATTGATGGAGATGTCAAGGTCCTCATCAGGACAGTCTGTGAAAGACAGACAGCACACAGATAGTATCCGAGTGCTGTCAGATTTTTTCACTGACCCATAGATTTGATTTGGAGAGTTTGATCTGAGACTCGGAATAAAATTGGACTTATTTTTGCTTTTGTGAGGACCACTCAATCTGCAAAAATACCTAGGCTTGTGAGCAGCCCAATCAGGGCCGCCATCAGGGCATTACAGCCGTGACTGGCGTAAGGGGCCCGGTGAGCAGAGGGGGCCCGCATCGGGCCCCCTCTTACCTGCTCACCG
The DNA here is from genome assembly GCF_032444005.1 of Ranitomeya imitator. Classification (NCBI taxonomy): domain Eukaryota; kingdom Metazoa; phylum Chordata; class Amphibia; order Anura; family Dendrobatidae; genus Ranitomeya; species Ranitomeya imitator. Next base: position 69,343,009 of record NC_091285.1, read on the forward strand.
GGCCCCTACCGGCAGCCGCAGGCTGAACCGGGCCCTTAGCGGCGGCCGGCGCTGCAGCTGTACGCTATTGACATGCGGGCCCGCGCCCGCACGTCAATAGTTAACAGCCGCCAGCCGCAGCGTGCAGGTCGCCGGCGTCTGACGTCATTGTCAGTCGCCGGCGAGTGCACAGTGCAGCTGCGTGGAGAGATCAGGAGCGCGGCAGGTAAGTAGAACTTTCTTTTTTTCTATTAAGAGCGGAGAGCGGAGAGCGGCGATCGGGGGGGGGGGGGTTTGGGCAGAAGGCTGGACACAGAGGGGGCAGAAGGCAGCTGGACACAGGGGGGCAGTAAAGCTGGACACAGAGGGGGCATAAGGCAGCTGGACACAGGGGGGCAGTAAAGCTGGACACAGAGGGGGCAGAAGGCAGCTGGACACGGGGCAGAAGGCAGCTGGACACAGAGGGGGCAGAAGGCAGCTGGACACAGGGGGGCAGTAAAGCTGGACACAGGGGGGCAGAAGGTAGCTGGACACAGGGGGGCAGAAGGCAGCTGGACACAGAGGGGGCAGAAGGCAGCTGGACACAGAGGGGGCAGAAGGCAGCTGGACACGGGGGCAGAAGGCCGCTGGACACGGGGGCAGAAGGCCTCTGGACACAGGGGGGCAGAAGGCCGCTGGACACAGGGGGGCAGTAAAGCTGGACACAGAGGGGGCAGAAGGCAGCTGGACACAGAGGGGGCACAAGGCAGCTGGACACGGGGGCAGAAGGCCGCTGGACACGGGGGGGCAGTAAAGCTGGACACAGAGGGGGCAGAAGGCAGCTGGACACAGGGGGGCAGAAGGCAGCTGGACACAGAGGGGGCAGAAGGCAGCTGGACACAGGGGGGCAGAAGGCAGCTGGACACAGAGGGGGCAGAAGGCAGCTGGACACAGGGGGGCAGAAGGCAGCTGGACACAGAGGGGGCAGAAGGCAGCTGGACACAGAGGGGGCAGAAGGCAGCTGGACACAGAGGGGGCAGAAGGCAGCTGGACACAGAGGGGGCAGAAGGCAGCTGGACATGGGGGCAGAAGGCAGCTGGACACAGAGGGGGCAGAAGGCAGCTGGACACAGAAGGGGCAGAAGGCCGCTGGACACGGGGGCAGTAAAGCTGGACACGGGGGGGGCAGAAGGCCGCTGGACACAGAAGGGCAGTAAAGCTGGACACGGGGGGCAGAAGGCTGGACACAGGGGGGCAGTAAAGCTGGACACAGGGGGGGCAGAAGGCTGGACACAGAGGGGGCAGTAAAGCTGGACACAGGGGGCAGTAAAGCTGGACACGGGGCAGTAAATCTGGACACAGAGGGGGCAGTAAATCTGGACACAGAGGGGGCAGTAAATCTGGACACAGAGGGGGCAGTAAATCTGGACACAGAGGGGGCAGTAAAGCTGGACACAGAGGGGGCAGTAAAGCTGGACACGGGGGGGGGGCAGAAAGCTGGACACGGGGGGGGCAGACAGCTGGACACAGGGGGGGCAGAAAGCTGGACACGGGGGGGGCAGAAAGCTGGACAGGGGGGGCGGGGCAGAAAGCTGGACACGGGGGGGGGCAGAAAGCTGGACACATGGGGGGCAGAAAGCTGGACACGGGGCAGAGTGCTGGACAGAGATGGGGCAGAGTGCTGGACAGAGATGGGGCAGAGTGCTGGACAGAGATGGGGCAGAGTGCTGGGCAGAGTGCTGGACAGAGATGGGGCAGAGTGCTGGACAGAGATGGTGCAGGATTGGAAACAGATGGGGCAGGATGGATACGATGGAGACAGATGGGGCAGGATGGGGAGATCATATGGGGTAGAATGGATACTCATGAGGGCAGGATGAGAGAACATATGGCTGGAGCCTGAAATGAGACACACGGTGGCCAGGATGGCGAATATTACCATAGGGGCTAATTAAGGGATATTATTATTGCAGTGATGTATTTATTTTATTTTTTGAGTATACTGTTTTAAATGGGGAGGCGGTCCTGTTACTGTGTAGAGTGATACTATGTTGCCTTCTTCATGTGGTGTAATGTAGAAGTTGGGAAAATTAAGTAATGTGTTCTACAAGCGGAACTCGAGATAACTGTTTTATTTCCTGCAGAGACGAGTCCTGGCTGGATAAAGTGATGGCGGTCTGTGCTGGATGAAAGATGAAGGACTTCACCTAGAGATGTCACTGGTGAGTCAGTGTTACCTATACACTTACACTATACACTGTATACTATATACAGAGGTCCTGTGTACAATGTCACCAGTGATCACTGTATTATCTATACATTATATACAGAGCTCCTGTGTGTAATGTCACCAGTGATCACTGTATTACCTGTACACAGACACTGCTTACTAATTACAGATCTCCTGTGCATAATGGCACTGATGGTGATAGTATTGTGGTTTTTTTTTGTATTACTGATCAGTATTGTAGTATTCAGTCATTGTTGGTAATATGTGGTCTGGTCATGGTGTAGCGGTATTTGTTCCTTGTATTTTATATTATTCGATCACTGTGGTGGTAATATGTCATCTGGTCATAGTGTTGTGGTATTTGTTCCTTGTATGTAGTATTATAGGTCATTTTAAAAATTGAAAAATAAATAAAAATATACCTAAATTGTATTGCATATTTTAACAAATATTTAGTAGGTTACAGTAGAGTAGGGCCCGGCCAAAAGTGTCTACCTTGTTGTGGTGGCGGCTTAAAAAATCTTTTGGCCAAAACAAAAGCTGCCGGCTATATGTGTGATCTGGTGATGGGAACTGTTAATGTGTGATAGGTGAGAAGTGGAGATTTTCCAAGAGAGAGTGGTGGGACTGTGGACAGTTCGTGGGGTGGAGCCTGGAGGTGGGGCTGGGGTGGAGCCTGGGCGGAGTTTCAAGGGGGCCCCGAAAATTTTGCCAGTATGGGGCCCCGAAATTTCTAGTGGCAGCCCTGAGCCCAATACACACTGATATGGATAGACAGCATACAAGAAAAACTGATGTCTGAATGAGCCATTCATCTAGACTTAAAGTACCATTCTGGAGTTTGTTTTTTTACTTCACCACCGGTTAGGTATCAGTAATGTACAGTATTTTCCGTATTTGTTAACGGGTGCCATCTTCTACTGTTTCCAGCTCTGTTCTGGTCTTTCTCCATCATCTTGTGACTGCAGCTCTGTTCTGTCAACCGTTACATTCATTCCTTATAGACTGCAAGTCTCCAAGAGCCTCATTCTGATTCTCATACACTTACATTGATAAGAAACTTCTGGTCAGCACTGAAAACATTGGAGTGAGCCTAAAGGTTACAACTGTGGTCATGCAGTCCAGAAGAATGCTGATTAGAGCAGATCTGGAAACAGTATAAGAAGGCAACCAGTAACTAATTTTTAAGTTTAGATTCAAATATATTGCACTTTGCTTCATATCATGGAGTACGAATGTTACCAATGAAATGACCAATGCAGTTGTGAGTACTAGGCAAAGGAAAGTTTTCTCAAGTACAGTTGCATGATGTCTTAAAGTAGATCTGTCAGCTTAGTTTGCTGTATTATGCATAGTCTACCTGTCCTATGGATTAATGAGGGGAACATTCCACCTGCCTCGTCTTTGCCTTCACATTTCCCTCTCTACAGTGTAATCATGCAAACACCACAGCATCCCGACCCAGTCACTTACCTAGGAGTGGAAGGAATGGAGGCAAAGAGACAGTGGAGTGCTCTCCTCCTAAATGATGTGTATTCTTATGGCACTTCTAGTAGACATAAGCTACAAGAATATTGTTCATTTGGGGGCTCTGTATATGGAGTGTACAAACTATTCTAGCAAAATCTGCACTCCAGGAGGAAAATAGCATTCTGTCCAACATTGAGTCTCTCCGTATGGCTATGCAGTACTGTACAGCCACATATCGGGTATTTCCACATTCAGCAGAAATTATGGGGCAAATTTTGGTGCCATTTTTACCTCATTCCTAGTGTGAAAATGTGAATTTTGGAGCTAAAACTACATTTTTGTGGCAAAATTGTAGTAATTTTTTTCTTCACTGCCCAATGGTATACCATTTTGTGACACACCCACGATGTCAATATGATCGCTGCACCCATAGATTAATTAATTTAGAGGCATAGTTTGTAAAATGGGGTCACTTATGGGGCGGTTCTGCTGTTCTGGAACCTGAAGGGCTCTAACAATGTGACACGGCACCCTTAAACCAGTCCAGCAAAATCTGAACTTCAATATGGTGCTTCTTCCCTTCTGAGCTTTGCGTTATACCTCAAAAGTAGTTTTTGACCACATATGGGGCATTGGTCTACTCAGGAGAAATTGCACAGCAAATTTTGGGGTCTATATTCCCCTGTTAACCTTGTGAAAATAAAAAAAAAGTGCTAAAACAACATTTTTGAGGGAAAAAATTAGATTTTTGCATTTTAATGGCTCAATGTTATAAACTTCTGTGAAGCACCTGTGAGTTTAAGTTACTCACCACATATCTAGGTAAATTCCTTGAGTCTAGTTTTCAAAATGGGGTCACTCGTGTGGAGTTTTCATTGTTTAGGCACATCAGGGGATCTCCAAACGCAACATGACATCTGCAGAACATTCCATCAAACTCTGTTTTCCAAAACGTCACTCCATTCTTTCTGAGCACTACCATGTGCCTATACAGTAGTTTCTCCTATCATATGGGGTATCTGCATACTCAGGAGAAATTTCACAACAAATTTTGAGGGCAATTTTCTCTTGTTACCCTTTTGGAAACAAAATAATATGGGGCCAAATACATTGTTGAGGAGAAATTTTTTTTTTTTTTAATTTTCACCGCTGAAAGATATAAACTTCTATGAAGCACCTGGATTTTAACGGTGCTCATCACACATCTAAATCAGTTCCTTGATGGGTCTAGTTTCTAAAATGTGGTCATTTTTTCACTCTTTTCGTATATGAGGGCCCCTCTAAACACGAAATGGCAACAGCTAATGATTCCAGCAAATTTTGCATTCAAAAAGTCAAATGGTGCTCCTTCCCTTCCGAGACCTGCTGTGCTCCCAAAGAGTAGCTTTTCTTCACATATTGGGTAGCAGCACATTCAGGAGAAATTGCATAATAAACTATATGGTGAGATTTTTGCTGTCAACCTTGTGAAAATAATACATTGGGGTTAAAAAACATTTTTGCGGGAAAAATGTGATTTTTTTTTGGTGCTCAATATAATAAACTTCTTTGAAGCACCTGGTGGTTCAAGGTGCTCACCACACATTTAGATGCAGTAAGTTCACCGAGGGGTCTGGTTTAAAAAAAATGGGTCATTTGTGGGTGGTTTCCACTGTTTAGGCACATCAGAGGCTCTCCAAACACGACATTGGGTCAGCTAATGATTCCAGAAAAAATAAAATTCAAAAAGTCAAATGGCGCTGCTTCCCTTCTGAGCACTGCTGTGCACCAAAACGGTTGTTTTCCCCCACATTTGGGGTATCGGCGTACTCAGGCAAAATTGTACAACACATTTTGTGGTCCACTTTTCCCTGTTACCTTTGTGAAAATAAAAAAATTGGGTAAAAAAAGTTAAATTTTCATTTTTTTCCTTCCACAATGTATTAGTTCCTGTGAAGCACCTGAAACTCCTTGAATGTGATTTTGATCACATTGAGGGGTGCAGTTTTTAGAATGGTGTCCCGTTTGAGTATCTTCTGTTATATGGGTTTCTCAAAATCACTTCAAATGTGATGTGGTCCCTAAAAAAATGGTTTTGTAAATTTTGTTGTAAAAGTTAGAAATCGCTGGTCAACTTTAAAGCTTTAAAATTCCAAACAAAAAAAAATTATGTTTCAAAAATTGTGCTAGTGTAAAGTAGACATGTGTGAAATTAAAATTTATTATATAGTTTTTGAGACATAACGCTCTGATTTAAGGGTCTTATTTTTGATATTTTCACAAATGCAAGTCATATCAAACAGATTTTTACCAATATCATGAAGTACAATATGTCACGGGAAAACAGTCTCAGAATAAATGGTATCGGTTGTAGCCTGATTAACAAAGAAAAAGTGACACTAGTCAGAATTGTAAAATTTGGCCTGGTTGGGAATGTGAAAACAGGCTTCGGGGTGAAGAGGTTAAGTAGTTTAAAAAAAGCTAGCTTATCTTTAAGGGTCACAAGGGTCATGGTGAAGTGATAGTACCTCAAGCACCAGTGAAACGGATTTTTGTGGGTGTGTGTTTTACAGTTTGACTCTGATATCTTTCAGGTTACATACTGTATAATGCATGTAGAGGAGCTGCGGAGACACCATCACGTGTTTCTCAACGCAGGCAGTGAATAGCCAGGCCTTTCCCAGGGAAGGAACAACCAAGGGAAGGGCAGCATCCAATAAAGGAAAACCACCTATGCCAAGCATGGTATCCATCCACAGACAGCTGTTTTGGGTTTTTTTTCCCCTCATCAGTGTGGAGTAGGAATCTGGCTATTAGGAGCAGTGCCTAGTAGAAAGTCTACAAAGGCACGGATGATTGACCTCGTGGAGACCAAAACATCCAACACCGCAGAGACACCATCACGTGTTTCTCAACGCAGTGATCCAGAACACTGCCCCCAAATATGCAAATGCATATGCATAGCTCCTCTTCATGCATTTGCATATTTGGGGGCAGTGTTCTGATAGCTAGTTTCCTACTCCACACTGATGAGGGGCAAAAACCCCAAAACAGCTGTCTGTGGATGGATACCATGCAAGGCATAGGTGGTTTTCCTTTATTGGATGTTTTCCTTTATTGGATGCTGCCGTTCCCTTGGTTGTTCCTTCCCGGGGAAAGGCCTGGCTATTCACTGACTGCGTTGAGAAACACGTGATGGTGTCTCCGCAGCTCCTCTACATGCATTTGCATATTTGGGGGCAGTGTTCTGGATCACTGCGTTGAGAAACACGTGATGGTGTCTCAGCGGTGTTGGATGTTTTGGTCTCCACGAGGTCAATCATCCGTGTCTTTATAGACTTTCTACTAGGCACTGCTCCTGATAGCCAGTTTCCTACTCCACACTGATGAGGGGCAAAAACCCCGAAACAGCTGTCTGTGGATGGATACCATGCTTGGCATAGGTGGTTTTCCTTTATTGGATGTTTTCTTTTATTGGATGCTGCCATTCCCTTGGTTGTTCCTTCCCGGGGAAAGGCCTGGCTATTCACTGCCTGCGTTGAGAAACACCTGATGGTGTCTCCGCAGCTCCTCTACATGCATTTGCATATTTGGGGGCAGTGTTCTGGATCACTGCGTTGAGAAACACGTGATGGTGTCTCCGCGGTGTTGGATGTTTTGGTCTCCACGAGGTCAATCATCCATGCCTTTATAGACTGTATAATGACACGGGAACCCCCAGTTTATGTGTGGCACCCCAGGAGTCCAGTTGCCATAGTGGCATTGCCTCCATCACAGGGGTGATGTCATGCCTGGAGGCAAGGAGGGGTCCCCTTTCCAGGTAATACCAGCATCCAACACTTTTCCTACTCCAGACCTGAATGGGAAGCTCTAACACCCGGTTTCAGGGGAGCTTCCCTCTAAGTTCTGGCCTGGAGGTGGGGTTAATTAGTCAGTAGTCTGAGACTGGCGAGACAAGTACGTGGGAGGACAGCTGGTCCTGCCCATTGCGATTGATGGCATCCCGATGAACGCTTTACTGGACAATGGCTCCCAGATGACGGCTATGCCAGAAACAGTACTGGGCTGACTCTGATATTACTTGTGGCACAGATAATGATCTGACAATAGTCACCAGCAATGGTCAGCCTTTGACATAAGTGGGGTATAATTAGGTGACCATTAAGGTGGTCTCGTCTGACCAGGGGGGGCAATGGCTTTGCAGAACAGCTGGAGGATTGATGTCTGAGGCTACACATAGGTATTGACTCCACTCCTTTGCACCAAAAGCATGGGGCTTACCGTGTGGTTCAAGAATATGAGCAGGTCTATAGCAAACACCCTCTAGACATTGGGTAGGTAAAAGGGGTCCAACCCCATATCCTCACCAGAGATGATCCACCCCTTAAAGAGAGGTACCGGCTTGTACCTCGAGCTCACTATCAATTTGCCAAGGGCTTGTTACGGGAGATGAAGGAGGCTGGGGGGATCAGAGACAGTTGTAGCCCCTGTGCAACTCTGTTAGTCCTTGTTAGAAAGAAAGATGGTACAAGAGGATGTGTGTTAACTATAGTCATATTAAACGCATTACACATAAGTACTCCCACCCATTTCCCAGAATTGAAGAATCATTAGCTGCACTGAAATCCGCTAGCTATTTCTCCACCTTAGATCTCACCAGTGGGTATTGGCAGGTTCCCCTGGCAGAGGCGTATACAGAAAAGACAGCGTTTATGACACCAATGGGCCTCTGCAAGTTCAACTGCATAAACTTCGGGCTCTGCAATGCAGCGGGAATGCTCCAGCGGTTAATGGAATGCTGCCTAGGACATAAAAACTTTGAAACTGTTCTGTTGTACCTGGATGACACCATTGTCTTCTCAAAACCTATAAAGACCACTTGAAGCACCTGGCTGAGGTGTTCAAAGCCCTGTCCAACTTTGGCCTGAAAGTGAAGCCGTCCAAGTGCCACCTGTTGAAGCCCAAGGTGCAGTACCTAGGCCACATAGTAAGCACAGAAGGCGTGGCACCAGACCCTGACAAAGTCACCATTATCCGGGACTGGCCAAAACCAAACACCATTCATGAAGTACGGCAGTATGTCGGGTTGGCATACTACTACCAGAGAATCATCATGGGCTTCACCAAGATAGCCGCACCCTGCAAGACCTTATAGTGGGCCAATCCAAGAAGGCCAAGATCAAGAGTTCTCTGGTCCAGTGGAATAGCAGGCTAGAAGAATACTTCACTGGGTTGAAGTTGGCTCTCACGGGAGATGAAGTCCTGGCCTACATTGACCAACCATTCATACTTTACACTGACACCAGCAATGTGGGATTGGGAGCAGTGCTGTCACAAGTGCATAAAGGCAGAGAGAGAGAGAGATTGCCTATGCCAGCAGGAAGCTTCATCCCACTGAAATGAACCCCGACAGCCCTGGGGCCCCGCACCACCTATGGGGAGCAGAAATATCCCAGCTGTGTCACCATCGTCCCAAGCGGTCTCCTTAAGCAGCGTGGGCCACTCATTGACGAACACCACAGGTGGTGTAACGTTAAATCCCCTACAAACTTTCCCTCATCATTTTTTATTGGACGCCCAGGGCCACGGACGGGTCACAGCTGCCGTGACAACCCCTGAAGAACCGTCGGACCCGGCCAAAGTACCCCACGGCCCTAGCAGGCTCTCCATATGCAGTAAACAATATATGTTTCAATCCAGTTTGTTAAAAGAGAGCATTATAAAACTGATATAACTTATATTCAATAAGTAGCAGATACAAAGCATATCATTTATAAAAGGGGACATAGACTCTGCAAGGTACTTTGCAATTACACCACGTAAACATTTTGAACTCTCCATATCCTTGTTATCTCTTTGTATGCCTCTCTGGCAGTAGTATCTCTGCCTTTACAGGATCACCATTGTCTTCTTCCTTTGTCTCCAGAGCCAGCTTACACATTGCCTCTTCAGCCACACTCTTTCTACGTGCCTTGGGCCCACAACCTGCAGCTCTATTTCTTGTTTAGGCTACATTCAGCTGGCTCCCTCCTGTCAGGCGGCTCCCTTCTTAGTGCCAAGGATCTTCTCGCCGTGTATAGATAATTTTGCCACTTCTCCGATACAGATACTTTCATAGCTTAATACCTGAGTAATTTTCCTTTAACACACATAAACAAGTAATGTGACCCACATCTTTCTTCTTTCTAAAGTATTCATATTGCAGCAATATCACATTCATCATCATATTCACTATTATATTATGTAGTGTGGATGACATCATATCTTCTGGGGGCATATCTTACTTATTCTGTCACACTCTTGCATAGTGAAAGAAACAACAAAATGGAAAGTTGATTATAAAAAGACATTTTATTTCTATTGTACAGCATAAAGTAAAGCTCCACAGGCAGCTAAGGAGCTGATTTTCAGAATTTGCTGGATAAAATAATGAATACATGGGAGACAATGACTCAAGCTCGGTGTTTATTCAATCCAGTTTATTACATCATTATTTAGACAAAGAATATAAATATTGTAACATATTTAGCATTTGTACAAATGATATAAATGCTTTCTGGAACTCTAATCTTTAAAAAGATTTCATGCTTTTGATCCTCAGCAATCATTTATTAGTTGGAATAGTTAAAAGGGAAGCAACAAAGGAACATGAAAAAGACACTGGAAAATTAACTTTGGAAAATGGATAATTCTCAGTACAAATACTAGAGTTTTTAAAGCTTACTGACCAGTATTTAATTTTAATCAAGAATTGGAGACATGAATAGGTAAATTAATTATTCCAGCATATTTTACATTCAAAAAGTCAAATGGCTCTCCTTCCCTTCCGAGCCCTGCCGTGTGCCCAAACAGTAGATTTTCTCTTGTTACCTTTGAGAAAGTAAAAAAAAAGGTCTAAAATAACATTTTTGTGAAAGAAAAGTAAATCTTTGTTTTTTCCTTCCACATTCCAAAAATGACTGTGAAGCACCTGAAGGGTTAATAAACTTCTTGAATGTGGTTTTGAGCACCTTGAGGGGTGTAGTTTTTTTTAGAATGGTGTCATTTGTGGGTATTTTTTGTCATATAAGCCTCTCAAAGTCACTTCAAGTCTGAGGTGGTCCCTAAAAAAATGGTTTTGCAAATTTTGCTGTAAAAATGAGAAATCGCTGGTCAACTTTTAACCCTTATAACTTCCTAACAAAAAAAAAATTATGTTTCCAATATTTGCTGATGTAAAGTAGACATGTGGGAAATGTTACTCATTAACTATTTTGTGCGATATCACTCTCTGATTTAATGACATAAAAATTAAAAATTTGAAAATTGTGAAATTTCAAATTTCCATTTGTTTCACAAATAAACGCAAATCATATCAAATAAATTTTATCCCTATTGTAAAGTACAATATTTCACGAGTAAACAAGCTCAGAATCACCAGGATCTGTTGAAGCATTCCAGAGCTATTACCTCATAAATTGACAGTGATCAGAATTTTAAAAATTGGCCCGGTCATAAAGTTGAAAACAGGCTTTGTCTCAAAGAGGTTAAGTTTAGGCCTTTAAAGCCGGGTTCACATTAGCGTATCTGTGTGCAGCGTATACCTGCGTACTGATCATCCGCATGCGTCTTGCGTACATATATTTAACATTGTGTAAGCAGGGACATGCGTTTGCATCAGTTCGCATGCGGTTGCGTACGCATACGTTGTTTAGCTGCGACAAACGCAACATCTTGCATTTTTTGAGGTGTCAAATATGCACAGGCTTGTGCATGCGGATGAGTGCATCAACACAATACATTATTGTCTATGGGAATGCACTGGAATGCTAGGACATGCGTACGCATGCGTTTGATGCATACTTTAGACTGAGCATGTCCAGGGAATGATTTCACCACCTCCACCATGCACATAAGCAACGCAAACACTTGCCAAACGCATTTAGATGCATGCAAAAGCAGTGGGGTTTTTTGCGTCATGCATAACACAGTGTAAGCATGCGTCTGCATGCATTTTGGCATGCGTTTGCGCATGCAGATGATACGCTGTGCACACGTATGCTAATGTGAACTTACCTTAGAGATCATTTCATCTTCAACTTGTTTAACTGTTAGCAATAACAGTAATTTTGAGAAGGGGAAAATACTTTTTCTGTAAAGTTAAAGAGAACCTGTCACCTGAATTTGGCGGGACTGATTTTCGGTCATATGGGCGGAGTTTTCGGGTGTTTGATTCACCATATTGTGAGAGATACAATTTTTACATATTTTAGACCACAGAGTCATGTTAGTTCTTGTTTTTTGTGGGACGAGTTGACATTTTTATTGGTATCATTTTCGGGCACTTGACTTTTTTGACTGCTTTTAATTCCGATTTTTGGGAGGCAGAAAGAAAGAAAAACAGCAATTAATGAATTTCTTTTGGGGGGTGGTGATTATACCATTCTGCATGTGGTAAAATTGATAAAGCAGTTTTATTCTTCGGGTTAGTACGATTACAACAATACCTCATTTATATCTTTTTTATTTTTTGGCGCTTTTATACAATAAAAGCTATTTAAGTAAAAAATAATTATTTTTGCATCGCTTCATTCTGAGAGCTATAACTTTTTCACTTTCTGCTGATGGAGCTGTATGGGGGCTTGTTTTTTATGGGACAAGATGACATTTTTTAGTGGTACCATGTTTATTTATATCCGTCTTTTTGATTGCCTGTTATTCCACTTTTTGTTCAGAGGTATGATGATAGAGCATTGTTTTTTGCCTTGTTTTCTTTTTATGGTGTTCACTAAATGGGTTAACTAGTGGGACAGTTTTATAGGGCGGATAATTACAGACGGGGATACCAAATATGTGAACTTTTATTGTTTAGATTTTTTTTCACTCAAATATTTATTTATTGATAAAATAAATGTTGATTTTTTTATTATTTTTATTATTTTTTAAAATATTTTTACAATTATTTAAAAAATATTTTTTAGTTCATTCTTACTTTTACACTGTGTTCCACTATGGGACACTCATTTTTTGAATGTTGATCGCTTCTGTAGCATGCAGATCTGCATGTTATAGAAGCAGTCAGCGCTGCTGTTTCTGCAGATTTCTGAGAGATTTCCTGACATGCACTGCTCATGACAGGAAGTTTCTCAGCTCTGGAGACCCGGATGTCGTCATGATGACATTGGGTCTCAATGACAGTGATCGGGACCCCGCGACACGCCGCGGGGTCTCTGATCCAAAGGCAGAGGGGCTGTCAGCCCCTGTGCTGGCTTTGGAATGCTGCGATCATGTTCAATTACAGCATTTTGGGGTTAAAGTGCTGGGAGCGGTCTGTGACTGCTCCTTGCACTTAGTGCTGGGTGTCAGCTGTGACAATCAGCTGACACCCGGCCACTTTCAGCCACACCCCGCGTGCGCGTGGCCGATCAATAATGACATACTATTTCGACAATAGGAATTAAGGACCAGGTCACATGGACGGAATAGCACGTCTGATGGCAGAAAGGGGTTAAGGTCACGGAGTGGCCTAGCCAGTCTACAGACCTTAATCCCGTAGAAAACTTATTGAGGGAGTTGAAGCTCCGAACTGATAAGCGACAGCCTCAAAATTTTAACGATTTAGAGATGATATGCAAAGAGGAGTGGACCAAAATTTCTCCTGACATGTGTGCAAACCTCATAATCAACTACAGAAAATGTCTGACTACTGTGTTAGCCAACAAGGGTTTTGCCACCAAGTATTAAGTCTTGTTTGCCAGAGAGATCAAATACTTATTTCTCACTACAAAATGCACATAAATTTATATAGTTTATACAATGCGATTTTCTGGATTTCATTTTTGATATTCTATCTCTAAATGTTAAAATTAACCTACCCTTAAAATTATGTACTGTTCATGTCTTTGTCAATGGGCAAAATTAAAAAATCAGGAAGGGATCAAATACTTATTTCCCCCACAGTAAACTCATTGAAAGACATCGAAAGACATCAAAAAACTGGATTAAGTTCAGAGAAGAGCTACCAGGATGGTCAGTGGACTACATAGTATGTTCTATGAGAAATGATTATGGGATCTAGCAAAGTTTAGCTTGCCAAAAAAGAAGGCTAAAGGGAGACTCAATAGCTGTCTACAAGTACAAGAAGGGATGTCGCAGTGTAGATTGATTAACCTTATTTTCATTTGCACAGGGAAACACGAGAAGCAATGGAATGCAATTGAAAGGGAGAAGATACAGATTAGATATTAGAAAAACTTTTTGACAGGGAGGGTGATCGATTAGGAGAACAGGCTGCCACGAGAGGTGGTGAGTTCTCCTTCAATGGAAGTCTTAAAACAGAAAAGAACCAAATATCAAAGCAAACAACCCTTTTAAAATGTAACATTTAATTTTTTTTTTAATTTTTAGATAAAAAAACACAATTCTTAAAAAAGGAATTGGTGTGGGGTCTTGAGGCAATAATCCTGTGGAAAGTCATCCACCAGGATATGCAACAATAGCACAGTAAATTCAAAAATTGATACAATAGGAAAATTTCTAGGCAGGATAGATTGTGCCTCTCCCTAAAGGTAGCCCTTCCTATCAGCGTAGGTTGGCACCCAGGGTAGCGAAGTGACGTCCCCACTCCACATTGGCTGACCCTCAATGACCCTCACCAGGACTCCTTATCAAAGCCACCACCAAACACCCAATAAAGTGTTATAGTGCAAAACAAGTAATTAGTCTGTTTCTTTGTGCCTAATGACTACTGAGCTGTGCAGACAATGGAGCTCCTCCCTATCTATCCTCCCTAGATATTTTTCCATTGTATCAATTTTTGAATTTGTTGTTCTATTGTTGCATATCCTAGTGGATAACTTTCCACGGGATTATTGCCTCAAGACCCTACACCGACTCCTTTTTTAAGAACTGTGGTATTTTGTTATCTAAAGATTTTTAGAAAACAAATTAAAAGTTAAATTTTAAAAGGGGTTTTTGTTTTGATATTTGGTTCTATCCTATTACCAAAATCCTATACTACTGTTTTTGATTTTCAAGTCTTCAAACAGAGGCTGGACGGACATCTTTCTGAGACGCTTTAGTGAGTCTTGCATAGAGAAGGGATTGGTCACAATGACTCAGTAGATGAATCAAGTCAAAAACATCTGAAAACCTCAAAACCTAACCATTTTGGCCAGAATGAAAAAGGCAAACACATATGCAGCGCTCCAGAGTCCTGGTCATTGCAGTAATGTCGTTCTTCCACCAGGGGGAGCGATGTTACGTCTGATGGCACCAAAGGAGTTCACCCTGCCAGGTATCACAGCCACACACACTCTTCACACGCCGGCCACCAGGGGGAGCTAAGGGTTCTACCTATTAGGCCACGCCTCACACTTGGATAAAACTGGGGGTTGGTTAGGAAGTTAGGCAGTTCAGGACAGAAGGAGTAAGGAGGAGGAGAGGAGCAGACTGGGCTCGGCCCAGGAAAGGGAAGAAGGGCACGGAGCTGCGCCTGCAACCCATGCAGCAGTCTCCTAAGAAAGGACAAGAAAGGAAGTGTGCCGTAGTGAGTGAGCACAGAAGTCGTAGCAACAGGAGTAAAACACCAGTGGGAGACCAGCTAGAAGCAGGCTGCCTCCCACTGAGCGCAGATCCGGTGGCCGGAACACCGAGGGAGTAATAGACTCTACGCTTTACTTCAGAGACCGGCAGGACAGTCGATTCCAAGTTGGCTGCCTGACCTAAGAACCTAAGCAGACAAGGTGGCAACGCGGAGGAGGGGGGATGCTAGGGTCCCTATAAAATATCCTCAGGCCACCACCGTCATACAGGTTTGTCCTATCCATCTGGGGGACAGAGAGAGAAGTAACAAGAGTGAGGACCTTATGGTAGCTAATGCAAGTAAGGACCTACTACGTTACTGTGCGCAAGGGGTAGGCTACTGATTTCCACCTGGATCAGGGGACTCTGGAATTGCCATCGGACCGGCCGAACTTGACCTACCCTGTCATCCGTCACCCGGGACTGTGGATGCTGAAGCCTTTAGTAAAGGTAAAGAGACTGCACCCATTGTGTCCTTGTTATTCATCGCGCCTTGCACCATCCACCATCATAATCTACACTTCTGGGAAGCCCTGGGGATATACTTCACCTCTGGGAAGCTATTCCATCTAGCTGCCATTCCATCACCCCAGCGGACCCCTAAGCAGCGTCGGTCACCCTGACCGAATACCACAGATGGCGTCACGAACACTACCATTTCTACAAACTCAACTCCTTTTAGCGCCCCTCATAGGGCCACGGTACGGGTCGGGCCACCTTGACATCCCAGTTGAGGGAACTGTTATGATCTGGTGGTTTAGGAACAACATGAGACAAGCTCTGAAGGAGGTGGTATCTGTACTGACCACAGACCCTGAACCTAGCAGCACAACTAGAAATAGCCGTGGGGGGTAACTGACGCTCCCTAGACCCCTCGGCACAGCCTAAGATCTAACTTCCCCTAAAGATGGAAACAGGAAACCTATCTTGCCTCATAGAAAATCCCCAAAGGAAAGATAGCCCCCCACAAATATTGACGGTGAGAGGAGGGGAAAATAACATACGCAGAGATGAAATCAGATTTTAGCATAGGAGGCCAGTCTAGCTTGATAGATAGGACAGGAAAGAAGACTGTGCGGTCAGTATAAAAACTACAAAACAATCCAAGCAGAGTTTACAAAATCTCCACACCTGACAAAAGGTGTGGAGGGTAAATCTGCTCCCCAGAGCTTCCAGCTAACAGAAAAAATCCATAATGACAAGCTGGACAAAAATAGAATGCACAGAACAATAAGTCCACAACATGTGGACTGAAATGAGCAAAGCCAGAACTTATCTTTGCAGAACTGGTCAGGAAACCAGGAGAATCCAAGCAGAGATGTGAATCCAGCCGGAGAACATTGACAAGTGGCATAGGCTGAAGACTAGAGCCAGGTTAAATAGCAGAGCCAGGAGAGACGATTAGTGAAAGCAGCTGCTAAAGCTAAACCCAAGGAGCGGCAGTTCCACTCAAAACCACCAGAGGGAGCCCAAGGGCAGAATTCACAAAAGTGCCATTTACAACCACCGGAGGGAGCCCAAGAACGGAATTCACAACAGAACCCCCCCCTTGAGGAGGGGTCACCGAACCCTCACCAGAGCCCCCAGGCCGATCAGGACGAGCCAAGTGAAAAGCACGAACCAAATCGGTAGCATGGACATCGGAGGCAACAACCCAAGAATTATCCTCCTGGCCATAACCCTTCCACTTGACAAGATACTGGAGCCTCCGCCTCGAAAAACGAGAATCCAAAATCTTCTCAACCTCATATCCCAACTCTCCCTCAACCAACACCGGGGCAGGAGGGTCAACTGAGGGAACAACGGGCACCACGTATCTCCGCAACAAAGATCTATGGAAAACATTATGAATGGCAAAAGAGGCTGGAAGAGCCAAACGAAAAGAGACCGGATTAATAATTTCAGAAATTTTATAAGGACCAATAAACCGAGGCTTAAACTTAGGAGAAGAAACCTTCATAGGAACATGACGAGAAGACAACCAAACCAAATCCCCCACACGAAGCCGGGGACCAACACGCCGACGGCGGTTAGCAAAACGTTAAGCCCTTTCCTGAGACAACGTCAAATTGTCCACATATGAGTCCAAATCTGCTGCAGCCTGTCCACCACAGAATCAACACCAGGACAATCAGAAGGCTCAACCTGCCCAGAAGAAAAACGACGATGAAAACCAAAATTACAAAAGAAAGGTGAAACCAAAGTAGCCGAACTAGCCCGATTATTAAGGGCAAACTCAGCCAACGGCAAGAAAGACACCCAATCATCCTGATCAGCAGACACAAAGCATCTCAAATAGGTCTCCAAGGTCTGATTAGTTCGCTCAGTTTGGCCATTAGTCTGAGGATGAAACGCCGAAGAAAAAGACAAATCAATGCCCATCCTAGCACAAAAGGCCCGCCAAAATCTAGAGACAAACTGAGAACCTCTGTCAGACACAATATTCTCCGGAATGCCATGCAAACGAACCACATGCTGAAAAAACAATGGAACCAGATCTGAGGAGGAAGGCAACTTAGGCAAAGGTATCAAATGGACCATTTTAGAGAACCGGTCACAAACAACCCAGATAGCAGACATCTTCTGGGAAACAGGAAGATCCGAAATAAAATCCATGGAAATATGCGTCCAGGGCCTCTAAAGGACCGGCAAAGGCAAAAGCAACCCACTAGCGTGGAAACAGCAAGGCTTGGCCCGGGCGCAAGTCCCACAGGACTGCACAAAAGCACGCACATCGCGAGACAAGGAAGGCCACCAAAAGGACCTAGCAACCAAATCTCTGGTACCAAAAATCCCAAGATGACCAGCCAACACTGAACAATGAACCCCAGAAATTGCCTTACTTGTCCATCTATCAGGAACAAACAGCTTCCCCACAGGACAGCGGTCAGGCCTATCAGCCTGAAATTCCTGAAGCACCCGGCGCAAATCAGGGGAGACAGCAGAAAGAATCACCCCCTCCTTAAGAATGCCAACCGGCTCAAGGACTCCAGGAGAATCAGGTGAAAAACTCCTAGAGAGGGCATCAGCCTTAACATTCTTAGATCCCGGAAGATACGAGACCACAAAATCAAAACGGGAGAAAAACAGGGAACATCGAGCCTGTCTAGGATTCAGCCGCTTGGCCGACTCGAGGTAAATCAGATTCTTATGATCGGTCAGGACCACAACATGGTGTTTAGCTCCCTCAAGCCAATGTCGCCACTCCTCAAATGCCCACTTCATAGCCAACAACTCCCGATTGCCGACATCATAATTGCGTTCCGCAGGCGAAAACTTTCTGGAAAAAAAAGCACACGGTTTCATCAAAGAACCATCAGACTCCCTCTGAGACAAGACGGCTCCTGCCCCAATCTCAGAAGCGTCGACCTCAACCTGAAAAGGAAGAGAAACATCCGGTTGACGCAACACAGGGGTAGAAGTAAATCGGCGTTTAAGCTCTTGAAAGGCCTCAACAGCCTCAGAGGACCAATTCGTCACATCAGCGCCCTTCTTCGTCAAATCAGTAAGGGGCTTAACCACACTGGAAAAGTTGGCAATGAAACGGCGATAGAAATTAGCAAAGCCCAAAAATTTTTGAAGACCCTTCACAGATGTGGGTTGGATCCAGTCATGAATAGCTTGGACCTTAACAGGATCCATTTCTATAGACGAGGGAGAAAAAACAAAACCCAAAAAAGAGACCTTCTGAACTCCGAATAGGCACTTAGACCCCTTCACAAATAAAGCATTATCACGAACGATCTGGAACACCATCCTGACTTGCTTCACATGAGACTCCCAATCATTGGAAAAAATCAAAATATCATCCAAATATACGACCCTGAATTTATCAAGATAATTGCGGTAAATATCATGCATGAAAGACTGGAACACAGATGGAGCATTAGAGAGCCCAAATGGCATCACAAGGTATTCAAAATGGCCTTCGGGCATATTAAATGCAGTTTTCCATTCGTCACCCTGTTTAATACGAACAAGATTATATGCCCCTCGGAGGTCAATCTTAGAAACCAACTAGCCCCCTTAATCTGAGCAAACAAATCAGTAAGCAAAGGCAAGGGGTATTGGAATTTGACCGTGATCTTATTAAGAAGACGATAATCAATACAGGGTCTCAAGGAGCCATCCTTCTTAGCAACAAAAAAGAAACCCGCTCCCAATGGTGACGAAGAGGGCCGAATATGCCCTTTCTCCAAAGATTCCTTAACATAGCTCCGCATGGCAGCATGCTCTGGCACAGACAGATTGAAAAGTCAGCCCTTAGGGAACTTACAACCAGGAATCAAGCTAATAGCACAATCACAGTCCCTATGTGGAGGAAGGGAACTGGACTTGCGCTCATCAAATACATCCTGGAAATCCGATAAAAACTCAGGGACCTCAGAAGAGGGGGAAGAGGAAATTGACATCAAAGGAACGTCACTATGTACCCCTTGACAACCCCAACTAGTCACAGACATAGTTTTCCAATCCAGCACCAGATTATGTTCCTGTAGCCATGGAAATCCCAGCACAACAACATCATGCAGGTTATGCAACACCAGAAAACGGCAATCTTCCTGATGTGCAGGAGCCATGTACATAGTCATCTGTGTCCAGTACTGAGGTTTATCCTTAGCCAAGGGTGTAGCATCAATACCCCTCAAAGGAATAGGGCTCTGCAAAGGCTGCAAGGAAAAACCACAGCGCCTGGCGAATTCTAAGTCCATTAAGTTCAGGGCAGCGCCTGAATCCACAAATGCCATGACAGAAAAGGACGACAATGAGAAAATCAGGGTCACAGATAACAGAAATTTAGGCTGTATTTGTTATGAACAGGTAATTCAGAACCACAATGGACCTTGAAGTTCAGAGCACACAAAGTGACCTGACAATTACCAAAAACATAGGACGAGCTCTGAGACGTGGGAACTCTACTGACCGCAAACCCTAATCCTATCCAACCACAATAGAGGTAGCCGTTGAGCGCTCCTGACCAGTCCTATGCGCCTCGAGCACAACCTGAGAAACTAGCTAGCCCTAAGAAAGAAAAATAAGCCTAGCTTGCCTCAGAGAAATGCCCCAAAGGAAAAGGCAGCCCCCCACATATAATGACTGTGAGTTGAGATGAAAATACAAACGCAGAGATGAAATAGATTTAGCAAAGTGAGGCCCAACTTACTGAACAGACCGAAGATAGGAAAGATTGCTTTGCGGTCAACACAAAACCCTACAAAAAATCACGCAGAGGGGGCAAAAAGACCCTCCGCACCGACTAACGGTACGGAGGTGCTCCCTCTGCGTCCCAGAGCTTCCAGCAAGCAAGAAAAACCAATATAGCAAGCTGGACAGAAAAAATAGCAAACAAAAATAACACAAGCAAAACTTAGCTTATGCAGGATAGACAGGCCACAGGAACGATCCAGGAGAAAGCAAGACCAATACTAGAACATTGACTGGAGGCCAGGATCAAAGCACTAGGTGGAGTTAAATAGAGCAGCACCTAACGACTTAACCTCATCACCTGAGGAAGGAAACTCAGAAGCCGCCGTACCACTCTCATCCACCAAAGGAAGTTCATAGACAGAACCAGCCGAAGTACCACTCACGACCACAGGAGGGAGCTTGGCCACAGAATTCACAACAGTACCCCCCCCCCTTGAGGAGGGGTCACCGAACCCTCACCAGAACCCCAAGGCCGACCAGGATGAGCCATATGAAAGGCACGAACCAGATCGGCAGCATGGACATCAGAGGCAAAGACCCAGGAATTATCTTCCTGACCATAACCTTTCCACTTAACCAGATACTGGAGTTTCCGTCTCGAAACACGAGAATCCAAAATCTTCTCCACTATATACTCCAACTCCCCTTCAACCAAAACCGGAGCAGGAGGATCAATAGATGGAACCACAGGTGCCACGTACCTCCGCAACAATGACCTATGGAACACGTTATGGATGGAAAAAGAAGCTGGAAGAGTCAAACGAAAAGACACAGGATTAAGAACCTCAGAAATCCTATATGGACCAATGAAACGAGGCTTAAACTTAGGAGAGGAAACCTTCATAGGAATATAACGAGATGACAACCAAACCAAATCCCCAACACGAAGTCGGGGACCCACACAGCGCCTGCGGTTAGCGAAAAGTTGAGCCCTCTCCTGGGACAAAGTCAAATTGTCTACTACATGAGTCCAAATCTGCTGCAACCTATCCACCACAGTATCCACACCAGGACAGTCTGAAGACTCAACCTGCCCTGAAGAGAAACGAGGGTGGAAACCAGAATTGCAGAAAAACGGCGAAACCAAAATAGCCGAGCTGGCCCGATTATTAAGGGCGAACTCAGCCAAAGGCAAAAAGGACACCCAATCATCCTGATCAGCAGAAACAAAACATCTCAGATATGTTTCCAAGGTCTGATTGGTTCGTTCAGTCTGGCCATTTGTCTGAGGATGGAAAGCCGAGGAAAAAGACAAATCAATGCCCATCCTAGTACAAAAGGCTCGCCAAAACCTCGAAACAAACTGGGAACCTCTGTCAGAAACGATGTTCTCTGGAATGCCATGTAAACGAACCACATGCTGGAAAAACAATGGCACCAAATCAGAGGAGGAAGGCAATTTAGACAAGGGCACCAAATGGACCATCTTAGAGAAGCGATCACAAACCACCCAAATGACCGACATTCTTTGAGAGATGGGGAGATCCGAAATAAAATCCATAGAGATATGTGTCCAAGGCCTCTTCGGGACCGGCAAGGGCAAAAGCAACCCACTGGCACGAGAACAGCAGGGCTTAGCCCGAGCACAAATCCCACAGGACTGCACGAAAGAACGCACATCCCGCGACAGAGACGGCCACCAAAAGGATCTAGCCACCAAATCTCTGGTACCAAAGATTCCAGGATGACCAGCCAACACCGAACAATGAACCTCAGAGATAACTTTATTCGTCCACCTATCAGGGACAAACAGTTTCTCCGCTGGGCAACGGTCAGGTCTATTAGCCTGAAATTTTTGCAGCACCCGCCGCAAATCAGGGGAGATGGCAGACAAAATTACCCCCTCTTTGAGAACACCCGCCGGCTCAGGCAAACTCGGAGAATCGGGCACAAAACTCCTAGACAGGGCATCCGCCTTCACATTTTTAGAGCCCGGAAGGTACGAAACCACAAAGTCAAAACGGGAGAAAAACAGCGACCAACGAGCCTGTCTAGGATTCAACCGTTTGGCAGACTCGAGATAAGTCAAGTTCTTGTGATCAGTCAAGACCACCACGCGATGCTTAGCTCCTTCAAGCCAATGACGCCACTCCTCGAATGCCCACTTCATGGCTAGCAACTCTCGATTGCCAACATCATAATTTCGCTCAGCAGGCGAAAATTTCCTGGAAAAGAAGGCACATGGATTCATCACCGAGCCATCAGAACTTCTCTGCGACAAAACAGCCCCTGCTCCAATTTCAGAAGCATCAACTTCGACCTGGAACGGAAGCGAAACATCTGGTTGGCACAACACAGGGGCAGAAGAAAAACGACGCTTCAACTCCTGAAAAGCCTCTACAGCAGCAGAAGACCAATTGACCACATCAGCACCCTTCTTGGTTAAATCAGTCAACGGTTTAGCAATACTAGAAAAATTATTGATGAAGCGACGATAAAAATTAGCAAAGCCCAGGAACTTCTGCAGACTCTTCAGAGATGTTGGCTGAGTCCAATCATAAATGGCCTGAACTTTAACAGGGTCCATCTCGATAGTAGAAGGAGAAAAAATGAACCCAAAAAATGAAACCTTCTGAACACCAAAGAGACACTTTGACCCCTTCACAAACAAAGAATTAGCACGCAGGACCTGGAAGACCATTCTGACCTGCTTCACATGAGACTCCCAATCATCCGAGAAGACCAAAATATCATCCAAGTATACAATCAGGAATTTATCCAGGTACTCTCGGAAGATGTCATGCATAAAGGACTGAAACACTGATGGAGCATTAGAAAGCCCGAATGGCATAACCAGGTACTCAAAATGGCCTTCGGGCGTATTAAATGCTGCTTTCCATTCATCACCCCGTTTAATGTGCACAAGATTATATGCACCACGAAGATCTATCTTGGTGAACCAACTAGCCCCCTTAATCCGAGCAAACAAATCAGACAGCAGCGGCAAGGGGTACTGAAATTTCACCGTAATTTTATTTTGAAGGCGGTAATCAATACAAGGTCTCAGCGAACCATCCTTCTTGGCCACAAAAAAGAACCCCGCTCCCAATGGCGACGATGACGGGCGAATATGACCCTTCTCCAAAGACTCCTTCACGTAATTCCGCATAGCGGCGTGCTCAGGTACAGATAAATTAAACAGTCGACCCTTAGAAAACTTACTACCAGGAATCAAATCGATAGCACAATCACAATCCCTATGCGGAGGTAGGGCATTGGACTTGGGCTCATCGAATACATCCCGGTAATCAGACAAGAACTCTGGGACCTCAGAAGGGGTGGATGATGAGATAGACAGAAATGGAACATCACCATGTACCCCCTGACAACCCCAGCTGGACACAGACATTGATTTCCAATCTAATACTGGATTATGGACTTGTAGCCATGGCAACCCCAACACGACCACATAATGCAGATTATGCAACACCAGAAAGCGAATATCCTCCTGGTGCGCAGGAGCCATGCACATGGTCAGCTGGGTCCAATACTGAGGCTTATTCTTGGCCAAAGGCATAGCATCAATTCCTCTCAATGGAATAGGACACTGCAAGGGCTCCAAGACAAACCCACAACGCCTAGCAAACTCCAAGTCCATCAAATTCAGGGCAGCGCCTGAATCCACAAATGCCATGACAGAATAGGAAGACAAAGAGCAGATCAAAGTAACGGAAAAAAGAAATTTCGACTGTACCATACCAATGGTGGCAGACCTAGCGAACCGCTTAGTGCGCTTAGGACAATCGGAGATAGCATGAGTGGAATCACCACAGTAGAAACACAGCCCATTCTGACGTCTGTGTTCTTGCCTTTCAGCTCTGGTCAAAGTCCTATCGCACTGCATAGGCTCAGGTTTATGCTCAGATAATACCGCCAAATGGTGCACAGATTTACGCTCACGCAAGCGTCGACCGATCTGAATGGCCAAAGACATAGACTTATTCAGACCAGCAGGCATAGGAAATCCCACCATGACATCCTTAATGGCTTCAGAGAGACCCTTTCTGAAAATAGCTGCCAGCGCACATTCATTCCATTGAGTGAGCACGGACCACTTTCTAAACTTCTGACAATAAATCTCTATCTCATCCTGACCCTGACACAGAGCCAGCAAATTTTTCTCTGCCTGATCCACTGAATTAGGTTCATCGTACAGCAATCCGAGCGCCAGAAAAAACGCATCAATATTACATAATGCAGGATCTCCTGGTGCAAGGGAAAATGCCCAGTCTTGAGTGTCGCCACGTAATAAAGAAATAATGATCTTAACTTGTTGAACTGGGTCACCAGAGGAGCGGGGTTTCAAAGCCAGAAATAGTTTACAATTATTTTTAAAATTCAAAAACTTAGCTCTATCTCCAGAAAATAACTCAAGAATAGGAATTTTAGGTTCTAACATAGGATTCTGAACCACTAAATCTTGAATATTCTGTACATTTATAGCGAGATTATCCATCAAAGAGAACAGACCCTGAATGTCAATGTCCACACCTGTGTTCTGAACCACCCTGATGTAAAGGGGAAAAGAAAGACAGAACACAGTGCAAAGGAAAAAAAATGGTCTCAGAACTTCTCTTTTCCCTCTATTGAGAAGCATTAGTACTTTAGTCCTCCAGGACTGTTATGAACAGGTAATTCAGAACCACAATGGACCTTGAAGTTCAGAGCACACAAAGTGACCTGACAATTACCAAAAACATAGGACGAGCTCTGAGACGTGGGAACTCTGCTGACCGCAATCCCTAATCCTATCCAACCACACTAGAGGTAGCCGTGGAGCGCTCCTGACCAGTCCTATGCGCCTCGAGCACAGCCTGAGAAACTAGCTAGCCCTAAGAAAGAAAAATAAGCCTAGCTTGCCTCAGAGAAATGCCCCAAAGGAAAAGGCAGCCCCCCACATATAATTACTGTGAGTTGAGATGAAAATACAAACGCAGAGATGAAATAGATTTAGCAAAGTGAGGCCCAACTTACTGAACAGACCGAAGATAGGAAAGATTGCTTTGCGGTCAACACAAAACCCTACAAACAACCACGCAGAGGGGGCAAAAAGACCCTCCGCACCGACTAACGGTACGGAGGTGCTCCCTCTGCGTCCCAGAGCTTCCAGCAAGCAAGAAAAACCAATATAGCAAGCTGGACAGAAAAAATAGCAAACAAAAATAACACAAGCAAAACTTAGCTTATGCAGGATAGACAGGCCACAGGAACGATCCAGGAGAAAGCAAGACCAATACTAGAACATTGACTGGAGGCCAGGATCAAAACACTAGGTGGAGTTAAATAGAGCAGCACCTAACGACTTAACCTCATCACCTGAGGAAGGAAACTCAGAAGCCGCAGTACCACTCTCATCCACCAAAGGAAGCTCATAGACAGAACCAGCCGAAGTACCACTCACGACCACAGGAGGGAGCTTGGCCACAGAATTCACAACAGTATTGTACTAATGGTAACAGACCTAGCGACTCTCTTAGTACGCTTAGGGCAATCAGAGATAACATGAGCAGAATCACCACAGTAAAAACACAGCCTATTCTGACGTCTGAATTCCTGCCGTTCTATTCTAGTCAAAATCCTATCACATTGCATAGGTTCAGGACTATGCTCAGAGGATACTGCCATATGGTGCACAGCTTTGCGCTCGCGCAGACGCCGATCAATCTGAATGGCTAGAGACATAGATTCGTTCAAACCGGCAGGCGTAGGAAAGCCCACCATAACATCTTTAAGGGTTTCAGAAAGACCTTTTCTGAAAATAGCAGCCAGAGCCTCTTCATTCCATTTAGTGAGCACAGACCATTTTCTAAATTTCTGGCAGTATAACTCTGCTGCTTCCTGACCTTGACACAGGGCCAACAGTGTTTTCTCAGCATGCTCTACAGAGTTAGGTTCGTCATACAATAATCCGAGCGCTTGAAAAAATGCGTCTACATTCAATAATGCCGGATTCCCTGTTTCAAGAGAAAAATCACAGTCTTGCGGATCACCACGCAGCAAGGATATGATGATTTTCACCTGCTGAATGGGATCACCTGAAGAACGGGGTTTCAAAGCAAAAAACAATTTGCAGTTATTTTTAAAGTTCAAAAACTTGGATCTGTCCCCAAAGAACAAATCCGGAGTAGGAATTCTGGGCTCTAAAGCCGGAGTCTGGACAACATAGTCCTGGATACTCTGTACTCTTGCAGCCAGTTGATCCACACGAGAAAACAAACCCTGAACATCCATGCCAAAACATATATCCTGCATCATCCAGATATCAAGAGGAAAAAAGAGGCAAACCAAAGCACAGAAAAAAAAATGGTTCAGAACTTTCTTTTCCTTCTTTTGAGATACATTTAATTCATCTTTGGCCACTTGTACTGTTATGATCTGGTGGTTTAGGAACAACATGAGACAAGCTCTGAAGGAAGTGGTATCTGTACTGACCGCAGACCCTAAACCTAGCAGCGCAACTAGAAATAGCCGTGGGGGGTACCTGACGCTCCCTAGACCCCTTGGCACAGCCTAAGATCTAACTTCCCCTAAAGATGGAAACAGGAAACCTATCTTGCCTCAGAGAAAATCCCCAAAGGAAAGATAGCCCCCCACAAATATTGATGGTGAAAGGAGGGGAAAATAGCATACGCAGAGATGAAATCAGATTTTAGCATAGGAGGCCAGTCTAGCTTGATAGATAGGACAGGAAAGGATACTGTGCGGTCAGTATAAAAACTACAAAACAATCCGCACAGAGTTTACAAAATCTCCACACCTGACTAAAGGTGTGAAGGGTAAATCTGCTTCCCAGAGCTTCCAGCTAACAGAAAAAATCCATAATGACAAGCTGGACAAAAATAGAATGCACAGAACAATAAGTCCACAACATGTGGACTGAAATGAGCAAAGCCAGAACTTATCTTTGCAGAACTGGTCAGGAAACCAGGAGAATCCAAGCAGAGATGTGAATCCAGCCAGAGAACATTGACAAGTGGCATAGGCTGAAGACTAGAGCCAGGTTAAATAGCAGAGCCAGGAGAGACGATTAGTGAAAGCAGCTGCTAAACCTAAACCCAAGGAGCGGCAGTTCCACTCAAAACCACCAGAGGGAGCCCAAGGGCAGAATTCACAAAAGTGCCATTTACAACCACTGGAGGGAGCCCAAGAACAGAATTCACAACAGGGAACTGACGGACCGGGTACCGGGTACCCCATTGCCCTTACGTGGGGGCGTTCCACATATACTTATTTTTATTTGTCATTTTTAGCTATTTTATAAAGTGGAAATGTAAAACAGCAGATACACACCAAAATCTAGACAAAAAAATCCAACAATGATTCAGGCCCATGGTTCCTTTTTCCTCTTTGTCTCTAAGGGTATGTGAACATGACATCTTTCTTTGATGCCGTTGTGATGTTTTTATCTGAAGCATCTTCTTTGATTTCGTTAAGGTCATTTTTTTGGTGTCTTCTTTTTAACTTTGTATCTAAACTAGGAACTAAATAGCAGTCATCTGAAGAATGATATAATCGTGTCAGCGATGCAACAGGAGCTCCACTGCAGCTCCGCTGCCATTCTTTATTGCTGGCAGTTAAACTTCAGGAATGCTCCCTGCTTAGTGGTAGTGCACAAAATATTATAATGAGGACATTCTGGCAATAGCCCCACCCTGAAGACCTGGGTCCCTGGACAAAAGCCCAGAAGGACCTTGCTATAATCATTCTGCCTCTTGGGACAGTTATGATAAAGTCTGTAATGAGTTGTAGAGTATGCCATAAACAATGCCATAATTCCTTTTGGTCACCACTTATCAGTTTCAGAATATGTCAACATAAAATAAGATTGGTTATTTTATAAAAGGAGTAAGGATGAACAAATAAACATATACATTTAGCATCATTCTGATTGCACCAGATCATTTTAATTGCAGTTAGTGAATGTCATTAAAAGTACATATGGAATGAGTACAATGATACAATTTTGAAAGATTTTTTAACCATTCAACCTCACCCAACCACAACACCCCTCCCCAGAAAACTGTTTTCCTTTTTTCAGTATATTATATAAAAAATGAAATGACAGCATATAAAAGTACAACTAATGTCACAAAAAACAAACTTACATACAGTTCAGTTATGTCAAAATAAAAAAGTCATGGTGCTTGGAAAATAGGGGTAAATAACTGAATGAGAATGGCAACAAACTTGGTTATGAAAAAAAAGTAAAAAATAAACTTCTCTTTCTGTAAAGTCATATCACATAGTCACTTTTTATTATTTTGTTTTATGAGCAACATACTATATGATCTGAGCATTCATACATTTCTGCCATCCAGGGACAAAATGTCGAACTGTTTGACTTCACACTTATTCAGCTATTCAGCTGTAGCAACAGGTCCACTGGAATGAACTAGGAAGCCCTTTGACCACCCCACTCATAACTTGTTATCTCTCTCACCCTTTTCAAATATGAAGAAATTGAAAGAATTATGTTCTGCAGGAGAAAAAACTGCTGATGTTTGCGGAGCAGAGGTCCCATTAAAGAGCAATAGATTCATACCCTCTCTCACCCTTATTGATGATGGCTCTCGAGATAGTACACCCATTAATATGAGAGTGGAAGAACCCAGTTATTTTTGGGATCAATATAGGTACTTATACACACAAAATTAGACTATTTGCTGACGATATTGTTTTGACAAGACCACATGTGCTAGAAAACATCTCCTGTGTCCTGGCACTGGTAAAGTGGTTTAGTAAATTGACTGACTTGGATGTGAAATGTATTCTAAAGCTTTGAATGGCATGTTACCAACATTTATAGTGCAGGTCTTTCAAAATTTTCCTTGGTAGCAACATTTGATTCAAGTCACGTGAAGAGTTTTCAAAATTCCAATTAACCACTAGTAATTTCGAGCTACTTAGTTCTGAAGTGTTCTTGCTTAAATCCAGTGTGTACGGTTAATCATTACCAGCATGGATAATATTTTGTGCCAGTAGTGAACAATAAAAAGTAGAGTAGTTATCGGGGTACAGAAATACCAATCAAATCTGTACCCAAATGTATTCCTGTCACAGAAGAAGAATCCAGTATTAGGGGGGCAACATTACAAATCTTACATTCAGGCTTAAGAAAACCCTTTAGGGACCACCAATGGGGTACGACTTAAAGTTGACCTGAGATATAAGTGAATAGCACCTCCCAAAAGGTGAAAGTGCAAAAGCTGTCAGCTGTTCACTATAGTTGACAACTTGCAGCATCAGTCACACTCAGATTTGGCACCAACCATGGCAGTTTAACCCCTTTAATGCTGCAGTCAATAGTGACTGTGGCATCTAGATGGTTAACAGAGTGTGGATCCTCCATCTATAACCCCATCAGCACCCTGAGATCATGATTGTGTGGTCCTTAGAGTCTGCCGCCTATGGCGGCCTGTTCAGAAGTCATCAATATTTAGGTGGCAAAAATAATATTTTTCTTTCCTATCATGTCACTTTACATTAATTCCTGAAATGCATCTAAAAGGTTAATAAACACTCTGACAGCTGTTTTGAATATATTAAGGGCTGATCTTTTGGGGGATTATCAAATATACTGGTCCGCCAAAGTGACTTGAAAACTGAATAGGTCCCTAAATACAAGTTTTGTAAATTTTCATGAAAAATGAGGTAGTGGATGCTTTCCTGAAACGGAAAGTACTTGCAAGCAGCATAATACAAAGAATAGCAGGTTTACCCAGAATCCTTTGCAGTAGGCGGAGCTATGCAAATCATCTCTTTCCACCCCAGTCTAATCCACAGCGCTTGGAATCGCCAAGCGTGCAATGCTGCGGATTAGTTTCTAAATTTACACAGCCAACCAATTCCTACCTGTGGACACGTGTTTCGGGCTTTAGGCCCTCATCAGCACAGGGCTGGAATTGGTTGGCTGTATGGAGTGGGGCTCGGTGAGCAAGCGATACATACATGCTAGCCACCTTAGGGAGAGACCCAAGTTGGGCTAAATGTAGCGGGACAAATACAATTCGTCCCGCTACATTTAGCCCAACTTGGGTCTCTCCCTAAGGTGGCTAGCATGCATGAAAAATGAAAAATTATTGCTCCAATTTTAAACCTTCTAACTTCCTAAAAAAAAGAGCATTTTTACAAATGTTGCTGATGTATAGCAGACATGAGGTAAATTTTATTCATTAACTATTTTGTGCGGTCTGACTTTCTGGATTAAAGGAATAGGTACTCAAAGTTTGAAAATTGTTACTTTTTAGAAAAAAAAATCTGATATTTTTATAAATAAATACAAAAGATATTGACCTAAATTAATAATTATCATAAAACATAAAGTGTCATTGAAAAACATTCTCAAAGTAGCAGGGATATGCTGAAACATTCCAGAGTTGTTACAACATAAATTGACAGGTGTCAGATTTGAAAAATGTGGCCTGGTCACTAAGGCACTAAGGGGTTAAATATAACATATTGACTCTAGGAAAACTTTATAATGTAACAACAACCAAAATATAAAACCTTTCCCAGCAACATACGAGTGCTACTTGTCTTTTATATGTATGTGTGAGATGTGTGTCGGCTCTACAGAGTGGTATAATTATGTATACCTGTACCCACACCAGTATAATCTCTGTACCTATTGTAAATAGATTTGTTTATCTACAATAAATGTTGTTATTTGGCCACAAGATGTCATTGTTGCCTAATAGTGATGAGCGAATATACTCGTTACTCGAGATTTCCCGAGCACACTCGAGTGCCCTCTGAGTATTGTTTAGTGCTTGGAGATTTAGTTTTCTTAGCCACAGCTGGATGATTAACAGCTACATAGAGGAAAAAACGGAGTTGATGTTCATAAAAATTAACAAATTTTATTGGTTACACAATTAACAACCATAACAATGTATATACACAATTCATAATTCAATGACAATTAATTACAAGCAAAAAAGAGCATGGAGGTAGCAAAGATGGAAAAAAGCACGGCGTGGATAATCCTAATGCCATTTATATCATTGTAAAGTGCATAGTGCAATTAATGAATGGACCAGACTCTGTATATTTCCATAAATCATAACCACTCAATGTAATCAGGTACACTGAGCCCTGCGCACAGGCTCAAAAAACAGAGGTCAGACCAATAATCAGAAGAAAGGGGGAAAGTGAACCCACATTAGTCCTTACCCAAGTGGTGGCAGACAGGAGAATCCACGCCGTGGCCCCAACGCGCGTTTCGCGTCAGCTTCCGATACCGGAAACCAATGCAAGTCAATGGGGCACAAATATCGGAATGAAAAAAAATCCTTTCTTTCTTTGCACATCCAGTTCGGGAGGGGGGAAGAGTGTGCGCAGTGACTGTGCGTGTCTGTGTGTGCGGGCGGTGTCTGTATGGGCCTCTCGGGGGTCTGTGCGGGCCTGCCAGGGGTCTGTACAGGCATCTTGGGGGTCTGTGTGAGCATCTCTGGGTCTTTATATCTGTGTGCAGGCATCGTCCGATGGGACTACAAGTCCCATCAGGCTATGCCTGCTACAATGACAGTGATTGACACATTTGCCAATGATGGAACAGTAGTAGCTCCATCATCCGGCTAATGTGTTGAATGTAAAAAAACACAAACATACATACTACATACATACAACATACATACATACAACATACTACATACATACTACATACCTACATACAAAACATACATACAACATACCATATACATACAACATACACACAACATACCTACTACATACATACAACATACCTACAACATACACACATACTACATACATACTACATACATACAACATACTATATACTACATACATACTACACACATACATACAACATACTACATACATACATACAACATACATACAACATACTACATACATACTACATACATACTACATACATACATACAACATACTACATACATACTACATGCATACAACAATCATACAACATACTACTTACATACAACATACATACAACATACCACATGCATGCAATATACATACAACATACAACATACATACATACATACTACATATATATACAACATACTACATGCATACTACATGCATACTACATACATACATACAACATACTACATACATGCTACATACATACTACATACATACTACATGCATACATACATACATGCAACATACTACATACATACTACATACATACAACATACACACTACATACTTACCACATACATACTATATAAAATACATTCATACAAAACATACATATAGACATACAGTAGATATATCATAGAGTACATACTAACCATCACTTGTCTCTAATAACAAACAACCAATATACTCCCTGATCTGCAGAAATCCACGAGTTTCCCACGACGATCTCCCATGGAGAACAGCAGCATCAGCTGATACGACGCTCTCTAGGGGTTCCAGGAATACAATGTGGGAGGAGGTATCCTTCCGCACTCTATTCCTCCGCCGCTGTAAAAAACTAGTCCCTAGTCTCACTTTTGGCATTGCTGTGTGGGAAAGTTCCCACGCAGCTTTTGCCATAAAGTGAGACCAGTGAACTATAGTAACCTCTCAGTGATGCACTGCACTAGCCATTGTCTCTTGTCAGTGTGTCAGTGAAGGTCATATAGAGCAGTGACATCACCCAATGTCACTGTTCTATGAGGGAGATCGTCGTAGGATACTCGTTATTAATTGGACTACAGCGGACAGGTAGTATACGGTTTATTATTTTACGTTTTTTGCAGGTGCTGAAGTATGGTAAGTATGGCTAAGTTAAGAATATTAAAATGCTTTTTTTCTGGCTGTGTGTTTATTTTTTTTAACTCTTTCACTACGTTAGGATAAATAATGGATAGGCGTCTTATTGACGCCTCTCAATTATTAACCCGGCTTAATGTCACCTTACAATAGCAAGGTGACATTAACCCCTTATTACCCCATATCTCACTGCTACACAGGAGTGGGAAGAGAGGGGCTAATGTTATGAACAGGTAATTCAGAACCACAATGGACCTTGAAGTTCAGAGCACACAAGGTGACCTGACATTTACCAAAAACATAGGACGAGCTCTGAGACGTGGAAACTCTGCTGACCGCAATCCCTAATCCTAACACACCACACTAGAGGTAGCCGTGGATTGCGCCTAACGCTCCCTATGCAACTCGGCACAGCCTGAGAAACTAACTAGCCCTGAAGATAGAAAAATAAGCCTACCTTGCCTCAGAGAAATTCCCCAAAGGAAAAGGCAGCCTCCCACATATAATGACTGTGAGTTAAGATGAAATACAAACACAGAGATGAAATAGATTTAGCAAAGTGAGGCCCGACTTACTGAATAGACCGAGGATAGGAAAGATAGCTTTGCGGTCAACACAAAAACCTACAAACAACCACGCAGAGGGGCAAAAAGACCCTCCGCACCGACTAACGGTACGGAGGTGCTCCCTCTGCGTCTCAGAGCTTCCAGCAAGCAAGAAAAACCAATATAGCAAGCTGGACAGAAAATATAGCAAACAAAAATAACACAAGCAGAACTTAGCTTATGCAGGATAGAGAGGCCACAGGAACGATCCAGGAGGAAGCAAGACCAATACTAGAACATTGACTGGAGGCCAGGATCAAAGCACCAGGTGGAGTTAAATAGAGCAGCCCCTAACGACTTAACCTCATCACCTGGGGAAGGAAACTCAGAAGCCGCAGTACCACTCTCATCCACCAAAGGAAGCTCATAGACAGAACCAGCCGCAGTACCACTCACGACCACAGGAGGGAGCTTGGCCACAGAATTCACAACAGGCTAAGAGCCGGAATTGGCACATCATATAGATATGCCCTTTCTGGGGTGGCTGCGGACTGGTCTTTGTAGCCGGGGGGGCCAATATCCCTCTCTAGGCTATGAATATCAGCCCGCAGCTGTCTGCATAGCCTTTCTGGCTATAAAATATAGGGGGACCCATGTCATTTTTTGGGGGTCCCCTTATTTTAATAGCCAGTAAAGGCTATGCAGACAGCTCCGGGCTTTTATTCATAGCCTGGGAGGGGCCCTTCCCAGGCTACAAATATTGGCTCTTGGCCGTCGGCTTTCCCCCTCTGGTGCAGAAAATTGCGCGGGAGCCCACGTTGTTTTATTTCCCATTTTTTCTTTATGTTCATTTATCAACATCGGCCTATCTATGGATATATCTATCTATAGATATATCTATAGATACATAGATGTTTCTTTCCATATATCTATCTGGCTAATTTCACACATCAGGTTTTTTGCCATCAGGCACAATCCGGCAAGTTTTGAAAAAAAACGATCAGTTTTTTTTTCTGCTGGATCCATTTTTTCTCATAGAGTTGTATTAGCGCCGGATTGCACCTGATGGCCACACGTTTCATCCGTTTTTTGCCGGATCTGTCAAAAAAGCTATTTCCGCCAGAAGGAAAACACATACAGAGGAACGGTTTTTCTGTCTGGCAAAAAAATGCACAGCGACGGATCCGGCATAAAACGTATGAAACTGAGAAGTGAAATGATGAATCCGGCCTCAGAATCCGTTTTTTCATGCATGTTTCCATTCAAATCATGCACATTTTCTGTTTATTTATTTATTTCCAAAAAGTGCATCAAAACCCCGCAAAAATTGCACCAAAAATTGCATCAAAACTGCCCCAAAACTGCATCAAAATCTGCATCATAACTGCACAAAAAAATGCATCAAAACGGCACCAAAAAAAGATGTGGAATCCCCCTATATTTTATAGCCAGAAAGGCTACGCAAACAGCTGCGGGCTGATATTCACAGCCTAGAGAGGGGCCATGGATATTGGCCCCCGTCTTCAATTACCAGTCCGTAGCAGCCCCAGAAAGCTCCTCTCTTCCCACTCCCATGTAGCGGTGGGATATGGGGTAATAAGGGGTTAATGTCACCTTGCTATTGTAAGGTTACATTAAGCTGGGTTAATAATGGAGAGGCGTCAATAAGACGTCTATCCATTATTTATCCTAAAGTAGTGAAAGAGTTAAAAAAATAAAGACACAGCCAGAAAGAGGATATTTTAATATTCTTAATTTACCCATACTTACCATACTTCAGCGCCTGCAAAAAATGCAAAATAATAAACCATATACTACCAGTCCGCCGTAGTCCAATTAACAACAAGGGTCCCATGACGATCTCCCCTATAGAACAGTGACATCAAGTGATGTCACTGCTCTATAGGACCTTCAGTGACACACTGACAGGAGACAATGGCTCCTGCAGTGCATCACTGAAAGGTTACTATAGTTCACTGGTCTCACTTTATGGCAAAAGCTGTGTGGGAACTTTCTCACACAGCAATGCCAAAAGTGAGACTAGGGACTATTTTTTTACAGCGGCGGAGGAATACAGTTCCGAAGGATACCTTCCTCCCATCATTGTATTCCTGGAGCCCCTAGAGAGCAGTCACATCAGCTGATGCTGCTGTTCTCCACGGGAGATCGTCGTGGGACACTCGTGGATTTCTGCGGATCAGGGAGTATATTGGTTGTTTGTTATTTTAATAATTTTTACAGATGACACTGGCTTTGGGGATCAAACTAACAAGTGATGGTGAGTATGTACTCTATGTTATATGTACTGTATGTCTATATGTATGTATTGTATGTAATGTATGAATGTATTATATGTAGTATGTATGTAGCATGCATGTAGTATGTATGTAGTATGAGGTATGTATGTAGTATGTATGTAGTATGTAGTATGTATGTAGTATGTATGTATGTATGTAGTATGTATGTAGTATGTTGTATGTATGTTGTATGTATGTAGTATGTATTCATGTTGTATGTATGTTTTATGTATGTAGTATGTATGTTGTATGTATGTAGTATGTATGTTGTATGTATGTATTATGTATGTAGTATGTATGTTGTATGTATGTTGTATGTATGTAGTATGCATGTAGTATGTAGTATGTATGTTGTATGTATGTAGTATGTTGTATGTATGTAGTATGTATGTTGTAAGTATGTAGTATGTAGCATGATGTATGTAGTATTTATGCTTGTGTTTTTTTTACATTCAACACATTAGCCGGATGATGGGACTACTACTGTCCCATCATTGGCCAATCTGTCAATCACTGTCATTGTAGCAGGCATAGCCCGATGGGACTACTGTAGTCCCATCGGACGATGCCTGCACACATACACAACCCCCGAGAGGCCTGCACAGACCCCCTGCAGCCCACACAAACCCCCGGCAGACCCATACAGACCCCCAGCAGGCCGGCAAAGACCCCCCCATGGTCACACACAGACCCCGCCCGCACACATATACACGCAGTCTCCACCCACGCACCGCCCACATGCCATTACAGCTCATCATGACATCATTTCAGCAGCCAATCACAGCCATGCCATTAGTTAACATGGCTAACATGCCTAACAGGATGTGCCCACACTTCTTAGGATCCTCAACTGGCTCATTGCAATATGGGAACTTCCGATTCCGGTATTCGATATTGTAAAAATATCGGAACTCAGTATTAGAACTCAGATACAGCGAATATCGGCCGATACCCGATATTTGCAGTATCCGAATGCTCAACACTAGTCTTAATAAGCCTGAAAAACGGAGACAAGTGCTATATCGTTTTCATAGGAAAAAAGTAAATGTAGTTATGTTCCAGGAGAGTCATTTCTTAGCCACCAATGTACCCAAATGTGTCTCTAAATTTTACCCAGTCTGGTATCACGGTCCTCATCCTTCCCGTAAGGTTTGTGGGGTCTCGTTCGCACTCCACAAGACATTCCAACTTGAGGTAACTAACTCAGAAGGGAGATTTATTTTCCTCAAGCTTACATTCTTGAACTCTGTATATTCGCTTGCTAATGTATATTTTCCAAACCAGGGTCAAGTGGGTCTTGGTTCGGAGGTCTTGTAATTGCTGACGGATTTTGCAGATGGCTCTAACATCATCTTGGGAGGAGATTTTAATCTCGCTCTGGACCCTTCATTGTATTCGTCTTCGGGTAGGTCCTCTGTCTCCCTTCCAGCACTGCATAAATTTATAAAGGATCCACTTGCTCTTAGTCTGGTGGATATGTGGCGGGTGCTCCACCCAGGGATCAAGGACTATAGCTATCACTCATTGGCACACAACAGTTACTCTAGACTAGATCATATATTCATTTCACATGCTCTACTAGACAATAACCCAGGTTGCTCTATAGATACCATTCTGTGGTCAGATCATGTCCCGGTATATGGAAAACTGGAGATACATGAGGGGGGAGGAGATAGGGGATACACATGGAGATTAAATGACAACCTCCTAAAGGATGAGTCATGAATGGCAGATATTAAAAGGGCGGTTAACAATTTCTCAATAGATCATTCTAATGACCCCACACCGGAACCTATTAAATGGGAAGTCCTAAAATGTATATTGAGGGGTATTTTTATAACTTATGGATCTAGACTCAAGAAAGAAAGGGCCCAAACCTTAAAATATACTCTTGTTTTGCTGAGTACCAAAGAAACAGCCAATAAAGCGGCCTCCAATGATATACTTAAAGCAGAAATTTTGTCTCTAATACAGCAAGTTCTTTCTATTTTTGAACAAAAGACTCTATGTATGAGAGACAAGATGCGTAAAAATTATTTTGAATTTGGAGATAAATGTGGATGCTTATTGGCAAGGTCGCTTCATCCTAGGATTGCTTAGATTCCAATTCTTAATATAAATTCTTCATCTGGGACTTTAGTTCATTCAACATCTGAAATTTTGGAGGAATTCCGAACATATCATGCTGGTCTATACAATTTACCCCAACAGGGTAATATTTCTACTTCAGTCACAAAACAAAACTTATCGGAGTATTTGGAGAGTTATTCTCCGAGTGCTCTCCAAGAGGAGGTGACTCATTCATTAGAACAAGACTTCTCTGACGAGGAGCTGAACGAGGCTATCCAGAATTTAAAAGTAGGAAAAAGTCCGGGACCTGATGGGTTCACACCCAGGTTCTATAAAACCTGCCAGGAATTATGCTCCCCGTTAATGTTGAAAGCTTTCAATACAATATCTCAGACTTGCCATTTCCCATTTCACTCCATGCAGGCACATATTACAGTGATACTTAAGGAAGGTAAGGACCCCACACTATGTTCTAGTTTTTGCCAGATATGTTTGATCAATGTCTATATTAAGTTATATTCCAAGATTATAGCTCTAAGATTAACTCCCCATATCCCGAATATAATTCATAGAGAACAAGTGGGGTTTGTACCGGGAAGAGAAGCAAGGGACAACTCTGTAAAAACCATGTCCCTGATATCGAGGTCCCGAATTAGGAAGATCCCATTATGCATACTCTCGGTAGATGCCGAGAAGGCATTCGACAGAGTAAACTGGAGCTTCATGGAGGCCGCATTAGAAGCAATTGGTATACAGAAAAGAATAAGACATTGGATTATGGCCCTATATTGTGATCCCTCTGCTAGGGTACAGATAAATGGGCACCTGTCGGCCCCGTTCCCGATAAGGAATTGGACTAGACAGGGCTGCCCGTTGTCTCCATATATCTTAGTAATGGAATCATTGGCAAAAGCACTTAGAATTGATCTATAAAGGGAATACAAGTGGGGCATACAGAGCATAAGTTAGCCTTATTCGCAGATGACCTCTTGATGTATATTACTTCTCCCAAAATTAGCCTCCCATCTATATTGAATGGATTTGACAGATTTAGTAGGTTGAGTAACTTTAAGGTGAATTTCCAGAAATCAGAATTGCTCAACATCACTCTATCTGAGTGCAAAGTGGATCAGCTTAAATTTGATTTTTCTTTCTGATGGAGTCAACATTATATTAAATATCTAGGAATTAATATTCCTGCAGACCCTCAGAAAATATTTGATCTCAATTTCCCCCCTCTTAAATGAGTTTTGGAAAAGGAGATTGAAACATGGCAGAATCTTCCACTCTAATGGTTTAAAGGATTAATGCCCTAAAAATTGACATTTTACCTAGAATATTAAACTTTTTTCAGACTATTCTGTTGGATATAGACAAACCCTTCTTTGATAGCGTATGCAAAATAATGGTGAAATTTGTTTGGCACAATGGTGGTTCTCGCCTTAGCCACACCCAACTAATCAGACACAAGGACAACGGGGGGACGGGCCTTCTAGACTTACGAGCATACCATGCGGCGAGCATTGGAAATTGCATGTTAGATCTTTTTCATAATAGGACATCTAAACTGTGGGTGGACATTGAGCATTAATTATCTCCAAGTCTTTACCAGGGGGTGTTCTGGCTACCATATGATATTGATTTAACGAAGATTGATATGTCTCCCACATTATACACCATAGTATTAGCTTGGAGGCGTTTCACAAAGCCTCTCGTTGGCAATAATACCTGGACCACTGACTCCTTTAATAAGCTGGAAAAGCTGCTGCCAGTGTTCTTGTATCTTAATCCAGGTTGCTGAGTTCTTACAGAGGGAAGATGTTCTTGAATGGGAGAAGCAGTAAATTATTATTTGTCCCACAGGAATGGACACTAGGGCTGCAATCAGATGGCCGTAGACTATTTCATGCGAGAAAATCGGGCAGATTATGTTAATGACAATTTCCTCAAACTCTATCAGAGTTTGTTCCTAAAGTCATCATGGTGGGCACAGGTGGGGAGAAGATGGAGAACTCCATTTCTAACATGCTCTCCACACTATTGGTAATATTGTTAGTCTAGAAATTAATTTCTCCGTTTTCTCCATTGTCTGAATTCGCATATGTCAGACTGCACTCAGATGACATCTGATGGCAGTTCTATGTTTCACACACACCGAAAGACTTGTATGGGAGCGCAGATGCACTCACAGCATGCTGCAATTTTATTTCTCATGCCAAATCAGGGAGAATTCGGCCGTGTTATATATCAATGTGAGCGAGCACTTAGGACGAGGCACCAGTCCAACCAATGTCGAAATAGATCTTTAGTGATGATGTGTCATTTTAGATTTATTGGTATTATCTCTTGTGCACAGAATGCGTTTACGAGTCCGGAGACCTGTTTGCCAACCAACAGAGATAAAGGGGTCTTTTAAACCTGACATGGATTGTATACTCAAGAGATTGTACCAATAAACCTAACATCATACATCATCACTTTGGCTCTATTTGGTTGTCAACTGTCAAGAGATAATCTTACAATTGTGCATCTGCTACAGTTGTGCTCTAAAGTTTACATATGCTGGCAGAATTTTTTCCTTTTTAGGCATTTTTTCAGAGAATATGAATGATAACACCAAAATGTTTTCTTCACTCATGGTTAGTGGTTTGGTGAAGCCACTTATTGTCAAATTACTGTGTTTCTCTTTTTAAATCATAATGAAAACCCAAAACATCCAAATGACCCTGATCAAAAGTTCACATACCCTGGTGATTTTGGCCTGAAAACATGCACAGAAGTTGATACAAATGGGTTTGAATGGCTACTAAAGGTAATAACTTCACCTGTGACCTTTTTTCTTGTAATCAATGTGTGTGCATAAAAACTGAGTGAGTTTCTGGGATCCAGACAGACTCTTGCATCTTTCATCCAGTCACTGACATTTCTGGATTGTCAGTCATAGGGAAAGCAAAAGAATTGTCAATGGATCTACGGCAAAAGGTAGTTGAACTTTATAAAACAGGGGATACAAAAAGATATCCAAGGAATTGATAAAGCCAGTCAGCAATGTTCAAACTGTGATCAACAAATGGAAAATCAGCAAAAATGTTGTCTACAACTGTCAGAAAAATTGTTTGGGATGCAAAGAAAAACCCACAAATAAAATCAGCTGAAATAAAGGACTCTCTGAAAACTAGCGTTGTGGCTGTTTCAAGATGCAAAATAAGGAGGCACTTGAAGAAAAATGGGTTGCATGGTCAAGTCGCCAGAAGAAAGCCATAACTGCGCAAATGACACAACAAAGTATCTCACTTAAAATACGCAAAACAGCACAGAGACAAACCTCAAAACTTCTGGAACAAGGTAATTTGGAATGATGAGACCAAACTTGACAGGCTGTATATCAGCGAAAAAACAAAAAGGGACCACAATCTTCGGGGTATATACCACTATATCTGGAAATAAGGCTAATTCATAACAGTTTACCATTGTTCCCATTCAGGACTGTACATGATTAAGTTATATAGTGACACAAACTGTCAATAACATGCGGTTGTTAAATGCAATAACCTAGTTCCACATAAAATCTGAAACAAGCTATGCCCCATAAGATATAAGTATAAAAATACTGGCGAGGCTAACCACAATTACGCTGGTGTCCCTATAGGGTGCCTGGCTTAGGTTATAGCCACGCTGGTAATCACATAGCAGAGCTCTATAGTGCCCATAGAGTAGTTGTATAATACAATGATAGCACACACCATAAGCAGCTCATATATTACCTGCAGCCATGATGTAACCCCAGATGGTATTTCTGTAGCGCACCACGACGCGCGTTTCACTGCCCCCGCAGCTTCGTCAGGAGGTCATTTAGTGCTTGTATATATTGATATATGTCTGTTTAATAAATTTATACTTTCTTACATATTTTGCACATACCTTATTCTCTATTGGGTTCACACTGGGGGTAATAGGCTGGAGACACTGGGGCAGAATGCTGAACAAACTGGAGGCAATATGCTGGACACACTGGGGGCAATATGCTGGACACACTGGGGGCAATATGCTGGACACTCTGGGGGCAATATGCTGGAGACACTGGGGCAGGATGCTGCACAAACTGGGGGCAATATGCTGGACACACTGGGGCAGGCTGCTGGACACATTGGGGGCAGGATAATGGGCACATTGGGGGCAGAGATGCTGGACATTGGGGGCAGAGATGCTGGACATTGGGGTCAGGATGCTGGACACACAGGGGGCAGGATGCTGGACACATTGGGGAGGAGAGATGCTGGACACATTTGGGAGCAGAGATGCTGGACTGTTGTGAATTCTGTGGCCAAGCTCCCTCCTGTGGTCGTGAGTGGTACTTCGGCTGGTTCTGTCTATGAGCTTCCTTTGGTGGATGAGAGTGGTACTGCGGCTTCTGAGTTTCCTTCCTCAGGTGATGAGGTTAAGTCGTTAGGTGCTGCTCTATTTAACTCCACCTGGTGCTTTGATCCTGGCCTCCAGTCAATGTTCTAGTATTGGTCTTGCTTCCTCCTGGATCGTTCCTGTGGCCTGTCTTCCTGCATAAGCTAAGTTCTGCTTGTGTTACTTTTGTTTGCTATATTTTCTGTCCAGCTTGCTATATTGGTTTTTCTTGCTTGCTGGAAGCTCTGAGACGCAATGGGAGCACCTCCGTACCGTTAGTCGGTGCGGAGGGTCTTTTTGCCCCTCTGCGTGGTTGTTTGTAGGTTTTTGTGTTGACCGCAAAGCTATCTTTCCTATCCTTGGTCTATTCAGTAAGTCGGGCCTCACTTTGCTAAATCTATTTCATCTCTGTGTTTGTATTTTCATCTTTACTCACAGTCATTATATGTGGTGCGCTGCCTTTTCCTTTGGGGAATTTCTCTGAGGCAAGGTAGGCTTATTTTTCTATCTTCAGGGCTAGCTAGTTTCTCAGGCTGTGCCGAGTTGCATAGGGAGCGTTAGGCGCAATCCACGGCTACCTCTAGTGTGGTGTGATAGGATTAGGGATTGCGGTCAGCAGAGTTCCCACGTCTCAGAGCTCGTCCTATGTTTTTGGTAATTGTCAGGTCACTTTGTGTGCTCTGAACTTCAAGGTCCATTGTGGTTCTGAATTACCTGTTCATAACAGTACTGGAGGCCCAAAGTGCTAATGCTTCTCAATAAAGGGAAAAGAGAAGTTCTGAGACCATTTTTTTTTCTTTGCACTGTGTTCTGTCTTTCTTTTCCCCTTTACATCAGGGTGGTTCAGAACACAGGTGTGGACATGGACATTCAGGGTCTGTCCTCTTTGATGGATAATCTCACTATAAGAGTACATAACATTCAAGATTTAGTGGTTCAGAATCCTATGTTAGAACCTAAAATTCCTATTCCTGAGTTGTTTTCTGGAGATAGAGCTAAGTTTTTGAATTTTAAAAATAATTGTATACTATTTCTGGCTTTGAAACCCCGCTCCTCTGGTGACCCAGTTCAACAAGTTAAGATCATTATTTCTTTATTACGTGGCGACCCTCAAGACTGGGCATTTTCCCTTGCGCCAGGAGATCCTGCATTATGTAATATTGATGCGTTTTTTCTGGCGCTCGGATTGCTGTACGACGAACCTAATTCAGTGGATCAGGCAGAGAAAAATTTGCTGGCTCTGTGTCAGGGTCAGGATGAGATAGAGATTTATTGTCAGAAGTTTAGAAAGTGGTGCGTGCTCACTCAATGGAATGAATGTGCGCTGGCAGCTATTTTCAGAAAGGGTCTCTCTGAAGCCCTTAAGGATGTCATGGTGGGATTTCCTATGCCTGCTGGTCTGAATGAGTCTATGTCTTTGGCCATTCAGATCGGTCGACGCTTGCGTGAGCGTAAATCTGTGCACCATTTGGCGGTATTATCTGAGCATAAACCTGAGCCTATGCAGTGCGATAGGACTTTGACCAGAGATGAAAGGCAGGAACACAGACGTCAGAATGGGCTGTGTTTCTACTGTGGTGATTCCACTCGTGCTATCTCCGATTGTCCTAAGAGCACTAAGTGGTTCGCTAGGTCCGCCACCATTGGTACGGTACAGTCGAAATTTCTTTTGTCCGTTACTT
Source organism: Ranitomeya imitator (assembly GCF_032444005.1). Taxonomy (NCBI): domain Eukaryota; kingdom Metazoa; phylum Chordata; class Amphibia; order Anura; family Dendrobatidae; genus Ranitomeya; species Ranitomeya imitator. The sequence continues at coordinate 69,387,151 of NC_091285.1, forward strand.
TGATCTGCTCTTTGTCTTCCTATTCTGTCATGGCATTTGTGGATTCAGGCGCTGCCCTGAATTTGATGGACTTGGAGTTTGCTAGGCGCTGTGGGTTTGTCTTGGAGCCCTTGCAGTGTCTTATTCCATTGAGAGGAATTGATGCTACGCCTTTGGCCAAGAATAAGCCTCAGTATTGGACCCAGCTGACCATGTGCATGACTCCTGCGCACCAGGAGGATATTCGCTTTCTGGTGTTGCATAATCTGCATGATGTGGTCGTGTTGGGGTTGCCATGGCTACAAGTCCAAAACCCAGTATTAGATTGGAAATCAATGTCTGTGTCCAGCTGGGGTTGTCAGGGGGTACATGGTGATGTTCCATTTCTGTCTATCTCATCATCCACCCCTTCTGAGGTCCCAGAGTTCTTGTCTGATTACCGGGATGTATTCGATGAGCCCAAGTCCAATGCCCTACCTCCGCATAGGGATTGTGATTGTGCTATCGATTTGATTCCTGGTAGTAAGTTTCCTAAGGGTCGACTGTTTAATTTATCGGTACCTGAGCACGCCGCTATGCGGAGTTACGTGAAGGAGTCTTTGGAGAAGGGTCATATTCGCCCGTCATCGTCGCCATTGGGAGCGGGGTTCTTTTTTGTGGCCAAGAAGGATGGTTCGCTGAGACCTTGTATTGATTACCGCCTTCTAAATAAAATTACGGTCAAATTTCAGTACCCCTTGCCGCTGCTGTCTGATTTGTTTGCTTGGATTAAGGGGGCTAGTTGGTTCACCAAGATAGATCTTCGTGGTGCGTATAATCTTGTGCTTATTAAACGGGGCGATGAATGGAAAACAGCATTTAATACGCCCGAAGGCCATTTTGAGTACCTGGTTATGCCATTCGGGCTTTCTAATGCTCCATCAGTGTTTCAGTCCTTTATGCATGATATCTTCCGAGAGTACCTGGATAAATTCCTGATTGTATACTTGGATGATATTTTGGTCTTCTCGGATGATTGGGAGTCTCATGTGAAGCAGGTCAGAATGGTGTTCCAGGTCCTGCGTGCTAATTCTTTGTTTGTGAAGGGGTCAAAGTGTCTCTTTGGTGTTCAGAAGGTTTCATTTTTGGGGTTCATTTTTTCTCCTTCTACTATCGAGATGGACCCTGTTAAAGTTCAGGCCATTTATGATTGGACTCAGCCTACATCCATGAAGAGTCTGCAGAAGTTCCTGGGCTTTGCTAATTTTTATCGTCGCTTCATTAATAATTTTTCTAGTATTGCTAAACCGTTGACTGATTTAACCCTCCATCACATACAATATTCGGACTAACAAGTTCACATACAATGTGCCTGTCAGGCGCCTGCTGGAAAAATACCTATAATATCTAATGTTTGCAATTTCAGTGCTCTAAAAGTGATCAGTGACCTTCATAGGGATGTAATAAAAGAGACTACACATAATCAGTTGCAAAAAAAAACATTTACTTAACATAAAACTAATAACTATGAAATACAAACTTTTCAAAACTCCCGCCAAATAGTCCCCAGTTCGACTCTCTCAAAAAAATGTACAAAGAAAATTTTTGAACACAAACTTAATTTTAAGGTACCTTAAGTACTATTAAAAACATATTCAATCAGAAGTAGATGCTGAGGTTTCCCCAGAAAAGTCACACTTGCAGAGCAAATAGCAAGAATTACACACCATTTTTGCATGTGTCAGGCAAATTGCTTTATGACATTTGAGACATTCATAATTTGAAAGCCTTCTGGTTCCGCTTTCCGTTTGGCAGGTGGTGCATCTCCTTCTTTTGTGAGGTGGTGCAGATGGTGACTTTTCACCATCATCTTCTGGGCGGAACCTTTTGAGCTGAACTTGAAGGCGAGAGGGGATACCGATTGTTTTCACGCTTCTCCTGCGTAGCTCTCCAAGTACTAGTTCATGGGCCAATTTTTTCAGATACAATCGTCTACGGAGTGGTTCAAGCTTGTTTTCAAGATAAATTACTTGTGAATTTATACCACCCAAATTCAACATAGCAAAAAATATGACCATTGGCCAGCGTTTGATGTTTCTGCTGACGTTGAAAGTGGAGCACATCTGATCTGCTGTATCCACACCCCCTTTGGTGGCATTGTAAAATGTAATTATATCCGGGTTTTTTTCTGCCCCAGTCCCAGGATCGATGGCAGCATCATCATGAAGTGTTGATAGAAGAAGTACGATTTTTTTGGCATGTGGTACATAGGAAACTAAAGCCTTTCCATTATGGAATGCAAACATACTGCTGTACTGTTGTCTCTCTTTCACACTTACAAACTGTGGCGGCAATTCCCTTTTGTTTTTTCTTACAGTTCCCACATATGACAGCTTCTGAATTTTCAGATAATCAATCAGATCACAACTTGTAAACCAATTGTCAGCTGTAATATTGCGACCCGATCCAAATAAGGGTTCAGCCAGTCTTTTTACAACATCAATGGGTTTGTTGCTCACACAGTAAGGACCTTCTGGTTGTTTTCCTGCTTAAACTTCCAGGTTGTAAGTGTAGGTCTTACTGGCATCAACAAGGGCATAAATTTTTATTCCATATTTGTTTGGCTTTGATGGAATATATTGACGAAAGGCACATCTACCACGAAAACCAGGGAGCATTTCGTCAATAGTGAGATTCTCTCCAGGGTAATAACTTTGTTTACAGTTTACAACAAATCTTTGAAATATATCACGAATTGGAGCAAGTCGGTCATGTGTTTTGCGTTCGGTTCGGGTAGTTCTGTCGTCAAACCGAAGGCAACGAATTAGAATCTTGAATCTGTTTATGGACATAACAAGGCTAAATTTTTCAACTCCATCCCCATCTTTACCCCAAAGTTCCTCCAAACTTTGTCTATTTGCCCTATAAGCTCCTGCAAGGTACAGTAATAAAAAAAAAGCACGCAGTTCTATTTCATCTATGGGCTTGATGGTTCTGTTGTAGATGTACTTGTCCTTTATAATGTCTATATATTGGTTGGTATATGTGACAATAGAGTCCAGAATGTCATCTGTAAATATACTGTTCCAGCATTCAACTGCAGTTTTTGCATTACGTGCAGTTCCTATTACTGCAGGAAGGTGAGTAATAATGTTTAAAGGTTCCCTACGTTTTTTCTGGAATGGCTTCTTGTTCCATTTAGTATTTTTATCTTTTCCAATATAATATGATCCAACTTCTTCATCCTCACCACTGTCACCATCTTGCTCTGTTTCAGAATCCAGGACACATTCTTCCACCTCATCATGAGAATCAATCTCACTTTCCTCTCCTAAATCCTCATTCAGTGTGAGGTCTCTATCATCTAACAGCATGTTTGTTACTTCCTCAACATCAAGTTGTTTGGATAAATTGTACATTTTCCTCTCCATTTCAGCAGATAATCTGAAGCAAGAGAAGGAATATGTTAGGGAACTACTGTATATGCCTGAGCAGCACACTTTCTTTTATAAAATCTCCCTTATTTCTATGAAATATCCTCACATTTTGTGCTATACATTCATAAAACAAGCTAAATAAACTATTGTGATGAATAAAAACATAAAATACCAACCTTACTGAATGTGACGTATTCACATACAATGAGCCTGAGAGATCTGTGCAGCTATATCCTCTCCTCTGAAGCTCTGAAATCCAACTGTGATATCAGGTTTCACAGACCTTCAAGAGACAGGAGACTACCTGGAGGGAGGGGGTTTCCTCACAATCTGGTGAGGAAGGAGAAATGAAAGTAAAAGAGAAGCGCCTGTCAGATCAGTTGTATGTGATGGAGGGTTAACCAAGAAGGGTGCTGATGTGGTCAATTGGTCTTCTGCTGCTGTGGAAGCTTTTCAGGAGTTGAAGCGTCATTTTTCTTCTGCCCCTGTGTTGTGCCAACCAGATGTTTCGCTTCCGTTCCAGGTCGAGGTTGATGCTTCTGAAATTGGAGCAGGGGCTGTTTTGTCGCAGAGAAGTTCTGATTGCTCGGTGATGAAACCATGCGCCTTCTTTTCCAGGAAATTTTCGCCTGCTGAGCGAAATTATGATGTTGGCAATCGAGAGTTGCTAGCCATGAAGTGGGCATTCGAGGAGTGGCGTCATTGGCTTGAAGGAGCTAAGCATCGCGTGGTGGTCTTGACTGATCACAAAAATTTGTCTTATCTCGAGTCTGCCAAACGGTTGAATCCTAGACAGGCTCGTTGGTCGCTGTTTTTCTCCCATTTTGACTTTGTGGTTTCGTACCTTCCGGGCTCTAAAAATGTGAAGGCGGATGCCCTGTCTAGGAGTTTTGTGCCCGATTCTCCGGGTTTGCCTGAGCCGGCGGGTATTCTCAAAGAGGGGGTAATTTTGTCTGCCATCTCCCCTGATTTGCGGCGAGTGCTGCAAAAATTTCAGGCTAAAAGACCTGACCGTTGCCCAGCGGAGAAACTGTTTGTCCCTGATAGGTGGACGAATAAAGTTATCTCTGAGGTTCATTGTTCGGTGTTGGCTGGTCATCCTGGAATCTTTGGTACCAGAGATTTGGTGGCTAGATCCTTTTGGTGGCCGTCTCTGTCGCGGGATGTGCGTTCTTTTGTGCAGTCCTGTGGGATTTGTGCTCGGGCTAAACCCTGCTGTTCTCGTGCCAGTGGGTTGCTTTTGCCCTTGCCGGTCCCGAAGAGGCCTTGGACACATATCTCTATGGATTTTATTTTGGATCTCCCCGTCTCTCAAAGATTGTCGTTCATTTGGGTGGTTTGTGATCGCTTCTCTAAGATGGTTCATTTGGTGCCCTTGTCTAAATTGCCTTCCTCCTCTGATTTGGTGCCATTGTTTTTCCAGCATGTGGTTCGTTTACATGGCATTCCAGAGAACATCGTTTCTGACAGAGGTTCCCAGTTTGTTTCGAGGTTTTGGCGAGCCTTTTGTGCTAGGATGGGCATTGATTTGTCTTTTTCCTCGGCTTTCCATCCTCAGACAAATGGTCAGACTGAATGAACCAATCAGACCTTGGAAACATATCTGAGATGTTTTGTTTCTGCTGATCAGGATGATTGGGTGTCCTTTTTGCCTTTGGCTGAGTTCGCTCTTAATAATCGGGCCAGCTCGGCTACTTTGGTTTCGCCGTTTTTCTGCAATTCTGGGTTCCACCCTCGTTTCTCTTCAGGGCAGGTTGAGTCTTCGGACTGTCCTGGTGTGGATACTGTGGTGGATAGGTTGCAGCAGATTTGGACTCATGTAGTGGACAATTTGACTTTGTCCCAGGAGAAGGCTCAACGTTTCGCTAACCGCAGGCGCTGTGTGGGTCCCCGACTTCGTGTTGGGGATTTGGTTTGGTTGTCATCTCGTTATATTCCTATGAAGGTTTCCTCTCCTAAATTTAAGCCTCGTTTCATTGGTCCATATAGGATTTCTGAGGTTCTTAATCCTGTGTCTTTTCGTTTGACTCTTCCTGCTTCTTTTTCCATCCATAACGTGTTCCATAGGTCATTGTTGCGGAGATACGTGGCACCTGTGGTTCCATCTATTGATCCTCCTGCTCCGGTTTTGGTTGAAGGGGAATTGGATTATATAGTGGAGATTTTGGATTCTCGTGTTTCGAGACGGAAACTCCAGTATCTGATTAAGTGGAAAGGTTATGGTCAGGAAGATAATTCCTGGGTCTTTGCCTCTGATGTCCATGCTGCCGATCTGGTTCATGCCTTTCATGTGGCTCATCCTGGTCGGCCTGGGGGCTCTGGTGAGGGTTCGGTGACCCCTCCTCAAGGGGGGGGTACTGTTGTGAATTCTGTGGCCAAGCTCCCTCCTGTGGTCGTGAGTGGTACTTCGGCTGGTTCTGTCTATGAGCTTCCTTTGGTGGATGAGAGTGGTACTGCGGCTTCTGAATTTCCTTCCTCAGGTGATGAGGTTAAGTCGTTAGGTGCTGCTCTATTTAACTCCACCTGGTGCTTTGATCCTGGCCTCCAGTCAATGTTCTAGTATTGGTCTTGCTTCCTCCTGGATCGTTCCTGTGGCCTGTCTTCCTGCATAAGCTAAGTTCTGCTTGTGTTACTTTGGTTTGCTATATTTTCTGTCCAGCTTGTTATATTGGTTTTTCTTGCTTGCTGGAAGCTCTGAGACGCAGAGGGAGCACCTCCGTACCGTTAGTCGGTGCGGAGGGTCTTTTTGCCCCTCTGCGTGGTTGTTTGTAGGTTTTTGTGTTGACCGCAAAGCTATCTTTCCTATCCTCGGTCTATTCAGTAAGTCGGGCCTCACTTTGCTAAATCTATTTCATCTCTGTGTTTGTATTTTCTTCTTTACTCACAGTCATTATATGTGGGGGGCTGCCTTTTCCTTTGGGGAATTTCTCTGAGGCAAGGTAGGCTTATTTTTCTATCTTCAGGGCTAGTTAGTTTCTCAGGCTGTGCCGAGTTGCATAGGGAGCGTTAGGCGCAATCCACGGCTACCTCTAGTGTGGTGTGATAGGATTAGGGATTGCGGTCAGCAGAGTTCCCACGTCTCAGAGCTCGTCCTATGTTTTTAGTAATTGTCGGGTCACTTTGTGTGCTCTGAACTTCAAGGTCCATTGTGGTTCTGAATTACCTGTTCATAACACTGGACATTGGGGGCAGAGATGCTCGGCATTGGGGGCAGAGATGCTGGACATTGGGGTCAGGATGCTGGACACACTGGGGGCAGGATGCTGGACACATTGGGGGGCAGAGATGCTGGACATTGGGGGCAGAGATGCTGGACACACTGAGGGCAGGATGCTGGACACATTGGGGCAGAGATGCTGGACACTGGGGGCAGAGATGCTGGATACTGGGGGCAGAGATGCTGGACACTGGAGTCAGAGATGCTGGACACATTGGGGGCAGAGATGCTGGACACTGGGGGCAGAGATGCTGGACATTGGGGGCAGAGATACTGGACATTTGGGGCAGAGATGCTGGACACTGGGGGCAGAGATGCTGGACACTGGGGGCAGAGATGCTGGACACACTGGGGGCAGGACTAGAGACCAATGGGGCAGGATTGGAGACATGGGCAGAATGAAAGACATGGGGCAGGATTGGAGACAGATTGGGCAGGATCATGGGGAAGGATGGATACGATGGAGACTGATGGGGCAGGATGGGGAGATCATATGGGGCAGAATGGATACTCATGAGGGCAGGATGGGGGAACATATGGCTGGAGCCAGGAATGAGATACACGGGGCCAGGATGGGAGATAATATTATTACCATAGGGGCTAATTAAGGGATATTATTACTGCAGTGATGCATTTATTTTATTTTTTGAGGACACTGTTTTAAATGGAGGGGCGGTCCTGTTACTGTGTAGAGTGACACTATGTTGCCTCTTTTTCTTTATGTGGTGTAATGTAGAAGTTGGGAAAAATTAAGTAATGTGTTCTGCAAGCGGAGCTCAAGATAACTGTGTTGTTTCCCACAGAGACGAGTCCTGGCTGGATGAAGTGATGGCGGCCTGTGCTGGATGAAAGATGAAGGACTTCACCTAGAGACATCACTGGTGAGTCAGTGTTACCTATACTCTGACACTATACACTTTATTCTATATACAGAGGTCCTGTGTACAATGTCACCGGTGATCACTGTATTACCTCTACACAAACACTGCATACTAAGTACAGTTCTCCTGTGAATACTGGCACTTATGGTGCTAGTATTGTGTGTTTTTATTTATTTATTTTTTCTTCCTAACTGAAGGGTAAATTGACTAGATCAATGGATGTTTGACAGGTTATAGTTTCACACAGCAACTATTTTTCTGGAATAATCTGGTTCTGGTATATGATGACCCCGTCGCATGACCCTGTCACATGACCCCATCACATGACCCCGTCACATAACCGGGGGGCCCACAGTGTCTGAATAGCCCGGGGCCCTAGCAACCCTTAATCCACCCCTGCTTGGAGGTCACCCGAACGTGCTCTGGAAAACCCGAGCAACGAGTGCACTCGCTCATCACTAGTCACCATTCCTACTGCAAAAGTACAGTGGTGGATCGCTGATGTTTTGGGGATCTGTGAGCTAGAAAAGCGCAGGAAACTTGGTCAAAGTTGAAGGAAAGATGAATGCAGCACGTTATCATCAAATACTGGAGGCAAATTTGCACTCATCAGCCAGGAAGCTGCGCATGGGACATACATGGACGTTCCAACATGACAACGATCTAAAACACAAGGCCAAATCAACCTGTCATTGGCTACAGCAGAACAAAATGAAGGTTTTGGAGTGGCCAACACAGTCTCCTGACCTCAAGTACGCATGCGTTCTTATTAGTAAACATGTCTAGGAACTTGTTTTAAGCCACTCACAAACAAACCTTATAAAAGAAGGAGTGGGCAGTGGAAGTCCATTACTCTCAAGACTCTGGAAGCGATACAAGCATTGCAGCATCACGTTTGGAAGACTATCAAAATGTAAGTATACAAGATATATGTCTACCTGTCTGTTTTTCTCCCTGCAGTCTTTAATCATTTCTGCTTCTCTTGCAGCATTCCTCATCATGTCCTCCACTGAAGATCAGACCTCACACAGTGGACAGGAGAATGAAGTGAATGCATTTGCTACAGATTGGTAAGTATTCACTGTCACTAGGGTTGAGCGACTTTTACTTTTATAGGATCGGGTCGGGGTCGGCCGAAACTCGAAACCCAATGCAGTGCATTGGGTTTCCAATGGTTCCCAGGGTTTGAAGGAGAGGAAACTCTCCTTCAGGCCCTGCGATCCATATTTAAGTGTAAAATAAAGAATTAAAATAAAAAATATCGCTATACTCACCCTCGGACGCGCCCTGGTACTATCTGGGAACCTTCCTTCCTTCGAATCAGCGCTTGCAGGACCTTGCGGTGACGTCGCGGCTTGTGATTGGTCGCGCGACCGCCCATGTGACCGCTCGCGCGACCAATCACAAGCCGCGACGTCACCGCAAGGTCCTGCAAGCGCTGATTCGAAGGAAGGAAGGCTGCCGGAAAGAAGCAGGGCGCATCCGAGGGTGAGTATATACCTAATAGGAATATACTCACCGAGGGTGTCCGAGGGTGAGTATATTCCTATTAGGTATATACTCACCCTCGGATGCGCCCTGCTTCTTTCCGGCAGCCTTCCTTCCTAAGAATCAGCGCTTGCAGGACCTTGCGGTGACGTCGCGGCTTGTGATTGGTCGCGCGAGCGGTCACATGGGCGGTCGCGCAACCAATCACAAGCCGCGACATCACCGCAAGTTCCTGCAAGCGCTGATTCGAAGGAAGAAAGGCTGCCGGTTAGTACCAGGGCGCGTCAGAGGTAAGTATAGCGATATTTTTTATTTTAATTCTTTATTTTACACTTAAATATGGATTCCGATACCGATTTCCGATATTGCAAACATATCGGAACTCGGGATCGGAATTCCGATACCAGATTCAGAAGATCGCCGACTTCATGGCCGACCCCACACAGGGGTCGGGTCGGGTTTCATGAAACCCGACTTTGCCAAAAGTCGGCGACTTCTGAAAATGGCCGACCCGTTTCGCTCAACCCTAACTGTCACTATTTTACACAGGTGAAAAAGTATTTGTTTTTCTTTTTACAGAACCCTTCTGGTGCAGATCATCAGGAGCAGCAGACTCAGGCCCAAACTGGTAAGACGGCGTGTAAGTATTCTTGACGGTTTTTATTTATTTATTTTTTTCTTTTTGACTGTTTTAGTTTTAAGCGTTTTATCTTTCCAACAATAGTGTCTATGTTTCATTTCTAGGTCCCACAACAGGAGGAGGAATTTATTGATAACAACTTCTTTATCAGCCTGGTGCAGGAGCGAGTTGCGTTGTGGGGCACCTGGGAGCAGCAGCACTTAGATGCTGTGGTGATTCGGTGGCTGTGAAACGAGGTGGCCCAAGCGCTGATGGATAACTGGGACAATGCCATGTCAAGAGTCAGAAAGGCTTTTCATAAGTATTGCAGTGTAGTCTGATGCGGCAGTGAACCTGAAGGCCGGGATTAGGCAATCGTGTGTGATGCGATAAACTCCTGCGAGTTTCTCGCATCACACACCATTGTGTGATCCCTGCCTAAAGTGCATGGTTTAACAATTTTTTTCCCTATTCCCAGTGATCAAAGTCAAAGCCCGTTGGCGTTCCATGAAGGATCGCTTCAACAAGGACCTGAGATAGGAGATCCATGTTCGCAGTGATGCTGCAGCAATGATAGGGAAATACAAGTATCACCGACTGCTGGCTTTCCTGAGGCCTGTCCTTGCTCAGAGAACGTAAGTATTTTTGTGATGTATTCCATTGTGTTGTATTCACTAATCTAAATTTTTCTATTCCACAGGAGTTGGTGCTTTTCCAGTTGTTATTTTTGTGTAATAATGTTTTACTTTTCTTTTCTTTTCACAGAACCAGTAGCAGTACCCTCGAACCTCAATCGTCCTCTGGAGCATGTCCTCATTGAACTGCCACGGACCAGTCCCAGCCATCCACTAGTGAAGCAGCAAGTGGGCCGGTGTCACAGGGTGGAGAACAGGCAGCTGGTCCTTCAGGTGTTCCACTGTCCCAGTCCTCTGCCTCTTTTTTTTTAGCTCTTCCTGCTAGTGGCAGAAGGCCTCGGACAGGTCACTCATGCCCGAGTTTATTCACTTGAGCTCGGTCTTCCAGAATGGCTTGAAGGCACTGGGAGATAGACTGGTCTGACCCATATTAACACACTTTTCCAGGATGTCAACCAACGCCTTAACCGTCTGTAAGCCAACCTCCAGATACCAGCGCACCATTTTTTAAATAAGATAGAGCAGGGCATGTCGGAACACCTTAAGCCCAAACTCCAGCTCAATGTGATGCAGGCCTGCAATGCTGCTTACGTTCAGTTGCATGTGCCACCAATTGCACACTTAACATCAATACCGAGTTCTTTTGCATACCACTGTATGGCCACCAGCATGCCCACTCCTGCCGCAGACCACTACACCGCCACCACCATGCCAGGTGCTGCTGAAATCCATTACACCACCACCACTATGTCGAGTCCTGCTCCTGCATGGCTGACCACCGCCAACATCAGTAGGCCACCTAAAGATCCTGCAGGGCTACCACAGCCACGACCATTAGGCCACTTGAAGAACCTGCATGGCTGTCCACCACCACTAGGCTGCCTGAAGAACATGCACGGCTGCCCACTGCCACCATCAGGCTGGGTCCACTTCATACAAGCCCTGCTGACCCCACCAATCCCACCCTCCCAAGGAGACACAAAAAAGCAGGTTGTCTCATAAAACTGGCCAGACAAGCAAAAGGACTAAAGGCACCATAAGTGTCGTATTACCTCTACCCTCACCTCCCAATGTGTCTGTGTTGTCCAGTTTTTCTCTCCCATCCCATGATTCCACTCCTAATGTGTCTACTTCCATCCTTGACATCCCAGAGCCCACAAGTTTAGGTCCCCTTTATCCTGGAACCCCTTCATTGTCCACGCATAGCCAATCCTCCCAGCTCCACAAACCCCAGGTCTATAACATTTCCGCCTCATTGGTTCGTAAAAGTTATTTTTTTTTATTTTTTTTTGATATTTGTCTCTTTCATCGCCGGCAACACACAATGTGCGCCGTCAACACACTGTGGTTTTGCCACCTCATTTGCTTTGCAAAAGCACAAAGAGAACTGAAAATCCTCAAAAAATATATATAAATACAGCAAAAAAGGTCAGGGGGCAACAATGCTCACCTGCCCAGGTATGAGAACTAGTGAACTCAGGATGCAGTTTTTTCTGCATCCTGAGTGCACTAGTTCAGACACATGGGCAGGTGACTAAAGATGTGATGTGGCTTAGCTCCATCATCTCTTCAGTATACCAACCATAGCACTGATCTCAGAGTGTAAAGGTGTAGTGTACAGCATGGGTTACATAACCCAAATTGGTTAAAATGCAATCCCTGTATCATGCAATCTGCATGATACAGAGAGTGGATTTTATAAAAAATGTAGCTGTGAACCGGTGATCACCTTATTAAACTTTAAAAAAAAATATTGTGTAATATAGAAGGCACTTGGAACAACTGTTTAACTAGAGGTGGTTTATTGTCAGCAATCATTAAAATAAATTTTAATAATTAAAGGTACATAACATTACACAACATTACAAGAACACTAAACCATGTCATCTTGCCAGGACAGACGTCCACTCTCAGAAACAAAGTAGGACGCAAATGTATCCCTCATTTGGGCAACTTCAACTGTTGTCCTGAGAGGGTGATGATGGTAACCTGGCAATGGTTTTAAAATAGGTTCAGCAAGTTCAATGTTGGGTCACTCTTTAGCCATTATATAGTTGTGCAGAACTACACATGCCTTGACCACCTCATCGACTGTCTCAATTTTCAGATTAATGGCTGTCCCTAAAATGCGCCATTTTGAAACAAGGATACTAAAGGCACACTCAACAGTTCTTCGTGCCCTGGTCAGTCTGTAATTAAAAATCCTTGTTGTGTGGTTCAAGTCCCATCTGGAGTATGGTTTCCAGAGGTTTCCACACATCTGAAAGGCCTCATCCCCAGCCGCAACAAATGGCATTGGTGGGCCTTCAGTGTTGGGAAGAGGTCGTGGCAGGGGGAAATTGAAATGATTCACAAACAACCATTGGCCCATGTCCGAGTTTTTAAATGTCTGGGAGTCATTACCACAGCCAAAAGATCCAATGTACACAGCGACAAACCTACAGTTCGCAGCTGCAAATGCCATGAGCACCATGGAAAAATATTTTTTTGTAATTAAAGTACTCGGATCCAGTTTGGTAATCTGGATATGTTTTCCATCCACTGCCCCAAACAGTTGAGGAAATTACAAACTTGAAAAAATTGGTCTGCAGTTTGCTGACAAGTTTCTGTGGTGGGTAGGGGGATAAATTCTGCACAGAGAAAATCCCACAAAGGCAGGTGTCTGTGATTATCCCAGATAGTGTGGAAAGTCCATTCCAGAACTGGAAATGGAGCGATGATAGGCTCTTTTCGGTAGCCAGAATCTTCCAAAAAGAGAAAGAAAAAAATAAATCAGAACAATAATTTTTATGACTGGGGTTTTTCAAAACAGAGAATGAAAGAAAAAAAGAAAAAAAGAGAAAGAATACAGCTTTTATAACAATAATATTTAGGACAGCATTTTAGCAAAACAAAAAAAGGGAAAAATATTAAGTACAATGCAGAACAATAATAATTATGACAGTCGTTAATGTTTAAATATTACGTACCTTAGGGTCACCAGCAGATGTTCCTAAGCAGGAATCACTCTATGGAGCTGGGTGTCCTGCCTGCTGATGGCTCCTTGTACACGGTCCAGCAATTCCATAAAGCTGTTTTTATACATCCTCGTGTACTCGAATTATTTCTCTGGGCTTTCACGGAGCTCACTGAATAAGCTCTGTGATTCTTGTCGCAGTTCAAGAACCGGGTACTGCCAAAAGCGCCGATGCCATATCCTTTGTTTTTCTCTTTTCTGTTCTTGCTCACAAGCAACTGCAAAGGAAAGAAACAAGTTGACATCCAAATCTAGATTCCAATAGAAACTCTCCATGCGAAGATCAATCTTGACACAGGATACAGGAGCAAAATGTGAGGATTTCATCTGTACAAGGGTTTATATACAGAAATCCCATGAGCCACACCCATTCGGCATGGCTTGTTTCTAGGAAATTGTCCTTGAAAATTTTTTTCCTATCAAGCCCATGCACATAAAAAAACACGAACGCATGCAAAAACGCATGCAAACTCTTGCAAACGTTGCTTTTTTTATCTGTCATGTGTAAGTTGATGCAGATAAAAAAAGGTTCAGGCTTATTAAAGTTTTAAGCTTTAATCGAAAAGATACAGTGCTTACAATAAAAGGATATAGAATATGTAAATAAAAAGTGACATACAAATATGCAAAACAATTATAAAATATAAGGGGGAACTTACAGAAATATCTAACTTTGCAGTCTGGTATTCTGCTCCCTGAGGGGGGAGAAATATGAAATGGATCACATCAGCTTGGCTGCCCCTCAGTCTGTGAACAATGTTCTATGTGTAAAGGCCTACCGTAATTTGTAGACTTATTCTAATTGCTGGTCTGTGACTGGATCATGGCCACTTTACCAGTAAATACATTATTTTCTCTTCTACACACTCTTTCTATGACCTTTCTTTCTCATAGTAAATTAAATTGTCCGGGTGCAAAAAGGTCCCATTTGGCGTCCCTTTTCAAGGCATCAGAAGATGTGAAATGTTTCCACTTGTGTGACCCAGGAAGGCACCCTGGGGTCAGAGAGCAGGAAAACTGTCTTTTCTCAGGATAACATAGGTTATGACCTTTGTGAAGAGCTGCAGCCTAAGACAGATGTTAATTACTGCTGGTCATACATCCATACCAATACATATTTTCCACTACACTCATGTTTGCTATATGGTTTTGATTTAATTTGTTAGAAACAGTACTTTCTGGATTTAAAAGATAACAAATCTTATTTGCATTCATCGGGCCACATTTGTGAGAGTATTTTGCAGTTTGGTATCCCAAATAAAATATTGATTCTGAAACGAAATGACAAGGTTTTCTGGCAAAGATTGGGAAGGGTAGTGGACCTAGAGGCTGATATTGGGGAGGAGGATGGGGACCTTATTAAAGTGGACATAGGGGTCCAGGATAGGGGCAACATAGGGGCCTAGGATAGGGACATTAAATTAAGGGATCTGGGACCTTACTAAATAAAGGGATAACATAATTACTATATGTGGTTCAGGATGAGCAACATATATTGTTGGTTTATGATGGAAAGTGGGGGCATAATTACTGTAGGGGCCAATCAGGGGACATTATTACTGCTTTAACTTAATTTAATATTGAGGATACTGTCTTCCAATTGGGGGAGTAAAAGGGGGTCCTGTTACTGTGCACTTTTTTCTTAATCTGACATAGTGTAGAAGTCAGGGAAAAAGTGGGGAATGTGCTCTGGAAGCGATTAGCTATAGATAACAGTGTCTTATATTCTGCAGAGAAGAGTCCTGGCTGGAAGAAGTGATAGCGGCCTGCACTGGATGAAGAAGAAAGGCAAAGAGGATGGACTTCAACAACGTATGTCACTGGTGAGTCAGTGTGTAACCTGTACATTGATAACTGACACTATGCACTGTATACTATATACAGAGCTCATGTGTATAATGTCACTGTTGGTCACTGTATTACCTGTACATTATATACAAAGCTCCTGAGTATAATGTTACCTGTGGCCACTGTATTACCAGTACACTATACAAATGAGCTCTGTATATACTGTAATGTCACTGGTGATCGCTGTATTACATGCAGACTGACACTATATGCAGAGCTCCTGTGTATAAAGTCACTGATGAGCCACTGTATTACCTGAACACTAACACAATATACAGTATATTATGTACAAACTTCCAGTGCATTACCTGTGCACTAAAACTATATACAGAGCTCCTGTGTATAATGTCACCAGTGGTAATATTAGTGTTATTATTATTGTGGTTTTTATTAAGGTATAAATGTATGTATTGTAGTGTTCGGTCACTATGTGATGGTAATATGTGGGCTAGTCATGGAGTTGTAGTACTTGTCCTCTGTATGTGATATTTCTTGGTCTTGGTGTGACTGTATTTGTTATTTGTATGTGGCATTTGGTCACCGTGTGGTTATAATATGTAGTCTGGTCACAGTTTGGTGGTATCTATCCCCTGTATGTGGTATTATTTGGTCACTATGTTGTGATAACATGTGGTTTGGTCATGGTGTGGTGGTATTTGTTCCTTATATGTGGTGTGACAGGGTCACTGGCACAGTGTACAGCGTCGGACTGGGGCACCGGGACACCGGAGAATCCTCCGGTGGGCCCCGCCCCCTGGCCCTGCCTGCCTCCTTCATTTGTCCCTGCACAGTGCCCAGGCGCAGGCTGCCTCATTCACGCTCGCATAGTGTGTGTGATCCTCATGTCCTGTGTGAGAAGTGCAGCCGCGCTGCAGCTCCTTCTCCACACACATCACATGACATCACATCACCACCACACCACACTAATAAATAATGGACCAGTCCATCACCATTCATTACCGCGCGCTCTCAGTGCTGGGCTGGCTGCAGACAGTGCAGTGGCTAGACTGTCTGCAGCCGCTGCAGTGCCGACTGTGCGCTACTGGCTGCCTGGCTGCTAGCATGCTATTGAGAGCAGGCAGCCCGTGCGCAGCGATTCGCCGCTCAGCAGACCCGGCCACGGCACCACCCCTCACCCCACCAGCACCAGTCAGGAGCGAGTCACTCAGTCTCAGTCACATGACTCCATGAGCCATTGCATTTGCATACATACATTTGCATGATGAGCATCATCCTTCCTTCATGATCTTCTCAACTCCGCCTCCTCTTCTAGTTCTGTGGTCTGGTTGGACTACGGTATTCTAATGCTGATTGGCTGGCCTGACATGCAGCCAATCAGCATTAGTTTTGCTTTGTGTGACCTCACAGGTCACAGCACAGAGTGAGCTGTGCTGTGATTGGTTGACTGTCCTCCTGCCCAAGCAGCACAGGCGCACCATCATTCATAGTCGGAGTCAGAGAGGCTGCAGTGCTGCCTGTAGCTGATGGTTGAGAATTTCCTGTCTTAGTGAGTCACTATTGTAATAAATCAATGTACTTATGTATGTAACAGTATGTGAGTAAAATATGCCTGCAGGCTGCAGCAGTAGACAGCCACTGAGACAGTTATTATGAGAGGCCCCCCCGGCCCCTGCAATCTAAAGCAGTGACACAAGGTGGAGGTCTGGGGGGCCCCCATAGAAAATTTCTAATTTCCTGTGGTCCCCCTTCCCCACTGTCTCCTAATTTACTGTGGGGCCCGGTCACCTCTCCCACCATTTCACCTCTGGGGAAGGGCCCCAAAGGGGCACACAGGGGGCCCTCAAGAAATTAGGTGACAGTCAGTGGGGAAGGGGTCCTCAGGAAATCAGATGACGTGACACAGTGAGGAAGGCAATATACTACGTGGCTGTGCAATATACTACATGGCTCTGTGCTGTATATACTACGTGGCTGGGCAATATACTATGTGGCTCTGTGCTGTATATACTACGTGGCTCTGTGCAATATACAACGAGGCTCAGTGCTGTATATACTACATGGCTGGGCAATATACTATGTGGCTCTGTGCTGTATATACTACGTGGCTCTTTGCAATATACAACGTGGCTCTGTGCTGTATATACTACATGGCTCTGTGCTGTATATACTACGTGGCTCTGTGCTGTATACTACGTGGCTGGGCAATATACTACGTCGCTGTGCAATATACTACGTCACTGTTCAATATACTACGTGGCTTTGTGCTGTATACTACGTAGCTGGGCAATATACTACGTGGCTGTGCAATATACTACGTGGCTCTGTGCTGTTTATACTACGTGGCTCTGTGCTGTATACAACGTGGCTGGGCAATATACTACGGGGCTCTGTGCTGTATACTACGTGATTGGCAATATACTACGTGGGCGGCTGGCAAATATACTACGTCACTGGGCAATATACTACATAGCTGGGCAATATACTACGTAGCTGGGCAATATAGTACGTCACTGGGCAATATACTACATGGCTGGGCAATATACTACGTCACTGGGCAATATACTACGTGGCTGGGCAATATAGTACGTCACTGGGCAATATACTACGTGGCTGGGCAATATACTACGTCACTGGGCAATATACTACGTGGCTGGGCAATATACTACGTAGCTGGGCAATATACTACGTAGCTGGGCAATATAGTACGTGACTGGGCAATATACTACGTCACTGGGCAATATACTACGTTATGTAGCTGGGCAATATACTATGTCTACATCACTGGGCAATATACTACGTGGCTGGTTAATATACTACGTGGACAGTCACATGCATATTCTAGAATACCCGATGCATTACAATCGGGCCACCATCTAGTAGTACTAATAAAATGTTTTATGTTTTTGTTTCACTACTCAAATATTTAAAAAAATGGACGTTTGGTCTTGCCGTCATCATACTGATGAGCCGAATGATATTGCAAGGTAATTTTTTCACAAAATGCTCAAAAAAAAACAACTTTTTTTTTTCCCACAATTTCACTGAACTTGGAACATGTTTCCCTTTTTCAAGTACACTATGTGTAAAAATCAATGGTGTCATTCAAAAGTTCAACTCGCCC
This sequence comes from Ranitomeya imitator, assembly GCF_032444005.1. Lineage (NCBI taxonomy): Eukaryota > Metazoa > Chordata > Amphibia > Anura > Dendrobatidae > Ranitomeya > Ranitomeya imitator. Next base: position 69,405,332 of record NC_091285.1, read on the forward strand.
TGCAAAAAACAAGTCCTCATATGTCTAATATCAGACCTGGGCAAAGTGCGGACCGCGGGCCACATGCGGCTCTGGCTGCCTGTCTCTGTCCGTCCCACGTACCAAGACAGCCGTGGGGCTGGAAATCAGAGGTCCATGGGCCACACAGTGCCCGCCCGCTCGCTGTCTCTCCATCTGTGGCTCTGTGCTGCGCCGCTAACTCCTTTGGTGGATGAGGAGCCTCCTGCCAATTCCTCCAACAATCAGTGTGTGAAACAGCTGATGCGATTATGTCACTTCATTGCGTCAGCTGTGTCCCCCTAAGAGTCAGCGCACTGGAGGCAGGGAGAGAAGCAGAGCGCCAGGGAACGGGACCGAGGTGAGTATGTTGTGTTCATTTTTTTTTCTCATGTGTATGGGCTATTTGGGTGGGCATGGGGAGGCTATTGGGGGGTGACATGGTGCTGCATAAGGTGGTGACATGACATGCTGGCTGCACATGGTGCTGCCTTTGGAGGCGACATGCTGCACATGGGGAGGTTAAGGGGGCGACATGCTGCACATGGGGAGGATATGGGGGCGACATTCAGTGTATATGGGGAGGCTATGGGAGGCTCATATGATATACAGAAGGGGTTGTGCTCAGGTTCAAATGATATATAGGGGGATGTCAACATACTTAAATCTGCTCAATATTAGGTGATACAATTAATATTAATAAAATTATCAATAGTATAATAATTATAATATATTGATATTACAATTGAGCAGAATTAATTTAGGCCTATTTGTTCGGCCCTCCGCAGCAGCCACGGTCTCATGTGGCCCCTTGGGAAAATAAATTGCCTACCCCTGGTCTATACTATATGTACATAAAAATAAAAATGATGGCTCTTGGGAAAAAAAAGGAAGCACCAAACTAGAGCTCAAAGCTGGAAAATTCCACCATCGTGATAGGGTTAACAAAATTACTAAAGGGGAAGGGGGAACTTCAAAACCCTCTTAGCAACATTAAGATTATTTAGTCTAGAAAAAAGACGACTGAGGGGCGATCTAATAACCATGTATAAGTATATAAGGGGACAATACAAATATCTCGTTGAGAAACTGTTTATACCAAGGACGGTGAAGGTCACGAGGGGCCATTCTTTGTGTCTGGAGGAGAGAAGGTTTTTCCACCAACATAGAAGAGGATGAAGAATGGCCCCACTATCTTTGTATGGGGTGTTATATGAGATGGAACAACAAAGATAGTGGGGCCATTCTTCATCAATGGAAACCTAAATGCCACTAGATATCTTTAATTGCTACATGATGATATGTTGCCCTCGTTATGCACTTTAGCTGGCACGTTCCCTGAGTTTTTCCAGCAAGATGGTGCACCACCCCATTATGGGTGTCAGGTCCGAGCATTCCTACATGAACAGTGTCCTGGAAAGTGGATTGGTTGTCATGGGCCAGTTGAATTGCCACCAAGGACTCCGGACCTGGCTGATCCCCTTAGACTTTTATCTTTGGGGTCATCTAAAGGCAATTGTCTATGCTGTGAAGGTACGAGATGTGCAGCATCTGAAACAACGGACACTGGAAGAGTGTGCTAGCATTTCCTCTGCGGTGTTGCTCTCAGTGTGTCAAGAGTGGGAGAATACTTTCCCCCTCCCATATACTAATGTGCCACGAACAGGAAGCTGATATCACCAACCATTCCCGTTTTATTTAGGTGTATCCATATAAATGGCCCACCCTGTATAGGAAGCCTAATGTCATTATGTCAGGAGCTTAACCTGTATTTTGTTTTCTGCTCACTTCGATCTTTTTCTTGCCGTAGTGAGCCGACACCAGACAATATAAACGGAGAGTTAAATTTTGAGATCTCAGCCTCGGAATTGTGAGTAGTGCCCCTGTTTCCATTATTAATAATGATCAATCATGTATTTATATAGATGGAATGTCATTGTTTTCTTGATATTCACATTTTGGAACAGGGTTATCTACATCTTCAATCATGTGAGGTTTAGGGTTCATTCACACGGCCATCAATTCTGTCATTCAAAAGAATTGGTCCGACTCAAACTCTCCCCGCTCTGTCTCAGAGTTTAACTGTAATAGCACGCTGTGCACACCAATAGTTAAATGTAGTGTAGCTGCAGGTGGGCTCCTCAGAGCGCGGGGCCCAGGCCAACAGCACCCTCTGCCCCCTATCGCTAGTTACACTACTGCACGCACCTATAGACTTGTATGGGTACGTGTCATTCGAATATCAGATACACTTGCACCTTGCTGCCATAATTGCACAACTGCACTATCCCATAGTAGAACACTGGGCCTAGTGCTATTCGATACAACATCACATAGCTCGAGTCTCGGCCATGTCATATGCTCGTGTGAGCGAACCCATAACATATAGTTCCTGGTCTGTGCGGTGCGCTTCTTATTTGGCCTCATCTGCACTGACATGTTTTCGTCAGTAATTTGAAGAATTAATGTGAATCTTTCTATTATATTCTGTGTGGGTTCAGCTCTGAGTTTTGTCTTACAAATCCCAGGGCTGAATGGTGACCAAAATAAGAAAGTGTGAATGAGGCCTAACTCTGCATTAGTCTTGTGTCCTGCTCTGTCTTCTTTATTTCCATATCCGTACAGGAACCAGTGCTGTAAAATGAAATTCCATTCCACAGTGTTGGGTTCTGTACTGGTAATTGGAATCAAGGAGAGTTATAAGCCTGAGTCTGGAGGGCTGTGTGTATATATATATATATATATACTGTATACACACACAGACGGAATACGCAGTGGAATATGGCCAGTGGGATATAGAGGACCTCCTGTGCTGTGCAGTATATAGAGGATGTGTCCTGTGTAGTGTTGAGCATTCCGATACCGCAAGTATCGGGTATCGGCCGATACTTGCGGTATCGGAATTCCGATACCGAGATCCGATATTTTTGTGATATCGGGTATCGGTATCGGAAGTGTAAAATAAAGAATTAAAATAAAAAATATTGTTATATTCACCTCTCCGGCGGCCCCTGGACATCAGCGGGAGGATCCGGCGTCCGGCACGGCTTCTTTCTTCAAAATGCGCGCCTTCAGGACCTGTGGAATGACGTCCCGGCTTCTGATTGGTCGCGTGCCGCCCATGTGACCGCCACGCGACCAATCAGAAGCCGCGACGTCATTCCTCAGCTAAAGTCCTAGAATGAGCGCCTTCTAGGACCTGAGGAATGACGTCGCGGCTTCTGATTGGTCGCGTGGCGGTCACATGGGCGGCACGCGACCAATCAGAAGCCGGGACGTCATTCCACAGGTCCTGAAGGCGCGCATTTTGAAGAAAGAAGCCGTGCCGGACGCCGGATCCTCCCGCTGATGTCCAGGGGCCGCCGGAGAGGTGAATATAACAATATTTTTTATTTTAATTCTTTATTTTACACTTTAATATGGATCCCAGGGCCTGAAGGAGAGTTTCCTCTCCTTCAGACCCTGGGATCCATGAGGATACATTCCGATACTTGATGTCCCATTGACTTGTATTGGTATCGGATATCGGTATCGGCGATATCCGATATTTTTCGGGTATCGGCCGATACTATCCGATACCGATACTTTCAAGTATCGGACGGTATCGCTCAACACTAGTCCTGTGCTGTGCAGTATATAGAGGAGGTGTCCCGTGTGGTGTAGTGTATAGAGGATGTGTCCTGTATGGTGTAGTATATAGAGGATGTGTCCTGTGTGGTGTAGTATATAGAGGAGGTGTCCCGTGTGGTGTAGTATATAGAGGATGTGTCCTGTGTGGTGTAGTATATAGCGGATCTGTCGGCTCTCCAGTGTAGTTCTGTAAGTTGTAACCATTTTCTCACTTGACACCATACATGTAAGCTGACAGGTCTCCCTATTGAAGGAACATGCTTATCTAGAAGCAATGCAGTGTCTTGTGTAGGACCCATTTTACGAAACATGGAGTAAGTTTGGTTGCATATTCTGCAGCAATACCGATTCCATATGCTGCAAACAAAGCTTGACATTGCTATGTAAAGTACAAGTGCATAGGCTCATATGCAAGGATTGCAGTTAGAAGTTTTATTAGAGGTCATGCACTAAGTTTAATTAGCTAATACTTAGATTACAATTTTTTCTATAGGAACGAGATAGCGCAATGTCTTCTAAAAGAAATCCAGATTTTAAAGACAACCCAGAAGAAGCTGTTTCAAAAAAGAAGAAGTATAAGTCTGGTGCAGTAAAGAGACTAGAGACCTCAAGAAAGGGGTTAGCCAAAGCTGGTTCAGCATCAGGCCAGCAAAAATTATGGCAAGCAAGAGGAATTGCCAGTGAAAGATTTGGGCAGCCAAGCGCCTCAACCTCGGAAACTGCTAGTGCTACTCAATCTGAGTTAGTGCCAGTACCAGATGACTCAACTTCTGTAAATATAACATGTGATGCCAGAGAGCTGTACACATCACATACCATTGAACTGGATTGTGAGTCAGAGAAGATAAGTGACTCCGATTCAGAAAGTTCAGTCTATGATGTAACATGTGATGAGTCTTCAACACCAGACACTTGCATTGCATTTAGAGTACCAGAGCAAATGTGCAATTTAACAACAAAGTTGGAGTTTATGAAAAAACATCCAATTCAGCCATCATCTGATAGTACCCATACATTGCCATTCCATGCACACGAAGTGTACTTCAGGGCTGTGCCAGGTGGTAGTGCCATTCAAAGAAAATGGCTGTCCTACTGTGTGCAAACTGAAAAGCTATTTTGCTCTACATGCATGGCATTTTGTAGTAACAGAAGAAGCCATTTCATTAGTGGCTGGACAGTTGATAAAACACATGTGTATGCTCGCGTAAAGGAACATGAGGAATCAATCCAACATCAGTCATCTGCAACAGCGTATTTGTCTGCTGAAAAAAAAACTGACATTGAACCGATGATCAATATAAATTTAGTCAATAAAAAGAAAGAAAAAATACAACAAAATCGTACTGTTGTTACAAGAGTAATTGACATTATATTGTGCATAGCCAAGCTTAGCCTTGCATATAGAGGAAAGGATGAAGCTGCTCATTCTTTGCTAAATCCTGATCTCAATCATGGAAATTTTCTGGAGATAGCATTGCTTCTTAGCAAGTGTGATAGCACGCTGAAAAAACATGTAGATGATGTTGTGGCAATTAGTGAGAAAAAAAAGAAAGCACATCCACATAGCAAAGGACGTGGTGGTTTGGTGACATTTTTAAGTAAAACTTCAGTCAACCGTCTAATTCTAATAATGGGAAAAATGGTGAAAGACCAAATAAGTCAGGAAGTAAAAAATGCTGTGAAATTCAGTGTGGAAATGGACAGCACACAAGATATTTCAGTTCAAGAACAGTGCAGCATAATTTTGCGTTATGTGAAGGACAGGATTGTCCATGAACGACTTTTTTCTCTAATTAATGTCAGTAGCACAACTGGGCAAGAGCTGTTCTCAGGGTTGAAAGAACAATTAGATAAATTTTCATTGAGTGTTACCAATATTATTGGTTGTTCTTTTGATGGAGCTGCTAACATGAGTGGATGCTACAATGGTGTTCAGGCGCATATAAAGACCATGTCATGCAACTCTGTGTTTACTTGGTGTTATGCGCACATACTTAACCTGGTCATTGTTGATGCTACAAAATCTGCCTATCAGGTTAAATCGTTCTTTGGCATTTTAGAGAAGACAGCAGTCTTCTTCTCAGAATCCTATAAAAGATCTGCTGTATGGACTCAACATGTTAGATCACAGACTGAAGGTCATGACAGATTGGCTAGACTTAAGAAAATTGGTGACACTCGCTGGTGGAGCAAACCAAGGGCCTTACATACAATTTTTGGATCCTTCCATGACCAATCAAAGCAACTCTACAGCACACTATTGCACTGCTTGCATTACATTTCAACATGCCCAACTTTTGATGACAAAGCAATAACTGAGGCAAATAACTTACTTCATTGCTGGACAAAGTATGAAACCTTGCTTGTTGCATTTTTGTTTATTAAAATTTTCGAAATTGCTACTCCCATTTCAGACTACCTCCAGACACGTGGACTGGATGTTTTACAGGCATGGCGCATGATCGAAAGTGCCAGAAGCCAGATTCTTAGGCTCAGGGATACCTTCTCTGATGTTATTAAAACAGTCAATACATTTATTGAGAAGATGGATTCCACAGTTGACGAACACTCAATAAATGTCATTATTGAAAAAGCCTTACCACAGAAAAGAATAGCTAGAAAAAAAAACAATGCCTGGTGAGTTAGCAAAGGATGAGCCTTCTTCTGACCCCCTGAAAAGTTTCCAGCATCAGGTTTTTTATGTCGTCATTGACCAAGCAGCAATGAGCATTGAAAAAAAATTCTCAAAAAACAAAAACCTTATCCAAGATCTAGCGTACTTTGACCCCAGACAGTTTGACCAAATGAGCTATACTGACATTCCGTCCGAGGCTTTGAAGACTGTAGCTGAACTGGCTGAAGTCGATATTATTCAACTTAAAGTTGAGCTAACTAGTTTTAAAGAGAACTATTCCATTCTCAAAAATCCATGCCCTCCTTTGGTTGAAATCACAGAAGAAATAGAGGAGGATGAAGAGGAAGCCATTGATACCAAAAAGTTAGCATGTGAAAACTGTCTTTCCTGTTGCTACACACTTTTATATGACTACAATTTACATTCTGCTGCATATACAAACCTTTTTGCAGTTTACAAGACACTTCTTACACTTGCTTGCACCCAAGTTTCATGTGAAAGAGTGTTCTCTAAGCTGAAAATTGTAAAAAATCGTCTGAGGTCTTTAATTGGACAGGAACTTTTAGAGGCACTTCTTCTGTTGAACATTGAGCGTGACATTTCAAGGAACTTAGACTATGATGACATTATTAATACTTACGCAATGTCATCTTCTGTTCTGAAAAAAATGCTTTTGTAAGTTTGCTGCTGCATGATTATTAGGGTACATTTACTTTGCTATCATAGGCCTTATCATTAACAATTGAATGATATTGTATTAAAGAGGGGAAGAAAACATGCAAAACGAAAGTTGAAAATGTTCATATAATTTTGAAACCTTTTTCCAGTGGGGCAAGTTTGATGTGCTGCTTCAATGGTGCTGCTGGGTGATTCCCGATTCCCAGCTTATTCTCATCATGCTTTGAGCTAATGTTGTTGTGTATTTGCATTACTGAGTTAATTCTAAGAATATGCTGAGATGGCTTGTAGGCAAATTTGATTTCCAATTTTTAAAATTGGGAAAAGTGAAATTCCTATTTCTTTGGGAATTATACATTTTGTTTTGTAAAATCGGTTTTATATAATATTTATTTTTATCTAGTAAACAATACTCATTTGTTGTTACTGCACTTTAATGGGGGCTCCCATATTTCCAGGATGTGCCAGAATAGTAGATGTGGTTCTCACAAATGGAACAGGCATCTGTTTTGCTGTTAGTGGAGAGATGGCCAGAATTTTGACTACCTCACCACTTACATCACTGTGTGACAGGGCCGCGTGCTCAAATTAGATGCAAGTTCCATTTGTGGGACTTCGACTTTAAGGAAATGTACCTTGAAAGTATTTATTGTTGTCAAAGTATTGGAGTGTTTCTTTAGTTTGTTATTTATACATTAAGTTAAATTGGTTATTTATTGGTTAATAAACACTACGTTTGATATTACATCATTTTGCAACATAATTGGTATTATTTCTATATAACTGCGTGGTGGGCCCCAAGAATGATTTTTCTCTGGTGGGCCCAAGGTACTCCAGTCCGACGCTGACAGTGTATGAGGGGAGATATGTGTCACTGTGCATATTCGTGTCAGTGATGTGAACCAAGGATACTTTTCCTCCAGCAAACTAAGTGTAGATAGGTTTAATTTAAAGTTTCTTGCATTGGCTGGTTTTAGGTGGGCACCCATAGAGTGGGTGGAAGGGTGCTCACCATATCTCCACCTGCAGAGCTGACACCAGCATGTGCCCTGACAGGACCTGGGATGATGTCACAGTCATGTGATCATCACATGGTTTATGTTAAATACTTAGACATGAGAGTCAGTGTTTGATGTGTCTTGGAAGAGGAGGAGCTCCCACTTAGCTCCAGGAGGAAATGAAGACTTTGTGAGCTACCTGCGGGTGAATCTTGCAGATAAAGGACTCGTTTGAACTTTGTATTTATTTTGTTTTGCTACTAGGCCGGAAAGGCCATCTTTGCTTTATTGAACATTGCAATGGCTTATGCTGTTCTCTAATAAACCAGCAGGTGATTTACCTCAAGAGGTGTTCCTGAGTCTACCTGTGCAACCAGCAAAGTGAGTCAAACCCTCACAATGGTATTACTGGTCTTGTTATAGGGAACTATGTTGTGTTTGGAGGTCACTTGTTCTCTCTGATATCAATAAGGGGAAGATTCTTGATTTCTAATAGAGATTAAAAACTTGGATGTTTAACCCCTCCCTGTCCTGTGACTTTTGTACAGTAACATGCACTTACAGGTATTCTGTGGTGAAAAAGAAATCATCTATCCTACGGCTATATTCACACGTTGTCACACTGAGTGAGACAGAAGCTATCTACACAATTATGGTAAGAGGTGTGGGAGCCCAAACACTATGAAAGGGGGAATGGAGACCCCTAGGCAGATCTGACAACACCCTGTCTACCCTTACATCTCTAAATAGGTTCCGCACTTATCGCCGAGCAGGAACCTAATCCCTGACTACCCCTAGCAATAGGCCTTGGATAGTGAGGGGATGTGGTGTGTACTAGTCAATCCCCACTAGAACTAAAAACAAAGCAGGAAGTCAAATGAGGGAATACACTTAGCTTGAGATGACAGAAGACAGCTCATGCCAGCAATATTCCTAGAGGCTCCAAAAAGAAACTAGTTGACTTCTAGTGCTTCCAACAGGCAAAGGTAAGTACAGCTATCATCGGCACCTTGCTGCAGCGACTAAAGGTATTTAAGCCTGCAGCAAGGGTGTGTTAATGAGCAGCAGATGGTGGAGATCACCGCCAGGTCCTAGAGGGAGAAGGATATCACTCCCTAGCAGAGATGCATGATCCAGAATGCACTGCAGAACCATGCGCTGTGACCTTCTACAGCCAGATCCAGAATGACTGTCTATCACACCTGATACACCTGTGACACACATTCAGTCAGTGTTTTACACCAGTATTTGTATGCCAAAACCAGGAATAGGTGATAAATGCAGAAGTGGTGGATGGGTTTCTATTACACTTTTCTTCCGATTGTTCCACTCTTGGTGGATGTAAAATACTGACCAAATACTGAATGTGTGAATGTGGTGAAAAAATAAGTGATAAGCTATTGATTGTTGTCGGTACGACTTCTGGGTTGTGCACCAGTCCACAGATTGTGCAACTTTTATCCCCATTAGAATGGAGTGGCATGATTGAATCAACCACTGATCCACTCATTCCCTAAGTGGTTGTACTTGGCTTTTTCTGGAAGCCCCCCAAAAAGATAAATGGAGCTGCGGTCAGACATCCCAACTGACACTCCAATTTAAAATGGGGATTAAATGGGAATAAAAGTGCCCATGTCACAGAAAAAAGTTCCCCATTCTTCTGATCGGTGCAGTTTCCAATTGTTGGATTACACCCTTCAATAACTTATCAACTACCTAACCTGTGGATCGGTAATAAATAGTGTTGAGCGATACCGTCCGATACTTGAAAGTATCGGTATCGGATAGTATCGGCCGATACCCGAAAAGTATCGGATATCGCCGATACCGATACCCGATACCAATACAAGTCAATGGGACACCAAGTATCGGAAGGTATCCTGATGGTTCCCAGGGTCTGAAGGAGAGGAAACTCTCCTTCAGGCCCTGGAATCCATATTAATGTGTAAAATAAAGAATTAAAATAAAAAATATTGATATACTTACCTCTCCGGAGGCCCCTGAACATCACCGCTGGTAACCGGCAGCCTTCTTTGTTTAAAATGAGCACGTTTAGGGACTTCCATGACGTCACGGCTTCTGATTGGTCGCGTGCCGCTCATGTGACCGCCACGCGACCAATCACAGGCCGCGACGTCATTCTCAGGCCCTAAACTCCTCATTCTAGGAATTTAGGACCTGAGAATGACGTCGCGGCTTCTGATTGGTCGCGTGCCGCTCATGTGACCGCCACGTGACCAATCAAAAGCCGCGACGTCATTCTCAGGTCCTAAATTCCTAGAATGAGGAGTTTAGGGCCTGAGAATGACGTCGCGGCTTGTGATTGGCCGCGTGGCGGTCACATGAGTGGCACGCGACCAATCAGAAGCTGTGACATCATGGAAGTCCCTAAACGCGCTCATTTTAAACAAAGAAGGCTGCCGGTTACCAGCGGTGATGTCTAGGGGCCTCCGGAGAGGTGAGTATATCAATATTTTTTATTTTAATTCTTTATTTTACACATTAATATGGATCCGATACCGATTCCCGATACCACAAAAGTATCGGAACTCGGTATCGGAATTCCGATACCGCAAGTATCGGCCGATACCCGATACTTGCGGTATCGGAATGCTCAACACTAGTAATAAATTGTTTTAATCACAACACTTTTAATGCAAACTACCATAATTGTACATCCCAGTTATTGTGGCTCCACTATAACGGGGACAGTGGCTAACAGATATTTGCATACAGCTGTAAGGTGAGCCTCTGGAGTCCATATCCCCTGTGGGCCCCAGACAACCCAGTCCAACCGTGTGGCTGACATATTATATTGTAATAATGTCTGCAATAATAATAGGTTGACTGCTGAAAAGTGATCAGCTTGAGTAAAAACGGTAAGATTTCAGGGGTCTGATTTAATGTGGAAAGTAGTATAGAGAATACATTTTAAACAAGTAAAAAAAGCTAAGAAAAAAAATTTAAAAAATCAAAACAAATAAAATAAAAGCTTGATTAAATAATTACATTTTTTTGATAAGGGATTCATTTTAACTAGATTTAAGTGATTGAATCCTAGTTCTATAAATCTTACAATCCATTTTAACATAAACTGCCTCTACAACTTATGTTATCTGAACCAAAAATATATAGGAGGGTAATAATGTCAAACAAACATGTAGACAAGGCTTAACCTCATAAGGATATTAAGAGCAAGAATTTCCCAGCACTAAATCCCTCAGACGAACACCATAAGATGGTCTGCATTTTGTAAAAAGGCAAGAACAGCTGAATAGCAAAGTATTATCTTAGGATTTAATGAAACCTAAGAACCAAAGCTATGTTAACGTTTTAAATGTTTTACAATTTTGGTTCTTATTTCATGGTGAGGTTTAGTTTTGTTTAGTTTCCAGAAAAATTTAGAGGACATAGGAAAACAAAAAAAAATTGAATTTTAGATGCAACATTTAGGTAAATTATGTAGTGATGATCACATTACAGATTAATAACACAGGTGCTTACATTTTTACTTGTGATTAAAACTGAATTTAAAGTGATAGTCCAATTCTTACCATCCCGCTGCAGCCAATTTTTGGCTTTGAACTTTTGTTTTTTTTACTTTTTTAAAGATATATAACTTTTCTTCTGCTTGCATAGTGCTAAAAGGGCTTGTGATTTGCTAATCAAGTTGGGTGATATCAAATATTCTTATGTTTTAATTTAGTTTCAGCATAAGAAGAATTTTTAACATGTCAGCACCCTGCACTCGTGTTGTGGGAGGTGTGATGGGTGACAGATGGGATCTCTGTCTCTAACTATTTTAATACTTTGCTGAACCACACCTTGCAGCCCCATGTGATGACACTATTATATTGGAGGGATCATGTGGTACGGTCTCCCCAATTTCACCAACGTAACATTCCACATCCCCTGGGGATATGTAAGGTCAGCTTTGCACAGTTTTACACAGAGACCCTCTGTCTACACAAGTGCAGGGAGGCGCGGGGAGTGAGAGAGTGTGGCCCACACAGCTGTGGGCGTAGCACAATGCTCACTCGCTACCCTGACAGGCAGAGAGGCCTCTTTCACTAGCACCAAGAAAACAGAGCATTTCCAGCCCGTTGGAACTGCCACCTGATCCTTGTTAGATATACAGAGGCATGTAATAGTGTGGACATTCCTGGTCAAAATTGCTGTTATTGTAGACAGTTAAGTAAGTTGAAGATAACATGATCTCTAAAAAGCCTAAAGTTAAAAATTCCACATTTCCTTTGTATTTTAGGCAAAAAATTATATACATTTTATAATCTTTTAAATGAAAAAATTACAAAATGGTAAATGAGCCGATGCAAGAGTTTGGACATCCTTGGAGATGTGTGCACTGAAAAAACTTTGACCAAGGTTTCAGACCTTAATTAACCTGTTAGGATTATGACTTGTTCACTATCATCATTATAAAAAGCCAGATGATGCAAATTTCCAAACTTTGTAAAAACTCAACCTCCTCTAACCTTGTGCCAAAAAAAATCAGCCATGGGTTCTTCTAAGCAGATGCCTAGCACTCTGAAAGTAAAAATAGAGGAGGCCCACAAAGCAGGAGGCTATAAGAAGATAGCAAAGAATTTTCAAGTTGCCCTTAATTCAGTTTGAAATATCATTAAGAAATGGCAGTTACAAATGCTTCTCAAAAAATTAGAATATAATAAAAAAGTTAATTTATTTCAGTTCAATACAAAAGTGAAACTCATATATTATATAGAGTCATTACAGAGTGATCTACAGTATTTCAAGTGTTTATTTATATTAATGTTGATGATTACGGTTTACAGCCAATGAAAACCCAAAAGTCATTATCTCAGTAAATTAGAATAATTAGCAAAAAACACCTACAAAGGGTTCCCAAGTGTTTAAAAAGGTCCTTAGTCTGTTCCAGTAGGCTTCACAATCATGGGAAAGACTGCTGACTTGACAGATGTCCAGAAGGCAGTCATTGACACACTCCACATGGAGGGTAAGCCACAAAAGGTCATTGCTAAAGAAGCTGGCTGTTCACACAGTGCTGTTTCCAAGCATATTAATACAAAGTTGAGTGGAAGAAAAAAATGTGGTAGAAAAAGGTGCACAAGCAATCGGGATAGTCACAGCCTTGAAAGGATTGTAAAGAAAAGGCCATTCAAAAATTTGGAGGAGAATCACAAGTAGTGGACTGCAGCTGGAATAATTGCTTCAAGAGTTACCACACACAGACATATAAAGGACATGGTCTACAAGTGTCGCATTCCTTGTGTCAAGCCACTCATGACCAATAGAAAATGCCATAAGCATCTTACCTTGGGCCAAGCAGAAAAATAACTTGACTGTTGCTTAGTGGTCCAAGGTTTTGTTTCAGATGAAAGAATATTTTGCATTTCATTTGGAAATCAAGGTCCTAGAGTCTGGAGGAAGAGTGGAGAGGCCCACCCAAGCTGCTTGAGGTCTAGTGTGAAGTTTCCAAAATCAGTGATGGTTTGGGCAGCCATGTCATCTGCTGGTGTAAGTCCACTGTGTTTTATCAAGGCCAAGTCAGCACAGCAGTTTACCAGGATATTTTAGAGCACGTCATTAGTGATGAGCGAGTGTGCTCATAACTCGAGATTTCTGAGCATGCTCGGGGGTTCTCCGAGTAATTTGGGCATGCTCGGAGATTATGTTTGTGTCACCTCAGCTGCATGATTTGCAGCTGCTAGACAGCCTGAATACATGCAAAGATTGCCTGTTTGTTAGGGAATCCCCACATGTAATCAGGCTGTCTAGCAGCCGCAAATCACGCAGCTGCGGCGACACAAACCTAACCTACGAGCAGGCTCGGACTGGTCCATAAGGTAACAGGGTAATCCCTCAGTGGCCTCTGTGCAGATCTGGGCCCCCCGCCCCACTGTATGAGCAGTATTTGGAATAATTAAATTGATTATTTATAGAAAAATGCAGCATATCATCATTCATTAATCAAACTACTCAGTTTATTATTAAATAGAGATAAAGGTAAATTTGTGAACGAGGGTAGTGTAATATTTGTATGCAAGTGGGCCCTCAAAGTCAATGTTACTGGTGGGCCCTTGGCACCCCAGTCCGACACTGTCTACGAGCACACGCCAAATACTCAGAGAACACCCAAGCATGCTCGGAAATCTCAAGTAAAAAGCACACTTGCATATCACTACACGTCATGCTTCCCGCTGCTGACAAGCTTTTTGGAAATGGAAATTTAATTCTCCAGCAGGACTTGGAACCTGTCCGCTCTGCCCAAAGTACCAATACCTGGATAAATAACAACAGAACCACTGTGCTTGATTTGTGGTACAAAATCTGGGCAAACACTTGTGTAAGTACACTATATAATTTTACCTACAGCACAGCACTTTGAAATTTACTTTAATCTTTATTGTACTACCAGTATCTAATGACACATATTTTATTTTAAACATCAATTGCTTTGTTGCTGCTAAGCACCCGGGTTTTCTATTGATGTACCGTGATACCATTTGTTAATCCCTATGTTTCAATTTTATTATCTTTTTAAAAAATTATAATAAAATATTTTGATTTTATTTATGTCTATGCCTTCAATATTTTTTCCTGGGACTTTTGCATGGTCATATAGATTTTGAGGTTGGTACTGAACTTATTTTACTTATGTGAATAAGCCTGAATACATACAGAGATTGCCTGTTTGTTAGGGAAACCCCACATGTATTCAGGCTGTCTAGCAGCCACAAATCATGCAGCTGCAGCGACACAAACATAATCTATGAGCACATGCAAAATGTTCGGAGAACACCCGAGCATGCTTGGAAATCTCGAGAAACGAGCACTCCCGCTCATCACTACATGTCATGCTTCCCACTGCCGACAAGCTTTTTGGAAATGGAAATTAAATTCTCTAGCAGGACTCGGCACTGTGACGATTCTAAGAGGGAAAAGGGAAGTGGACCCTCTAGACCACGACGACGAACCCCCCCATGGACGAGCTGACCAGATAGACCTCCCCCTATACAGGGAGAGTTAGGGGCAGGCCCATGAGGGACTATCACCACGGCAGCTGGAGGACCAGGATGGGAGAAGACCAAGAAGAGGCAGAGATAGTAGGACCACAGGAGAGTACTGCAGAGAGACAGAACTGGCGGGTATAATGGGAACACTGCAAAAACACGGACCGTGCCGAAGCAATGCAGAGAGACAGGGACAGACGGAGGCAAAACAGTTTACATTTCAAAAACCTGACCGTCACATCCAAACATAGACTAAGTGTGAACAGGTGCTGAACCTAAAGTTGCCAACTTGTATATAGTTAAGTAAATAAGGCAGCACACTGCAGCGCTGAAACATGCAAACATGAAACACGAAAATTGAACTGCATTACTGCACTAAAAATATGAAAAATGAGAGCGTTTAGCGCATAAAAATGGCCAATTTTATGTGTACCTGGTAGCCACATTAGGGCATCTCTCTTATACCAGGTCCTAAACTTGCCTTTCCTCACTGAGAATAAACGTCTCCATCTGAATGGGTACCTGTGAAACCTCTTCTTAGACTAAAATTCTCTCTCTCTGTGGAGGGGTATTGGACCTGCTGTAATTAAAACACATGTAGCTAGGAGGCGGAGTGCTCAATCAGAAGGCTACAGAATACATTTCAAAAACCTGACCGTCACATCCAAACATAGACTAAGTGTGAACAGGTGCTGAACCTAAAGTTGCCAACTTGTATATAGTTAAGTAAATAAGGCAGCACACTGCAGCGCTGAAACATGCAAACATGAAACACGAAAATTGAACTGCATTACTGCACTAGAAATATGAAAAATGAGAGTGTTTAGTGCATAAAAATGGCCAATTTTATGTGTACCTGGTAGCCACATTAGGGCATCTCTCTTATACCAGGTCCTAAACTTGCCTTTCCTCGCTGAGAATAAACGTCTCCATCTGAATGGGTACCTGTGAAACCTCTTCTTAGACTAAAATTCTCTCTCTCTGTGGAGGGGTATTGGACCTGCTGTAATTAAAACACATGTGGCTAGGAGGCGGAGTGCTCAATCAGAAGGCTACAGAATACATTTCAAAAACCTGACCGTCACATCCAAACATAGACTAAGTGTGAACAGGTGCTGAACCTAAAGTTGACAGCTTGTTTATAGTTATGTGTTGTGAATTCTGTGGTCAAGCTTCTCCTGTGGTCATGAGTGGTACTTCGGCTGGTTCTGTCTATGAGCTTCCTCTGGTGGATGTGAGTGGGGCTGCGGCTTCTGAGTTTCCTTCCTCAGGTGACGAGGTTAAGTCATTAGGTGCTGCTCTATTTAACTCCACCTAGTTCTTTGTTCCTGGCCTCCAGTCAATGTTCCAGTATTGGTCTTGCTCTCTCCTGGATCGTTCTTGTGGCCTGTCTTCACTGCATAAGCTAAGTTCTGCTGGTGTTACTTTTGTTTGCTATTTTTTCTGTCCAGCTTGCTATATTGGTTTTTCTTGCTTGCTGGAAGCTCTGGGACGCAGAGGGAGCACCTCCGTAGCGTTAGTCGGTGCGGAGGGTCTTTTTGCGCCCTCTGCGTGGTTGTTTGTAGGTTTTTGTGCTGACCGCAAAGTTATCTTTCCTATCCTCGCAGAATTATAGCAGCAGGGGAAGCCGATGACACCATCCCTTTAAAAACTCTGCCGAAACATTTTAAACAGTTCCATGATTGTGATGCATCCCAACTTATAGTAATTGGGATCGATACAATTAAACCCATTGAACGGGGTGGTAAAATTAGTTCTCGTCTGGCCATGCTAGAAATTAAATGGATTTGGACACTGGATACTGTTTCCCCCAAGGGATTAAATGAATATCTATCCTTTGCTTCCTTTTTATGAAACTGTACTTTCCACCACTTTTTAACCTTTTTTATCAAATATTTTTTTATGTGTTTAACTCTTTTTTTAAAAAAATTTTTTTTAGATTCTGTAGTACCGCAATTGACTACGATACTATTACTTGCTTCCTGTCTTCCGGTCTATCGAGGTATCCTGTTTCTACTGGAGTTTTGATAATGGACACTGTGATATATCCTACCCTGGACAGAACCCTGGGATTCCCGGACTGCTGTGACCACTTCTTCAATCGTTGCAATTAGGGTTGAGCGACCTTCACTTTTATAGGATCGGGTCGGGTTTCACGAAACCCGACTTTTGGAAAAGTCGGGTCGAGTGAAATCGGCCGATCCTATAAAAAAGTCGGGGTCGGGGTCGGCCGAAACTCGAAACCCAATGCAGTGCATTGGGTTTCCATGGTTCCCAGGGTCTGAAGGAGTGGAAACTCTCCTTCAGGCCCTGGGATCCATATGTAAGTGTAAAATATAGAATTAAAATAAAAAATATCCTTATACTTACCCTCTGACGCGCCCTGGTACTAACCGGGAACCTTCCTTCCTTAGAATCAGCCTTCCAGGACCTTCGGTGACGTCGCGGGTGACGTTGCGGCTTGTGATTGGCCGCGCGGCCGCCCATGTGACCGCTCGCGCGGCCAATCACAAGCCGCGACGTCACCCGCGACGTCACCGAAGGTCCTGGAAGGGCTGATTCTTAGGAAGGAAGGCTGTCGGAAGGAAGCAGGGCGCTTCCGAGGGTGAGTATATTCCTATTAGGTATATACTCACCCTCGGAAGCGCCCTGCTTCCTTCCGACAGCCTTCCTTCCTAAGAATCAGCCCTTCCAGGACCTTCGGTGACGTCGCGGGTGACGTCGCGGCTTGTGATTGGCCGCGCGAGCGGTCACATGGGCGGCCGCGCGGCCAATCACAAGCCGCGATGTCACCGCGACGTCACGGCAAGGTCCTAGAAGCGCGGATTCGAAGGAGGAAGGCTGCCGGTTAGTACCAGGGCGCGTCAGAGGGTAAGTATTGCAATATTTTTTATTTTAATTCTATATTTTACACTTTAATCTGAATTCCGATACCAATTCCCGATATCTTAAACATATCGGGAATCAGGATCGGAATTCCGATTCCAGATTCAAAAGATCGCCGACTTCATGGCCGACCCCCCACTGGGGTCGGGTCGGGTTTCATGAAACCCGACCTTGCCAAAAGTCGGCGACTTTTGAACAATTTCGACCCGTTTCGCTCAACCCTAGTTGCAACAATTATTCTTTTGTCTTTGCTTTTCTTTTGTCCCTCTCTTCCCCCTCCCCCTTTTTTTCATCATTAATTCATTATTATTTTTTCCTTATTGTATTTTTTGCTGGTTATTATTATTATTATTATTATTATTCTTTTTGTAGGCTACATATATTTTAGTGATTATATTTAATATTAATGTTTATTATTGTGTTGTCTTTTACAAGTACTTATTATTATATATTTTTTGCTCTGTGGTCTCTGTAATTCTGCTGTGCTATTTGCACGTTCCCCTGTGGAGTATGTGTCTCTGCGGTGATTACCTTTTTGCCCCTGTGATCCCATGCTGCGATGCACTCTGCCCGCCGTATATACTTACAGGTACTTCTCCCTGTGGATGATACGCCTCTGGCTGTGCGCATGCGTGGTCTGCGTCCTCGGGCTCCGGGGCGCCGCGTCACTGTGGCCTTGGTAACGCCGGATCCATCATGCTGTGCGTCCGGTCACGTGATTCGGCGCGCTGGGGACTCCTGGACCTCCTGACTGCGTATGCGCCGGCGGTGCCCGGGCTGTGTCATCCACTGGGTTAGTTCTCCTATAAATATCAGATGTTAAACACCACTTACCAATCCCCCTGACGAAGGAATTTCAACCGAAACGCGCGTTGGGGCGCGTGTGCACGCTGACACCGATACTATAAGGTACCCTTTGTGCCCGGACTATTACAACTAATTAACCCTTTTCTGATGTATGGTACGTCTGGGACTGTTGTGCTATTTTCACATTGGTTTCCCCTTCCTCATCCCCCTCTACTTAGTACTGGCACTATCTCACTTTATTTATCATTTTATTGATAATATTATTATGCGGTGGCTGTATGACATTGGTCTCAGATATTAGCCACGTTTTTTACTTAATACACTGTGGGACCCTTTTGTGCTTTACCATTAGATATTTTCCCTCCCCTTTTTGACTGTGACACTTGTGCACTTTATAATATATATATATTTATATTTTTTATTTTTTCGTTTGATATTGCACTCTTCAGTACTTTTTTTCTCATTTTTTATAAGTATTTATTTCACTGTTTCTACATCCCAGGATCGTTTTTTACCATTTTTTATCTTTTTTAATTCCGGACACATTGTTTAATATATATTATATCAGGTCTTTTTTTGTACATGAATTATTTGGTACCTTAGTGGTTGTCTCGTGCTACACCTTTTCCTTATATAATTTTGTAATAAAAAATGTATTTAAATATTTTTATATTGTTTTATTTTCTGTGATTTGATTTGCTACTGCCTCAATAAAGATACACCTATTCGAACTCCGTGCTGGTATCTCTCTCTCTTTCTTTGGTTCATTCTCTGGGTGTGGTGTTTGTTCCCTTTTAATCTAGTGGTCTCCACTGCCCTTAAAACCGCACTTCACTAGGAATTTTATTATATTTATTACTTGTGTATTATTTATATTTGTGTGGTTTTACCCCCCTTTTTTTGCTATTTATTTTCTGTGTTTCGCACAGGTTCTTCTCTCCATACTTGGACATGGATTTTAGGACTAAAGAGATTTCCTGGCAGGGTCAAATTAATAATGTATTTGGTGGTAGCAACAACACTACTACTGGTGGTGGTGATGTACAGTTTGATGATATTTTTAAAACTCTTAAAAATCTTACATATAAAAGGACTAGAGCATGGTGGAATCGAGCATTCCTAGAAAATTATCTCCAGCGGAAATTAATCCCAAGGGGCTTACGGATCCAAGTAACTCCATCCTTTCCGGTAAATGACGAAGATTTCGTAAAAAACTGGGAAAATATTTGTAATGAGGCATCTAGACAATTAATGGATCTACTGATTAAGCTAAACTCTAAAAATATAATTGATATTGATAAGGCCCTGGATAATGCTATACAACAAGGTAAAATATGTCTGAGCACAGAACAATTTCAAACCATTGATCCTCAACTTGACAAACATATGGACCAATGGATTAAAGATATCCAGATTAAACAAACAAACAAGCTCGCGAGAGACCAGAGGGACTTTGCTAATGGCAGTATCTACAGATGGCACAAACAACAGGCCAAACCATATGAAAGATCAGCTTCTGCTTCCTCTGGTCAGGCCATCGGGGATATATCTGGTGCCTCCTCTTCCGTCTCTGTATCTACCTCCGTTTTTTCTACTCCTAAGCGCAAAAGGGAACCACGTTATGCTCCAATCAAACGTGCTCCAAGATTTTCTCCGGAAAACTTCAAGAATAAGCTTCAGGTGATAAACCTTAGTACACATATACTTTCTGAAATTGAGATTGATATCCTGAGTAGAGGGTATATGTTTTGTCCTACGGCTAATTTTGATATTTTTTCTGCTATTAAAGATTTACACCTTTTTGCTAGGAAGTTACTTTTTAAAAAATATTTTCACAATGAGGATAATTTGAAATTGTTCCCTACAGAGACGGAACAGGAGGCACTAGGGATCCTCGAGGAATTGGCTTTGGAACATGATGGTATACTGAAAGGTAAGGTTCCAGACGTTATTCGTCCCACTTCAAAAAAATTTCCCCCTTTGTCCGCCTGTCCAGTACTTGACGTGTTCGTGAAAACGGTAAGCAAAGATTTTGACAAAATACCATGTTTTCCGGATGTTTCTAATCTGAGTAAACATGAAAAAGAGGCAATAACAAAATTAAAAAATTTACAGGACGTTGTATTTAAGCAGGCGGACAAGGGGGGTAATGTAGTTATCTGGCCCAGGTCATTATACGAAAATGAAGCATTCAGACATCTTAGAAATAAAAGCTGCTACCGTAAATTGACTTTTAATCCCTTGAGTAAATTTCAACTCGAATTGGTGACCATTCTTCGTAGGGCATTGGATGGGGAAGTGATCTCTAAAGATTTCTTTTTGGCCTTACAAGTGATTGAGCCCACTATCTCCACCTTGTACTTCCTCCCGAAGATACATAAAAATGAAACTAACCCTTCTGGGAGACCGATCATTTCCGGCTGTGGCAATTTTTTGGAAAACATAAATAAATATATGGATTCGGTATTACATCCCTTAGTGGAAACTTTGCCATCATTCATTAAGGATACTGGGGATTTTCTAAAGAAAATCGATGGACTCCACATCAACCAGGAAGCATTCCTGGTTACATGTGATGTGGAGTCCTTATATACGAACATAAAACATACTGATGGCATTCTAGCGGTCAAACATTTTCTGCACTCATCCTCCACTCTAACGTCCCTGAACAACTTGGTTATTGAACTTCTCGAGTTTTCATTAAGTCATAATTTTTTCTTGTTTAAGGGGTCCCTTTACCTACAGCTCCAGGGCACTGCAATGTGGGCGTCTTTTGCGCCTGCTTATGCTAATTTGTTCCTGGGGCTGTGGGAGAGGGACCTCTTTGCTTCTGAGATTTTTTCATCTATGGACCGCATCCCATTATGGGTGCGGTACATAGATGATATCTTTATGATTTGGCAGGACTCCGAGGAGTCACTTCACTCCTTTATGTCCCACCTTAACCAGAATAATTTGAATATACATTTGACCTATAAACTGGATAGGGATAAAATTGAGTTTCTAGATGTTCTTGTGAAGAGAGGAGGGGACAATTGTCTACGGACCGATCTATACCGCAAATCCACATCAGTAAATGCCTTACTTTGTGCCAATTCTTCGCATCCATCTACAATGATCAAATCAATTCCGATTGGCCAGTTCTTGCGGCTCCGGAGGGTATGTTCAGATGACAATGACTTTGAGAACCAGGCTAGGGAGTTAAAAGTTCGATTTTTGGAACGGGGATATAGCCAACGCTCAATAAAAAGGGCTTATCATCGGGCCAAGTATACATCTAGGCATAATGCCCTTTACTGCTCTAAACCTAATATACCTGACAAAACTGTCAGATATATTACTCAATTCCATGGCCAGGCAGACTTGATGAGATTTTATCTCTCCAAATCCTGGTCTATTCTCCAGGCTGATCCTGTCTTATCACAATATATTGGCAATGCCCCCAGTATTACATACAGGAGAGCAAGAAATTTGGGCAATTATCTTGTTAGAAGCCATTATGATCACGTCTCCACAATTCCTTCCTTTTTGTCCCTTTCAAAAGCCCCCTCTGGGTGTAGACCCTGAACTAAATGTGTGGCTTGCCCGAATGTGTTAAAAGCAAAGAACTTTTCAAACTCTAAAGGGACTAAGGAGTATGAAATTAAAAGTGCAATAACTTGTGAAACCAAAGCGGTGATATACCATGCCACCTGCCCATGTGGCTTGATCTATGTAGGGATGACGACCAGACAATTAAAAGTTCGCGTCCGCGAACATGTTTGCGGAATTATAGCAGCAAGGGAAGCCGATGACACCATCCCTTTAAAAACTCTGCCGAAACATTTTAAACAGTTCCATGATTGTGATGCATCCCAACTTATAGTAATTGGGATCGATACAATTAAACCCAATGAACGGGGTGGTAAAATTAGTTCTCGTCTGGCCATGCTAGAAACTAAATGGATTTGGACACTGGATACTGTTTCCCCCAAGGGATTAAATGAATATCTATCCTTTGCTTCCTTTTTATGAAACTGTACTTTCCACCACTTTTTAACCTTTTTAATCAAATATTTTT
Organism: Ranitomeya imitator; assembly: GCF_032444005.1. Classification (NCBI taxonomy): domain Eukaryota; kingdom Metazoa; phylum Chordata; class Amphibia; order Anura; family Dendrobatidae; genus Ranitomeya; species Ranitomeya imitator. The sequence continues at coordinate 69,428,033 of NC_091285.1, forward strand.
TTATGTGTTTTACTCTTTTTTAAAAAAAAATTTTTTTTAGATTCTGTAGTACCGCAATTGACTACGATACTATTACTTGCTTCCTGTCTTCCGGTCTATCGAGGTATCCTGTTTCTACTGGAGTTTTGATAATGGACACTGTGATATATCCTACCCTGGACAGAACCCTGGGATTCCCGGACTGCTGTGACCACTTCTTCAATCGTTGCAATAATTATTCTTTTTTCTTTGCTTTTCTTTTGTCCCTCTCTTTCCCCCCCCCCCTTTTTTCATCATTAATTCATTATTATTTTTTCCTTATTGTATTTTTTGCTGGTTATTATTATTATTATTATTATTATTATTATTATTATTCTTTTTGTAGGCTACATATATTTTAGTGATTATATTTAATAGTAATGTTTATTATTGTGTTGTCTTTTGCAAGTACTTATTATTATATATTTTTTGCTGTGGTCTCTGTAATTCTGCTGTGCTATTTGCACGTTCCCCTGTGGAGTATGTGTCTCTGCGGTGATTACCTTTTTGCCCCTGTGATCCCATGCTGCGATGCACTCTGCCCGCCGTATATACTTACAGGTACTTCTCCCTGTGGATGATACGCCTCTGGCTGTGCGCATGCGTGGTCTGCGTCCTCGGGCTCCGGGGCGCCGCGTCACTGTGGCCTTGGTAACGCCGGATCCATCATGCCGTGCGTCCGGTCACGTGATTCGGCGCGCTGGGGACTCCTGGACCTCCTGACTGCGCATGCGCCGGCGGTGCCCGGGCTGTGTCATCCACTGGGTTAGTTCTCCTATAAATATCAGATGTTAAACACCACTTACCAATCCCCCTGACGAAGGAATTTCAACCGAAACGCGCGTTGGGGCACGTGTGCACGCTGACACCGATACTATAAGGTACCCTTTGTGCCCGGACTATTACAACTAATTAACCCTTTTCTGATATATGGTACGTCTGGGACTGTTGTCCTATTTTCACATTGGTTTCCCCTTCCTCATCCCCCTCTACTTAGTACTGGCACTATCTCACTTTATTTATCATTTTATTGATAATATTATTATGCGGTGGCTGTATGACATTGGTCTCAGATATTAGCCACGTTTTTTACTTAATACACTGTGGGACCCTTTTGTGCTTTACCATTAGATATTTTCCCTCCCCTTTTTGGCTGTGACACTTGTGCACTTTATAATATATATATATTTATATTTTTTATTTTTTCGTTTGATATTGCACTCTTCAGTACTTTTTTTCTCATTTTTTATAAGTATTTATTTCACTGTTTCTACATCCCAGGATCGTTTTTTACCATTTTTTATCTTTTTTAATTCCGGACACATTGTTTAATATATATTATATCAGGTCTTTTTTTGTACATGAATTATTTGGTACCTTAGTGGTTGTCTCGTGCTACACCTTTTCCTTATATAATTTTGTAATAAAAAATGTATTTAAATATTTTTATATTGTTTTATTTTCTGTGATTTGATTTGCTACTGCCTCAATAAAGATACACCTATTCGAACTCCGTGCTGGTATCTCTCTCTCCTTCTTTGGTTCATTCTCTGGGTGTGGTGTTTGTTCCCTTTCCTATCCTCGGCATATTCAGTAAGTCGGGCCTCACTTTGCTAAAATCTATTTCATCTCTGTGTTTGTATTTTCATCTTTACTCACAGTCATTATATGTGGGGGGCTGCCTTTTCCTTTGGGGAATTTCTCTGAGGCAAGGTAGGCTTATTTTTCTTATCTTCAGGGCTAGCTAGTTTCTCAGGCTGTGCCCGAGGCGCCTAGGTCTGGTCAGGAGCGCTCCACGGCTACCTCTAGTGTGGTGTGATAGGATTAGGGATTGCGGTCAGCAGAGTTCCCACGTCTCAGAGCTCGTCCTATGTTATTAGTAGCTATCAGGTCACTTTGTGTGCTCTTAACCACCAGGTCCATTGTGGTTCTGAATCACCAGTTCATAACAGTACTGGAGGCCCAAAGTACTAATGCTTCTCAATAGAGGGAAAAGAGAAGTTCTGAGACCATTTTTTTTTCTCTGCACTGTGTTTTGTCTTTCTTTTCCCCTAGACATTTGGGTGGTTCAGGACACAGGTGTAGTGATGGACATTAAAGGTCTGTCTTCTTGTGTGGATCATCTCACTGCAAGAGTACAAAATATTCAAGACTTTGTGGTTCAGAATTCTTTGTTAGAACCAAGAATTCCTATTCCTTATTTGTTTTCTGGAGATAGAGCTAAGTTTCTGAGTTTTAAAAAAAATTGTAAACTGTTTCTGGCTTTGAAACCCCGCTCCTCTGGTGACCCAGTTCAACAAGTTAAGATCATTATTTCTTTATTACGTGGCGACCCTCAAGACTGGGCATTTTCCCTTGCGCCAGGAGATCCTGCATTATGTAATATTGATGCATTTTTTCTGGCACTCGGATTGCTTTATGATGAACCTAATTCAGTGGATCAGGCAGAGAAAAATTTGCTGGCTCTGTGTCAGGGTCAGGATGAGGTAGAGATATATTGTCAGAAGTTTAGGAAGTGGTCTGTGCTCACTCAGTGGAATGAATGTGCGCTGGCAGCAATTTTCAGAAAGGGTCTCTCTGAAGCCCTTAAGGATGTCATGGTGGGATTTCCCATGCCTGCTGGTCTGAATGAGTCTATGTCTTTGGCCATTCAGATCGGTCGACGCTTGCGTGAGCATAAAACTGTGCACCATTTGGCGGTATTATCTGAGCATAAACCTGAGCCTATGCAGTGCGATAGGACTTTGACCAGAGCTGAACGGCAAGAACACAGACGTCAGAATGGGCTGTGTTTTTACTGTGGTGATTCCACTCATACTATCTTTGATTGTCCTAAGCGCACTAAGCGGTTCGCTAGGTCTGCCACTATTGGTACGGTACAGTCAAAATTTCTTTTGTCCGTTACTTTGATCTGCTCTTTGTCATCCTATTCTGTCATGGCATTTGTGGATTCAGGCGCTGCCCTGAATTTGATGGACTTGGAGTTTGCTAGGCACTGTGGGTTTTTCTTGGAGCCCTTGCAGTATCCTATTCCATTGAGAGGAATTGATGCTACGCCTTTGGCCAAGAATAAGCCTCAGTACTGGACCCAGCTGACCATGTGCATGGCTCCTGCGCATCAGGAGGATATTCGCTTTTTGGTGTTGCATAATCTGCATGATGTGGTCGTGTTGGGGTTGCCATGGCTACAAGTCCATAACCCAGTATTGGATTGGAAATCAATGTCTGTGTCCAGCTGGGGTTGTCAGGGGGTACATGGTGATGTTCCATTTCTGTCTATTTCATCATCCACCCCTTCTGAGGTCCCAGAGTTCTTGTCGGATTACCGGGATGTATTTGATGAGCCCAAGTCCAGTGCCCTATCTCCGCATAGGGATTGTGATTGTGCTATCGATTTGATTCCTGGTAGTAAGTTTCCTAAAGGTCGACTGTTTAATTTGTCTGTGCCTGAGCACGCCGCTATGCGGAGTTACGTAAAGGAATCCTTGGAGAAGGGTCGTATTCGCCCGTCGTCGTCGCCATTGGGAGCAGGGTTCTTTTTTGTGGCCAAGAAGGATGGTTCGCTGAGACCTTGTATTGATTACCGCCTTCTAAATAAAATCACAGTCAAATTTCAGTACCCCTTGCCGCTGCTGTCTGATTTGTTTGCTCGGATTAAGGGGGCTAGTTGGTTCACCAAGATAGATCTTCGTGGTGCGTATAATCTTGTGCGTATTAAACAGGGCGATGAATGGAAAACAGCATTTAATACGCCCGAGGGCCATTTTGAGTACCTGGTTATGCCATTCGGGCTTTCTAATGCTCCATCAGTGTTTCAGTCCTTTATGCATGACATCTTCCGAGAGTACCTGGATAAATTCCTGATTGTATACTTGGATGATATTTTGGTCTTCTCGGATGATTGGGAGTCTCACGTGAAGCAGGTCAGAATGGTGTTCCAGGTCCTGCGTGCGAATTCTTTGTTTGTGAAGGGGTCAATGTGTCTCTTTGGTGTTCAGAAGGTTTCTTTTTTGGGTTTCATTTTTTCCCCTTCTACTATCGAGATGGACCCTGTTAAAGTTCAGGCCATTTATGATTGGACTCAGCCGACATCTCTGAAGAGTCTGCAAAAGTTCCTGGGCTTTGCTAATTTTTATCGTCGCTTCATCAATAATTTTTCTAGTATTGCTAAACCGTTGACTGATATAACCAAGAAGGGTGCTGATGCGGTCAATTGGTCTTCTGCTGCTGTGGAAGCTTTTCAGGAGTTGAAGCGTCGTTTTTCTTCTGCCCCTGTGTTGTGCCAACCAGATGTTTCGCTCCCGTTCCAGGTCGAGGTTGATGCTTCTGAGATTGGAGCAGGGGCTGTTTTGTCGCAAAGAAGTTCTGATGGCTCGGTGATGAAACCATGCGCCTTCTTTTCCAGGAAGTTTTCGCCTGCTGAGCGTAATTATGATGTTGGCAATCGAGAGTTGCTGGCCATGAAGTGGGCATTCGAGGAGTGGCGTCATTGGCTTGAAGGAGCTAAGCATCGCATGGTGGTCTTGACTGATCACAAGAACTTGACTTATCTCGAGTCTGCCAAACGGTTGAATCCTAGACAGGCTCGTTGGTCGCTGTTTTTCTCCCGTTTTGACTTTGTGGTTTCGTACCTTCCGGGCTCTAAAAATGTGAAGGCGGATGCCCTGTCTAGGAGTTTTGTGCCCGACTCTCCGGGTTTGCCTGAGCCGGCGGGTATTCTCAAAGAGGGGGTAATTTTGTATGCCATCTCCCCTGATTTGCGGCGGGTGCTGCAAAAATTTCAGGCTAATAGACCTGACCGTTGCCCAGCGGAGAAACTGTTTGTCCCTGATAAATGGACGAGTAGAGTTATCTCTGAAGTTCATTGTTCGGTGTTGGCTGGTCATCCTGGAATCTTTGGTACCAGAGATTTGGTGGCTAGATCCTTTTGGTGGCCGTCTCTGTCGCGGGATGTGCGTTCATTTGTGCAGTCCTGTGGGATTTGTGCTTCTAGCTAAGCCCTGCTGTTCTCGTGCCAGTGGGTTGCTTTTGCCCTTGCCAGTCCCGAAGAGGCCCTGGACACATATCTCTATGGATTTTACTTCAGATCTCCCCGTCTCTCAAAAAATGTCGGTCATTTGGGTGGTTTGTGATCGCTTCTCTAAGATGGTCCATTTGGTATCCTTGTCTAAATTGCCTTCCTCCTCTGATTTGGTGCCATTGTTCTTCCAGCACGTGGTTCGTTTACAAGGCATTCCAGAGAACATCGTTTCTGACAGAGGTTCCCAGTTTGTTTCGAGGTTTTGGCGAGCCTTTTGTGCTAGGATGGGCATTGATTTGTCTTTTTCCTCGGCTTTCCATCCTCAGACAAATGGCCAGACTGAACGAACCAATCAGACCTTGGAAACATATCTGAGATGTTTTGTTTCTGCTGATCAGGATGATTGGGTGTCCTTTTTGCCTTTGGCTGAGTTCGCCGTTAATAATCGGGCCAGCTCGGCTACTTTGGTTTCGCCGTTTTTCTGCAATTCTGGTTTCCTTACTCGTTTCTCTTCAGGGCAGGTTGAGTCTTCAGATTGTCCTGGTGTGGATACTGTGGTGGATAGGTTGCAGCAGATTTGGACTCATGTAGTGAACAATTTGACATTGTCCCTGGAGAAGGTTCAACGTTTCGCTAACCGCAGGCGCTGTGTGGGTCCCCGACTTCATGTTGGGGATTTGGTTTGGTTGTCATCTCGTTATATTCCTATGAAAGTTTCCTCTCCTAAGTTTAAGCCTCGTTTCATTGGTCCGTATAGGATTTCTGAGGTTCTTAATCCTGTGTCTTTTCGTTTGACCCTTCCAGCTTCTTTTTCCATCCATAACGTATTCCATAGGTAATTGTTGCGGAGATACGTGGCACCTGTGGTTCCATCCGTTAATCCTCCTGCCCCGGTTTTGGTTGAGGGGGAGTTGGAGTATATAGTGGAGAAGATTTTGGATTCTCGTATTTCGAGAAGGAAACTCCAGTACCTGGTTAAGTGGAAGGGTTATGGTCAGGAAGATAATTCCTGGGTCTTTGCCTCTGATGTTCATGCTGCCGATCTGGTTCGTGCCTTTCATTTGGCTCATCCTGGTCGGCCTGGGGGCTCTGGTGAGGGTTCGGTGACCCCTCCTCAAGGGGGGGTACTGTTGTGAATTCTGTGGTCAAGCTCCTCCCTGTGGTCATGAGTGGTACTTCGGCTGGTTCTGTCTATGAGCTTCCTCTGGTGGATGTGAGTGTGGCTGCGGCTTCTGAGTTTCCTTCCTCAGGTGACGAGGTTAAGTCGTTAGGTGCTGCTCTATTTAACTCCACCTAGTTCTTTGTTCCTGGCCTCCAGTCAATGTTCCAGTATTGGTCTTGCTCTCTCCTGGATCGTTCTTGTGGCCTGTCTTCACTGCATAAGCTAAGTTCTGCTGGTGTTACTTTTGTTTGCTATTTTTTCTGTCCAGCTTGCTATATTGGTTTTTCTTGCTTGCTGGAAGCTCTGGGACGCAGAGGGAGCACCTCCGTACCTTTAGTCGGTGCGGAGGGTCTTTTTGTGCCCTCTGCGTGGTTGTTTGTAGGTTTTTGTGCTGACCGCAAAGTTATCTTTCCTATCCTCGGCATATTCAGTAAGTCGGGCCTCACTTTGCTAAAATCTATTTCATCTCTGTGTTTATATTTTCATCTTTACTCACAGTCATTATATGTGGGGGGCTGCCTTTTCCTTTGGGGAATTTCTCTGAGGCAAGGTAGGCTTATTTTTCTATCTTCAGGGCTAGCTAGTTTCTCATGCTGTGCCCGAGGCGCCTAGGTCTGGTCAGGAGCGCTCCACGGCTACCTCTAGTGTGGTGTGATAGGATTAGGGATTGCGGTCAGCAGAGTTCCCACGTCTCAGAGCTCGTCCTATGTTATTAGTAGCTATCAGGTCACTTTGTGTGCTCTTAACCACCAGGTCCATTGTGGTTCTGAATCACCAGTTCATAACAGTTACGTAAATAAGGCAGCACACTGCAGCGCTGAAACATGCAAACATGAAACACGAAAATTGAACTACATTACTGCACTAGAAATATGAAAAATGAGAGCGTTTAGCACATAAAAATGGCCAATTTTATGTGTACCTGGTAGCCACATTAGGGCATCTCTCTTATACCAGGTCCTAAACTTGCCTTTCCTCGCTGAGAATAAACGTCTCCATCTGAATGGGTGTTTCATGTTTGCATGTTTCAGCGCTGCAGTGTGCTGCCTTATTTACATAACTATATACAAGTTGGCAACTTTAGGTTCAGCACCTGTTCACACTTAGTCTATGTTTGGATGTGACGGTCAGGTTTTTGAAATGTATTCTGTAGCCTTTTGATTGAGCACTCCGCCTCCTAGCCACATGTGTTTTAATTACAGCAGGTCCAATACCCCTCCACAGAGAGAGAGAGAATTTTAGTCTAAGAAGAGGTTTCACATTTACCCATTCAGATGGAGAAGTTTATTCTCAGCGAGGAAAGGCAAGTTTAGGACCTGGTATAAGAGAGATGCCCTAATGTGGCTACCAGGTACACATAAAATTGGCCATTTTTATGCGCTAAACGCTCTCATTTTTCATATTTCTAGTGCAGTAATGCAGTTCAATTTTCGTGTTTCATGTTTGCATGTTTCAGCGCTGCAGTGTGCTGCCTTATTTACTTAACTATATACAAGGAAGTAAACAGTGACACAGGGACTGACGGAGGTAAAGCAGTGACAGAGGACTGACGGAGGTATAGCAGAGACACAGGGACTGACTGGTGTACTGCAGCAGAACAGGGACTGACGGAGGAATTGCAGGGACACAGGGAGTGACGGGTGAACTGCAGCAGTGCAGGGACTGACGGAGGCACTGAGGGAACACAGAGGCTGGCAAGCTACTGGAAAGACAGGATTAATCCTAAGTCAGAGGGAGACGAACTCACAGAGACCATGGGAGGCCAGGAGCACATGAAGGAACAAATGATAAACAAGCACACAGGGAAGGCAGGAAGCAGTTTAAATACCTAGTCAGTGGAGCACTTCCGTGTACCAGTCCTCCAGAATAATAGAGAGGAAAATAAGGAGCGCCGACTTCTGGGTACTAGTCCTCCAGGACGAAAGAAGAGACGAAGAGGAGCGCTGACAGAAGATCAGAAGTGCGCTCGCGCAGCACTGAACCTGGTATGCGCGTGCACGGGAAGAACGCTGCAGAAGGAGAGTCTCGCCGGGACGCTGAAGACGGGTAAGTATGACAGGGCAGGGGAGGCGGCAGCAGCAGTATGATAGGCACCTGTCCATGCTGCCAAAAGCACCAATATCTGGTTCAGAAACAACAGTATCACTGTGCTAGATTGGCCAGCAAACTCGCCTTATCTTAACCCCATAGAGAATATCTGGGGTATTGTAAAGAAGGACATGAGAGACACCAGACCCAGCAATGCAGATGAGCTGAAGGCTGCTATCAAAGCAATATGGGCTTCCATAACACCTCAGCAGTGCTACAGGCTGATCACCTCCATGCTTCACATTGATGCAGTAATTCATACAAAAGGAGCATTGATCGAGTATTGAGTGCATTTACTGAACATACATTTCGGAATTTAAAATAATTTTTCAAGCTGTTGTTATAAAGTATTCGAATTTACTGAGATAATGACTTTTGGGTTTTCATTGGCTTTGAACCATAATCATCAACATTAACAGAAATAAACACTTGAAATAGATAGATGACTTTATATGATATACAGTGGGTATGGAAAGTATTCAGACACTTTAAATTTTTCACTCTTTGTTTCATTATAGCCATTTGGTAAATTCAAAAAAGTTAATTTTTTTTCTCATTAATGTAAACTCTGCACCCCATTTTGAAAAAAAAAACAGAAATGTAAATTTATTACAAAAGAAAAACCGATCATTTTGACGAGAGTCATTTTGACCAGAGTGCCCAAACTTTTACATGTCACTGTAAGCCAGGTCAGTTAACTGAATTATATCGAACCAGAAACCAGCCCCGGTAGCATGTGAAGTTCATTTTTTTCACATTAATGAACACTCTGCACCTCATCTTGACTGAAAAAAAAACAGAAATGGAGACATTTTTGCAAATTTAATAAAAAAGAAAAACTGAAATATCACATGGTCATAAGTATTGAGACACTTTGCTCAGACACTCATATTTAAGTCACATGCTGTCCATTTCCTCGTGATCCTCATTGACATGTTTCTACTCCTTCATTGGAGGCCAGCTGTGTTTAATTAAATTGATAAGACTTGATTTGGAAAGGCACACACCTGTCTATATAAGACCTCACAGCTCACAGTGCAACAGGTCAAATGAGAATCATGAGGTCAAAGGAACTGGCCAAGGAGCTCAGAGACAGAATTGGTGCAAGGCAAAGATCTGGCAAAGGTTACAACAGAATTTCTGCTGTACTCAAGGTTCCAAAGAGCACAGTGGCCTCCATAATCCTTAAATGAAAGAAATTTGGTACCACCAGAAGTCTTCTTAGACCTGACTGTCCAGCCAAACTCCCAGTCGTGGGGGGAGCGCCTTGGTGAGAGAGGTAAAGACGAACGCCAAAATCACTATGGCTGAGCTCCAGAGATACAGTAAGGAGATGGGAGAAAGTTCCACAAAATCATCTGTCACTGCAGCCCTCCACCAGTCGGGCTTTTATGGCAGAGTGGCCTGACGGAAGCCTCTCCTCAGTGCAAGTCATATGAAAGCCTGCAAAGAGTTTGCTAAAAATCACATGAAGGACTCCCAGACTATGAGAAATAAGATTATTTGGTCAAAATGATCTCTAAAATGCCTAAAGTTAAAGATGGCACATTATCTTTGTATTTTAGGCAAAAAAAAAATAAGCAGTCACTTTTTACATTTTGAAAATTACAAAAAGGAAAATGAAAGGATGCCTAGTAGCACCTCCTTTTGAAAGTATCATAGCTTGTAAATGCTTTATATATCTAGCCAAGAGTTATTAAACTGTTTTTTGAGGGATTTCATCCATTATTCCTTGGAAAATTCTTGCAGTTCTATGAAATCCCTGAGTCGATTTGCACTGCTATTTTTAGGTCTAGCTGCAGATTTTCAACTGCTATTTTAGATTAGGGAAATGTGAGGATCATTGTAAGATCTTCAGCTTGCGCCTTTGGAGGTAGTCTATTGTGGATTTTGACGAGTGTTTAGGATCATTATCGTTTTGTAGAAGCCATCCATTTTCCAACTTCAACTTTTTGCAGATGGTGTTATGTTTGCATCAAGAATTTGCTGAAATTTCATTAAATACATTCTTCCCTCTATCTGTGGAAAATTTCCCTTGCCATTGGCTGCAACACAACCCCAAGGCATGATTGATCCACTCCCATGGTTTATACTTGGCGAGATGTTATTTTCCTGAAATTCTGTGACATTTTTCCTCTCTCCACACATACCTTTGATTGTTGTGGCCAAAGAGTACTATTTTAACATCATTGGTCCACAGGACTTGTTTCCAGAATTCATCGAGCTTGCTTAGATGTTCCTTTGCATCCTAATGATGCTGAATTTTATGGTGAGGATGCAGGAAAGGGTTTCTTCTGATTACTCTTCCATGAAGGCCATATTTGTGCAGGTGTCTCTGAATAGTTTAACAATGTACCACAACTTCAGAGTCTGCTAAATCTTTCTGAACGTCTTTTGCAGTGAAACATTGGTTCTGATTTGCCTCTTTAGCAATCCTATGAACAGCTCTCATTGAAATTTTGCTTGGTCTTCCAGAGCTGTAGTTGACGTCCCTTGTTCAAGTAACAGGTGCATCTCATAAAATTAGAATATCATCAAAATGATAATTTATTTCATTTCTTCAATACAAAAAGTGAAACTCATATACAATGGGTACGGAAAGTATTCAGACCCTTTAAATTTTTCACTCTTTGTTTCATTATAGCCATTTGGTAAATTCAAAAAAGTTAATTTTTTTTCTCATTAATGTAAACTCTGCACCCCATTTTGAAAAAAAAACAGAAATGTAAATTTATTACAAAAGAAAAACCGATCATTTTGACGAGAGTCATTTTGACCAGAGTGCCCAAACTTTTACATGTCACTGTAAGCCAGGTCAGTTAACTGAATTATATCGAACCAGAAACCAGCCCCGGTAGCATGTGAAGTTAAACCAAGAACACGGGTGTGGGGATTCTTGAATAGAGATAAAAGAGCATCCCAAGGTTAAATAATATATTTAATCGCCTTAAAGACACATTAGACAAAACACTATATACTCAATGGATATACATACACAATGGTCAGATATGCAAGTACAGGTCACATTTGCACCTGTGTTGCTAACATCTTGCTTCATGGGCTTGCTGAACCCTGCAGTGCATTTGTTCCAAGATCTGGGCAGGTAAGTGTTGCTGCCTTTTTTCTGCTGTTGTAAATTTAATTTTTGAAGCCCTTGAGTCTTTAGTGGCTTTGCTTGGCATGGGTTACGAGCTTACGTATTTTGGCCAAAATATCAACCAATACCTCACTATTTTTGTATATATTTTTTGCACTATATTTTTTAGGGTGCAGCCAAGCCCAAACACGTTTGGTCTCGCATGAGGGGTGTTCGCACTGGGATGGATTGAGAGTGTGCTTTCCAGCCTGCTTTATCAAAAAGTAGGGGCGTGACTAATAGGCTGTGAACCAGACACTATGCAGTACCATTGTGTGAACAACGCCCTATGTGGGCCTTCATTGTGCAATTGTATACTGGGCAGTCACCCCACCAGGAGTGGGTAGGTGGAGAGTGGCTGTTGATCTGGTATTTTGCACCTGTGTTGCTAACATCTTGCTTCATGGGCTGGCTGCACCCTGCAGTGCATTTGTTCCAAAATCTGGGCAGGCAAGTGTTGCTGCCTTTTTTTCTGCTTTTGTAAATTGAATTTGATTGCCATGCATAGACTTTTGTGTTCTTTCTGTCACATTACGATTGAGTAAACTCACAAAAAAAGATTTATTTGCTTGAGGAGACCACTTTTTTCTTTTATTAAATATAAACTTGTTTTCAAGAGACTTAGCAATTGCAAAATGTGACAGGCGTACACTAAGGGATGAGGAAGTGGATGTGCTGATGCGAATGCACGCAGATGCCGAGGACATGGGGCGGGTGCAACAACACCATTTGCTGGAGCACAAGAAATATGCCAGTGGACAACGGCAACTTTAGGATAAAGAGGAGGATGATGAGACACAATTGCCTGCCACTAAGTCTTGTTGTTGTTACGACACTAAATCAGGAGGACCAGGGTGCGTTGGAGGAAGATGAGATGATGTATAAATATATGTGTGGTCAGTTCAAAGGACTGGTGCATGACTTATTCCTTCCAAGGACCATACTAAGAACAAGGGTGCACTGAAAACAGGTGGAAGAAAGGTGATTTCGGCAGCTAAATAGGAAAGGATTCATTACAATTAGAGCATTCAGAATGTTGAATGCCCTACCACAAGAGGTAGTAATGGTAGACACTATAACAGGTTTTAAAAAAGGGCTGGATGATTTCCTGAATACACATAACATTGCGTGTTATAGGTAATTAAGTGACAAAATGAACAATTCGTGGAGAAAGGTTGAACTTGATGGACCTACGTCTTTTTTCAACCTATGTAACTATGTGACCTGGAAGCTGACCTGCAGAGCGAGGCTAGCATTGCTGAAGGGGAGAGATCGGCCGCAACAAAACAGATAGCAAGAGGTAGTGGGGTGACCAGTTTTAGAAGGTGAGCAACTGTTCTGCAGAGCACCAACAGTACTTAATTTCTCTGTCAAACAGTTATTGGTTATCCAGTCTAGGACATTTTTGAAGAGAGTTCTGAGACAATCAAAACTGCCTTTTGCAACCTGTGCCATGCAAAGATCAGACAGTTCCTGACCACTAAGAACCTAACCACCACCAGCATGATCAGGCACATGTCATCTAAGCACCTGATTTGGTGGGTAGAATGCCTGGGTCCATTATTGGTACCATCAGGTTATATCACTGCTTCTTCCCCTGTGCTAGGTGCTTCCCAAAACGCTGTCCAAAATACTGGTGCAGATGACTCCTGCCCTGCACCTATCCTTGCACATTCTGACTTACCATCATCAGCGACTTCCACATCCTTGTCCCAGGCCAGCATTTAGCAGTCCTTACCAAAGACTTTCGAATGAAAAAGAAAGTTCCCAGCCACCCACCCACAGGCCCAAATGCTAAATGGGCACATTTCCAGGCTGCTTGCCATGGAAATGTTGCCATTTAGGCTGATAGACACAGAGGATTTCTGCCAATTCAAGCCTGCAACGGTCTGTTGGTACTCAGTCCCCAGCCACCACTATTTCTCCTGGTGTGGCGTCACTGATGTGCCGTCGCGCAGATGTCAGTGAGTTGAACATAGTTCATTAGCTGTGAATCCCCAGGACCTTTCTGACGACACCGTGAGTGTGAGAACTTTCTCACGCTCGCAGTGATCTCAGTCAGGTCATGAGAGTTCAGTGGGATACACTGAGCAGCGGTTTGTGTCAGACTGTATAGTCGCATCATGCAACAATGCAGTCTGCCATCTAGATGTAGCAGAGCTAGACCCATCGTGAAACAAATTAAGTATTATCTTCTCGGTGGACAGATAAGGAATATTGTTGTTTATTATTTTAATTCTGTGGACTGAGCGATAAAGTGTGTATGGTTTAATTTTGATTCATTAAAGGAGTCTGTGTCATTCTTTCAATTAAATGACTTAATCCTGGGTGTGTGTTTATTTACAATGTGACTATAGGATTAGTAATGGATAGGAGTCTTATAGACACCTCTCCATTACTAATCCATGGGCTTGATGTCACTGGACAATACAAAGGTGACATTAGATCCACAAATATGAACTCCACTTGCCACCACCACAGGGCAAGTGGGAAGAGCCAAGCAAAACACCAGAATTGGTGCATCTTATAGATGCGCCTTTTCTGGGGCAGCTGTGGGCTGCTATTTTTAGTCAGGGGGGACAGTATCCATGGCATTCTCTCAACCTTAGTATACCAGCTCCAATTATCTGCTTTAGCTTGGCTGGTTGTCAAAAAAAGGCAGAACCCCATGTTGTTTTTTTAAATTATTTATTTAAGTAAATAAAAAATATGGTGTGAGGACCACTCTATTCTTGACAACCAGTATTGCTGAAGTTGACAGCTGAGGGTGACTGCCCTTATCAATAACACAGAGGAATCCCACATCATTTTTTTGTCTGTTTAGCGCAGGTGGTGGCTGATGAATACTCCCATCAGCCACCGTCTGCTCTCAACTGTTAATAGTTGAATACAAATCTCAACAATGTCCCCTGCTAGTGCTTATTGCAGTCCGAGCAAGGGACAGTGATTTGATCTGTTCTCACTTCAGCGCACGGCTGTGGGGAATAGCATGAACAGTACTGCTAATTCCAAGGCACTGGTACATGTCACACTGAAGACACACAGATGTCATCCATGTGTAATCAGTGTGCACATGTGCAGAGCATTTTTGGTGCCAATGCTGCTACCGGAAACACTGACATCTGAAAGAGCCCTTAATGAAGTTGATCACTTACCAAACTTTGTCAAACTTTTGATGATTTTTAAGGAAAAATTTCTGGAATCTGAAGATGAATACAAATGTGTAATGTTCGTGCCAAATTTGAGATTGGCGAATGTTTTCTGAACAAGTTTGCTAATTTCCAGTTCCCGCCTTGTACCAGCTTGTGTCCAGGAACATCACCCGTGTCCTTACCAATATACTTTATGGCATTATCCATTTAATGACCAACACATGGACAAGCGCTTGCGAACAGGGATGCTACTTTTCCCTGACGACACACTGGATGAACATTGTGGAGGCTAGGGACAAGTAACACCCTGGTATTTTATCATGTGCTCTCGATGCCGAAGATTGCTGGCCCTACTTCAATTAGGGTTTCCTCCACCTCCTAAAGTAGTTCCTACACCCCTGTTGTGAATTCTGTGGCAGAGCTCCCTCCTGTGGTCACAAGTGGTACTTCGGCTGATTCTCTCTGTGAGCTTCCGTTGGTGGAGGAAAGTGGTACTGCGGCTTCTGAGTTTCCTTCCTCAGGTGATGTGGTGAAGTCGTTAGGTGCTGCTCTATTTAACTCCACCTAGTGCTTTGATCCTGGCCTCCAGTCAATGTTCTAGTATTGGACCTGTTTCATCCTGGATCGTTCCTGTGGCCTGCTGCTCTGCATAGCTAAGTTCCTCTTTGCTATTTTGTTTGCTGTTTTTTTCTGTCCAGCTTGTCTATTTGTTTTTTCTTGCTTGCTGGAAGCTCTGGGACGCAGAGGGTGTACCTCCGTGCCGTTAGTTCGGTACGGAGGGTCTTTTTGCCCCCTTTGCGTGGTTTTTGTAGTGTTTTGTGTTGACCGCAAAGTTACCTTTCCTATCCTCGCTCTGTTCAGAAAGTCGGGCCTCACTTTGCTAAATCTATTTCATCTCTACGTTTGTCTTTTCATCTTAACTCACAGTCATTATATGTGGGGGCTGCCTTTTCCTTTGGGGTATTTCTCTGAGGCAAGGTAGGCTTATTTTCTATCTTCAGGCTAGCTAGTTTCTCAGGCTGTGCCGAGTTGCATAGAGAGCGTTAGGCGCAATCCACGGCTGCCTCTAGTGTGGTTGGAGAGGATTAGGGATTGCGGTCAGCAGAGTTCCCACGTCTCAGAGCTCGTTCTATGTTTTTGGGTTACTGTCAGGTCACTGTATGTGCTCTGACCTCTATGTCCCTTGTGGTACTGAATTATCTTATCATAACAGTACTGGAGGCCAAAAGTACTAATGATTCTCAATAGAAGGAAAAAAGAAGTTCTGAGACCATTTTTTTTTCTCTGCACTGTGTTTTGCCTTTTTTTTCCCCTAGACATTTGGGTGGTTCAGGACACAGGTGTGGACATGGACATTCAGGGTCTGTGCTCTTCAATGGATAATCTCGTTATAAATGTACAAAAGATTCAAGATTTGGTGGTTCAGAAGCCTATGTTAGAACCAAGAATTCCTATTCCTGATTTGTTTTATGGTGATAGAGCCAAGTTTGTGAATTTCAAAAATAATTGCAAACTGTTTCTGGCCTTGAAACCTCGCTCCTCTGGTGACCCAGTTCAACAAGTGAGAATTATTATTTCTTTTTTGCGTGGCGACCCTCAAGACTGGGCATTTTCCCCTGCGCCAGGAGATCCTGCATTAAGTAATATTGATGCGTTTTTCCTGGCGCTCGGATTGCTGTACGATGAGCCTAATTCAGTGGATCAGGCAGAGAAAAATTTGCTGGCTCTGTGTCAGGGTCAGGATGAGATAGAGGTATGTTGTCAGAAATTTAGAAAGTGGTCCGTACTCACTCAATGGAATGAAGGTGCGCTCGCAGCTATTTTCAGAAAAGGTCTCTCTGAAGCCCTTAAGGATGTCATGGTGGGATTTCCTATGCCTGCTGGTCTGAATGAGTCTATGTCTTTGGCCATTCAGATTGGTCGACGCTTGCGTGAGCGTAAATTTGTGCACCATTTGGCGGTATTACCTGAGCTTAAACCTGAGCCTATGCAGTGCGATATGACTTTGACCAGAGTTGAACAGCAAGAACACAGACGTCTGAATGGGCTGTGTTTCTACTGTGGTGATTCCACTCATGCTATCTCTGATTGTCCTAAGCGCACTAAGTGGTTCGCTAGGTCTGCCACCATTGGTACGGTACAGTCAAAATTTCTTCTGTCCGTTACCTTGATCTGCTCTTTGTCATCGTATTCTGTCATGGCATTTGTGGATTCAGGCGCTGCCCTGAATTTGATGGACTTGGAGTATGCTAGGCGTTGTGGGTTTTTCTTGGAGCCCTTGCAGTGTCCTATTCCATTGAGAGGAATTGATGCTACGCCTTTGGCCAAGAATAAGCCTCAGTACTGGACCCAGCTGACCATGTGCATGGCTCCTGCACATCAGGAGGTTATTCGCTTTCTGGTGTTGCATAATCTGCATGATGTGGTCGTGTTGGGGTTGCCATGGCTACAAGTCCATAATCCACTATTAGATTGGAAATCCATGTCTGTGTCCAGCTGGGGTTGTCAGGGGGTACATGGTGATGTCTAATTTCTGACTATTTCGTCATCCACCCCTTCTGAGGTTCCAGAGTTCTTGTCTGATTACCGGGATGTATTTGATGAGCCCAAGTCCGATACCCTACCTCCGCATAGGGATTGTGATTGTGCTATCGATTTGATTCCTGGTAGTAAATTCCCAAAAGGTCGACTGTTTAATTTATCTGTGCCTGAGCACGCCGCTATGCGGAGTTATGTGAAGGAGTCCTTGGAGAAGGGGCATATTCGCCCATCATCGTCGCCATTAGGAGCAGGGTTCTTTTTTGTAGCCAAGAAGGATGGTTCACTGAGACCTTGTATAGATTACCGCCTTCTAAATAAGATCACCGTTAAATTTCAGTACCCCTTGCCGTTGTTATCTGATTTGTTTGCTCGGATTAAGGGGGCTAGTTGGTTCACCAAGATAGATCTTCGTGGTGTGTATAATCTTGTGCGTATTAAGCGAGGCGATGAATGGAAAACTGCATTTAATACGCCCGAGGGCCATTTTGAGTATCTAGTAATGCCATTCGGACTTGCCAATTCTCCATCAGTGTTTCAGTCCTTTATGCATGACATCTTCCGAGAGTACCTGGATAAATTCCTGATTGTGTACTTGGATGACATTTTGATCTTCTCGGATGATTGGGAGTCTCATGTGAAGCAGGTCAGAACGGTGTTTCAGGTCCTGCGTGCTAATTCTTTGTTTGTGAAGGGATCAAAGTGTCTCTTTGGTGTTCAGAAGGTTTCATTTTTGGGGTTCATCTTTTCCCCTTCTGCTATCGAGATGGACCCTGTTAAGGTCCAAGCCATCCATGATTGGACTCAGCAGACATCTCTGAAAAGTCTGCAAAAGTTCCTGGGCTTTGCTAATTTTTATAGTCGCTTCATCTGCAATTTTTCTAGTATTGCTAAACCATTGACCGATTTGACCAAGAAGGGTGCTGATGTGGTCAATTGGTCTTCTGCTGCGGTGGAAGCTTTTCAAGAGTTGAAGCGTCGTTTTTCTTCTGCCCCTGTGTTGTGTCAACCAGATGTTTCGCTTCCGTTCCAGGTCGAGGTTGATGCTTCTGAGATTGGAGCAGGGGCTGTTTTGTCGCAGAGAAGTTCTGATTGCTCGGTGATGAAACCATGCGCCTTCTTTTCCAGGAAGTTTTCACCTGCTGAGCGAAATTATGACGTGGGCAATCGAGAGTTGCTGGCCATGAAGTGGGCATTCGAGGAGTGGCGTCATTGGCTTGAAGGAGCTAAGCATCGCGTGTTGGTCTTGACTGATCATAAGAACTTGACTTATCTCGAGTCTGCCAAGCGGTTGAATCCTAGACAGGCTCGTTGGTCGCTGTTTTTTGCCCGTTTTGACTTTCTGATTTCGTACCTTCCGGGCTCTAAAAATGTGAAGGCGGATGCTCTGTCTAGGAGTTTTGTGCCCGACTCTCCGGGTTTATCTGAGCCGGTGGGTATCCTCAAAGAGGGAGTATTTGTGTCTGCCATCTCCCCTGATTTGCGGCGGGTGCTGCAAAAATTTCAGGCTAATAAACCTGATCGTTGCCCAGCGGAGAAACTGTTTGTCCCTGATAGGTGGACGAATAAAGTTATCTCTGAGGTTCATTGTTCGGTCTTGGCTGGTCATCCTGGAATGTTTGGTACCAGAGAGTTAGTGGCTAGATCCTTTTGGTGGCCATCTCTGTCGCTGGATGTGCGTACTTTTGTGCAGTCCTGTGGGATTTGTGCTCGGGCTAAGCCCTGCTGTTCTCGTGCCAGTGGGTTGCTTTTGCCCTTGCCGGTCCCGAAGAGGCCTTGGACACATATCTCCATGGATTTTATTTCAGATCTTCCCGTCTCTCAAAAGATGTCAGTCATTTGGGTGGTCTGTGATCGCTTCTCTAAGATGGTCCATTTGGTACCCTTGTCTAAATTACCTTCCTCCTCTGATTTGGTGCCATTGTTCTTCCAGCATGTGGTTCGTTTACATGGCATTCCAGAGAATATTGTTTCTGACAGAGGTTCCCAGTTTGTTTCGAGGTTTTGGCGAGCCTTTTGTGGTAGGATGGGCATTGACTTGTCTTTTTCCTCGGCGTTCCATCCTCAGACTAATGGCCAGACCGAACGAACCAATCAGACCTTGGAAACATATCTGAGATGCTTTGTTTCTGCTGATCAGGATGACTGGGTGTCCTTTTTGCCTTTGGCTGAGTTCGCCCTTAATAATCGGGCCAGCTCGGCTACCTTGGTTTCGCCGTTTTTCTGCAACTCTGGGTTCCATCCTCGTTTCTCTTCAGGGCAGGTTGAGTCTTCGGCCTGTCCTGGTGTGGATACTGTGGTGGACAGGTTGCAGCAGATTTGGACTCATGTAGTGGACAATTTGACCTTGTCCCAGGAGAAGGCTCAACGTTTCGCTAATCGCAGACGCTGTGTGGGTCCCCGACTTCATGTTGGGAATTTGGTTTGGTTATCTTCTCGTCATATTCCTATGAAGGTTTCCTCTCCTAAGTTTAAACCTCGTTTCATTGGTCCGTATAGGATTTCTGAGGTTCTTAATCCTGTGTCTTTTTGTCTGACCCTTCCAGATTCTTTTTCCATACATAACGTATTCCATAGGTCATTGTTGCGGAGATACGTGACACCTATGGTTCCATCTGTTGATCCTCCTGCCCCGGTTTTGGTGGAGGGGGAGTTGGAGTATATTGTGGAGAAGGTTTTGGATTCTCGTGTTTCAAGACGGAAACTCCAGTATCTGGTTAAGTGGAAGGGTTATGCTCAGGAAGATAATTCCTGGGTCTTTGCCTCTGATGTCCATGCTCCCGATCTTGTTCGTGCCTTTCATATGGCTCGTCCTGGTCGTCCTGGGGGCTCTGGTGAGGGTTCGGTGACCGCTCCTCAAGGGGGGGGGTACTGTTGTGAATACTGTGGCAGAGCTCCCTCCTGTGGTCACAAGTGGTACTTCGGCTGATTCTCTCTGTGAGCTTCCGCTGGTGGAGGAAAGTGGTACTGTGGCTTCTGAGTTTCCTTCCTCAGGTGATGTGGTGAAGTCGTTAGGTGCTGCTCTATTTAACTCCACCTAGTGCTTTGATCCTGGCCTCCAGTCAATGTTCTAGTATTGGACCTGTTTCCTCCTGGATCGTTCCTGTGGCCTGCTGCTCTGCATAGCTAAGTTCCGCTTTGCTATTTTGTTTGCTGTTTTTTTCTGTCTAGCTTGTCTATTTGTTTTTTCTTGCTTGCTGGAAGCTCTGGGACGCAGAGGGTGTACCTCCGTGCCGTTAGTTCGGTACGGAGGGTCTTTTTGCCCCCTTTGCGTGGTTTTTGTAGTGTTTTGTGTTGACCGCAAAGTTACCTTTCCTATCCTCGCTCTGTTCAGAAAGTCGGGCCTCACTTTGCTAAATCTATTTCATCTCTACGTTTGTCTTTTCATCTTAACTCACAGTCATTATATGTGGAGTGTTAAGTCCTTCTCAGTCCCTGGCTTACTAGAGGTAGGGATCCTGAGTAAATGACACGCAAACAAGGTATTGTGTGATCATATACAAGGGAAGCCCAGGAGCACATCTCTCTCTCTGGGCTTTGCCCTCCCTTTATATAGAAAAGAATTATTCTTTTACAGACATGCGCACAAGCGCTCATATTTCACTATCTCTTACATAAACAATCTATACCAGTCTTTATCAGTAGAAAGTTACATCATCTGGAAGGTGAATGAAAGGCTGCTATTGAAAGAAGGAATGCACACATGATTACTTCCATAAAAGGAAATGTCAAGTCAGCAGAAATGTATCTTGTTGTAAGCGAGATTTCTCAGGAAGAAGACAAGATGGATTCCTTTAGTTCAGTCTGATCTCCACAGGAGGCTGCCTTTTCCTTTGGGGTATTTCTCTGAGGCAAGGTAGGCTTATTTTCTATCTTCAGGCTAGCTAGTTTCTCAGGCTGCGCCGAGTTGCATAGGGAGCGTTAGGCGCAATCCACGGCTGCCTCTAGTGTGGTTGGAGAGGATTAGGGATTGCGGTCAGCAGAGTTCCCACGTCTCAGAGCTCATTCTATGTTTTTGGGTTATTGTCAGGTCACTGTATGTGCTCTGACCTCTATGTCCATTGTGGTACTGAATTATCTTATCATAACACACCCCCTCCTGCTTCTCCTGCTTCTCCTCATCCTCCATCTCCAATGTGGTATCTCAAATCACTTTGTCCACCTAATCCGGAAGCTCTCCAGCATTGCCTCAGGGTTCTACAAAGAGAGTGAGCGACAATGAGACCATAGTCAGCACAACTATCCCACTTCTGTGCCTACTCAAACAGTTGCTGCTGTAGTGTGGCTAAGGCTAGTTTCACACTAGCGTTTCCCTGATGTGTGGCGGGCTGCGGACTTCCTCCGTGAAGCCCCGCCCTCAGCCGCACATCCGCTGCTAGCTCCGCCTACATCTGCATGCAGAAAAAAAAATGCTACATGGCTGCGTCTCCGCTGGTCGCCGCATCGTCAAAACGACGCATGCGGCACCATCCGCATACAGATGCACGACCTGCGTACCTAATAGTAAATGTAGGTACGCAGGCCGCATGCGGGCCGCATGCAGATGTAGGCGGAGCTAGCAGCGGAGGTGCAGCTGAGGGCGGGGCTTCACGGAGGATGTCCGCAGCCCGCCGCACATCAGGGAAACGCTAGTGTGAAACTAGCCTAATGGGAGCGTATGAAGTTTGTGTGGCAGAGATGGCTTGTCTCTGTGATGTAACACGGAAAATTTTCTCTAGTGCATGAAAGCACTAAGAAGTTTGTTTTTAGCACCTTGGACTGGGTTACAGGTAGCTGTGAGGGATGGGCAGGTCTGGCTAGCCACATACCTCATCTCTTGCCTATATAATGGTGGCTGGTAGAGTTGAGCGACCTTGACCTTCTTAGAGTCGAGCCGGGTTTCGCGAAACCCGACTATCTCAAAAGTCGAGTCGAGTGGAATCGGCCGATTATCGCGAAAAGTCGGCAGTGAGTAGAGGCCAGGAAAACATGTACAGAGCCCATTGTATTGGCAAAAACATCCATTCTTGCTACTGAAGCTTGTCAATCGTAATTTAGCTTATAATAATTGTAAGGCATTTGAAATTGGGGGTCATTTGGCTAAAGTTGTGGGGGGTAGGGCTGGTTCAAGCAATTAGTGGACCCAGGACATCTGGACCACGTCACGGCGGTGGAGCAGGAAGAGGTAAGTATTTCAACTTTGCAAGTGCTGTGATCCTGAGCAAGCAGGGGGGGGGGCACTCGTTGGCATTGGCACTGGCACAGGGCCCCTCAAAGTACAGCGGTGTGTTTGCACGGCGGGGGCGCCTCCCACCGGCAGCAACACTTTTGCGTACTATGAGAGGCCCTGTGCCAGTGACGTCGCCAACGAGTATTCCTCCCCCAACCTGATGAAGGAACCTGCACCTTCATCTGCACCTTCCTCTTTGTCCCCGTGTAATGTGGTATGGTATGCGGGAAGGAGGACCTGACTTTCAGCAGGGTCACAATCTTGCAGTGTAGCGTGCACGGGGAATGTTGCGTTATGGGTCAATGTACCAGCAGACTCATCTATCACTGGCTGGGCAATGGGCAGGATGAGGGGGAAACAGATATGGGCCCAAAGAATAAAGTGGGCTAAATGCAGTTCAAAATTGGTAACAGGACTAACCAGGGGGCATTGCTTTGTTCAGTGGAGGACAACTGGAATGAGAGGCTGACACAGAGAGTAGGCCCGAATCAGTAAGTATTCTAAATGCAGTTCAAAATTGGCAACAGTAGTAAACCGGCGGCACAGCTTTGTTCACTGTAGGAGAACAGCAAGGAGCGGCAGACACAGATAGAAGGCCCCAACCCAACTAGTAGGCCTAATGCAGTGTTGTTTTCAACAACTACTTAAGAAGAGCCAGAAGATCGAAGCAATGGAGACGAAACCTGGGGAACACCTTGGAGTGGAACACACCGTCTCTACACCCCATACCCAATTAGTAGGCCTAATGCAGTGTTGTTTTCAACAACTACTAAAGTAGAGCCAGAAGATCGAAGAAATGGAGACTGGAGAGGAAACCTGGGGAACACCTTGGAGTGGAACACACCGTCTCTACACCCCATACCCAATTTGTAGGCCTAATGCAGTGTTGTTTTCAACAACTACTAAACGAGAGTCAGAAGATCGAAGCAATGGAGAGGAAACCTGGGGAACACCTTGGAGTGGAACACACCGTCTCTACACCCCATACTCAATTTGTAGGCCTAATGCAGTGTAGTTTTCCACAACTACTAAACGAGAGTCAGAAGATTGAAGCAATGGCGAGGAAACCTGGGGAACACCTTGGAGCGGCAGACACCGTTAGTAGGCCCTACCGAAGTAGTAGCCCCAATGCAGTTTTCAAATTCCTAGAGGCTGAAAACCAGACTATTGACACTCCGCTTTTTTCAAAGGAGGACAGCTGTATTGAGTGGCGCAGACAGACACAGGTAGTAGGCCTTAAACCAAAAATGTGGCTCAATGCAGCTTAAAAAAGGTTACAGGGGTACACAGGCAGCATTGGTCTGGTCAGTGGAGGACAATTTCAATAGTGGACCGCAGACAGACTTTGTACGCCTACTATTAAAAAAAGGATGCTCTATGCAATTAAAAATAGGTTCCAGGGCTCCACGGGCAGCAGTGGTGTGGTCAGTGGAGGAGTATTGGAAGGAGGGACCGCAGACAGGCATAGTAGGCCTAACATAACAAAATTAGGCTGTAGGCACTTTAAAATTGGTTCCAGGGGTACACGGGCAGCAGTGGTGTGGTCAGCGGAGGACAATTTGAATTAGGGACTGCAGACAGACTTTGTAGGCTGTCCCCTGTGGACCGTGCATCCAACACATTAACCCAGTGCGCCGTAATGGACACGTAACTTTTTGTGGACATGCCTACTGGTCCATGCGTCTCTTGTCAGGTGCACCTTTCTACTGTTTGATTGCCTGAGTGCTATGACAATGCAGACTTTTTCATGCCGGTGGAGGGCTGGGATGGCTTTTCTTGCAAAAGAAGTGTCGACTGGGTAGCTTGAACCGTGGTACAGCGTAGTTCATCTGGGCTTTATAAATATAAAACAAAGGAAAAAAGTAGGCTCCATGGACTTTCAGCTGGGTTCCAGGGGTACACGGCCAGCATTGTTCTGGTCAGTGGAGAAATATTGGAAAGAGGGACCGCAGACAGGCTTAGAAGGCCTAACATAATAAAATTAGGCTGTAGGCACTTTATAATTGGTTCCAGGGGTACACGGGCAGCAGTGGTCTGGTCAGTGGAGGCCTAGTGGAAGGAGGGACCGCAGACAGGCGTAGTAGGCCTAACATAATAAAATATGGCTGTAGGCACTTTAAAATTGGTTCCAGGGGTACACGGGCAGCAGTGGTCTGGTCAGTGGAGGCCTAGTGGAAGGAGGGCCCGCAGACAGGCTTCGAAGGCCTAACATAATAAAATTGGGCTGTAGGCACTTTAAAATTGGTTCCAGGGGTACACGGGCAGCAGTGGTCTGGTCAGTGGAGGACAAGTGTAAGGAGGGACCGCAGACAGGCATAGTAGGCCTAACATAATAAAATATGGCTGTAGGCACTTTAAAATTGGTTCCAGGGGTACACGGGCAGCAGTGGTCTGGTCAGTGGACGACAAGTGTAAGGAGGGACCGCAGACAGGCGTAGTAGGCCTAACATAATAAAATATGGCTGTAGGCACTTTAAAATTGGTTCCAGGGGTACACGGGCAGCAGTGGTCTGGTCAGTGGAGGACTAGTGGAAGGAGGGACCGCAGACAGGCTTCGAAGGCCTAACATAATAAAATTGGGCTGTAGGCACTTTAAAATTGGTTCCAGGGATACACGGGCAGCAGTGGTCTCGTCAATGGAGGACAAGTGTAAGGAGGGACCGCAGACAGGCGTAGTAGGCCTAACATAATAAAATATGGCTGTAGGCACTTTAAAATTGGTTCCAGGGGTACACGGGCAGCAGTGGTCTGGTCAGTGGAGGACTAGTGGAAAGAGGGACCGCAGACAGGCTTCGAAGGCTTAACATAATAAAATTGGGCTGTAGGCACTTTAAAATTGGTTCCAGGGGTACACGGGCAGCAGTGGTCTGGTCAGTGGACGACAAGTGTAAGGAGGGACCGCAGACAGACGTAGTAGGCCTAACATAATAAAATATGGCTGTAAGCACTTTAAAATTGGTTCCAGGGGTACACGGGCAGCAGTGGTCTGGTCAGTGGAGGACTAGTGGAAGGAGGGACCGCAGACAGGCTTCGAAGGCCTAACATAATAAAATTGGGCTGTAGGCACTTTAAAATTGGTTCCAGGGGTACACGGACAGCAGTGGTCTCGTCAGTGGAGGACAAGTGTAAGGAGGGACCGCAGACAGGCGTAGTAGGCCTAACATAATAAAATATGGCTGTAGGCACTTTAAAATTGGTTCCAGGGGTACACGGGCAGCAGTGGTCTGGTCAGTGGAGGACTAGTGGAAAGAGGGACCGCAGACAGGCTTCGAAGGCCTAACATAATAAAATTGGGCTGTAGGCACTTTAAAATTGGTTCCAGGGGTACACGGGCAGCAGTGGTCTGGTCAGTGGAGGACAAGTGTAAGGAGGGACCGCAGACAGGCGTAGTAGGCCTAACATAATAAAATATGGCTGTAGGCACTTTAAAATTGGTTCTAGGGGAGGGGTACACGGGCAGCAGTGGTCTGGTCATTGGAGGCCTAGTGGAAGGAGGGACCGCAGACAGGCGTAGTAGGCCTAACATAATAAAATATGGCTGTAGGCACTTTAAAATTGGTTCCAGGGGTACACGGGCAGCAGTGGTCTGGTCAGTGGAGGCATAGTGGAAGGAGGGCCCGCAGACTGGCTTTGAAGGCCTAACATAATAAAATATGGCAGTAGGCACTTTAAAATTGGTTCCAGGGGTACACGGGCAGCAGTGGTCTGGTCAGTGCAGGACAAGTGTAAGGAGGGACCGCAGACAGGCGTAGTAGGCCTAACATAATAAAATATGGCTGTAGGCACTTTAAACTTGGTTCCAGGGGTACACGGGCAGCAGTGGTCTGGTCAGTGGAGGACTAGTGGTAGGAGGGACCGCAGACAGGCTTCGAAGGCCTAACATGATAAAATATGGCTGTAGGCACTTTAAAATTGGTTCCAGGGGTACACGGGCAGCAGTGGTCTGGTCAGTGGAGGACAAGTGTAAGGAGGGACCGCAGACAGGCGTAGTAGGCCTAAAATAATAAAATATGGCTGTAGGCACTTTAAAATTGGTTCCAGGGGTACACGGGCAGCAGTGGTCTGGTCAGTGGAGGCCTAGTGGAAGGAGGGACCGCAGACAGGCGTAGTAGGCCTAACATAATAAAATATGGCTGTAGGCACTTTAAAATTGGTTCCAGGGGTACACGGGCAGCAGTGGTCTGGTCAGTGGAGGCCTAGTGGAAGGAGGGCCCGCAGACAGGCTTCGAAGGCCTAACATAATAAAATTGGGCTGTAGGCACTTTAAAATTGGTTCCAGGGGTACACGGGCAGCAGTGGTCTGGTCAGTGGAGGACAAGTGGAAGGAGGGACCGCAGACAGGCGTAGTAGGCCTAACATAATAAAATATGGCTGTAGGTACTTTAAAATTGGTTCCAGGGGTACACGGGCAGCAGTGGTCTGGTCAGTGGAGGCCTCGTGGAAGGAGGGACCGCAGACAGGCGTAGTAGGCCTGACATAATAAAATATGGCTGTAGGCACTTTAAAATTGGTTCCAGGGGTACACGGGCAGCAGTGGTCTGGTCAGTGGAGGACAAGTGGAAGGAGGGACCGCAGACAGGCTTCTAAGGCCTAACATAATAAAATTGGGCTGTAGGCACTTTAAAATTGGTTCCAGGGGTACACGGGCAGCAGTGGTCTGGTCAGTGGAGGCCTAGTGGAAGGAGGGACCGCAGACAGGCGTAGTTGGCCTAACATAATAAAATATGGCTGTAGGCACTTTAAAATTGGTTCCAGGGGTACACGGGCAGCAGTGGTCTGGTCAGTGGAGGACTAGTGGAAGGAGGGACCGCAGACAGGCTTCGAAGGCCTAACATAATAAAATTGGGCTGTAGGCACTTGAAAATTGGTTCCAGGGGTACACGGGCAGCAGTGGTCTGGTCAGTGGAGGACAAGTGTAAGGAGGGACCGCAGACAGGCGTAGTAGGCCTAACATAATAAAATATGGCTGTAGGCACTTTAAAATTGGTTCCAGGGGTACACGGGCAGCAGTGGTCTGGTCAGTGGAGGCCTAGTGGAAGGAGGGACCGCAGACAGGCGTAGTAGGCCTAACATAATAAAATTGGGCTGTAGGCACTTTAAAATTGGTTCCAGGGGTACACGGGCAGCAGTGGTCTGGTCAGTGGAGGACAAGTGTAAGGAGGGACTGCAGACAGGCGTAGTAGGCCTAACATAATAAAATATGGCTGTAGGCACTTTAAAATTGGTTCCAGGGGTACACGGGCAGCAGTGGTCTGGTCAGTGGAGGCCTAGTGGAAGGAGGGACCGCAGACAGGCGTAGTAGGCCTAACATAATAAAATATGGCTGTAGGCACTTTAAAATTGGTTCCAGGGGTACACAGGCAGCAGTGGTCTGGTCAGTGGAGGACAAGTGTAAGGAGGGACCGCAGACAGGCTTAGAAGGCCTAATATAATAAAATATGGCTGTAGGCACTTTAAAATTGGTTCCAGGGGTACACGGGCAGCAGTGGTCTGGTCAGTGGAGGACTAGTGGAAGGAGGGACCGCAGACAGGCGTAGTAGGCCTAACATAATAAAATTTGGCTGTGGACACTTGGAATTCTCTTGCAGGGGTACACAGGCAGCATTGGTGTTGTCAGCGAAGGCCGATTGTAATGAGTGTCTGCCAGTTAGTAGTCCCAAACAATAAATACATGTTAATGTCTCGCATTACAGCAAAACGAAAACACAAAAGGGTGCAATCATTAGGTACAGGGGTGGGCTCCTCTGCGTAGTTTCAGACCTAGTAATTTGGCGCAAAGTTTTTACTTGGGTAAATATAGGACACTGCCCCTGACTATGTTAAGTACCATCATACATGTCAACACAATGGTATTGTCAGTGGCAGGAATTTAAGGATGTCTGCGCATAGACTAAACATTGGTGGAACTGTGAGAGATAATTGTGCAAGTGGTAGAGCAATGTTTGAGTTGGGGGTGGGGGAACTCTCTTGTGGCCGGCGGTACAGGCCCAGGGCCCCTCATGTTACAACAGTGTGTCTGACGTTGGGTGCGCACCACCACCGCCAGAGACACTTTATTGTACTATGAGGGACCCAGTGGCAGTGCCGTTGACCAAAAGCGGGCACACCCACATCTTCAGACAAACAGCACTCTCACGGGTGCTTGCGCCAAGTGGCGATGCCACGGCCCCGTGTGGGGAGTTTAGCCATTTTGGGAGGTGTAAACATGTCGTATGCTGGACAATCAGCTGCTCCAAATTACGAGATTGGAAAAGTCATTCAGAGTAGTCCACAGGCAAGACCTTTTCATAGGAAGGCTAGGTGTCGGCCAGGCAAGTTGGGTAGCCAGACGAGTCCTTTTTTCGGTTAATATTGAACCTGCAGCACTGAATACTCTTTCTGATAGGACACTAGCTGTCGGGCAAACAAGCTCCTGCAATGCATATTCTGCCAATTCTGGCCAGGTGTCTAATTTGGATGCCCAGTAATCAAATGGGAATGACGGTTGAGGGAGAACATCGATAAGGGATGAAAAATAGTTAGTAACCATACTGGACAAATGTTGTCTCCTGTCACTTTGAATTGATGCAGCAGTACCTGTCCTGTCTGCATCAATTGAATTGATCAATTCAATTGAACTGCATCAATTGAATTTGAATTGATGCAGCAGTACCTGTCATAGCAAAATCAATCCACAACCTGGTCAGAAAACCCCTCTGTCCAACGCCACTTCTGATTTCTGCACCTCTAACACCTCTGGTCTGCTGCCCCCTGCAGCTCGTGTGAGAACGATCACGGGCGCTGTGTGCTGGGAATGCCTGAAGCAAACGGTCAACAAGAGTTGATTGTTTGGTTGCTAATATTATTTCCAAGTTCTCATGTGGCATAATATTTTGCAATTTGCCTTTATAGCGAGGATCAAGGAGGCAGGCCAACCAGTAATCGTCATCGTTCATCATTTTAGTAATGCGTGTGTCCCTTTTGAGGATACGTAAGGCATAATCCGGCATGTGGGCCAAAGTTCCAGTTGTCAAATCTGCGGTTGAGGGGCAGTTTCAGGCAAATCTACGTCACTTGTGTCCCTCAAAAAACCAGAACCCGGCCTTGCCACGCCACCAATTTCCAGTGGCCCCGGAAAAACTTCCTCATTAAAAATATACTCATCCCCATCATCCTCCTCGTCCTCCTCCTCCTCTTCGCCCGCTACCTCGTACTGTACACTGCCCTGACCAGACAATGGCTGACTGTCATCAAGGCTTTCCTCTTCCCCTGCTGCAGACGCCTGCTCCTTTATGTGCGTCAAACTTTGCATCAGCAGATGCATTAGGGGGATGCTCATGCTTATTATGGCGTTGTCTGCACTAACCAGCCGTGTGCATTCCTCAAAACACTGAAGGACTTGACACATGTCTTGTATCTTCAACCACTGCACACCTGACAACTCCATGTCTGCCATCCTACTGCCTGCCCGTGTATGTGTATCCTCCCACAAAAACATAACAGCCCGCCTCTGTTCGCACAGTCTCTGAAGCATGTGCAGTGTTGAGTTCCACCTTGTTGCAACGTCTATGATTAGGCGATGCTGGGGAAGGTTCAAAGACCGCTGATAGGTCTGCATACGGCTGGAGTGTGCGGGCGAACGGCGGATATGTGAGCAAAGTCCGCGCACTTTGATGAGCAGGTCGGATAACCCTGTATAACTTTTCAGGAAGCACTGCACCACCAGGTTTAAGGTGTGAGCCAGGCAAGGAATGTGTTTCAGTTGGGAAAGGGAGATGGCAGCCATGAAATTCCTTCCGTTATCACTCACTACCTTGTCTGCCTCAAGATCTACTGTGCCCAGCCACGACTGTGTTTCTCTCTGCAAGAACTCGGACAGAACTTCCGCGGTGTGTCTGTTGTCGCCCAAACACTTCATAGCCAATACAGCCTGCTGATGCTTGCCAGTAGCTGCCCCATAATAGGACAACTGGTGTGCAACAGTGGCAGCTGCGGATGGAGTGGTTGGGTGACTGTGGTCTGTGGATGAGCTCGCGCTTCTGCAGGAGGACGAGGAGGAGGGGGTGCGAACGCCTACAGCCAACTGTTTCCTAGACCGTGGGCTAGGCAGAACTGTCCCGAAATTGATGTCCCCTGTGGACCCTGCATCCACCACATTCACCCAGTGTGCCGTGATGGACACGTAACATCCCTGGCCATGCCTACTGGTCCATACATCTGTTGTCAGGTGCACCTTTGTACTCACAGATTGCCTGAGTGCATGGGCGATGCGCTCTTTAACATGCTGGTGGAGGGCTGGGATGGCTTTTCTCGAAAAGAAGTTTCGACTGGGTAGCTCGTAGCATGGTTCAGCGTAGTCCATCAGGGCTTTGAAATCTTCGCTTTCAACTAACCGGTAGGTGATCATCTCTAACGAGATTAGTCTAGCTATGTGGGCGTTCAAACCCTGTGTACGCGGATGCGAGGATAAGTACTTCCTTTTTCTAACAAGAGTCTCATGTAGGGTGAGCTGGACTGCAGAGCTGGAGATCGTGGAACTAGCGGGTGTGCCGGTGGACATGGCAGACTGAGAGACGATTGGAGACGGTATTGTTTCCGCCGGTGCCCTAGATGCAGTGTTTCCTACTACGAAACTGGTGATTCCCTGACCCTGACTGCTTTGGCCTGGCAAAGAAACCTGCACAGATACTGCAGGTGGTGCGGAAAATGGTGGCCTTACAGTGACGGAAGGGATGTAGCGTTGCTGACTAGCTTCATTGGCCGAGGGTGCTACAACCTTTAGGGACGTTCGGTAGTTAGTCCAGGCTTGAAAATGCATGGTGGTTAAATGTCTATGCATGCAACTTGTATTGAGACTTTTCAGATTCTGACCTCTGCTTAAGGTAGTTGAACATTTTTGACAGATGACTTTGCGCTGATCAATTGGATGTTGTTTAAAAAAATGCCAGACTGCACTCTTTCGAGCATCGGATCCCTTTTCAGGCATTGCAGACTGAGCTTTAACCGGATGGCCACGCTGTCCTCCAACAGGTTTTGGCTTTGCCATGCGTTTTGTGCCAGATACGGGCCCGGCAGATGGAACCTGTTGCGATGTTGATGCCTACTGCGGCCCCTTCTCCTCCGTTTCAGAACTATTGCCGCCTGCACCCTGTTCCCCCAATGGCTGCCAATCGGGGTCAACAACTGGGTCATCTATAACCTCCTCTTCTATCTCGTGTGCAACTTCGTCTGTGTCACCGTGTAAGTCGGTGGTATAGCGTTCGTGACAGGGCACCATAGTCTCATCAGGGTCTGATTCTGGATCAGTACCCTGCGAGGGCAATGTTGTGGTCTGAGTCAAAGGAACAGCATAGTAGTCTGGCTGTGGCTGTGCATCAGTGCACTCCATGTCCGATTCAACTAGTAATGGGCATGGCCTGTTAACTGTTTCACTTTCTAAGCCAGGGACGGTATGTGTAAAGAGCTCCATGGAGTAACCCGTTGTGTCGCCTGCTGCATCCTTCTCTGTTGTTGTTTTTGCTGAAGAGGACAAGGAAGCGACTTGTCCCTGACCGTGAACATCCACTAACGACGCGCTGCTT
This sequence comes from Ranitomeya imitator, assembly GCF_032444005.1. Classification (NCBI taxonomy): domain Eukaryota; kingdom Metazoa; phylum Chordata; class Amphibia; order Anura; family Dendrobatidae; genus Ranitomeya; species Ranitomeya imitator. The sequence continues at coordinate 69,459,916 of NC_091285.1, forward strand.
TTACATTTACCAGTTTCAAAAGAGGAGGCAAAAGAGCTAGAGCCTGAGTCAGCAAGGTAAGCCAAAACTTGCTCTTGCTGCTCCGGCTTTAAAAGCGGTTTTCCTACTCCCAGAAAAGGGAGCGTTCGAGGCCTTGTGTAGCCAGACGACGAACCTGGCTCCACAGCTCCAGACTTAGGTGCTATATTTTTTTTCCCACGACCACCTGATGCTCCACTACCACTACCATCATTACCAGCTGGCAATGAACGCCCACGGCCACGACCTCTTCCACCAGACTTCCTCATTGTTTTAAAATCGTAACCAAAGTAACGGTATTTGTTGCTGTCAAAGAACTTACACTGTGAGCTATAATTTCAGTATGATTTAGATATCCCTTTACAGGTGGGTGAGACCGCAAGGAAAATCAGGCACAATGTTACACACTCTGTTTTCTGTGGCACCAAATGAGAGAGATGCCACACACGCAGGACTGTCACTCAAGCACAAATGTCAATATTAATCTACTACTATTTTTTTTTATTTTTTCAGGGAGAATTTAGAAACCAAATAAAAAAAAAATAGGCTTTCTATGGCCCACTATTTGAGAGAGAGATGGCACACTCAGGAGTCAGGAGTGGCACACAAGCAGAAAGGCCAATATTAATCTCCCACTGTTTTTTTTTTATTTTTTCAGGGAGGATTTAGAAACCAAATATATAAAAAAATAGGCTTTCTATGGCCCACTATTTGAGAGAGAAAGATGGCACACTCAGGAGTCAGGACTGGCACACAAGCAGAAAGGCCAATATTAATCTCCCACTGTTTTTTTTTTATTTTTTAGGGAGAATTTAGAAACCAAATAAAAAAAATAAATAGGCTTTCTATGGCCCACTATTTGAGAGAGAGATGGCACACCCAGGAGTCAGGACTGGCACACAAGCAGAAAGGCCAATATTAATCTCCCACTGTTTTTTTTTTTCAGGGAGAATTTAGAAACCAAACAAAAAAAAAAATAGGCTTTCTATGGCCCACTATTTGAGAGAGATGGCACACTCAGGAGTCAGGACTGGCACACAAGCAGAAAGGCCAATATTAATCTCCCACTGTTTTTTTTTTCAGGGAGAATTTAGAAACCAAATTAAAAAAAATAGGCTTTCTATGGCCCACTATTTGAGAGAGAGATGGCACACTCAGGAGTCAGGACTGGCACACAAGCAGAAAGGCCAATATTAATCTCCCACTGTTTTTTTTTATTATTTTTTCAGGGAGAATTTAGAAACCAAATATAAAAAATAGGCTTTCTATGGCCCACTATTTGAGAGAGAGATGGCACACTCAGGAGTCAGGACTGGCACACAAGCAGAAAGGCCTATATTAATCTCCCACTGTTTTTTTTTATTTTTTCAGGGAGAATTTAGAAACCAAATTAAAAAAAATAAATAGGCTTTCTATGGCTCACTATTTGAGAGAGAGATGGCACACTCAGGAGTCAGGACTGGCACACAAGCAGAAAGGCCAATATTACTCTCCCACTGTTTATTTTTTTATTTTTTCAGGGAGAATTTAGAAACCAAATAAAAAAAAAAATAGGCTTTCTATGGCCCACTATTTGAGAGAGAGATGGCACACTCAGGAGTCAGGACTGGCACACAAGCAGAAAGGCCAATATTAATCTTCCACGGTTTTTGTTATTTTTTCAGGGAGAATTTAGAAAACAAATAAAAAAAAAATAAATAAATAGGCTTTCTATGGCCCACTATTTGAGAGAGAGATGACACACTCAGGACTGGCACACAAGCCCAAAGGCCAATATTAATCTCCCACTGTTTTTTTTTTTCAGGGAGAATTTATGAACCCAATAAAAAAAAAGAAAAAAAAAAGGCTTTCTATGGCCCACTATGTGAGAGAGATGGCACACACAGGGATTGCACTCTAGCAGAAATGCCAATCTTAATCTCCCACAACTTATTTTTTTAGGGAGAATTACAAAAAAAAAAAGGGACTGTCCTACAATTACTATCTCCCTGCAGTAATCTCAGCCAGGTATGGCAGGCAGCAATAAGGAGTGGACTGATGCACAAATTAAATAAAAAGTGTGGACAAACAAAAAAGATAGCTGTGCAGAAAGGAAGGAACAACAGGATTTGTGCTTTGAAAAAAGCAGTTGGTTTGCACAGCGGTGTACACACAGCAATGCAGCTATCAGGGAGCCTTCTAGGGCAGCCCAATGAGCTACAGCGCTGAGGGGGAAAAAAAAAAATGTAGCTTCCACTGTCCCTGCACACCGAAGGTGGTGTTGGGCAGTGGAAATCGCTACAGCACAAGCGGTTTGGTGGTTAATGGACCCTGCCTAACGCTATCCCTGCTACTGACGAAGCGGCAGCAACCTCTCCCTAAGCTCAGATCAGCAGCAGTAACATGGCGGTCGGCGGGAACGCCCCTTTATAGCCCCTGTGACGCCGCAGACAGCAAGCCAATCACTGCAATGCCCTTCTCTAAGATGGTGGGGACCAGGACCTATGTCATCACGCTGCCCACACTCTGCGTCCACCTTCATTGGCTGAGAAATGGTGCTTTTCGCGTCATTGAAACGCGACTTTGGCGCGAAAGTCGCGTACCGCATGGCCGACCCCACACAGGGGTCGGGTCGGGTTTCATGAAACCCGATTTTGCCAAAAGTCGGCGACTTTTGAAAATGAACGATCCGTTTCGCTCAACCCTAGTGGCTGGTGTTTAGCACATGATCTGTGTGTTGGGAGGGAGAAGGCCTCCTGTGTGTGTTTGGCTCCAGATCAAGCCTGAATACTGGACACGACCCCAGCCTGTGTGCCCACAGGCTTGGAGGAACAGAGTTCTGCTATGGACATTTTGTATTTTGTTTGCGTGACCTGAAGGCTGTTTGTTTTCTGTTTGGTTTCTGGGTTTATGGAGCAATAACCCACAGGAACTTTTAAAGGAACAAGCCTCCTGTTTTCCTCCTGTCGCACCCAAGTATGTAAAACCCCTACACTGCTCACAATTAAACATGAATCTTTGCATGTGGACCAGGTGGACGTGGAGTATGTCATAGCTAGTTTTGAGCGATACCTTCCGATATCCGGAAATATCAGATCGGATTGGATCGGACCAATACCCAAAAAATATCGGGTATCGCCGATTCCGATACCGGAAACCAATGCAAGTCAATGGGACACAAATATCGGAATTAAAATAAACCCTTTCTTTCCTTGTAGGTTAATTCTACATGAAGGAAAACAACTAAGAATAATGTAGAATGTATTGGGGAGGTGGAGGAGACATTAAAGGCATAGAGGTTTAGCCCAATCAAATGAAATAGCAGGAACTAATTTTTTTTAAGACGTTCAGAGTTACAAAGATATTGTCTATGTTAAGCTTTTTAATATTTTGTCAGATATTTATGTTTCACTACTTCCATTCTCTTCACCTTCATTTTTACTTCTCCCACACTTTCTCCTTCATCATCCTCAGCAGCAGCATCTTTTCATCAACTTCTTCTTCACCTGATTCATCTTCTTCTTCTTCACCTTCTTCCTATTATTCTTTTTTTACATTCTTTATATTCTTCTTATTCAACTATTATTCTTCTTCATATACTACTTCTTCATCTTCTTCATATTCTTCTTCCTCATCATATTCTAATGTGTGACAGGCATTCCTGTAGTTGTTATCTATAAAAGTTTGAAGATTACACCTTTCGTTCTGCCTGTCACAAAAGATTTACAACAGGATTTGTCCGCGTTCAGTTTGGCCTGCAGCAGCAGGTTTTTTCCAGGGGCACCACGAGGAGGAACGGACTCACCCCATACACTGCTTAGTCTTCTTCTGCTTATAATTTAGATAATATCTTTTGCTCTGATTTTTAGTCTTATGCTTAATGTTATTCTGCTTTTTGTTCTGCAGCTTCTTGTTCTTCTGCTTCTTGGTCTTCTGTCTCTTGTTCTTCTGTATCTTGGTAGCTGTCTTCTTGTTCTTTGTCCTTTTGGTCATCTTCTTCAGGGTCATCTTCTTGGTCTTCTTTGGTGTGGTCTTCAGGGTCGTCGTCTCCAGGGTCATCTCTGGGGCTGTCGTCTCCGGGGTCGTCGTCTTCTTCGGGGTGGTCTTTAGGGTCATCTTCTCCAGGGTCGTAGTCTCCCAGGTCGTCGTCTCCGGGGTCATCGTCTTCTTTGGGGTGGTCTTCAGGGTCGTCGTCTCCAGGGTCGTCGTCTCCGGGGTCGTCATCTCCGGGGTCGTCGTCTTCTTCGGGGTTGTCTTCAGGGTCATTGGCTCCAGGGTCATCTTCTCTGGGGTCGTCGTCTCCGGGGTAGTCGTCTTTTTCGGGGTGGTCTTCAGGGTCGTCATCTTTAGGGTCATCGTCAGGGAGACCCAAAGAGAGTACCAAAAACCATTTAAAAAAGCTTGAACTTGGAAATAGAGCAGAAGATACAAGAAGGCTGAGGAACTGCCGAGATCCAGCTGATGGTACTGGAACTCGGATGGGTAGCAGAAGGTACAAGAGCCAATGGAACTACAGAGGACCAGCTGACGGTACTAGAAACCGGTTACTAAGCAGGAGGTACCAGTGCCAGAGAGAACTAACAAGGACCACCAGACGTTGGTGGAACTTGGATACCGAGAAGGAGGCACCTAAGTCAAAGGCTCTGCCAGGAACCAGCTGACAGTACTGGAACCCAGGGGGACCTATTCAAGATTGACTTCCAAAGAACCAGCTAATGGTGCTGGAACTCAGATAGGCAGCAGAAGGTCCACATGAAAAAAAATTGCAAGGCCGCGAGCCGGCCGGAGTTACCGAAAACCCACAGTCCTACAGGGGGAGCTTGGACTATTGTCACTACGGAGCCAGCCTTTAATGCCAGTTCCAGCAGGCCCACATAGGAAGCACCTAAACTGTAGGCACCATAGAGTCGACTAACCCGACCGCAACCCGACAGGACAACATATTGGAGGCAAAATGACCTTGACACTACCTGGAAACAGCTGACTTTCTGGAACCAGGCTGGGCAGGAGGGAGTACCCGTGTCAAAGACACTGCCGAGAACCAGCTGATGGTGCTGGAACCCAGATGGGCAGCAGAAGGTACAAGAGCCAGTGGAACTACCGAGGATCAGGTGACGGTATTGAAACCCTGTTACTAAGCAGGAGGTACCCGTGTCAGAAAGCACTACCAAGGACCACCAGATGGTGGTGGAACTTGGACAGCGAGAAGGAGGCACCTAAGCCAAAGGCTCTGCCTGGAACCAGCTGACGGAACTGGAACCATTATGGGGAGCAGAAGGTACAAGAGCAAAAAACACTGCCGAGAACCAGCTGACAGTACTGGAACCCAGTTACTAAGCAGGAGGTACCCGTGCCAGAAAGCGCTACCAAGGTCCACCAGACATTGGTGGAACTTGGATACCGAGAAGGAGGCACTTAAGCCAAAGGCTCTGCCTGGAACCAGCTGACGGTACTGGAACCCAGGGGGACCTATTCAAGATTGACTTCCAAAGAACCAGCTAATGGTGCTGGAACACAGATAGGCAGCAGAAGGTCCGCATGAAAAAAAAATTGCAAGGTTGCACAGTCCTACAGGGGGAGCTTGTCCTATTGGCACTACGGAACCAGCCTTCATTGCCAGTTCCCACAGCCCACATAGGAAGTACCTAAACTGAAGGCACCATAGAGTCAGCTAACCTGGCCGCAACCCGACAGGACAACGTTTTGGAGGCAAAGTGACCTTGACACTACCCGGAAACAGCTGGCGTGCTGGAACCAGGCTGGGCAGGAGGGAGTACCCATGCCAAAGACACTTCTGAGCAGCAACTGGCGATGTTGGAGCCCAGGGATTACAGGAGAAACAGAGTGTAGGCTGAGGCCTAATTGGAGCAAGTTTAATATCTGTAGTAGTGTGAATGTAGAGGGAGCAGGAGAAATTGCCGCACACACAGCAGCGGATCAGCTGACGTTACTGAACCCCAATAACACTGGAGCATGTGTTGACTGTGCAGATGGCACTTCTGAGCAGCAACTGGCGGTGTTGGAGCCCAGGGATTACAGTTCAGATGGTAGAAACATGAACACAACAGGAGACCTGGATACTGTTGCCAACCAATTATTTAATCTGGAAGAGGAGTGGCAAATTCCTGCGAGATCCACGCCTTGTTCATTTTGAGACAAGTAAGCCGGTCAACGTTATCGGAGGATAGTCGCATGCGACAGTCTGTTAGTACACCACCTGCGGCACTAAAGACACATTCCGATAATACACTAGCAGCAGGGCAAGCTAGCACCTCCAATGCATACTGGCTAAGCTCTGGCCATGTATTCAGCTTGGAGACCCAAAACTTGAATGGGGAAGAGCCGTGTGGGAGAACACTGAGAGGGCAAGACACGTAGTCTGTCATCATCTGACAGACGTTGCCTTCTGCTGACTGGAGCCGTCTGTGATGGTGTAGACATATGTGGTGGGGACACAAAACTTTGCCACATTTGGGCCATACTGGTCTTGCCTTGAGCTGAGGGGCTGCTTCTGCTCCCTCTTTGTGCAGAGTTTCCTCCACTGACTCGACTCACTGAGCTGCTTTGTAAAGCCCTAGCAGCACTTCTCTCAGTTGGAATGGAGAACATGATGTAATGCACCATTGTGTCTTGGTACTCCCGCATATTATGCTACCGGTTCAATGGTGTTATGAGGCTTTGTAAGTTGTCCTGGTAGTGCGGATCTAGGAGGGTGAACACCCAATAATCAGCCATGTTGAGAATGTGGGTGATGCGGTGGTCGCTTCTCAGGCACTGCAGCATGAAATCAACCATGTGCTGCAGACTGCCAACTGGCCAAGAAGCGCTGTCTTCTGCTTGAGACGTCATCTCTGCCTGCTATGCATCACCCCACCCTCGCTCTACATACTGACTACTAGAGCATTATATAACTCCGTCCTCCTCATTCTCCTCACAAAGTTTCCCCTGCCTAGACCTTAGTGAGGAACCACGTTGCGCAGACTGTCCAGAAGCAGATTGGATTTGTGACTCCTCATCCTCCACCTCTTCCACAACCTCCTCCCTTAGTGCTTGCAGTGTTTTTTCAAGCAGGCAGATAAGGGGGATAGTCATGCTGACTAGTGCACCATCTGCACTCGCCATCTGCATGGAATCATTGAAGGCACGCAATACATGGCAGATGTGCTTCATAGAGGCCCACTCAGTAGTGGTGAAGTGTGAACGGTGCGCAGTGCGACTTGTTTGCGCCTGATGCAGCTAGTACTCCATTACTGCTGCCTGCTGCTCACACAACCGCTCCAACATATGTAATGTTGAATTCCACCTGGTGGGTAGGTCACATATAATGCGATGTTCCGGAAGGCGGAATCGGTGCTGCAGAGCTGCAATGCACGATCTTGCCATGCTGAAATGCCCCAAGTGAGCGCACTTTAGGCAGACTTTGTGCAGCAGTGCATCAAGATCCGGATAGTCCCTCAAAAAACTTTGCATGACCAAGTTAAGCACATGTGCCAGACATGGGATGTGAGTGAGGTTGCCTAGGCCCAGAGCTGCCACCAGATTTCGGCCATTGTCACAAACTACCATGCCTGGCTGGAGATTCTCTGGCACAAACCACCTGTTGCTCTCCTGCTTGATGGCCTTCCAGAGCTCCTGCGCTGTGTGGCTTCGATTCCCCAAAGAAATTAATTTCAATACGGCCTGTTGATGTTTGGCCACGGCTCTGCTCATATCGGTCATAATAGGTAAGTGTTCACGGGTCCATGTGTAGGTAGACTGTGATGGCTCCTGCAGCGCTGATTCAGAGGAACTGGAGTATGAGGAGGAGTCAATGTGTACAGACTGGATTCCTGCAATCCTTGGAGTTGGCAGAACACATACAGCGCCACTATCAAGATCTGTATCTGGCTCCACAACATTTACCCAATGGGCAGTGAGAGAAAGGTATCATCCCTGTCCATGGTTACTGGTCCACGCATCGATGGTCAGGTGGACCTTGCTACTGATGGCATTTAGTAGCGCATGTTTGATGTTTCCCTTCACATGATTTTGCAGGGCAGGGACGGCTTGCCTGCTGAAATAAAAGTGGCTGGGCATGTTGTATTGTGGGACTGCCAATGCCATGAAGTTACGGAAGGTGTAAGTCTCTACTAGCCTGAATGAGAGCATTTCAAGGGACAGTAGTTTTGCAATGCCAGCATTCAGAGCCTGTGCTCGGGGGTGGTTTGCCGAGTATGGGTGCCTTTTCTCCCATGCCTGTGCTACTATTGGCTGTAGACTGGCCTGGGAGTGTGAGGATGACAGGGAACATGGTGCTGTGGGTGGAATGACACTGGGTCTCTGTACAACAGTGCCAGAGGTTCTTCCATGGCGATCGTGTGAGGAAGCCGAACCAGCTGTGTGTGAGCTGGAGGAAGAGGCTACAACACAAGCTGAAGAGGTGGTAGGTGGTGCTGTAGGTTGGCCTAGGTCTTCAGTGTGTTTTTCTAACTCCACCACGTGCTTGGTCCACACATGTTTCCATATATTTGTGGTATTGAGGTTGCTGACACTTTGCCCTCTTTTCACTTTCTGATTACACAGCTTGCATTTGATAAAGCAAATGTCATCTGCAACTGTGTCAAAAAAGGACCAGGCACTACAAGTCTTGGGAGAGCCAGTTTTGGGTTTTGGAAGAGGCATGCTCCTAATGGGTGCTGAAGTGGATGCTACAGGCAACCCAGTCTGCCCCCTCCCTCTCCCTCCTTTTTGGGATGTTCGGGAATCTCTTCCTCAGAGGGGCTCCCGCCACCTTCCTGTACCTCACGTCATGGTGGGTCAAGGACCTCATCATTTACACTACCCTCTTCCAACAACTGCTTCTCCTGGGTAGTCTTGGCATCACTGTACACACCAGAAAGAGGCACCTGAGTCTCATCATCAGATACGTACTGAGGTGTGCTGACCGTAGTCACTGGCCCACCCGCCTCTTCAAATTCAGAGAGACAAAGCAGTTGCGCATCACTGTATACTGCCTCTTCTTCCATTTCTTGAATGCTTCTTGGCTGGCCCCCTTTTTCCAAGCCAAGAGATTAAGAGAACAGAAGTAGAGATGACTCCAGTCCAGGGCTCTCTGACTGCCTGGGCAATTTGGCAGGTGGTGAAGAGACAGATGGGTGCTCTTCAGTGCTCTGGACCTTAGAGGATGTGGCACTAATTGAAGTTGATGCGTTAGCTGCCATCCATCCGACAGTGGCTTCAATTTGTTCGTCCCGCAGCAGTGGGGTACGTTGAGCTCCTACAAAGCTGCACATAATAGACTGTTCCCTGGTAAAACTGGGGGATGCTGAATCACTGGTGCCCGCAGCAGGCACAGAATCCCTATGTTCTCTCCCTGCAGAAACTCCACGCCCACGACCACGTGTCTTACTCCCTGCCTTCTTCATCTTGGTAGACTGATAAAGATAGGCAGAAAAGTATTAAGGGCTTAGTATGCTTATTCGTGAACAGCTGCTAACAGGTATAAGAAATACTAATTTTTTAAAGTGTGGACTAGACTTTAATATGAGCTAATGTGGTTACATAACTGTAAAGTGGAGTGTTTGGTGAATTTTATTTAGGTTTTTTTTTTACAATAAAAAATGGATGTGCCCAAAAATGTAAAACCGATAGTATCACAAACTTTTTGTAGCTATTACAATGCAGGAAGGTAACCTACAATGCAATAGATGAGGCTCCAAAAAAGGGGCTAATACTAATCTGGTGGGGGCTGCAAGGCACAAGCCAGCAGAATGGCTCCTCTATCTACTCCTATATAGTGTTTGCATGCAATCTAGCTGGATACGAATGTAAACACACTATTAGGAGAAATCAGGAAAAATGGGCAGCAGCACAAATGCAAAAAAGGACAATGTAAAAGTATAAGGCAGTGATGCACGCTGAGGGAACTACAATCAGATGTGACTGCAGAACACACTGCAGCATGAGCTGCACTCACACAGAGAGACCTTGCAGACAGCCGTGAACAGCGCTGCAAGGCAAAAAAAAGCTTCTCACACAGCAGTTGCTACAGTAGCCTGGGTAAAGCACAATGAAGCAAATCACTATATCAAACTGTCCCTCCGTCAGAACAGCAGCGTCCTGTCCTTAGCTGAATTCACAGCAGGGTGAACCCAAAATGGCGGCTGCGGCTTTTATAGTGCATCATGACATCATTTCAGCAACCAATCACAGCCATGCCATTAGTTACATGCCTAACATGCATAACAGGATGTGCCCACGCTTCTTAGGATTCCTCATTGGCTGAATTAAATCAAACTGGCTCATAGCATTATGGGAACTTTCGATTCCGGTGTTCGATATTGCAAAAGTATCGGAACTCAGTATCAGAACTCCGATACCGCGAATATCAGCTGATACCCGATATTTGCAGTATCGGAATGTTCAACACTAGTCATAACATAGAGAGATTGTAGCCAGCTCAGCCTCATCTCATCTCATCTGATAAGCGCGGATTGGGTAACAATGAGGAAGTGGAAGAGGAAGTCCAGGAGCTGGTGGCTAGTATAAGAATAAAAGAGATACAATATTGATGAGCACACCATAGAATGCAGAATATTTTAAAGCAAAATACTTTTATTGACACTATACATACAAAAAAATTAAGCCAAGTACAAACCCCATATAATGAGGTTTAAACATAGGTCACAGTTGTGGTCAATATTGGATTAGCTTATAGGCATCCAAAAAAATCAGTGCAGCCCCTAGCAAAAATGGACTTGATTTAAAAAAAGCTATGCAGATGTAGACCTAGGGCCCCGGGGCAGGGACATAGCTAAACCAGGCATTTAAAGGCCCATTGATGCATACTGACGCACCTGTCTGCATTATATAGATGGTGTATCCTTTGTTTTTCTTTCATGAGGAGCTGAATGTTAGCGCAACAGAAGTGAATAGCAACTAAACCTCTTTCCCATCTCTCCTACATGGATGGGCTGATGATGGGAATGAAGAGGAAGATAGGGAGGAGGAGAAGATGGAGAGTTGTCATGGTGGAGACAGGAAAGTGTTGGCTGTCTGGAGTTGTATTGTACTGTACTTGTTTTTATTATGTATACCCATCCTCACATGTAAAGCCTGTCTGGAGTTGTATTGTACTATACTTGTTTTTATTATGTATACCCATCCTCACATGTAAAGCCTGTCTGGAGTTGTATTGTACTATACTTGTTTTTATTATGTATACCCCTCCTCACATTTAAAGCGCAATGGAATAAATGGCACTATAATGAATAATAATAATGATAATATAGCCGACTTTATGTTCCACTGCCTTTTCTGTGACCCTTGCGTTATATTAATTTTGATCAAAAAAGATAACTGGTCATGTAAGTCCTTGGTCCCTTGGATTCATTATGAATCTCCATGACTCCAAGGGCATTGCTACGGTGTGGGTTATTGTGGACTAATTTTCTAAACAAAGGCCTTTAGATCCTTTGGCTGAGTTGCCCATTGTGCAGGACTTGGATGATTTGTTCTTTGTTCAGATGGTTAGAGTACATGAGGTTTCCATGAACATTGTCTCCGACTTTGGGTCCCAGTTTACCTTCAGGTTCTGGAGGGCCTTCTGTAAACACATCGGGTCAAAACTCTCGTTTCCATCTGCGTAATATCCTCAAACTGCTGATCAAACTGTGCGAAAGAACCAGTGAATTGAGTCCTACCTAACATATAATTGCTTCCATACTCAGAATGATTGGGGATCATACTTAGCCAAGGCAAAGTTCACCCTAAACAATGGACACCACAAGGGCTTGGGAATGTCCCCCTTCTTCAGTAATCTGGGATTTCATCCTAGGTCTCCATGTTTTGAGAGAGGGTTCAATATTCTTTCGGCAGTCTCTGATGCAGGATTGCAAACTCATAGCAGGGGACAGAGTGTGGGTGTCTACTAAGAATCTCAAGAATAAGGTGCCATCTCCCAAGCTCACACCCAGGTTTATAAGACCTTTTCCCATTATTGAGGTGTACCTTCTTCTATGCAGGTTCCCGATGTTTTTCACAAGAGATTATTAAAGAAGTTTGTTATTCCGCTTGTGACCCAAGATCTTGCTCCGCCTATTTTTGTAGATAATTCTGAGGAAGTGGAGATAGAAAGTATTGTGAACTCTCGTTAGAGTTTGGAACTCCATTCAGTATTTGATTAATTGGAAGAGCTACAGTCCTGATGGTCCTGGATCTCGGAAGGTAATATAGATGCCAGTCATCTTATCACTGAGTTCCATAAGAGGTTTCCAAATAAGGTGGGTGGTGAAAGCCCGGAAGTTTCTCCTAGGAAGGGGGGTACTGTTAGTAATTGTGGTTTTGTGCTGCCACCTGCGAATGGATCACGTCTGGTGCGGTGCTATTCCAGACGCAAGCACCGCCATTGTCTTGACCGTGGAGACAGAGCTATCACATGTACAGGGAAAATTTCCCAATCTTATGGAGCCTTGCGATCTGGAGTAGTAGGATGTTTGGGGATACGGTACACAGTTTCTCCAATGGATTTAAGTGACAGGAGAACATGGGACACCTTTTTTCCTGGTGGCCAGACAGCTCAGAATGCCGCTGTGTCTGGTATTAGCCAGTGTTGGGAATATGTTGGCGCTATATAAATAAAGATTATTATTATTATTATTATTTGTTCATTCTGCTGTGCAAGATAGCAGGGAGTGGTTGACTGGGGATGATTGGGAGGTATTCAACACCTGATCATTTTTTTCAGCATCAGGCGTGCTATTTAACCCTGTTTCCAGCTCAGGTCTTTGCTGTTTATGGCAATTCTTATGTGTTGTTGTTGTTGTAAGTGATGCTAGCAGTATTGGTTGTTCTCTTTCAGGGTCTTAGGATTCGTTTCCCTTTCTCTTCAGGCTACTCTTCCAGGGTTTTTCACAGTGGAATCTACCTATTCTCAGACGACATCTGCCAGGTGACAGCGGGCCTGTGAAGGTGTTATGCTGCTGCAGTGCAGTACAGTGCAACCTCCACCAGGGGATGCTGTTGAAGGAAGAGACTTTGCACACACAGCATAACACCACTGAGCAGCAGCACAAGCGCTACGAAGTGGCAAAAGAGTGGTCAGACGAGCCGAGTCAGAAACTGTCAGGACAAGAAGTACCAGAGGTCACAGCAATACACATGGTCAAATACAAGCCAGAAGTTAGAGCCAAATTTAAGCAGATATAACCAAGATGAGAGACCATAAAATATGTCACAAGACTGGCCGGGTCACATACCAAAAGGTCCAAGAACAGGGAGGGAACATTAAGACAAAGCTGAGTGGCAGGAATGGGAAGTCATGGGAACAAAGTACACGGGCAGAGGACAACACACGGTATCAAGGGGTCAGCTGCTCTAGCCTGGGAGCATGGACTATTACTGACATTGGTTTACAGGCCACAGCAGACTGAAATAGCCACACAGAACAAAAAACGAGGTAGAGGTTAACCACTGCATAACCAGATTAGGGAGAAAATAGCAAAAAACAAACTCCGGCATGGATCATGACAGAAGGGTTCTGCTCAATTCCCCCTCCCATTTACTGAGAGCTGGGTGAAGAGTATTCCTGCCCTTTAAGGCTCGCTTAGCTGGAGCAGCTTATGTCAACTGCATGTGTGGCTGCGGCTTTGCTGGTTTGGTGCCAGTGTTGATGTGTCTCACTGTGATTGCGCATAACAGAATAAACAGCCATATATTAAAAATGATTAAAATAATAATAATAAATCTGGTCAAGTAGCTTACGTGAAGGTTTTTCTGAGAATTTTCCTGGATTTTGCGGGCACCCTGATCTAGCACAGCCAGAACCTGGCTCAAGGAATTCTCCTGGCAAGTTCTAACGTCAGTCCTGCAATGGGGGTCATTCTCATAGAACCTAATTTGCCCCTTCTTGATTTTTTTGGGGGGGAGATCAGAATCAATTTGATCATTTCAAGGAGGGGTGCAAATTATGCTTCCAACTAGAGCTAAGTGACTTTACTTTTTTAGGATCGAGTCGGGTTTAGCAAAACCCGACTTTGTCAAAAGTCAGGTCGGGTGAAACCGGCCGATTATTGCGAAAAGTTGGCGGCTGACCGAAACACGAAACCCAATGCAAGTCAATGGGGAATCAAAGTCGGCAGTGAGTGGAGGAAAGGAAAACACCTACAGTGTCCATTTTAATGCCAAAAACATCAATTCTTATTTCTTAAGCTTGTCAATCTTAATTTACTTTAGAATAATAGTTAAGCATTGAAAACAGGGGGTCATTTGGCTAAAGTTGTGGGGGGGTAAGGCTGGCTCAAGATTTTCGTGGGCCCAGGAAACGTGGAATACGTCACGGCGGTGGAGCAGGGAGAGGTAAGTATTTCAAATTTGCAAGTGCTGTGATCCTGAGCAAGCAGGGGGGGCCCACTCGTTGGCACTTGGCACTGGCACAGGGCCCCTCATAGTACGGCGGTGTGCTTGACGGCGGGTGGCGCCTCCCACTGCCAGAGACACTTTTGCGTACTATGAGGGGCCCTGTGCCAGTGACATCGCCAACGAGTATGCCCCCCACCTGCTGAAGGACCTGCACTTTCATCTGCACCTTCCTCTTTGTCCCTGTGTAAGGTGGTATAGTATGCGGGAAGGGGAACCTGACTTTCAGCAGGGTCAGATTCTGGCTGCGTAGAGTGCAAGGGGAATGTAGTGGTCTGGGTCAATGTACCAGCAGACTCATCTAGCAGTGGCTGGGCAATGGGCAGGATGAAGAGGAAACACAGATATAGGCCCAAATAATAAAGTAGGCTAAATGCAGTTCAAAATTGGTAACAGGACTAAACAGGTGGCCTAGCTTTGTTCAGTGGAGGACAACTGTAATGAGTGGCGCAGACACAGCTAGTAGGCTACAAAGTAGTAGTATAAAGTAGGCTACATGCAGTTCAAAATTGGTAACAGGACTAAACAGGTGGCATAGCTAGGTACTGGGGTGGGCTCCTCTGCTGAGTAGCAGACAGTGGTAGTAGGTGCAATGTATTAACTGGTGTAAATGGAGGCCAGGGCCCCTGTATATTTTATCTATCCTTTCAACAAATTTGTATTGGCAGTGCCATTGAAGGATTTAACAGCACAGACTACACAGTGGTGGAGCAGGGAGAGGTAAGTATTGCAAGTGGTAGAGCACTGTTCGAGCTGGGGGGAAAACTCTCTCGTGGGTGGCGGTACTGGCACAGGGCCCCTCATATTACGACGATGTGTCTGACGTTGTTTGTGCACCCCCACCATCAGAGACACTTCATTGTACTATGAGGGACCCTGTGCCAGTGCCGTCGCCCAAGAGTGGGCGCACCCACCTGTCCAGGCAAACAGCACTCGCACGGGTGCTTGCGCCAGGTGGTGACCACGGCCCTATGGGGGAGTCAGCCCATTTAGAGAGGTATAAAAATGGCCTATGGTGGACATTCAGCAGCTGCAAATGGTGGAATTGGAGAAGTCAGTAAGAGGAGGCCAAAAGCAAGACATTTTTCAGGCAAGCTACGTGTCAGCAGGAGAAGGTGGGGCAAAATAATTTGAAATCCATGATTGGTTCATTTTAATGAAGGTTAGATCATCAACATTCTGGGTAGCCAAACATGTCCTTTTTTCGGTCAGTATTGAACCAGCGGCACTGAAGACTCTTTCTGATAGCACACTAAAAGCAGGGCAAGCGAGCTCCTGTAATGCATATTCTGCCAATTCAGGCCAGGTGTCTATTTTAGATGCCCAGTAATCAAAGGGGAATGACCTGTGAGGGAGAACATCGATAAAGGAGGAAAAGTAGTTCGTAACCATACTAGACAAATGCTGTCTCCTGTCACTTTGAATCGATGCACTACCTGTCGTGTCAGCGGTAATTGCGAAATCATTCCACAACCTGTTGTGAATTCTGTGGCAGAGCTCCCTCCTGTGGTCACAAGTGGTACTTCGGCTGGTTCTCTCTGTGAGCTTCCGTTGGTGGAGGAAAGTGGTACTGCGGCTTCTGAGTTTCCTTCCTCAGGTGATGTGGTGAAGTCGTTAGGTGCTTCTCTATTTAACTCCTCCTATTGCTTTGATCCTGGCTTCCAGTCAATGTTCTAGTATTGGATCTGTTTCCTCCTGGATCGTTCCTGTGGCCTGCTGCTCTGCATAGCTAAGTTCCTCTTTGCTATTTGTTTGCTGTTTTTTTCTGTCCAGCTTGTCAATTTGTTTTTTTCTGCTTGCTGGAAGCTCTGGGACGCAGAGGGTGTACCTCCGTGCCGTTAGTTCGGTACGGAGGGTCTTTTTGCCCCCTTTGCGTGGTTTTTGTAGGGTTTTGTGTTGACCGCAAAGTTACCTTTCCTATCCTCGCTCTGTTCTGAAAGTTGGGCCTCACTTTGCTAAATCTATTTCATCTCTACGTTTGTCTTTTCATCTTAACTCACAGTCATTATATGTGGGGGCTGCCTTTTCCTTTGGGGTATTTCTCTGAGGCAAGGTAGGCTTATTTTCTATCTTCAGGCTAGCTAGTTTCTCAGGCCGTGCCGAGTTGCATAGGCAGCGTTAGGCGCAATCCACGGCTGCCTTTAGTATGGTTGGAGAGGATTAGGGATTGCGGTCAACAGAGTTCCCACGTCTCAGAGCTCGTTCTTGTTTTTTGAGTTATTGCCAGGTCACTGTATGTGCGCTGACCTCTATGTCCATTGTGGTACTGAATTACCTTTCATAACAGTACTGGAAGCCAAAGTACTAATGATTCTCAATAGAGGGAAAAAAGAAGTTCTGAGACCATATTTTTTTCTTTGCACTGTGTTTTGCCTTTTTTTTCCCCTAGACATTTGGGTGGTTCAGGACACAGGTGTAGCAATGGACATTAAAGGTCTGTCTTCATGTGTGGATCAGCTCACGGCAAGAGTGCAAAGTATTCAAGACTTTGTGGTTCAGAATTCTATGTTAGAACCGAGAATCCCTATTCCTGATTTGTTTTTTGGAGATAGAACTAAATTTCTGAGTTTCAAAAATAATTGTAAACTATTTCTGGCTTTGAAACCTCGCTCCTCTGGTGACCCAGTTCAACAAGTTAGGATCGTTATTTCTTTTTTGCGTGGCGATCCTCAGGACTGGGCATTTTCCCTTGCGCCAGGGGATCCTGCATTAAGTAATATCGATGCATTTTTCCTGGCGCTCGGATTGCTGTACGATGAGCCTAATTCTGTGGATCAGGCAGAGAAGAATTTGCTGGCTCTGTGTCAGGGTCAGGATGAAATAGAGGTATATTGTCAGAAATTTAGAAAGTGGTCCGTACTCACTCAGAGGAATGAAGGTGCGCTCGTAGCTATTTTCAGAAAAGGTCTCTCTGAAGCCCTTAAAGATGTCATGGTGGGATTTCCTATGCCTGCTGGTCTGAATGAGTCTATGTCTTTGGCCATTCAGATCGGTCGATGCTTGCGCGAGTGTAAATCTGTGCACCATTTGGCGGTATTACCTGAGCTTAAACCTGAGCCTATGCAGTGCGATAGGACTTTGACCAGAGTTGAACGGCAAGAACACAGACGTCTGAATGGGCTGTGTTTCTACTGTGGTGATTCCACTCATGCTATCTCTGATTGTCCTAAGCGCACTAAGCGGTTCGCTAGGTCTGCCACCATTGGTACGGTACAGTCAAAATTTCTTCTGTCCTTTACCTTGATCTGCTCTTTGTCATGGTATTCTGTCATGGCATTTGTGGACTCAGGCGCTGCTCTGAATTTGATGGACTTGGAGTATGCTAGGCGTTGTGGGTTTTTCTTGGAGTCCTTGCAGTGTCCTATTCCATTGAGAGGAATTGATGCTACGCCTTTGGCCAAGAATAAGCCTCAGTACTGGACCCAGCTGACCATGTGCATGGCTCCTGCACATCAGGAGGTTATTCGCTTTCTGGTGTTGCATAATCTGCATGATGTGGTCGTGTTGCGGTTGCCATGGCTACAAGTCCATAATCCAGTTTTAGATTGGAAATCCATGTCTGTGTCCAGCTGGGGTTGTCAGGGGGTACATGGTGATGTCCCATTTCTGTCTATTTCGTCATCCACCCCTTCTGAGGTTCCAGAGTTCTTGTCTGATTACCGGGATGTATTTGATGAGCCCAAGTCCGATACCCTACCTCCGCATAGGGATTGTGATTGTGCTATCGATTTGATTCCTGGTAGTAAATTCCCAAAAGGTCGACTGTTTAATTTATCTGTGCCTGAGCATGCCGCTATGCGGAGTTATGTGAAGGAGTCCTTGGAGAAGGGGCATATTCGCCCGTCATCGTCGCCATTGGGAGCAGGGTTCTTTTTTATAGCCAAGAAGGATGGTTCACTGAGACCTTGTATAGATTACCGCCTTCTAAATAAGATCACGGTTAAATTTCAGTACCCCTTGCCATTGTTATCTGATTTGTTTGCTCGGATTAAGGGGGCTAGTTGGTTCACCAAGATAGATCTTCGTGGTGCGTATAATCTTGTGCGTATTAAGCGAGGCGATGAGTGGAAAACTGCATTTAATACGCCCGAGGGCCATTTTGAGTATCTAGTAATGCCATTCGGACTTGCCAATGCTCCATCAGTGTTTCAGTCCTTTATGCATGACATCTTCCGAGAGTACCTGGATAAATTCCTGATTGTGTACTTAGATGACATTTTGATCTTCTCGGATGATTGGGAGTCTCATGTGAAGCAGGTCAGAACGGTGTTTCAGGTCCTGCGTGCTAATTCTTTGTTTGTGAAGGGATCAAAGTGTCTCTTTGGTGTTCAGAAGGTTTCATTTTTGGGGTTCATCTTTTCCCCATCTAATATCGAGATGGATCCTGTTAAGGTGCAAGCCATCCATAATTGGACTCAGCCGACATCTCTGAAAAGTCTGCAAAAGTTCCTGGGCTTTGCTAATTTTTATCGGCACTTCATCTGCAATTTTTCTAGTATTGCTAAACCATTGACCGATTTGACCAAGAAAGGTGCTGATTTGGTCAATTGGTCTTCTGCTGCGGTGGAAGCTTTTCAAGAGTTGAAGCGTCGTTTTTCTTCTGCCCCTGTGTTGTGTCAACCTGATGTTTCGCTTCCGTTCCAGGTCGAGGTTGATGCTTCTGAGATTGGAGCAGGGGCTGTTTTGTCGCAGAGAAGTTCTGATTGCTCGGTGATGAAACCATGCGCATTCTTTTCCAGGAAGTTTTCGCCTGCTGAGCGGAATTATGATGTTGGCAATCTAGAGTTGCTGGCCATGAAGTGGGCATTCGAGGAGTGGCGTCATTGGCTTGAAGGAGCTAAGCATCGCGTGGTGGTCTTGACTGATCATAAGAACTTGACTTATCTCGAGTCCGCCAAGCGGTTGAATCCTAGACAAGCTCGTTGGTCGTTGTTTTTTGCCCGTTTTGACTTTGTGATTTCATACCTTCCGGGCTCTAAAAATGTGAAGGCGGATGCTCTGTCTAGGAGTTTTTTGCCCGACTCTCCGGGTGTATCTGAGCCGGCGGGTATCCTCAAAGAGGGAGTAATTGTGTCTGCCATCTCCCCTGATTTGCGGCGGGTGCTGCAAAAATTTCAGGCTAATAAACCTGATCGTTGCCCAGCGGAGAAACTATTTGTCCCTGATAGGTGGACGAATAAAGTTATCTCTGAGGTTCATTGTTCGGTGTTGGCTGGTCATCCTGGAATCTTTGGTACCAGAGAGTTGGTGGCTAGATCCTTTTGGTGGCCATCTCTGTCGCGGGATGTGCGTACTTTTGTGCAGTCCTGTGGGATTTGTGCTCGGGCTAAGCCCTGCTGTTCTCGTGCCAGTGGGTTGCTTTTGCCCTTGCCGGTCCCGAAGAGGCCTTGGACACATATCTCTATGGATTTTATTTCAGATCTTCCTGTCTCTCAAATGATGTCAGTCATTTGGGTGGTCTGTGATCGCTTCTCTAAGATGGTCCATTTGGTACCCTTGTCTAAATTGCCTTCCTCCTCTAATTTGGTGCCATTGTTTTTCCAGCATGTGGTTCGTTTGCATGGCATTCCGGAGAATATCGTTTCTGACAGAGGTTCCCAGTTTGTTTCGAGGTTTTGGCGAGCCTTTTGTGGTAGGATGGGCATTGACTTGTCTTTTTCCTCGGCTTTCCATCCTCAGACTAATGACCAGACCGAACGAACCAATCAGACCTTGGAAACATATCTGAGATGCTTTGTTTCTGCTGATCAGGATGACTGGGTGTCCTTTTTGCCTTTGGCTGAGTTCGCCCTTAATAATCGGGCCAGCTCGGCTACCTTGGTTTCACCGTTTTTCTGCAACTCTGGGTTCCATCCCCGTTTCTCTTCAGGGCAGGTTGAGTCTTCGGACTGTCCTGGTGTGGATACTGTGGTGGACAGGTTGCAGCAGATTTGGACTCATGTGGTGGACAATTTGACTTTGTCCCAGGAGAAGGCTCAACATTTTGCTAATCGCAGACGCTGTGTGGGTCCCCGACTTCGGGTTGGGGACTTGGTTTGGTTATCTTCTCGTCATATTCCTATGAAGGTTTCCTCTCCTAAGTTTAAACCTCGTTTTATTGGTCCGTATAGGATTTCTGAGGTTCCTAATCCTGTGTCTTTTCGTCTGACCCTTCCAGATTCATTTTCCATACATAACGTATTCCATAGGTCATTGTTGCGGAGATACGTGGCACCTATGGTTCCATCTGTTGATCCTCCTTCCCCGGTTTTGGTGGAGGGGGAGTTGGAGTATATTGTGGAGAAGATTTTGGATTCTCGTGTTTCAAGGCGGAAACTCCAGTATCTGGTTAAGTGGAAGGGTTATGCTCAGGAAGATAATTCCTGGGTTTTTGCCTCTGATGTCCATGCTCCCGATCTTGTTCGTGCCTTTCATATGGCTCATCCTGGTCGTCCTGGGAGCTCTGGTGAGGGTTCGGTGACCCCTCCTCAAGGGGGGCGTACTGTTGTGAATTCTGTGGCAGAGCTCCCTCCTGTGGTCACAAGTGGTACTTCGGCTGGTTCTCTCTGTGAGCTTCCGTTGGTGGAGGAAAGTGGTACTGCGGCTTCTGAGTTTCCTTCCTCAGGTGATGTGGTGAAGTCGTTAGGTGCTTCTCTATTTAACTCCACCTAGTGCTTTGATCCTGGCTTCCAGTCAATGTTCTAGTATTGGATCTGTTTCCTCCTGGATCGTTCCTGTGGCCTGCTGCTCTGCATAGCTAAGTTCCTCTTTGCTATTTGTTTGCTGTTTTTTTCTGTCCAGCTTGTCAATTTGTTTTTTTCTGCTTGCTGGAAGCTCTGGGACACAGAGGGTGTACCTCCGTGCCGTTAGTTCGGTACGGAGGGTCATTTTGCCCCCTTTGCGTGGTTTTTGTAGGGTTTTGTGTTGACCGCAAAGTTACCTTTCCTATCCTCGCTCTGTTCAGAAAGTTGGGCCTCACTTTGCTAAATCTGTTTCATCTCTACGTTTGTCTTTTCATCTTAACTCACAGTCATTATATGTGGGGGCTGCCTTTTCCTTTGGAGTATTTCTATGAGGCAAGGTAGGCTTATTTTCTATCTTCAGGCTAGCTAGTTTCTCAGGCCGTGCCGAGTTGCATAGGCAGCGTTAGGCACAATCCACGGCTGCCTTTAGTGTGGTTGGAGAGGATTAGGGATTGCGGTCAACAGAGTTCCCACGTCTCAGAGCTCGTTCTTGTTTTTTGGGTTATTGCCAGGTCACTGTATGTGCGCTGACCTCTATGTCCATTGTGGTACTGAATTACCTTTCATAACAACAACCTGGTCATAAGACCCCTCTATCCAACGCCACTTCGGATTTGTGCACCTCTAACACCTCTGCCATGTTGCCCCCTACGGCTCGTGTGAGAACCATCACCGCCGCTGTGTGCTGGGAATGCCTGAATCAAACGGTCTACAAGAGTTGCTTGTTTGGTAGCCAATATTTGCTCAAGGTTCTCATGTGGCATGATATTTTGTAATTTTCCTTTATATCGTGGATCCAGGAGGCAGGCTAACCAGTAATTGTCATCGGTATCATTTTGATAGAGCAGGGGTTCCTTTTTAGGATACGCAAGGCATACTCAGCCATGTGGGCCAATGTTCCAGGTGTCAATTCACTGCTTGTGATGGGTTGAGGAGTACTTTCTTGCAAATCAACATCACTTGTGTCCCGCAAAAACCCTGTACCTGACCTTGCAACTTCACCAATTTCTATTGCCCCCTGTGAAGCATCCTCCTCCCATAAATATTCATCCCCATCATCCTCTTCTTCCTCCTCTTCATCCACCACCTCATCCAGGAGAGTTCCCTGAGCAGACAATGGCTGACTGTCATCAAGGCTTCCCTCCTCCTCGGCTGCAGACACCAGCTCCTTTATGTTCGTCAAACTTTGCATCAGCAGACGCATTAGTGGGATGCTCATGCTTACGATGGCATCATCTGCACTTACCAGCCATGTGCATTCCTCAAAATGCTGAAGGACTTGACAGAGATCTTGAAGCTTCGACCACTGCACACCAGACAACTCCATGTCTGCCATCCAACTGCCTGCCCGTGTATGTTTATCCTCCCGAAAATTAATTACAGCACACCTCTGTACGCACAGCCTCTGAACCATGTGCATTGTGGAGTTCCACCTTGTTGCAACGTCGATTACTAGGCGGTACTGGGGAAGATTCAGCGATCGCTGATAGTTCAGCATACGGCTGGAGTGTACGGGTGACCGGCGGATGTGCGAACAATGTCTTCGCACCTTCCGGAGCAGGGCTGGTAACTCCGGAGAATTTTTCAAGAAGCACTGCACCACCAGGTTCAAGGTGTGAGCCAGGCAAGGTATGTGTTTAAGTTCTGAAAGGGCTATGGCAGCCATAAAATTCCTTCCGTTATCTCTGACTACCTTGCCTGCCTCAAGATGTACACTGCACAGCAATGACTGAGTTTCCTTCTGCAAGTACTCGGCCAGTACTTCCGCAGTGTGTCTGTTGTCGCCCAAACACTTCATTTCTAACACAGCCTGCTGATGCTTACCACTAGCTGTTCGATAATGGAACACCTCGTGTACAACACTGGCAGCTGCGGATGGAGTGGTCGTGCAACTGCACTCTGTGGACGAGCTTTTGCTTCTGGAGAAGGAGGAGGAGGGGTGGCGAATGCCTACATCCAACTGTTTCCTAGACCGTGGGCTAGGCAAAACTGTCCCACTATGGCTGTCCCCTGTGGACCCTGCATCCACCACATTAACCCAGTGCGCCGTGATGGACACGTAACGTCGCCGGCCATGCCTACTGGTCCATGCATTTGTTGTGAGTTGCACCTTTCTACTGACTGATTGCCTCACTGCATGGACAATGCGGTCTTTGACATGCTGGTGGAGGGCTGGGATGGCTTTTCTCGACTGGGTAGGTCATAGCGTGGTACTGCATAGGCCATCAGGGCTTTGAAAGCTTCGCTTTCAACCAACCGGTATGGCATCATCTCTAACGAGATTAGTCTAGCAATGTGGGCGTTCAAACCCTGTGTACGCGGATGAGAGGATGAGTACTTTCTTTTCTTAACGAGAATCTCTTGTAGGGTGAGCTGGACTGGAGAGGTGTATATAGTGGAACTAGCGGTGGTGGTGGTGGACATGGCGGATTGAGAGAGGATTGGTGATGGTATTCTCGATGTTGGCCTACATACAGTGTTTCCTAACAATAACCTTGTGATTCCCTGACTGCTTTGGCCTTGCGACGATACCTCCACATTTGCTGCTGGTGGTGTCCTAACCGGTGGGCTTACAGTGAGGGAAGCAATGTAGCGTTGCTGACTAGAGATGAGCGAAACGGGTCGAAATTTTTCAAAAGTCGCCGACTTTTGGCAAGGTCGGGTTTCATGAAACTCGACCTGACCCCAGTGTGGGGTCGGCGATGAAGTCGGCGATCTTTTGAATCTAGAATCGGAATTCCGATACCGATTCCCGATATGTTTATATCGGGAATTGGTATTGGAATTCAGATTGAAGTGGAAAATAAAGAATAAAAATAAAAAATATCGCAATACTTACCCTCTGACGCGCCCTGGTACTAACCGGGAACCTTCCTTCCTTAGAATCAGCCTTCCAGGACCTTGCGGTGATGTCGCGGTGACGTCGCGGCTTGTGATTGGCCGCGCGGCCGCCCATGTGACCGCTCGCGCGACCAATCACAAGCCGCGACGTCACCGCGACGTCACCGAAGGTCCTGGAAGGGCTGATTCTTAGGAAGGAAGGCTGCCGGAAAGAAGCAGGGCGCGTCCGAGGGTGAGTATATACCTAATAGGAATATACTATTCCTATTAGGAATTTTATTAAGGAATTTTACACTTAAATATGGAGTAGGATACCGATTTCCGATATTGCAAACATATCGGAACTCGGGATCGGAATTCCGATACCACATTCAGAAAATCGCCGACTTCATGGCCGACCCCACACAGGGGTCGGGTTTCATGAAACCCGACTTTGCCAAAAGTCGGCGACTTCTGAAAGTGGCCGACCCGTTTCGCTCAACCCTAGTCATCTCCCCTGTATATAGTATGTACCTGTATGTCATCTCCTCCTGTACATAGTATATACCTGTATGTTGTCTCCCCTGTATATAGTATGTACCAGTATGTCATCTCCTCCTGTATATAGTATGTACCTGTGTATCACCTCCTCCTGTATATAGTATATACCTGTATGTCATCTCCTCCTATATATAGTACAGTATATACCTATATGTCATCTCCCCTGTAAATAGTATGTACTAGTATGTAATTTCCCCTGTATATAGTGTATACCTGTAGGTCATCTCTTCCTGTATATAGTATATAACTGTATGTCATCTCCTGTATATAGTATATACCTGTATGTCGGTGACATCGCGGCTTGTGATTGGCCGCGCGGCCGCCCATGTGACCGCTCGCGCGACCAATCACAAGCCGCGACGTCACCGCGACGTCACCGAAGGTCCTGGAAGGGCTGATTCTTAGGAAGGAAGGCTGCCGGAAAGAAGCAGGGCGCGTCCGAGGGTGAGTATATACCTAATGGGAAAATATTCTGAAAAGTTCCCAGGCTCGAGTTCATATGAGGACATCCAGCAGAGGGCGCATCACCACAACTGAAGGTAACTACAGGTCATTGACCTACATTCCATTAATTCTCCGGGGTTTTACAGGCAGGAGCACAGCTGCATTAGCAGGCTCCTGCTTGTAAAATTAGTTAACCCCTTCAGATGGATTTACATCGTTGGACGTGACAGAACGAAGGAAGGTATGGGATATTGTTGCTTTTTTCTTTTACCTTTTTTACTGAACGAGGGTCATCAGGTGGATTACCAGTATAATAAAATATTACAAAAACCTATGTATTTATTTCATTAAAATGCTTTGTAATAATGTGTGTGTGTGTTTTTTAACCATTTCATA
The DNA here is from genome assembly GCF_032444005.1 of Ranitomeya imitator. NCBI lineage: Eukaryota > Metazoa > Chordata > Amphibia > Anura > Dendrobatidae > Ranitomeya > Ranitomeya imitator. The sequence continues at coordinate 69,485,250 of NC_091285.1, forward strand.
CTATTGGATTAATAATGGATAGGTGTCATAATTGACGCCTCTCCATTATTAATCTGGCTTAATGTCACCTTACAATAGCAAGGTGACATTAACCCTTCATTACCCCATATCCTACCGCTACACGGGAATGGGAAGAGAGTGGCCAAGTGCCAGAATAGGTGCATCTTCCAGATGTGCCTTTTCTGGGGTGGCTGGGGGCAGATGTTTTTAGCCAGGGGGGCCAGTAACCATGGACCCTCTCCAGGCTATTAATATCTGCCCTCAGTCACTGGCTTTACCATTCTGGCGGAGAAAATTGCGCGGGAGCCCATGCCAATTTTTTCTGCGATTTATCCCTTTAAATTAATAGCTAGAGCGCCCAAATTTTGCACGTACACACTACTAACATTAGTAGTGTGGAATATGCAAAAAAAAGGGATATGATATGGTTTACTGTATGTAAACCATGTCTCATATCTTGCCGAGTTTGGAAAGGAGATAGCAAAAGCCGGCAATTGAATTGACGGCTTTTAAGCTATCTAGCGCTGTATGAAATATTAATATATATACATATATGTGTCTCACTGACATATATATATATATATATATACATATATATATATATATCCCTATACTATGTGTAGACATTTATTTTAGCTATTCTATTGTAACCTGTCAGTGTGATTTTACTGTACACCGTACTGAATTGCCGGCTTTTCTATAGAACACCGCTGCGTATTTCTCGCAAGTCACACTGCTGGTCCGTGTGTAATCCGTATTTTTCTGGCCCCCATTGACTTTCATTAGCGTATTTTTTGCGCAATACGGTGACAAACGCAGCATGCTGCAATTTTCTACGGCCGTAGAACACCGTATAATACGGATTAGTAAAATACGGCTGATAGGCGCTGGGGCATAGAGAAGCATTGTACCGTATGCAATCCGTATTTTCAGCACCTCTCTTACGTTCGTAAAACACGCTAGCGTGAGGCCGGCCTAAACCAAACCTCAGGCCCTGTGCATAAAACAACACAAAGTAAGTGGCAGAAAGTGGCTGGAAGATATATGAAAAAATACAAGGACTGTAGTACAATTTCAATCTCCCTACAATGATCTCAGGACAAGTATGACAGCAATAAAAAGGACTGCTGCACACAAAAGTGTGGACAAATAAACAAGATAACTGTGCAGAAAGGCGTAACAGGATTTTTGCTTTTAAAAAAGCAGTTGGTTTGCACAGCGGCATGCAAACAGAAATGCAGCTATCAGAGAGCCTTATAAGGCAGCCTAATAAACTACAGAGCTGATGCACAAAATATAGCCTCCACTGTCCCTGCAAACAAATGGTGGTGTTGGACGGTGGAAATCGCTGCAGCACAAGCAGTTTTGGGGCTTAATCTTCCTTCCCTAACTATATCCCTTCTTCTGATGAAGCTGCGGCAACCTCTCCCTATGCTACGATCGGCAGAAGTAAGATGGCGGTCGGCGTGCACGCCCCTTTATAGCCCCTGTGACGCCACAGAAAGCAAGCCAATCACTATCTTGCCCTTCTCTAAGATGGTGGGGACCGAGACCTATGTCATCATGCTGCCCACACTCTGTGTCCTCCTTCATTGGCTGAAAAATGGCACTGAACGCGTCATATGAAACGCGACTTTGGGGCGAAGATCGCCGACCTCATAGCCGATCCCACACTAGGATCGGGTCGGGTTTTATGAAACCCGACTTTGCCGAAAGTCGGCGATTTTTGAATTTGTCCGATTCGTTTCGCTCAACCCTACTTCCAACTGTTTTCCTCAGGAATTAAGTTACTCGGGTTGGTCTTGTTAATTCCTTTCTTAGAGGGGATCCTACATCCTGGGCATTTTCAATACCCTTGAGTTTACTCATACTCTCATCATTAAACATATTTTTTAAGTCAAAGGGGCAGATTTATGACGAACCATGCAGGGTGGACATAGCTAAATCCAACCTCAAGTCGTTATGTCAGCGAGACCTCACTGCAGAGGACTACTGCTTCCAGTTTTGTTGGTGGCCCATAAACACTTGTTGGAACAATACTGCCCTATGTAGTACCTTTCTGTCTGGGCTTAATGACCATATTAAAGATATGCTAGTGCACCATACTCTTACCTGGTCTTTGGAGGCTGCTTTGACATTAGCAGAGCAACTTGATCGGAGAAGATGGGATAGATGTCGGGAAAAATTGTCGCTCGAGCAGAGTTTATTAATACCCTCCACCGTTCTTGAGGCTGAGGAAGAACCCAAGCAGCTTGGTGAAGCTGGTATCTTTCGGGAGTTATAGCACTCAAGATGGTATTGGCAATAGTGTCTTCTGTGTGGTTCTGTAACGACTCTGCTGGCATCACGGCATGGCCTCTCATCTCTCACACTATCTTACCCACTGCTCCAGGTCATGATGTGGTTTCTGCTTCTTGCCAGCTCCATATTCTGTGCCTCTGCTCTCTGCATGCTTCCTAGCTGTGTGTATAGGGGGGCGGCGCCTGAACTCTCTGGTTCTTTTAGATATCAGGTGCACCTGTCTAATCTGTTCCTGACCAATTACCAAGAGGCCTCCAGTATTTAGTGCAGCTCCTCACAGTGGACTGGGCCTGTGCAATGTGTTAGCTCAGTTTGTGTTTAGCTTCTGAGTTTGCCAGGCCTTGCTCTGTGTTACTCCCTCTCTAGTGGTCTTTCGCTGTGTTCTTGCCTTGATCTTGTTGTCCGCCCTCCAGGAGGCAGAATATCCTGGTCCCTGTGTCTTTGTCCTTGTGTCTTGTTCCATTGCCTTGTCTGTACTTTGTCCTACCTCTGTCTCATTGTCTGTGGCTTCCTTCCCTGTTGTGTCTTTCCTTGTGTTCTCTGTCTGCTTATTCTCTGCACTCTTGCGGCTCTGCCCCTTTGTGGCTTTACCTCTGCTCTGCACTCCTGCGGTCCTGCTCCGTTCTACTTTGCTTAGCTTCTGTTGCAGCAGTATTCTCTTGCTGCAGCTTCTCTCCGCATTCCTTGCGGTTCTGCTCTGCTTTGCTGCTGCAGAAACCTCTTCCTGCAGCTCCTCTCCACATTCCTTGTGACTCCGCTCTGCTTAGCTTCTGCAGAAATCTCTTGCTGCAGCTCCTCTCCGCATTCCTTGCGGTTCAGCTCTGCTTAGCTTTTGTTGTTACACTATCTCTTGCTGCTCTTCCACTCCTATCTGAAGCCTTGCACTTCTCTTCCTGTGTGAACAGGTCCCAACCTGTTCCTTCATTCTCCTTTCCTTCTGGCTTGTTTCCATACCTGCATCTCCTGTGTGAACAGGTCCCAACCTGTTCCTTCATTCTCCTTTCCTTCTGGCTTGTTTCTGTACCTGCATCTCCTGTGTGAACAGGTCCCAACCTGTTCCTTCATACCTCATTCCTTTCTGCTTGTTTTCTTACCTGCACCTCCAGTGTGAACAGGTCCCTACCTGTTTCTTCATACTACATATCCATACCTGCACCTCCTGTGTGAACAGGTCCCTACCTGTTCCTTCATACACCACACCAACCAGTCCTGTGTTCCTGCCGTCCCTGCCAGTCCTGTGTTCCTGAAAGCCCTGTGTTCTCTGCCGTGCCTGCCAGCTCTGTGTTCTCTGCCATGCCTGCCAGCCCTGTGTTTTCTGCCATGTCTCTGACAGCCCTGTGTCTGAGCTGTGCCAGCCTACTCGTCTGAGTTTCATCCGTGCTCTTCTGCCAGTCCTGCCTGATGCCCGCACCTGTCCTAGTGTTCCTGTTCTCCAAGTGGGATCAGCAGCCACAGCCAGACACCACCTTGGAGTAGCACCTGGCAGCTGCCTGCACAAGCCTGACCTCACCATCAGAGGCTCCAGTGAAAATGCAGGCAGCTGTCATAGTCACACCCCTTCCAGGGTAGTCTGGCTTGTGGCTCCCCCCCCCCCCGAGCTCACGCCTACCAGTCAGGGCGTGAGCGTGACAGGTTCCTTGTCTCATGAGTGTCCACATCTGGAGCCGACGGGAAACAATTGCGCATAGCTGGGTCCAGGGATCCACAGCCAAGTACTCAGGTATACCTAGAAAAAAAATTACTCTTACCTATTGTCACGTGAAGGGTAAAAGTGTGGAGGACTATGCTTTTGTTGATTGCAGGGCTGAGATAAGTTTTTTTAGCGTTGTTGTGGCCATGGAGCTGGTGGTTCCTCTTATCTCCTTGGGTTAATCTATAAGATTATATTCTCTTGATATGTCTCCCCTTGTCCAGAGTATTGATTATTGCACAGCTGAAGTAATATCTATCACCACAGGTTGCCTGGTTGTCTGCACATGGAAGAGGCATGCTTTTTTATTTTATATAAGATGTTCCTCCAGCCATGGAGCTAGGTCTATCTTGGCTTCACACCCATAACTCTATTAATGACTGGTGGACTTGGTATGTTGTTAAGTTGTCCTCCAACTGTCACTCTCTTTGTGTTATCAGGCCTCTTAAGGTAATACATTTCATCTCCCAGGTTCCGTGGTATATGGAGTTTGCACATGTGTTCTCCAAAGAGGCCTCCCAGAAATTACCTCCTCATAGAACTTATGACTATTCCATACAGCTCATTGAGAGGGCAAAGTTGCCTAAGGGCAGAAATTTTAACCTGTCAGAACCTTGAGGGGCAAGCCATAAGGAAATATATTCAGAAAAGATGTGAAAAATGGGTTTATCCACCCTTCTTACTCTCCATTTGGAGCACAGTTCTTTTTTGTGGACAAAAAGGATGGAGGCTTGAGACCATGTATTGAATATCGTGAGGCCACTCATATAACAAAAATATAAACAATCTGGCACTCTATGATATGCAAAAAAAAATTTTTATTCAGGTCAAGCAATCCCAAATTCATGTAATGTTTCGGTCTTACAATCAGACCTTCATCAGAGTAGGATAGAAAAAAAGAGATAGAGAAATAACTATAAATATATATCGATATACATATGCAAAAACCTGTTAAAGACACATAGATGTTCAATAAGCAAAAAAACACATAGGTGTTCAATAAGAAAAGTCCATTATTATTTATACATCAATGAAATGGATCGTGCTTGTTACAGTGATTATGAATTCTATATGAGTACCTGTGCAAGACATTGGAGGTATGGAGATACACACATGGACTTATATGAAGTTATTATGGGAAAAATAGATACAATAAAGAAAAATTGAAAATCTGAAAATCCTAGATGAATAAATAATAATAAAAAAAAATAAAATATACAAATAATGAAAAATAATACAAATAATGAAAAATAACAAAGCTGTCAAATTGCATAGCAGTCAAAAAAGCTTAACAGTCAAAAAATCTCTATATCTGATATATTTATATTTGTTTCTCTATTTCTGTGTTTCTATCCTAGTCTGATGAAGGTCTGATTCTAAGACTGAAACATTACATGAATTTGGGATTGCTTGACCTGAATAATTTTTTTTTTGCATATCATAGAGTGACAGATTGTTTATATCTTTGAGATATAGGAGTGGTACCCTTCTCTCGACACATTTTTATATGGAGTGACATGCATCCTACTCTTGAGCATTAGTAGTAACTCATATAACTGCATGTTATCAGTAGCCCCTCTCACTAATCCCTGACCTCTTTAACCAATTGGTAGGGACAAGTTGGTTTAACAAGTTAGATCTCAGGGAGGCTTATAATCTTGATCGAATTAAAGAGAGGGATGAGTGGAAAATGGCTTTTAATAGAGATGACACACAGGTATATACTATATACAGGAGCAGATAACACATGCACAGTATATACTATATATAGGAGGAGATGACATACAGGTATATACTATATACAGGAGATGACATACAGTTATATACTATATACAGGAAGAGATGACTTACAGGTATACACTATATACAGGGGAAATTACATACTAGTACATACTATTTACAGGGGAGATGACATATATGTATATACTGTACTATATATAGGAGGAGATGACATACAGGTATATACTATATACAGGAGGAGGTGATACACAGGTACATACTATATACAGGAGGAGATGACATACTGGTACATACTATATACAGGGGAGACAACATACAGGTATATACTATGTACAGGAGGAGATGACATACAGGTACATACTATATACAGGGGAGATGACTAGGGTTGAGCGAAACGGGTCGGCCACTTTCAGAAGTCGCCGACTTTTGGCAAAGTCGGGTTTCATGAAACCCGACCCGACCCCTGTGTGGGGTCGGCCATGAAGTCGGCGATTTTCTGAATGTGGTATCGGAATTCCGATTCCGAGTTCCGATATGTTTGCAATATCGGAAATCGGTATCCTACTCCATATTTAAGTGTAAAATTCCTTAATAAAATTCCTAATAGGAATAGTATATTCCTATTAGGTATATACTCACCTTCGGACGCGCCCTGCTTCTTTTCGGCAGCCTTCCTTCCTAAGAATCAGCGCTTGCAGGACCTTGCGTGACGTCGCGGTGACGTCGCGGCTTGTGATTGGTCGCGCGAGCGGTCACATGTGCGGCCGCGCAACCAATCACAAGCCGCCACGTCACCGCAATGTCCTGCAAGCGCTGATTCGAAGGAAGGAAGGTTCCCGGTTAGTACCAGGGCGCGTCAGAGGGTGAGTATAGCGATATTTTTTATTTTAATTCTTTATTTTACACTTAAATATGGATCGCAGGGCCTGAAGGAGAGTTTCTTCTCCTTCAGACCCTGGGAACCATTGGAAACCCAATGCACAACAGGACTTGTCCGCGTTCAGTTTGGCCTGCAGCAGCAAGTTTTTTCCAGGGGCACCACGAGGAGGAACGGACTCACCCCCATACACTGCTTAGTCTTCTTCTGCTTATAATTTAGATAATATATTTTTCTCTGTTTTTTAGTCTGATGCTTAATTTTCTTCTGCTTTTTGTTCTGCAGCTTCTTGTTCTTCTGCTTCTTGGTCTTTTGTCTCTTGTTCTTCTGTATCTTGGTGGTGGTCTTCTTGTTCTTTGTCCTCTTGGTCATCTTCTTCAGGGTCATCTTCTTCGTCTTCTTTGGGGTGGTCTTCAGGGCGATCATCATCATGGTCGTCATCTTCGGGGTCGTTGTCTTCTTCAGGGTGGTCTTCAGGGTCATCTTCTTTAGGGTCGTCGTCTTCAGGGTCGTCGTCTTTAGGGTCGTCGTCAGGGAGATCCAGAGTGATTACCAAAAACCATTTCAAAAAGCTTGAACTTGGAAATGTAGCAGAAGGTACAAGAAGGCTGAGGAACTGCCAAGAACAAGCTGACGGTTCTGGAACCTGGATGGGTAGCAGAAGGTACAAGAGCCAATGGAACCACCGATGACCAGCTGATGGTACTGGAACCTGGTTACTAAGCAGGAGGTACCTGTGCCAGAAAGCACTACCAAGGACCAGCAGATGTTGGTGGAACTCGGATACCGAGTAGGAGGCGCCTAATCCAAAGGCACTGCTTGGAACCAGCTGATGTTACTGGAACCCAGGGGGATATATTCAAGATTGACTTTCAAAGAACCAGCTAATGGTACTGGAACCCAGATAGGCAGCAGAAGGTACACATGAAAAAAAAAGATGCAAGGCGGCGAGCCAGCCCGAATTACCGAAACCCACAGTCCTACAGGGGGTACATGTCTTATTGGCACAACGGAACCAGCCTTCATTGCCAGATCCCGCAGCAAACATAGGAAGCACCTAAACTGAAGGCACCATAGAGTCGGCTAAGCCGACCAAAACACGACAGGACAACGTATTGGAGACAAAGTGACATTGACACTACCAGGAAACAGCTGGCGTGCTGAAACCAGGCTGGGCAGGAGGGAGTACCCATGCCAAAGACACTGCCGAGAATCAGCTAATGGTACTGGAACCCGGATGGGTAGCAGAAGGTACAAGAGCCAATGGAACTACCGAGGACCAGCTGATGGTAATGGAAACTGGTTAATAAGCATGAGGTATCTGTGCCAGAAAACACTACCAAGGACCAGCAGACATTGGTGGAAATCGGATACCGAGAAGGAGGCACCTAATCCAAAGGCACTGCCTGGAACCAGCTCATGTTACTGGAACTCAAGATTGACTTCCAAAGAACCAGCTAATAGTACTGGAACTCAGATAGGCAGCAGAAGGTACACATGAAAAGAAAAGTTGAAAGGCCGTGAGCCGGCCGGAGTTACCGAAACCCATAGTCCTACAGGGGGTGCTTGTCCTATTGGCACTATGGAACTAGCCTTCATTGCCTGATCCCGCAGCCCACATAGGAAGCACCTAAACTGAAGTCACCATAGAGTTGGCTAACCCGACTGCAACACGACAGGACAAAGTATTGGAGGCAAAGTGACGTTGACACTACCCGCAAACAGCTGGCGTGCTGGAACCAGGCTGGGCAGGAGGGAGTACCCATGCCAAAGACACTGCCGAGAATCAGCTCATGGTACTGGAACCTGGATTGGTAGAAGAAGGTTCAAGAGCCAATGGAACTACCGAGGACCAGCTGATGGTACTGGAACCCGGTTACTAAGCAGGAGGTACCTGTGCGAGAAAGCACTACCAAGGACCAGCAGATGTTGGTGGAGCTCGGATACCGAGAAGGAGGCACCTAATCCAAAGACACTGCCTGGAACCAGCTGATGTTACTGGAACCCAGGGGGACATATTCAAGATTGACTTCCAAATAACCAGATAATGGTACTGGAACTCAAATAGGCAGCAAAAGGTACACATTAAAAAAAAAGTTGAAAGGCCGTGAGCCGGCCGGAGTTACCGAAACCCATAGTCCTACAGGGGGTGCTTGTCCTATTGGCACTACAGAACCAGCCTTCATTGCCAGATCCCGCAGCCGACATAGGAAACACCTAAACTGAAGGCACCATAGAGTCGGCTAACCCGACTGCAACACGTCAGGACAACATATTGGAGGCAAAGTGACCTTGACACTACCCGGAAACAGATGGTGTGCTGGAACCAGGCTGAGCAGGAGGGAGTACCCGTGCCAAAGACACTGCCGGGAAACAACTGTCGGTGCTGGAGCCCAGGATAAATACTAGAAACATAGGGGAGGCATAGGCCTAATTGGGGCAAGTTTAAAATTAGTAGTAGTGTGAATGTGGGCAGAGCAGGAGAAATTGCCTGACACACAGCAGGGGATCAGCTGATGTTACTGAATCCCAATAACACTGGAGCATGTATTGACTGTGCAGACGGCATTTCTGAGCAGCAACTGGCGGTGTTGGAGCCCAGGGTAAATACAAGAAACAGAGTGGAGGCAGAGGCCTAATTGGAGCAAGTTTAAAATCAGTAGTAGTGTGAATGTAGACAGAGCAGGAGAAATTGCCGGACACACAGCAGGGGATCAGCTGACGTTACTGAACCCCAATAACACTGGAGCATGTGTTGACTGTGAAGATGGCACTTCTGAGCAGCAACTGGTGGTGTTGGAGCCCAGGGATTACAGTTCAGTTGGTAGAAACATGAACACAACAGGAGACCTGGATACTGTTGCCAACCATTTATTTAATCTGGAAGAGGACAGGCAAATTCCTGCGAGATCAAGGCCTTGTTCATTTTCCAAAAAGTAAGCCGGTCAACGTTATTGGAGGATAGTCACATGTGATGATCTGTTGGTACACCACCTGCTAAAGACGTGTTCCGATAATACACTAGCAGCAGGGCAAGCCAGCACCTCCAATACATACTGGCTAAGCTCTGGCCATATATCCCGCTAAGAGACCCAAAACTTTAAGGGGGAAGAGCCGTCTGGCAGTACACTGAGAGGGCAAGACATGTAGTCTGTCACCATCTGACAGAAACGTTGCCTCCAGCTGACTGGAGCCGTCTGTGATGGTGTAGACATTTGTGGCGGGGACACAAAACTTTGTCACATTTGGGCCATACTGATCTTGCCTTGTGCTGAGGCGCTACTTCTCCTCCTTCTTTGTGCAGAGCTTCCTCCACTGCCTCGATGCACTGAGCTGCTTTGTAAAGCCCTAGCCGCACTGCTCTCGGGTGTAATGGAGAACATGATGAAATGCACCAGTGTGTCTTGGTACTCCTGCATTTTACGGTGTAATGAGGCTTTGTAAGTTGTCCCAGTAGTGAGGATCTAGGAGGGTGGACACCAAATAATCAGCCATGTTGAGAATGTGGGCGATGCGGCGGTCGTTTCTTAGGCACTGCAGCATGAAATCAACCATGTGCTGCAGACTGCCAACTGGCCAAGAAATGCTGTCCCCTGCTTGAGGTGTGATCTCTGCCTGCTCTGCATCACCCCACCCGCGCTCTACATACTGACTACTAGAGCATTGTGTACCTTCCTCCTCTGGACAGATGTCTTCCTCCTCCATTGCCTCCTCCTCATCCTCCTCACAAAGTGCCCTTGCCTAGGCCTTTGTGAGGAACCATGTTGCGCAGACTGTCCAGAAGCAGATTGCATTTGTGACTCCTCATCCTCCACCTCTTCCAAAACCTCCTCCCTTAGTGCTTGCAGTGTTTTTTAAGCAGGCAGGTAAGGGGGATAATCATGCTGACTAGTGTATCATCTGCGCTCGCCAACCGTGTGGAATCATCGAAGGCACGCAAAACGTGGCCGATGTCCTTCATCACTCAGTGGTGGTGAAGTGTGAACGGCGCGCAATGTGACTTGTTTGCACTGATGCAGCTGGTACTCCATTACTGCTTCCTGCTGCTCACACAACCCCTCCAACATATGTAACATTGAATTCCACCTGGTTGATAGGTCACATATGATGCAATGTTCCGGAAGGCGGAATCGGCGCTGCAGAGCTGCAATGCCATGCTGGAATGCCGCAAGTAAGCACAATGCGGACCTTGTGCAGCAGTGCATCAAGATCCAGATAGTCCCTCAAAAAACTCTGCACAACCAAGTTGAGCACATGTGCCAGACATGGGATTTGAGTGAGGTTGTCAGAAAAATTTGGGGTGCTCACAGTGTGTATAGTTTGTGCTCAGGAGAAAATTAATATAATGTATAGATGAACTCCAGCACTCATGAAGAATATTTTCCAGACAGAAAAATTGATTTTTCAAGTAAAAAAGAATTTATTTTAAAGTTCCAAAGAAAAAATCAGAGTAGAACGGTAATCACAGATATCAAAATTGACAACGTTTCGGCTAACATGCCTTTCTCAAGTTAGGTCTGTTTTATATGATGTACTCTGCACAAGGAAAAAGGGTCCCTCTATTAATAGTCCTGACAAAAGAAATCCGGCAAAAGGGCCTCCGGGCAGTGGTAGCAGGACCCGGATGGCGGTGCAGGTCGGTGCTCGTGTGTGACAGGAACCCAGCGTTCCCTATTCATAGAGGGACCATTTATCCTTGTGCAGAGTACATCATTTAAAACAGGCCTAACTTGAGAAAGGCATGTTAGCCGAAACGTTGTAAATTTTGTTGTCTATGATTACCGTTCTACTCTGATTTTTTCTTTGGAACTTTAAAATAAATTCTCTTTGACTTGAAAAATCTATTTTTCTATCTGGAAAATATTCTTAATGAGTGACAGAGTTCATCTATACATCATGTGAGTGAGGTTGCCTAGGCCCAGAGCTGCCACCAGATTTCGGCCATTGTCACACACTACCATGCCTGGCTGGAGATTCGCTGGCACAAACCACACGTTGCTCTGCTGCTTGATGGCATTCCATAGCTCCTGTGCTGTGTGGCTTCGATTCCCCAAAGAAATTAATTTCAATATGGCCTGTTGATGTGTGGCCACGGCTTTGCTCATATCGGTTGTAACAGGTAAGCGTTCACGGGTCCATGTGGAGATAGACCGTGACAGCTCCTGCAGCGCTGATTCAGAGGAACTGGAGTATGAGGAGGAGTCAATGTGTACCGACTGGATTCCTGCAATCCTTGGAGTTGGCAGAACACGTACAGTGCCACTTTCAAGATCTGTAACCAGCTTAACAACATTTACCCAATGGGCGTACTGGTCCACGCATTGGTGGTCAGGTGGACCTTGCTACTGACAGCGTTTAGTAGCGCATGTTTAATTTTTCCCTCCACGTGCTTTTGCAGGGCAGGGACGGCTTGCCTGCTGTAATAAAAGTGGCTGGGCATGTTGTATTGGCGGACTGCCAATGCCATGACGTTACGGAAGGTGTCAGTCTCGACCAGCCTGAATTGTAGCATTTCAAGGGACAGTAGTTTTGCAATGCCAGCATTCAGAGCCTGTGTTCGGGGGTGGTTTGCCGAGTATTTGCGCATTTTCTCCCATGCTTGTGCTACCGATTGCTGTAGACTGTCCTGGGAGTGTGAGGATGACAGGGAAAATGGTGCTGTCGGTGGAATGACACTGTGTCTCTGTACAACAGTGCCAGAGGTTCTTCCATGGCGATCCTGTGAGGAAGCTGAACCAGCTGTGTGTGAGCTGGAGGAAGAGGCTACAACACGAGCTGAAGAGGTGGTAGGTGGTGCTGTATGTTGGCCTAGGTCTTCAGTGTGTCTGTGTAACTCCACCACGTGCTTGGTCCGCACATGTTTCCACATATTTGTGGTATTGAGGTTGCTGACACTTTTCCCTCTTTTCACTTTCTGATTACACAGCTTGCATTTGACAAAGCAAATGTCATCTGCAACAGTGTCAAAAAAGGACCAGGCACTGCAAGTCACGGGAATGCCCTTTTTGGGTTTTGGAAGATGCATGCTCCTAATAGGTGCCAAAGTGGAGGCTACAGGCAACCCAGTCTGCCCCCTCCCTCTCCCTCATTTATTGGCTGTTTAGGGAATCTCTTCCTCAGAGCTGCTCCCACCACCTTCCTGTACCTCACGCCATGATGGGTCAAGGACCTCATCATCTACACTACCCTCTTCAAACAACTGCTTCTCCTGGGTAGTCTTGACAGCACAGTATGCACCAGAAAGTGGCACCTGAGTCTCATCATCAGATGCGTACTGAGGTGTGCTGACCATAGGCACTGGTCCACCCACGTCTTCAGATTCAGAGGGACAAAGCTGTTGCGCATCACTGCATACTACCACTTCTTCAGATTCTAGAATGCTGCTTGGCTTCCCTCCTCTTTCCAAGCCAAGAGATTCAGAGAACAGAAGTAGAGATGGCTCCTCTCCTAGGCTCTCGGACTGCCTGGGCAATTTGGCAGGTGGTGAAGAGACAGATGGGTACTGTTCAGTGCTCAGTACCTGAGAGGATCTGGAACCAATTGAAGTTGATGCGTTAGCTGCCATTCATCCGACAATGGCTTCAATTTAGTCCTCCCGCAGCAGTGGGGTATGGCAAGCTCGTACAAACCTGCGCATAATAGACTGTTCTCTGGTAAAACTGGGGGATGCTGAGTCACTGGTGCCTGCAGCAGGCACAGAATCCCTACATCCTCTCCCTGCAGAAACTCCACGCCCATGACCACGTGCCTTACTCTCTGCCTTCTAAATCTTGGTAGACTGATAAAGATAGGCAGAAAAGTACTAAGGGCTTAGTGTGCTTATTCCTGAACATCTGCCAACAGGTATTAAGAAACATAAATTTTATAAAGTGTGGACTAGACTTTAATATGAGCTAATGTGTCCTACACAACTGTAAAGTGGAGTGACTGTTTGGTGAACTTTGTTTCCTTTTTTTTTCACAAAAAGACACTGGATGTGCCCAAAGATGTAAAACCAATAGTATCACAAACTTTTTGTTTCTACGCCTATATAGTGTTTGCAAGCAATCTTGCTGGATATGGATGGAACCACACTAATAAGAGAATTCAGGAAAAAAGAGCAGCACTAATGCAAAAAAGGACAATGTATGAGACAGTGACGCATGCTGAGCGGACTACAACCGGAGGTGGCTGCAGAACACACTACAACATGAGCTGCACTCACACAGAGACCTCGCAGACAGCCGTGAACAGTGCAGAGAACTCTGCACTAGCACTGCAAGGCTGCAGAAAGGGTCCTCTATCTATTCCTATATAGTGTTTGCAAGCAATCTAGCTGGATACGGATGGAACCACACTAATAGGAGAAATCAGGAAAAATGAGCAGCACTAATGCAAAAAAGGACAATGTATGAGGCAGTGATGCACGCTGAGCGGACTACAACCGTAAGTGGCTGCAGAACACACTACAGCGTGAGCTGCACTCACAAACAGAGACCTCGCAGACAGCCGTGAACAGCGCTGCAAGGCAAAAGAAAGCTTCTCACACAGCGGTTGCTAAAGTAGCCTGGGTAAAGCACAAAAAAGCAAATCGCTAGCTCAAACTGTCCCTCAGAGTCAGCAGCGTCCTGTCCCTAAGTAAATTCACAGCAGAGGGAAGCCAAAATGGCGGCGGCGGCTTTTATAGTGCATCATGACATCATTTCAGCAGCCAATCACAGCCATGCCATTAGTTAACATGCCTAACATGCCTAACAGGATGTGCCCACACTTCCGAGGATCCTCATTGGCTGAATAAAATCAAACTGGCTCATTGCATTATGGGAACTTCCGATTCTGGTATTCAATATTCTAAAAGTATCGGAACTCAGTATCAGAACATTGATACAGCGAATATCGGTCGGTACCCGATATTTCAGTATCGGAATGCTCAACACTACTGACCAAATATTGTGTGAACGAGGTCTAATACAGGAGGAGATGACATACAGGTATATACTATAAACAGAAAATGACATACAGGTATATACTATATACAGGAGGAGATGACATACAGGTATATACTATATACAGGAGGAGATGACATATAGGTATATACTGTATATAGGAGGAGATGGCATACAGGTAAATACTATATACAGGGAAGATGACACACAGGTATATACTATATACAGGAGCAGATGACACACTGGTATATACTATATACAGGAGCAGATGACATACAGGTGTATATTATATACAGGAGGAGATGACATCCAGGTATATACTATATACAGGATTAAATGACATACAGGTACATACTATATACAAGGGAGATGACACACAGGTAGACACTATATACAGGAGGAGATGACACCTAGGTATATACTATATACAGCAGGAGATGACATATAAGTATATGCTGTATATAGGAGGAGATGACATACAGGTACATACTATATACAGGGGAGATGACACACAGGTATATACTAAATACAGGAGCAGATGACAAACCGGTATATACTATATATAGAAGGAGATGATATACAGCTACTGTATATACTATATACAGGGGAGATGACATACAGGTTTATACTATTTATAGGGGAAATGACAAACAGGTATATAATATATACAGGGGAGATGACATACAGGTATATACTATATGCACGGGAGATGACTTACAGGTATATACTATATACAGGAGTTGATGATATACAGCTACTGTAACATAGTAACATAGTAACATAGTTATTAAGGTTGACTGAAGACTTTATGTCCATCTAGTTCAACCCATATCCTAACCTAACATGCCCTAACATGTTGATACAGAGGAAGGCAAAAACAACCCATGTGGCAAAGAGTAAGCTCCTCATTAGGGAAAAAAATTCCTTCCCAACTCCACATATGGCAATCAGACTACTTCCCTGAATCAACATCCTAACAAGGCATCCAGTCCCCTCTTAAATTTAAGTAATGAATCACTCATTACAACATCATACGGCAGAGAGTTCCATAGTCTTACTGCTCTTACAGTAAAGAATCCGCATCTGTTATTATGCTTAAACCTTCTTTCCTCCAGACATAGAGGATGCCCCCTGTTATGATCTGGTGGCCTAGGTGCAGCATGAGACGGACTCTGGAGAAGGTAGTCCCTGCACTGACCGCAAACCCTGAACCTAGCAGCGCAACTAGAAGTAGCCGTGGGGGTATCTAACACTCCCTAGACCCCTTGGCACAGCCTAAGATCTAACTACCCCTAAATACAGAAACAGGAAACCTATCTTGCCTCAGAGAAAATCCCCAAAGGATAGATAGCCCCCCACAAATATTGACTGTGAGAGGAGAGGAAAATAACATACGCAGATATGAAATCAGATTTTAGCATAGGAGGCCATACTAGCTAAAAAGAAAGAAAAGAACAGAGTACTATGCGGTCAGTATAAAAATGCTAGAAAATATCCACCACAGAAGATACGAATCACCACATCTGACTAAAGACATGGGGGGTATATCTGCATCTCCAGAGAAATAGCCAGGCTGCAAAGTATCCTTCACAGACAAAACTGGACAAGGCAAAAACATGAACATGCACAGAACTATTAAGGTCCACAACAGGTGGACAGCAAAAACAAAGCCAGGACTTATCTTTGTAGAAAAGCACAGCAAACTGGAGAGACCAGCAGGGAAGTGAATCCTGCAAGAACAATGAACAACTGGCACTGACTAAAGGATCCTGCAAAGCTATATACCCCAGTCAGTCCTGCAATTAGTAGATACACATGTCCACTTCTGCAATCCAGGCACAACTGCATTACCCTCTACAACCACCAGAGGGAGCCCAAAAGCTGAATTCACAACAGCCCCCTTGTCACTGTCTCAGGTCTATGATTAAAATACTATATACAGGAGGAGATGCCATAAAGGTAAATACTAAATACAGGAGGAGATGACATAAGGGTATATACTATATACAGGAGGAGATGACATACAGCTGGTATATACTATATATAGGAGGAGATGACATACAGGTATATTCTATATACAGCGGAGATGGCATACAGGTATATACTATGTACAAGGGAGGTGACATACAGGTATATATTATATATAGCAGGAGATGATATACAGGTAAATACTATACACAAGGGAGATGATAAACAGGTATATAATATATACAGGGTATATGACATTCAGGTATATACTATTAATTTCAGAATCGAACCAGAAGGTACTCTACCCCTATAATCTTTCACTTTCTATTAACTCCCCTAACCCCTACACCTTGTAAGGAACTGCTCATCTCTTCTTCAATCCTCCTCATCCATCTCACCTACTCCTCTGAACTGTTCCTCAACATACAATCCTCTGTCTCCAAACACAGACAGCCACCTCATGCCCTCTATTGCTCCCACCTGCTAACACTTTCTCTGCTCCTTCTTACTGCTGGTGATATCTCTCCAAATCCTGGTCCTCCTCACCACGTCCCTACAGTCATTTCTACCTCTCATCGACACTTTATCACAAATTTTCATAACCTCTCTAACCTTATACCCATTCGCCTAGGCCCCGCTTTCCCAGTCCCACTAAAAGGAGCTCTATGGAATGCTCACTCTATATGCAACAAGCTTTCCTACATACATGATCTTTTTCTTACTACCAAACTTTCCTTCCTTGCCATCAACGAAACCAGGCTCACCCCTTCTGACACAGCCTCCCCTGCTGCACTTTCGTATGGTAGATTCCATCTTTCCCACACACCCCGCCCCAGCAGCAAGCATGGTGGAGGAGTTGGTTTTCTCCTGTCAGATAACTGCTCCTTCACCCCAATCCAATCATACTACCCTCTGTTACCCTCCTTTCCTTTGAGGTGCACTTTGTGTGCATCTACTCCCCCTCCAACCTCCAAATTGCTATAATTTACCACCCCCCAGGGCCAGCCACTACCTTCTTTGACCACTTCACCACCTGACTACTTTATTTCCTCTTCGCAAACATCCCCACTATCATCTTGGGTGACTTCAACATCCCCATTGACGCTTCCCTCTCAGCTGCCACTAAAATTCTATCTCTCACTTCCTCTTTCGGCCTCACTCAATGATCTTCTGCAGCCACCCACAAAGATGGCCACACACTGGACCTCATCTTCACCCTCCTCTGCTCCCTATATAACCTCTCTAACTCACCTCTTCCTCTTTCTGACCACAACCTACTCACATTCTCTTCCCTCTCCACTCCTTGTCTACAATCCCCAACCCACAAAATTGCACACCCTAGGAGAAATCTTGAACACCTTGGTTTACACTCACTCTCTGAATCCCTCCTCCCTCTTTCAGACATAAGTTCCCTACACAATTCTGATACCGCTGCCGCTCTAAATACCACAATAGCTGTAACTTTGGAATCTTTTGTCCCTTTCACACATACCAAAGCTCGCAAAATCAACAGACAGCCCCACCAAACCAGCCTGACCAAAGAATTGAGGTGAGCTCCCAGGGCTGCTGAGCGGAGATGGAAAAGATCCCACTCCAATGAGGACTTCATCGCATTCAAACAGTCCCTCACTACTTTCAAGTCCACACTCGACACAGCTAAACAAACCTACTTCTTATCTCTCATATCCTCCCTGTCTCACAACACTAAACAGTTATTCAACACATTCAATTCTCTCTTCTGTTCCCCAGCACCTCTTTCCTCCCACTGATCTCAGCTGAAGACTTTGCCTCATTTTTCAAGCAGAAGACTGATAACATCAGAGACATTTTTGGTCGTCAACCCCCCAGAGTCCTTCCTCCCAACTGCCCAGCCCTCCACCTCCAAAACCAAATTCTCCACCATTACAGAAGATCGACTCTCCACTCTACTTTCAAGATCGCATCTCATCACCTGTGCACTTGACCCAATCCCATCCCACTTCATCCCAAACCACAGTCTTCATCCCAACCCTAACCCATCTCTTCAACCTATTACTAACAACTGATGTTTTCCCCTCCAGCTTTAAACAAGCCTCAATCACATCTATCCTCAAAAAGCCGTCTCTTGACCCATCCTCTGTATCTAGCTATTGTCCTATATCACGTCTCCCCTATGCCTCAAAACTACTGGAACAACACGTTCCTTCTTGAACTGTCCTCCCATCTCTCTTCCTGCTCCCTCTTCGATCGCTTACAATCTGGCTTCCGGTCACACCACTCCATTGAAACTGCCCTAACTAAGGTCACCAATGACCTGTTAACCACCAATTCCAAGTGACACTACTCTGTCCTCCTCCTCCTGGACCTGTCCTCTGCCTTTGACACAGTGGACCATTCCCTGTTATTACAGACCCTCTCATCCCTTGGCATCACATACTTGGCTCTATTCTGGTCACCGTTATACCTAACAGACCGGACATTTAGCATCTCCCACTCACACACCACCTCCTCACGTCGCTCCCTATCTGTTGGAGTCCCGCAAGGTTCAGTCCTTGGGCCCCTGCTCTGCTCCATTTACACCTTTGGCCTAGGACAGCTCATAGAATCTCACGGCTTTCACTATCACCTCTATGCTGATGACACACAGATCTACATCTCTGGACCAGATATCACCACCCTACTAATCAGAATCCCTCAATGTCTGTCCCCTATTTCATCCTTCTTCTATGCTAAATTTCTAAAACTTAACATGGACAAAACAGAAATCATCATCTTTCCCCCATCGCACGCGACTCCCCCAACGGACCTATCTATTACAGTAAACGGCTGCCCACTCTCACCAGTCCCACAAGCTCGCTGCCTCGATGTAATCCTTGACACTGATCTCTCTTTCAAACCACATATCCAAGCTCTTTACACTTCCTGCTGACTTCAACTAAAAAATATTTCATAGATCCGTACATACCTAAACCATGAATCTGCAAAAACCCTAGTCCATGCCCTCATCATCTCCCGCCTTGACTTCTGCAACCTCCTGCTCTGTGGCCTCCCCTCAAACACTTTCGCACCCCTCCAATCTATTCTAAACACTGCTGCCTGACTAATCCACCTGTCCCCCCCACTGTTTCCTGGCCTCTCCCCTCTGGCAATCCCTTCCCTGGCTCCTCATTGCCCAGAGATTCCAGTACAAAACTCTAACCATGACATACAAAGCCATCCACAACATGTCTCCTAAATACATCTGTGACCTCATCTCCCGGTACTCACCTGCATGCAACCTCTGATCCTCACAAGATCTCCTTCTCTACTCCCCTTTTATCTCCTATTTCCATAATCGCATTCAAGATCTCTCTTGCGCATCACCCCTACTATGGAACTCTCTACCACAGCATATCAGACTCTCGCCTACCATCGAAACCTTCAAATAGAACCTGAAGACCTCCCTCTTCTGACAAGCTTACCACCTGCAGTAACCACCAATCGACCAAACCGCTGCACGACCAGCTCTATCCTCACCTACTGTATCCTCACCCATCCATTGTAAATTGTGAGCCCTCGCGGGCAGGGTTCTCTCTCATACTGTACCAGTCGTGACTTGTATTGTTTAAGATTATTGAACTTGTTTTTATTATGTATACCCTTCCTCACATGAATAGCGCCATGGAATAAATGGCGCTATAATAATAATAACATGGGAGGAGATGACATACAGGGATATACTATATACAGGAGAAGATGACATTCAGGTACATGCTATACAGGGGAGATGACATACAGGTATATACTTTATACAGGAGGAGATGACATTCAGGTATATACAGTAGTATATGCAGGGGAGATGACATACATGTATATACTATATCCAGGAGGAGATGACATACAGGTATATACTATATACAGGAGATGACAAACAAGTATATACTGTATATACAGGAGTCAACTCTAGAATGCTCCAGGTGAGGGTCAAACTCACAACCTCGGCATCACTCGACAGTTACTGCTTTATAAGTATTGCACGCTGACCGATTGCGCCACTGAGTCGGCTCCAGTGGCGCAATCGGTCAGAGCACGGTACTTATAAAGCAGTAACTGTCGAGTGATGCCGAGGTTGTGAGTTCGACCCTCACCTGGAGCATTATATATACAGGAGGAAATGACATACAAGTGTATACTATATACAGGAGGAGATGACATACAGGTTTATACTATATACAGGGGAGATGACATACAGGTATATACTATATGCAGGGGAGATGACATACAGGAATATACTGTATAAACAGGAGAAGATGACATACAGCTATATACTATATACAGGAGCAGATGATATACAAGTACATACTATATATGGGAGTGGATGACACACAGGTTTATAGTATATACAAGAGTAGATGACATACAAGTATATACTATATACAGGAGGAGATGACATACAGGAATATACTGTATAAACAGGAGGAGATGACATACAGGTATATACTATATACAGGAGGAGATTACATAAAGGTATATACTATGTATAAGGGAGATGACATACAGGTATGTACTGAGGAGAAAATGAGAGATGTGAGGTCAAAATGACAGGAGTGAGGGGAAAATGAGAGGAGTGAGGGGGAAAATGAGAGATGTGAGGGGGAAAATGAGAGCAGTGATATAGCTAAAATGAGAGCTATAGTGCTAGGGAAAATGAGAGCTACAGTGCTATAGCTAACCAGAGATAGTTACTATGCCTGGCAACGCCGGGCTCTTCAGCTAGTAAATATATGTTATCCATTTTGCAAAACTATATTTCGAAGGTTAGCACCGTAACTGTGGTCTGTGACATGTGCAAAGATCATTGTAAAGAGGAGTGTGAGTCTCTTTCCACCGCTTACAATATTTTGTTATTTTTCTCCAGCTGTATTATTGAGGTGTTACTTTTTATTGTTTTCCTGCCAGAATGAATGTCGTCCCTGCTCTGAGGATTTACAACAGAAGCTTAAAGTGATTAATTAGAGAATAGATAACTTATAAATTTTTCGGCGACCTGTCTAGATTTTTAGATATTTTAGCTAGTTTTTTTATACATAAGATAACATGGAAAATGTAAAAGAAAAAAGTGCAATCCCTTTTTTTTCCGTGAGTGATAAACCAGTAAGAAACAGAAGAAAATATTTTCTTTTTGTGTCAGTGCTTCTAATAAATCTTTATTTTTAACAAAACAACAAGTTAATAAACATGAAATAAAAATGAAGAAAGAGATGATGTTTTAGATTCAATATATTTTATTATTCTTATTTTTAATAATAATAATAATAATAATAATAAAATGATTTTATTTGTATAATACCAACAACTAATTATATATATACATGTATATATATATATATATATATATATATACATATATATATATATATATAGTATATATATATATATATATATATATATATATATATATTAATACTACCTTTCAATAGTTTAGGGTCACTTAGAAATTTCCTTATTTTTGAAAGAAAAGCACAATTTTTTCCAATGAGGCTAACATTAAATGATTCAGAAATACACTCTATACATTGTTATTATGGTAAATGACTATTTTAGCTGCAAATGTCTGGTTGGTAATGCAATATCTTCATAGGTGTATAGTGGCCCATTTCCAACAAACATCGCTCCAGTGTTCTTATGGTACTTTGTGTTTGCTCACTGTGTAAGAAGGCTAATGGATGGATAGAATACCCTTGAAAACCCTTCTGCAAGTATGTTAGCATAGCTGAAAACAGTTTGGCTGATTAGAGAACCTAACCTTCCATTGAGCTAGTTGAGAATCTGGAGCATTACATTTGTTGGTTCCATTAATCTCTCAAAATGGCCAGAAAAAAATGAACTGTCATGTGAAACTCGACAGTCTATTCTTGTTCTTAGAAATGAAAGCTATTCCATGTGAGAAATTGTCAAGAAACTGAAGATTTCCTACAGCAGAGTCAACTACTCTCTTCAGAGGAGAGCACAAACAGGCTCTAACCAGAGTAGAAAGAGAAATGGGAGGCCCCGCTGCGCAACTGAGCAACAAGACAAGTACATTAGAATCTGTAGTTTGAGAAATCGACGCCTTAGAGGTCCACAACCGGCAGCTTCATTAAGTAGCACACGCAAAATGCCAGTGTCAACATCTACAGTGAAGAGGCAACTCCGGGATGCTGCCTTCAGGGCAGAGTGGCAAAGAAAAAGCCATATATAAGACTGGCTAATAAAAGGAAAAGATTAATATGGGCAAAAGAACACAGACATTGGACAGAGGAAGATTGGAAAAAAGTGTTATGGACAAACGAATCCAAGTTTGAGGTGTTTGGATCACACAGAAGAACATTTGTGAGACACAGAACAACTGAAAAGATGCTGGAAGAGTGCCTGACGCCATCCGTCAAGCATGGTCAAGGTAATGTGATTTCTGGGGTTGCTTTGGTGCTGGTAAAGTGGGAGATTTGCACAAGGTAAAAGGGATTTTGAATAAGGAAGGCTATCACTCCATTTTGCAACGCCATGCCATACCCTGTAGACAGCGCTTGATTGGACCCATTTTCATCCTACAACAGGTCAATGACTCAAAGCACACCTCAAATTATGCAAGAACTATATAGGGAAGAAGCATGCAGCTGGTATTTTATATGTAATGGAGTGGCCAGCGCAGTCACCAGATCTCAACCCCATTGAGCTGTTGTGGGAGCATCTTGACTGTATGGTACGCAAAAAGTGCCCATCAAGCCAAACCAACTTGTGGGAGGGGCTTCTGGAAGCATGGGGTGAAATTTCTCCAGATTACCTCAACAAATTAACTGCTACAATGTCAAAGGTCTGCAATGCTGTAATTGCTGCAAAGGGAGCATTCTTTGACGAAAGCAAAGGAGATGATTTTTATTTCAAATAAAAATCTTTTTTCGAAGCTTGATTAATAAAAGTATGAGTTTTCATGGAAAACACAAAATTATCTGAGTGACCCTAAACTTTTGAACTATAGTATATATACATATATATATATATATATATATGTATATATTTATATATATATATACTGTATATGTGACGCCCCAGGGTCCTGGTCATCACGGTAGCATTGCTTTCCTCACGGGGAGAGTGATGTTACGTTTGGAAGCGATGAAGGATAACTCTCATCAGGTAATAACAATGCATTGAAAAGAAGGAATATAAACCAGCTCACCCGTGATGCATAAGCTGAATTTTGGGAGCAGGGAACCGCTGTGTCCAGGTGTGTAGAATGAGCGAAGCACAGGAGAATGACATCAGGGGAGACCAGCTACAAGCAGGCTGCCTCCTTCTGAAGTGCAGATAAACGGTAGCCAAACCACTGAGGTTGTAAGGGACTCTGAGACTTGCAGCAGAGACTGGCAGGACAGCTGAACTGCAAGTTACCTGTCTGCCACACACACCTGAGACACAGTAACATACAGAGCCCGGGACGTGATAGAGTCCCTATAAAAAGGCTCAAGTTACCTGTCATGCAGGTATTGTCCTATCCTACATGGGGGACAGAGAGAGACGAACTGTGAGGACCTTATCTGAAGCCATAGGCAGTAATGGACTACAACACCACCGCGCTAGAGAAAGGCTTTCATCTCCACCTGGTAAAGGGGAACTCTGGATTTGCTTCCAAGCCGGCCAGACCCTGCCTGCCCTGTGATCTGGTTCCCTGGACTGTGGCTGCCTGAAGTCTTCAGTAAACCTGGTAAAGAGACTGCAAACCTGTGTCCTCGTTCTTTACTGCACCATTCATCATCTTCCATCTACACACCAGGAGCCCAGGGGATAAACTTCACCAAGAGTGTGCAAAGCAGTCATCAAAGCAAAAGGTGGCTACTTTGAAGAACCTAGAATATAAGACATACCGTATATACTCGAGTATAAGCCGAGATTTTCAGCCCAAATTTTAGGGCTGAAAGTGCCCCCCTCGGCTTATACTCGAGTCACGGTAGCGGTGGGGTCGGCAGGTGAGGGGGTGAGGGCGCTGAGGCATACTTACCTATTCCCAGCGATCCTCGCGCTGTCCCTGCCGTCCCACGGGCTTCGGCGCTGCAGCTTCTTCCTCTCTTCAGCGGTCACGTGGGACCGCTCATTACAGAAATGAATAAGCAGCTCCACCTCCCATAGGGGCGGAGCCGCTTATTCATTTCTCTAATCAGCGGTGCCGGTGACCGCTGATAGAGAAAGAATCTGCAGCGCCGAAGACAGGAGGGGACAGCGCGAGGATCGCCAGGACTAGGTGAGTATGTTATATTCACCTGTCCTCGTTCCAGCCGCCGGGCGCCGATCTATCTTCCCGGCCGGCGCCTCCATCTTCCCGGCGTCTGCGCTCTCTGACTGATCAGGCAGAGGGCGCGATGACGCATATAGTGTGCGCGGCGCCCTCTGCCTGATCAGTCAGAGCAGAGACGCCGGGAAGATGGAGGCGCCGGAACGAGACGCTGGGAGCTGCAATCAAGGGAGGTGAGTATGTGTTTTTTTTTTTTTATTGCAGCAGTAGCAGCGGCAGCACAGATTAATGTGGAGCATCTATGGGGCACAGTGAACGGTGCAGAGCACCGTATAAGGCACAGCTATGGGGCACAATGAACGGTGCAGAGCACCGTATAAGGCACAGCTAGGGGGCACAATGAACGGTGCAGAGCACCGTATAAGGCACAGCTAGGGGGCACAATGAACGGTGCAGAGCACCGTATAAGGCACAGCTAGGGGGCACAGTGAACGGTGCAGAGCACCGTATAGGGCACAGCTAGGGGGCACAATGAACGGTGCAGAGCACCGTATAAGGCACAGCTAGGGGGCACAGTGAACGGTGCAGAGCACCGTATAAGGCACAGCTAGGGGGCACAATGAACGGTGCAGAGCACCGTATAAGGCACAGCTAGGGGGCACAGTGAACGGTGCAGAGCACCGTATAAGGCACAGCTAGGGGGCACAATGAACGGTGCAGAGCACCGTATAAGGCACAGCTAGGGGGCACAATGAACGGTGCAGAGCACCGTATAAGGCACATCTATGGGGCACAGTGAACGGTGCAGAGCACCGTATATGGCACAGCTAGGGGGCACAATGAACGGTGCAGAGCACTATATGGGGCACAGCTATGGGGAAATATGAATGGTGTAGAGCACTATATGGCACAGCTATGGGGAAATAATGATCTATTTTTATTTTTGAAATTCACCGGTAAATGCTGCATTTCCACCCTAGGCTTATACTCGAGTCAATAAGTTTTCCCAGTTTTTTGTGGCAAAATTAGGGGGGTCGGCTTATACTCGGGTCGGCTTATACTCGAGTATATACGGTAATTTAAGTTGTTTCACACTTTTTTGTTAAGTATATAATTCCACATGTGTTGATTCATAGTTTTGATGTCTTCAGTGTGAATGTACAATTTTCATAGTCATGAAAATACAGAAAAATCTTAAATGGGAAGGTGTGTCCAAACTTTTGGTCTGTACTGTATGTATATACATGTGTGTTTATATATATATATATATAGATATATATATATATGAGTCACCCGCCAGGGGCCGCTATGGGGTACCCGGTACCAGGTCTGGTGTTCACAGGGGAATGTCACGGTGGCGACCTGGTTCATGGCCCTGGGCACCCATGTAAAAGGGGATTGAATAACGTTTATGTTCGTGACGCCACCTGTGATAATCGGTCAGTGGGGATCGACGCTACTTTAAGGGGTCCTCTGGGGTGATGTTATGGCAGCTAGATGGTATAACTTCCCACATATACAGTGGGGCAAAAAAGTATTTAGTCAATCAGCAATAGTGCAAGTTCCACCACTTAAAAAGATGAGAGGCGTCTGTAATTTACATCATAGGTAGACCTCAACTATGGGAGACAAACTGAGAAAAAAAAATCCAGAAAATCACATTGTCTGTTTTTTTATCATTTTTTTTGCATATTATGGTGGAAAATAAGTATTTGGTCAGAAACAAACAATCAAGATTTCTGGCTCTCACAGACCTGTAACTTCTTCTTTAAGAGTCTCCTCTTTCCTCCACTCATTACCTGTAGTAATGGCACCTGTTTAAACTTGTTATCAGTATAAAAAGACACCTGTGCACACCCTCAAACAGTCTGACTCCAAACTCCACTATGGTGAAGACCAAAGAGCTGTCAAAGGACACCAGAAACAAAATTGTAGCCCTGCACCAGGCTGGGAAGACTGCATCTGCAATAGCCAACCAGCTTGGAGTGAAGAAATCAACAGTGGGAGCAATAATTAGAAAATGGAAGACATACAAGACCACTGATAATCTCCCTCGATCTGGGGCTCCACGCAAAATCCCACCCCGTGGGGTCAGAATGATCACAAGAACGGTGAGCAAAAATCCCAGAACCACGCGGGGGGACCTAGTGAATGAACTGCATTGAGCTGGGACCAATGTAACAAGGCCTACCATAAGTAACACACTACGCCACCATGGACTCAGATCCTGCAGTGCCAGACGTGTCCCACTGCTTAAGCCAGTACATGTCTGGGCCCGTCTGAAGTTTGCTAGAGAGCATTTGGATGATCCAGAGGAGTTTTGGGAGAATGTCCTATGGTCTGATGAAACCAAACTGGAACTGTTTGGTAGAAACACAACTTGTCATGTTTGGAGGAAAAAGAATACTGAGTTGCATCCCTCAAACACCATACCTACTGTAAAGGATGGTGGTGGAAACATCATGCTCTGGGGCTGTTTCTCTGCAAAGGGGCCAGGACGACTGATCCGGGTACATGAAAGAATGAATGGGGCCATGTATCGTGAGATTTTGAGTGCAAACCTCCTTCCATCAGCAAGGGCATTGAAGATGAAACGTGGCTGGGTCTATCAACATGACAATGATCCAAAGCACACCGCCAGGGCAACGAAGGAGTGGCTTCGTAAGAAGCATTTCAAGGTCCTGGAGTGGCCTAGCCAGTCTCCAGATCTCAACCCTATAGAAAACCTTTGGAGGGAGTTGAAAGTCCGTGTTGCCAAGCGAAAAGCCAAAAACATCACTGCTCTAGAGGAGATCTGCATGGAGGAATGGGCCAACGTACCAACAACAGTGTGTGGCAACCTTGTGAAGACTTACAGAAAACGTTTGACCTCTGTCATTGCCAACAAAGGATATATTACAAAGTATTGAGATGAAATTTTGTTTCTGACCAAATACTTATTTTCCACCATAATATGCAAATAAAATGTTAAAAAAACAGACAATGTGATTCTCTGGATTTTTTTTTCTCAGTTTGTCTCCCATAGTTGAGGTCTACCTATGATGTAAATTACAGACGCCTCTCATCTTTTTAAGTGGTGGAACTTGCACTATTGCTGACTGACTAAATACTTTTTTGCCCCACTGTATATATATATATATATATATATATATATATATATATATATATATACACAGTATATTACATATTTACATGTGATGCCTCCATTTTTTAACTACTGTACATTATACATGTATAGCACTAAAGAATGTATTTCAATATATATACAGTATATCTGTGTGTGCATATACACTGCTCAGAAAATAAAGGAAACACTAAAATCCCACATCCTAGATATCACTGAATGAAATTTTTCCAGTCATAAATCTTTATTCATTACATAGTGGAATACAGTATGCTGAGAACAATAAAACCTAAAAAGGATCAATGTAAATCACAAAAAATATCCCACGGAGGTCTGGAGCTGGAATAATGCTCAAAATCAAAGTGGAAAATGAAGTTACAGGCTGATCCAACTTCAGTGGAAATGCCTCAAAACAAGGAAATTATACTCAGCAGTGTGTGTGGCCTCCATGTGCCTGTACGACCTCCATACAATGCCTGGGCATGCTCCTGATGAGGCGGCAGATGGTCTCCTGAGGGATCTCCTCCCTGACCCGAACTAAAGCATCAACTAACTCCTGGACAGTCTGTGGTACAATGTGACGTTGGTGGATGGTGCAGGACGTGTTGTCCCAGATGTGTTCAATCAGATTCAGGTCTGGGAAACTGGTGGGCCTGTCCATAGCTTCAATGCCTTCATCTTGCAGGAACTGCTGACACACACCAGCCACATGAGGTCTGGCATTGTCCTGCATTAGGAGGAACTCAGGGCCAATCGGATCAGTATATGGTCTCACAAGGAATCTGAGGATGTCATCTCGGTACCTAATGGCAATCAGGCTACCTCTGGCGAGCACATGGAGGGCTGTGCGGCCCTCCAAAGAAATGCCACCCCAGACCATTACTGACCCACTGCCAAACCGGTCATGCTGAAGGATATTTCAGGCAGCAGATCGCTCTCCTCAGCATCTACAGACTCTGTCACGTCTGTCACATGTGCTCAGTGTGAACCTGCTTTCATCTGAGAAGAGCACAGGGCGCCAGTGGCAAATTTGCCAATCCTGGTGTTCTGTGGCAAATGCAAAGTGTCCTGCATGGTGTTGGGCTGTGAGCACATCCCCCATCTGTGGACGTGGGGCACTCAGACCATCTTCAAGGAGTTGGTGTCTAACTGTTTGTGCAGACACAAGCACATTTGTGGCCTGCTGGTGGTCATTTTGCAGGTCTCCGGTAGTGCTCGTCCTGTTCGTCCTTGCAGAAAGGCTGAGAGAACAGTCCTGCTGCTGGGTTGTTGCCCTCCTACGGCCCCCTCCATGTCTCCTGGTGTACTGGCCTGTCTCCTTGTAGCGCCTCCAACCTCTGGACACTATGCTGACAGACTCATCAAACCTTCTTGCCACAGCTTGCATTGATGTGCCATCCTGGATGAGTTGCACTATCTGAGCCACTTGTGTGGGTTGTAGAGTTCGTCTCATGCTACCACGAGTGAGAAAACACAATCAACATTCAAAAGTGACCAAAACATTAGCCAGAAAACATTGATACTGAGATGTGTTCTGTGGTCCCCACCTGCAGAACTACTCCTTTATTGAGTACTAGATGGTGGCCCGATTCTAACGCATCAGGTATTCTAGAATATGCATGTCCACATAGTATATTGCCCAGCCCACGTAGTATATTGCCCAACCATGTAGTATGTTACCAAGCCACGTAGTATATTGCCCAGTCACGTAGTATATTGCCCAGTCACATAGTATATTGCCCAGCCACGCAGTATATTGCCCAGTCACGTAATATATTGCCCAGCCACGTAGTATATTGCACAGCCCACGTAGTACATTGCCCAGTCACGCAGTATATTGCCCAGTCACATAGTATATTGCCCAGTCATATAGTATATTGCCTAGCCGTGTAGTATATTGCACAGCCACGTAGTATAATGCCCAGTCACGTAGTATATTGCCCAGTCACGTAGTATATTGCCCAGTTATGCAGTATGTTGCCCAGTCACGTAGTATATTGCCCAGCGACGTAGTATATTGCCCAGCGACCTACTATTCAGCACAGAGCCACGTAGTATATTGCCCAGCTACGTAGTATATTGCCCAGTCACGTAGTATATTGGCCAGTCACGTAGTATATTGCCCAGACACGTAGGTATATAACACTGCCCACGCAGTATTTAGCAGTGTGTGCACCATATCCCTGTTAAAAAAAATAATTAAAATAAAAAATAGTTATACACCCACCCCTGGGATCCAGCGAAGCTGTGTGATGCGGCCGCCATCTTTCGTTCCCAGAATGCATTGCAAAATTACCCAGATGACTTAGCGGTCTCGCGAGACCGCTAAGTCTTCTGGGTAAGTTCGCAATGCATCTCTGGGAACAGAAGATGGCGGCCGGCGCGAGCGCATCGTCCGACGACGGAAGGTGAGAATAGCAGGTTTTTTGTTTTTTTATTATTTTTAACATTAGATCTTTTTACTATTGACACTGCATAGGCAGCATCAATAGTAAAAACTTGGTCACACAGGGTTAATAGCAGCGGTTACGGAGTTTGTTACCCGCGGCATAATGCGGTCCGTTACCGCTGGCATTAACCCTGTGTGAGCGGTGACCAGAGGTGAGTATGGAGCAGGCGCTGACTGTGGGGTGTATGGAGCGGGAAGTATGGAGCGGGCAACAGGGACACTGACTGCGGGGAGTATGGAGTGGGTGCCGGGGACACTGACTGCGGGGAGTGTGGAGCGGGCGGCAGCACTGTGACAGTAAAGGAGGGACTAATCGGACTCTGCCCCTCGCTGATTGGTCGCGGCAGCCATGACAGGCAGCTGGCGAGACCAATCAGCGACTTGGATTCCATGACTTGATAATTGCCAATAATTTCCATCTGTTGTCTATTCCATTTACACAACAGCATGTGAAATTGATTGTCAAACAGTGTCACTTCCCAGTGGACAGTTTGATTTCCAGGAGTTTGATTTACTTGGGGCTACAGTATATTCTGTTGTTTAAGTGTTCCCTCTATTTTTTTGAGCAGTGCATATACATACATTACATACACATATATTCATATATACATATATAACACACATACATTATATGTACCATATATATATATATATATATATATATATATATATATATATACTAGATGGTGGCCCAATTCTAACGCATCGGGTATTCTAGAATATGCATGTCCACGTAGTATATTGCACAGCTCACGTAGTATATTGGCCAGACACGTAGTATATTGCCCAACCATGTAGTATATTGCTCAGCCACATAGCATATTGCCCAGCTACATAGTATATTGCCCAGTGACGTATTATATTGCCCAGCCACGAAGTATATTGCCCAGCCACGCAGTATATTGCCCAGTCACGTAGTATATTGCCCAGTCACGTAGTATATTGCCCAGCTGCGTAGTATATTGCCCAGTGACATAGTATATTGCCCAGTCACGTAGTATACTGCACAGCTCACGTAGTATATTGGCCAGCCACGTAGTATATTGCCCAACCACGTAGTATATTGCCCAGCCACGTAGTATATTGCACAGTCACATAGTATATTGCCCAGTCACGTAGTATATTGCCTAGTCACCTAGTATATTGCCCAGCTAAGTAGTATATTGCCCAGTGACATAGTATATTGCCCAGCCACGTAGTATATTGCCCAGCCACATAGTATATTGCCCAGCCACGTAGTATATTGCCTAGTCATGTAGAATATTGCCCAGTCATGTAGTATATTGCCCAGTGACGTAGTATATTGCCAGCCACGTAGTATACAGCACAGAACCACGTAGTATACAGCACAGCCACGTAGTATACTGCCCAGTTACGTAGTATATTGCCCAGTCACGTAGTATATTGCCCAGCCACATATGTAACAGGTTAAACATAAAAAATAAACATATACTCACCTTCCGAGGGCCCATTGTAGTGCTGGCGCTTGTGTGCGGTGCAGGTTCCAGGATTGGTATGAGTGCAGGACCTTTGATGATGTCGCGGTCACATGACCATGACGTCATGGAAGGTCCTTCTCACATAGCATCCTTTGCACTGGAACCTGCAGCTTGCACTGTTGGAGGGTGAGAATAACCTTTTTTTCATTATTCTTATTTGTAACACTAGATCTTTTTACTATTGATCTGCATACGCAGCATCAATAGTAAAAAGTTGGACACACAGGGTTAATAGCTGAGTAACCTGAGTGCGTTACCCCGTGCTCCAGTAACGCTGCCATTAACCCTGTGTGAGGGCTGACTGGATGACTGGAGGGGAGTATGGAGCGGGCACTGACTGCGGGGAGGAAAGAGCGGTCATATTGCCACCGGACTGTGGCCGTCGCTGATTGGTCGTGGCAATGGTCGTGGGCATTTTGCCACGACCAATCAGCGACTTGGATTTTTATGACAGACAGAGGCCGCGACCAATGAATATCTGTGACAGACAGAAAGACAGGCAGAAAGACAGACAGACAGACGGAAGTGACCCTTAGACAAATATATAGTAGATATATATAGTACTACTGTAATTTCTTTTAAAAATGCTCTCAGTAGCTCATCCAATAAATATTTTGCAAAATTTTACTTAACATTTAGAAAATAGAACAGTAGTTGCATATATGTGGAGAGCATGTATATTTCTTTCTTTTTTTCTTTTGACAGCTATAATCTACAACCAACAGGTGGCAGAAGAAAGCTATCGTTCTTGGTAAAACACAAATCACCTGCACATTTTACAGCAAGACTGTTCTGATTATTATAATATGGAGCATGGATGAAAAGACAGATACAAAGTAAAGATGATTGATAGATAGATAATAGATAGATAGATAGATAGATAGATAGATAGATGATAGATAGATAGATAATAGACAGATAGATAGATAGATAGATAGATAGATAGATAGATAGATAGATAGATAGATAGATAGATAGATAATAGACAGATAGATAGATGATAGATAGATAGATAATAGATAGCTACAGTAGATAGATAATAGATAGATATAAAGATAGATAGATAATAGACAGATAGATAGATGATAGATAGATAGATAATAGATAGCTACAGTAGATAGATAATAGATAGATATAAAGATAGATAGATAATAGACAGATAGATAGATAGATAATAGATAGATAGATAATAGATAGCTACAGTAGATAGATAATAGATAGATATAAAGATAGATAGATAATAGACAGATAGATAGATAGATAATAGATAGATATAAAGATAGATAGATAAATAATAGATAGATAGATAGATAGATAGATAGATAGATAGATAGATAGATAAATAATAGATAGATAGATAAATAATAGATAGATAGATAGATAGATAGATAGATAGATAGATAGATAGATAGATAGAAAGATTGATACATGGTAGATAGATAATTTAATTCAAGAATGTTTATAAATATAGCAATAATACATTTCCCATAATACATTTGTGCCTAGACACCTAATAGTGACTTACGCAGACAATTCTTACTCATAGTTATCTAATGTAAATCATAATCCATTACTTTCACAAGTTACATGTAATCACTAAATATGGATAATACTTGTATAATAAAGAAACACGTTGAAAGGTAAAACAAACACATTTCTCTGACATTACTGTATATTTTATGAGTGCTCGTAGATAGAATTTCAGTCCATACATTAAAAGGCCTTATAGCAGGAATGTTACAAACACTGAATAGATATAGTTTAATATCCAGTTTTGGCCGACTGTCTGCCTTCCTCTAAGCATACTGTATGCAAACCAGTTGTAGTCACAATTTGAAATGAAATCCAGAATTATACGTTCATCCACTGACTATTGAGATCCCCCAGAACTAACCTTATGGTATAGCATCAGGAAAATCAAAATATTGGCAAATCTCAGACAGCATCTGCAAAAAATATGAGTGATGTCAGTTCTTATATGTTGTCCAATATCGCATGATGAGTTCCAGAATACATGTTTGCAATTATGATTTTATGTTTAAAAAAAAAAAAAAAAAAAGGAAAATCAGAATTTAATCAGTGACTACAAAAATAGTTTCAGGAGAAACATAAAAACGTGAGTTGCATCCTCGCATGGGGAAAAACTGTAACTTTTTTTTGCTGAGCAAACATCACCTCCCACCATAACGCTTAATAAGCAGCATTTGTACAGATATACCCATATACGTAGATAGCTGATAAAACTATTTGTTTTATAGAATGTATTATATCTTTTCAATATAGGACTGTAAATCATATAATTTAAAAGAAAAGAACTTCCATTCTGCTCTGCTACATCTGTGCATATAGATGTATAAATATTATGTTATGGCGCTATTCATTTACGGAAGCGAAGGAGAACAGATTTGAGCATTTTTTAGCACTTTTTAGCATTTTCGCTGTATGTTATTTTTATATTGTACATTTAAGGTATTAACCAATTGATACAATCCGTCCTACGCAGAATTCAATAGGACTCTACCCTTGTCAATTGCAACATTATATACATGTATAAAATATTTGAAATAATATTGTGTGCATGGCTGCTATAGTTCCTTCACGTACAGAATAAGTGGAGGGGATTGAGTTGTATACATGATGCAATCAGTGTCTCCACGGCAGCAGTAATTTGTTCTTTGGGGGGTGCCCTTATATACGTAAGTGCCTTATGTCACATCCGAGACAAGAACGACATACATAGAGTTCTTCTGCTCCTTTCAGCTTTATTTATACAAAAGCTTTGCAGTAGAATTGATTCTATTTCTTCAATATATACTTATTTGATCTATTTTTCCTTTCATTTCTATACATTATACATAAAAATCATTTTTTGTTCCCATTCAGCCCACGTAGCGGAACTCTATGTCAATGTAAAGACGCATTTGTATATTTGTAACTATATCAATCTGCACTTCCTTTCCGTTTTGGACATGGAACGGTATAACAGAACAACACCGGCTAAGAAAGTCAAAGATTCGTTTGCAAATATAAAACATAATCAATCTTGGTAAAATGGTGCAATATATTAGGGAGCTGAAACAATAGCTCTTCCCTAATGCAATGTTATTACCAGAAAGGCTTCCTTTAGCTACGAGAAGGTAGAAAAAAAATAAGGAGCTAAAAAAAAAACAATTAGTTTTCAATGGAAAGTTATCGCTCCAAAAACGTAGCAAAAAGGCTCAGTGTGGACACACCCTCAGATTGCAAGTAATATCTGCCTAAATAGGTAGAACTAATAGAAAACCTGTATAAAAAAAGCTATTTCTCAGTGATAAATTATTACAAAACCATTTTAAGATGAAAGCAGTAAATTAAAATGTCACTAGGTATAGTACTAGACAGTAAGATTTATGGCAAACTTTAAAATTCACTCTCATTCTGTAGTACATGTTGATATAGCACTGCATACATATCTATATATACATATTTATATTTGTATATATGTATATATATATACACATATACTGTATATATACAGTACTGTATATATATATATATATATATACATATATATATATACATACATACAATTTTGTGAAATGTATGTATCTAAAAATAAAAGTGTATATATATACATATATATATATATATATATATATATATATAAGTGTATTTATAACATTGTTATAAATAACAATACTTGTATTTTTCGATATATAAATGCATAAAATAATATCAAACAACCAACAATTAATATTCCCGGTCCTGTTTTCCTTCAAATGTGAAGATATGTTACATGTTGATTCTGGGAAGAAGAAGGAATCTCCTCCTGTCGAATAGCTTTACATTTGGTTAAAAAGTGATATTATCATCTCTGAATATTCATGACATATCCGCCTCTGGGACCTGAGCCTATGTCAATAAGCGGGGAGCTCTTGTCCCCTATCTGTCAGTGGTAAGGTGCCCACTGATGTGTTTCTCTTTCCATTATCTTGCATGGGACCCTAACCTATTCCATTCCCTGGGATGGAAATACCCCTTTACAAAGTAGTTCTATACATAGCTATAGGAAAACCAAAAATAATCTGTAGGATTTCATTTAATTTCAGATTCCATTTGTCCTGCGGATACCGGCTGCTTTATGATGATCCTCAGTCAGGAGTCTGGTGACCAAGCTCTGGGAATGTGACATTCTCTACAGCTTATTATTCCCCTGCAGCTTAAGGAAGTATTTGGAATAATAACTGTACTTTAGAATTACTCTTTAAACAATTATGTTACGTATTTTGTAATTTGGTTCTGAAGTGGATTTCCTCTTTAAGGTCTAAATCACGTGAAGATCCCCCGAACTCCCCATGTGCCACCATAACGGAGCAGCAGCTTACTAAAAATATGTAGAATTCCTCTCTATTCTTGTCTCATAGTTTTCCTCCATTAGTGGCAAGGTCCTATAGAATATGGAGCAGAATGTGGAATCTGACAGATTGGTTCAAAAATGCCACATATTTAGGGAGCTGGACCTGCTGTGCATCTTAGATTGGAGCTTCAACTTGGACATCTGCAACCTTTACATAGACTTCTCTATTCTGTCCAACTCAAAGGTTGCACAGTGTGATAATACCGTTGTGTGAATGAGACCTTAAATGCTATGTTGTCAAGAAAAACACTTGAACTTGGCAAGATGAAATACACTGCATTACCATATACAAGTGGAAACATGGAAGCCTTCTGCACCAGGCTGTAGACGGCACATGGAGACTTGACTGGAGGCTTTACCACAATTTACAATGAGCCACCAGCGAAGGGCTATAGTTATTCCACAAGGTACAGAAATAAAAGGCTTTGACATTGTGTGTTTTTGTGTCGTTGTGCCTAGTGGAATAAATAATGTCATTAAGCTTCACTCAGAAAAAGTCCTTTTGGTTCCTGCACGTTCTGCTGGAGACTTGTTACCAGATTAATTCCCTGATTTATGGCTAAATAAAGAACATAACCCAATAACACACTGTGATATGTGGCTTATACATAGAATGTTTTCATGGATTAATATACAGCAGACATTTATAGTATTAACATATATATAAGAGCTGGAAAGCAAAACTATAGGAGGAATTTTTCCACCAACATAGAAGAGGATTCTTTACTGTTAGGGCAGTGAGAATCTGGAATTGCTTGCCCGAGGAGGTGGTGATGGCGAACTCAGTCGAGGGGTTCAAGAGAGGCCTTGATGTCTTCCTGGAGCAGAACAATATTGTATCATACAATTATTAGGTTCTGTAGAAGGACGTAGATCTGGGTATTTATTATGATGGAATATAGGCTGAACTGGATGGACAAATGTCTTTTTTCGGCCTTACTAACTATGTTACTATGTTACTATGTTACTATGAATGAAAAAGAACAAAGCCAGGACTGTGATCACACTACAATAATTACTCAATGGCGATATGTTATAATAATATCTAGCTTTAATTAAAGGTATTTTGTGATATTCCTACATCCAAAGGGTTAAAACAAATGAAAACATTATTTACAACGTATATGCCTCATGAGCCGAGTGTTCTTCTAAGGATAGTGATGTCCCCGCATTCCTTGGTCTTGCCCACATTTCATTTACTATGGCCTCTGTATACAGGCATTTACTGTAGATTGGTGAATGTGCTCCAATGTCCCTGCATATATCCATCTTCAGCTGTCGCCTTCCTGAAGCAGAAACTCATATTGTGGATCATTTATATTCTTACTTCCATTGTTGACCAAGAGGAGCCAGAACTCCTTCCATCAGGATAATCTGTACAGTCATGGTGTCAATCAGCCCTGGGATGCCCAATAATGAATCCTGGTTGTGTATGCCTCCCAATTTACTCTCTTGAAATCCCTACTCTCTTCTCATATTCCCTTTGTCCTTCATTGCTGCTCCTTTAGGCCTGCAATAATAAAGTTACGCATCACTCAACGTTACATGTCGCGATGGTTGACAGCACTGGAGTAACTTGAAGGTCATGGGCCCCAATGCAAAAGCTCCAACAGGAGCCTCCAATTATTGCAAGTCTTTAATAATATTGGTCTTTCCATATGGGCCAAAGAGACATTTTGGGCAACCTGGGCTCCCTGGCCCGGAGCGATTGCAACCCCTGTACCTATTATAGTTATGTTCCTGTCTGACGGCCTAGTTGCGTGTTGGCATTGGCCTTTTATCATGTTGGAATTGCTGCATAAATCATGCAGCAATTACAAACTGGTAATTTGGTGAAGAAACAAGAACACATAGGAATAAGACCTGAAGGGTCCTTCATGGACCATTGCAAATGTTGGGAGCAATATCCATGTTGTACGCAATAAGTGTTGGTACCAGACATGTTAATATACATACATAGGTAATTTAGTGACACATTCTACAGACAAAAAAGGAAGGCAGCCGACAGTACATCAATAGTGGGATGCCCGCTCCAGTCCAACGACCCAATTGGAAATGAACAGTCTTCAAAGTAAAAGGAACAGCATCCAGTCCAGGTGATAAATGAAATCCAATGTCTTTATTCTGCCATTAAGCCATAATGCATTATGGCAGAATAAAGACATTGGATTTCTTTTATCACCTGGACTGGATGCTGTTCCTTTTACTTTGAACATTGTACGGACAATCCACAAGGTAAATTGGTATATATAGAGACCTTTGAAGTCACCTGGTCCGTTCTAAAGTTGTGTTAGGTGTGCATGGGTATACACCTGCTAACACTTTGGTATGTAGGTATGTTCATACTAGCATACATTGAGAAAGGCCAAGGTATTTGACTGGCTTACACTACTTTTTGTATCGGACCTCATTGAGAAGTAAGTGTGGAATCTGTTTTTTTCAGTGCAAAAAAAATCTCAAAATGATCTTACTCATTAAAAAGTAAAAAAACAAAACTGACTCGGATGAAGCACTGATGACACGCATGTAATGTATCTTTTTTTTTCATGGACCCATTGATTTGAATTGGTGAGTTTGATTCTCTAATCTGATCCAAATCAGACATTTCTACTATTTATTTTGCAGACAATCGGTCTACAAAAAAACAGACAGTGAACAGCCCCATAAACTACAATGGATGCATGTTCTATTCATGTAAAATACAGATAAAAAATGTACATGAAAAAATTACTTGTGAAGAGTCCTTAGACAGAGCTCACTCATCCATATTTTACAGTGAATGAATGGACCAAAATTCCCAGACCGGCTGTGGGCCTCCTAACTCACACTGATAGCTTTCTGAGTAGAAAAGAGGCCATTGGTTCAGATTAGTATACACATGGTCAGTCTGGGAATTGTGGTTGGTACAAGAAGTTGTGAATTAAAGCTTATGTCTCATTCTGACATTCATGATTTGCCATATGTTTTTCCTTGATTTTCATCAGTATTTGGT
This sequence comes from Ranitomeya imitator, assembly GCF_032444005.1. Lineage (NCBI taxonomy): Eukaryota > Metazoa > Chordata > Amphibia > Anura > Dendrobatidae > Ranitomeya > Ranitomeya imitator. The sequence continues at coordinate 69,524,438 of NC_091285.1, forward strand.
CAGTGCCAGTTTTTTCCATCAGTGTTTGGTCAGTGCCAGTTTTTACCATCAGTGTTTGGTCAGTGACAGGTTTTTCCATTAGTGTTTGGTCAGTGTCAGTTTTTACCATCAGTGTTTGGTCCAGGTGTCCGTTTTTACCATTAGTGTTTGGTCCAGGTGTCAGTTTTTTCCATCAGTGTTTGGTCAGTGTCAGTTTTTACCATCAGTGTTTGGTCAGTGCCAGTTTTTACCATCAGTGTTTGGTCAGTGACAGGTTTTTCCATTAGTGTTTGGTCAGTGTCAGTTTTTACCATCAGTGTTTGGTCCAGGTGTCAGTTTTTACCATTAGTGTTTGGTCCAGGTGTCAGTTTTTTCCATCAGTGTTTGGTCAGTGTCAGTTTTTACCATCAGTGTTTGGTCAGTGCCAGTTTGTACCATAAGTGTTTGGTCAGTGCCAGGTTTTTTCATCAGTGTTTGGTCAGTGCCACGTTTTTACCATCAGCGTTTGGTCAGTGACAGGTTTTTCCATCAGTGTTTGGTCAATGTCAGTTTTTACCATCAGTGTTTGGTCAGTGCCAGTTTTTACCATCAGTGTTTGGTCAATGCCAGGTTTTCCATCAGTGTTTGGTCAGTGACAGGTTTTTCCATCAGTGTTGGGTCAGTGCCAGGTTTTTCCATCAGTGTTTTGTCAGTACCACAGTTTTACCATCCGCATTTGGTCAGTGCCAGTTTCTACCATCAGTATTTGGGCAGTGCCAGTTATTACCATCAGTGTTTGGTCAGTGACAGGTTTTTCCATTAGTGAATGGTCAGTGTCAGTTTTTACCATCAGTGTTTGGTCAGTGTCAGTTTTTACCATCAGTGTTTGGTCAGTGCTGGTTTTTACCATCAGTGTTTGGTCAGTGCCACGTTATTCCATCAGTGTTTGGTCAGTGTCAGTTTTTACCATCAGTGTTTGGTCAGTGTCAGTTTTTACCATGAGTGTTTGGTCAGTGCCACATTTTTCCATCAGTGTTTGGTCAGTGTCAGTTTTTACCATCAGTGTTTGGTCAGTGCCACATTTTTCCATCAGTGTTTGGTCAGTGTCAGTTTTTACCATGAGTGTTTGGTCAGTGCCAGGTTTTTCCATCAGTGTTTGGTCAGTGTCAGTTTTTAACATCAGTGTTTGGTCAGTGCTGGTTTTTACCATCAGTGGTTGGTCAGTGCCACGTTTTTTCATCAGTGTTTGGTCAGTGTCAGTTTTTACCATCAGTGTTTGGTCAGTTCCAGTTTTTCCATCAGTGTTTGGTCAGTGCCACATTTTTCCATCAGTGTTTGGTCAGTGTCAGTTTTTACCATCAGTGTTTGGTCAGTGTCAGTCAAACCATCAGTGTTTCATTAGTGATTTTCATGTATGAAAAAATGGATGAATATTAATCATGGACATGACATGGATTGTACATGTAAGCCATCCATATGCTCTCCGTGATTTCCAAATATCAGACTTATCTTCATGATTTCTTTGCGAATATACAGTCTGCAAAAAATAAGGACATATAAACAGCTATATACATTTTAAAGGGTTTGTGTTCTAAATGTAAAAATGGATGTCTGAATGATGCGATAGAAAGAAACTTTGATTGCTCATTAATGAGAATTTTTGGATTTTAACACATTTGGAATTATTGGATGGGCTTAGAAATATTCCCACAACATGTAATGAGACACACACTATGAAGACAGGTCATTAAAATATACCCATATACATATTTGGTAATTATTTTACTTTTGAATTAGATTTGACACAGATAACATGAGAACGAAAGGTTTTATTATTATAAAAATTATTATTATCGCTGTCAATATTATTTTTAAGTAATCACTTACATTTATTAAGATTAGGATGGGGTAATTTTTAAGTTATTTTTCTTCTAAAATATTGAAAAGTTGAATTTTTTTTAATCTGACATAATATATTGAACATCAGTTTAATGACAGGAACCCCTCCAGTGACAAGTCTGATTACCTTATGTCATCATTCAGATCTACATGTGCGCAGTATCAGAGGTGCCACTTCTCAAAAAAATTATAGATATTTGACACTGATAAGTGAGGGGAAACAAAACTAAAGAAAACATCAATTCCTAGGAGACAATACAAAGATACAGCTCATAAAACAACACTTCCAGGGTGTTTTGCCTTGTTGATTGCTCACCGCACACCCAAGTCGTTAGCTAATAAGAACAATGAGCTGAATGGAATGTCTTATTACTTAAGTATAATCTCTAAAGGCTCTAGAGGTGTGGGCTCTAATGTAGTCTGACTGGAATCTTGAGGTAGGATGGAGGAAGACATATTTAAACAAGGCAGCTTGTAAAAGCACATTCACTTATGTGGTCGAGCTCACAAAGACTTTTTTTTTTGCCACCGGCAGATGATGCTCGGAATGAATGACTGGGACCCTAAGGAAGATTGCCACAGGCCTAGACTGGAAAACAAATCCCTTTTTTTCTGAATTAAGCTTTTATTGGTCTATTCAGCAAAAACAAACTTACAAACGCTCAAAATTCAGCTATGTGCCCAAGCATGAGCAAGAGGATTTTTGTTGTCAAGTAAAATAATAGGTTACATAGCAAATAGCTGTTTTAATAACTATTTCAAAGATCAAACCTGTCATTCAGGGAGCTTGCTTCTCTTTCCCACAGTGAAGGCAACATTCTCCCACTTCAAGATCCATTGTATCTTTGATGATTTTTACAAGAGTATCGCAAACTTGCTAATAGAAACTTTTTAGTGCAACTTTGTGCTTCCCAGTTGTTATTTTACCTTTAAAAGACTTAACGACAAACGTGAAAATGAGAGAAAAAAAATCACCAGTAGTTTAACAAAAATAGTAAGCACAAAACTTTATCACAGCTCCACACAATCTCTAAGTTGTACAAAACTAAAATATTTATAATATGGGGCGCATAAATGATTATGGTCTCCTGCTGACCCTCCATGTGCCTCAAATAAAAGAAATGTGCCATATTGCTTCAGTTACAGTCTAATGGGGGTATTATTTCTTATCAGAGGAGAATATTTCGGTAACATGGATTCACAAGGAACAATACGGAAACCTTTCCATAGTAGGAAGCCATAGGGCAATGTGAAACATGCTATTTTAAAGTAAAAACTTTACAATGCAAAAATGTGCAAATAATTTAATAATTTCAGTCTTGTAATATATATATATACCATATATGTATATATATATATATATATATATATATATATATATATACCGTATATATGTATATATGTCTTTATATCTATATATAAGCACATGGATATATCTCAATATATTTATATTGTCTGTATTAATTTTATTTAGGCTATACTGGATCCTAAACTGTTTCCTATCAAACCAACAGACTAATGGTCAATGTGTAGAACGCCTGCTCTCCTCTTGGTTCCCTCTAAATACCCCTGACTTAAGTGACAAACAGAAGGGCTCTCGCATTTTAGAGTATGACTCCATTTAGCCAACATCAATGGGTCTCGATTGTGGCTGGAGTATAGGATGACCACATGAAAAATGTATGTAGCTCATTAACAAATTCAAAAAATCTTCAGGAATAAAACCAAAAAGAAAATACATCAACATTTTTAATCAGAGTGGTTCCCTAATTGCTTACCTTGTTTTTTTCCTTTGCTCTTCTGAAATTACAAGTTATGTTGTCAGTTCTGTGCTAGCAACAACTGCAGAATTATTACAGTTCATAGATAGCAAGAAGCCAAAGCAAACGGCTAAAATAATAATAAAACATCATATGATGATGTAGTGACAACTAGATATCACCTAATGGGAAATATAATGGCTATTTGTCACACATTAAATTTAAAGTGACCTACAAGACATTATTATTTATCATCTACCAATGGTAAGCCTGCTAGAGATTCTGATTTGGGTGGAGTTTGATGTCGTAGGGGCTGAGCTAGTGTGCTCCATTCTATATGAACTACAGAAATGCTTCATAGTGGGGGTCTTAAATGGATGCTTTGCCTCCTACATCTTTCCAAATTCAAATGGCCCCTACGTAAAGAGTTTTTCTCATAACTGACATTTACCACCTACCCATAGATGACATACCACTTGATTGCCACTCCGTAAAACTCTTCCTTAGGGTCCATTCAAATCAGTCCGATCATGAACTGCAATGCACGGACTGGCAATGGCTCTCCTGACGCGAGCATGACAGACTCATAGAAATCTATAAAGCTGACATGCCCCGGTCAGGAGACCTGCAGCCAGTCCGTACTCAGACTGATGTACATGGATGTCTGAATGAACCCTTACTGTGGTTGTGCAGTGAGGAGGAACAGAAGGATTGAGATATGGGGTTCCCATCAGCTATAACTAGGGGAAGACATGTTTGGTTATGAAAATTCTTTGCAGTAGGCCACCATAAAATGCATGGAAGGGCCAAGTACTTTCTATTGGAGCAGCCCGCTCTTTTTGACTCCTGGAGGGAGGGCTTTGAGTAGAGGACCTACCTCTGTTATGTTCACATGCAGTAATATAAAAAAATATATACTTTTGGATAATATTATGTAAATTCTAAATAGTGGTTTAACCCCTTTACCCCCAAGGCTGGTTTGCACGTTAATGACCAGGCCAATTTTTACAATTCTGACCACTGTCCCTTTATGAGGTTATAACTCCGAAACGCTTCAACGGATCCTGGTGATTCTGACAGTCTTTTCTCGTTACATATTGTACTTCATGATAGTGGTAAAATTTCTTTGATAGTACCTGCGTTTATTTGTGAAAAAAATGGAAATTTGGCGAAAATTTTGAAAATTTCGCAATTTTCAAACTTTGAATTTTTATGCAATTAAATCACAGAGATATGTCACACAAAATACTTAATAAGTAACATTTCCCACATGTCTCCTTTACATCAGCATAATTTTGGAACCAATTTTTTTTTTTGTTAGGGAGTTATAAGGGTTAAAAGTTGACCAGCAATTTCTCATTTTTACAACACCATTTTTTTTTAGGGACCACGTCTCATTTGAAGTCATTTTGAGGGGTCTATATGATAGAAAATGCCCAAGTGTGACACCATTCTAAAAACTGCACCCCTCAAGGTGCTCAAAACCACATTCAAGAAGTTTATTAACCCTTCAGGTGTTTAATAGGAATTTTTGGAATGTTTAAATAAAAATGAACATTTAACTTTTTTACACAAAAAATTTACTTCAGCTCCAATTTGTTTTGTTTTACCAAGGGTAACAGGAGAAATTGGACCCAAAAAGTTGTTGTCCAATTTGTCCTGAGTACGCTGATACCCCATATGTGGCAGTAAACCACTGTTTGGGCGCATGGGAGAGCTCGGAAGGGAAGGAGCGCTATTTGACTTTTCAATGCAAAATTGACAGGAATTGAGATGGGACGCCATGTTGCGTTTGGAGAGCCACTGATGTGCCTAAACATTGAAACCCCCCACAAGTGACACCATTTTGGAAAGTAGACCCCCTAAGGAACTTATCTGGATGTGTGGTGAGCACTTTGACCCACCAAGTGCTTCACAGAAGTTTATAATGCAGAACCGTAAAAATAAAAAATCATTTTTTCACAAAAATTATATTTTTGCCCCCAATTTTTTATTTTTCCAAGGGTAAGAGAAGAAATTAGACCTCAAAAGTTGTTGTCCAATTTGTCCCGAGTACGCTGATACCCCATATGTGGCAGTAAACCACTGTTTGGGCGCATGGGAGAGCTCGGAAGGGAAGGAGCGCCGTTTGACTTTTCAATGCAAAATTGACAGGAATTGAGATGGGACGCCATGTTGCGTTTGGAGAGCCACTGATGTGCCTAAACATTGAAACCCCCCACAAGTGACACCATTTTGGAAAGTAGACCCCCTAAGGAACTTATCTGGATGTGTGGTGAGCACTTTGACCCACCAAGGGCTTCACAGAAGTTTATAATGCAGAGCCATAAAAATAAAACAAAATTTTTTTCCCACAAAAATTATTTTTTAGCCCCCAGTTTTGTATTTTCCCTAGGGTAACAGGAGAAATTGGACCCCAAAAGTTGTTGTCCAATTTGTCCTGAGTACGCTGATACCCCATATGTGGGGGGGAACCACCGTTTGGGCGCATGGGAGGGTTCGGAAGGGAAGGAGCGCCATTTGGAATGCAGACTTAGATGGAATGGTCTGCAGGCATCACATTGCGTTTGCAGAGCCCCTAATGTACCTAAACAGTAGAAACCCCCCACAAGTGACACCATTTTGGAAAGTAGACCCCCTAAGGAACTCATCTTGATGTGTTGTGAGAGCTTTGAACCCCCAAGTATTTCACTACAGTTTATAACGCAGAGCCATGCAAATAAAAAATAATTTTTTTTCCACAAAAATTATATTTTAGCCCCCAGTTTTGTATTTTTCCAAGGTTAGCAGGAGAAATTGGACCCTAAATGTTGTTGTCCAATTTGTCCTGAGTACGCTGATACCCGATATGTGGGGGGGAACCACCGTTTGGGCGCATGGGAGGGCTCGGAAGGGAAGGAGCATCATTTGGAATGCAGACTTAGATGGATTGGTCTGCAGGCGTCACATTGCGTTTGCAGAGCCCCTAATGTACCTAAACAGTAGAAACCCCCCACAAGTGACCCCATATTGGAAACTAGACCCCTCAATGAACTTATCTAGATGTGTTGTGAGAACTTTGAACCCCCAAGTGTTTCACTACAGTTTATAACGCAGAGCCGTGAAAATAAAAAATCTTTTTGTTTTCCCACAAAAATTATTTTTTAGCCCCCAGTTTTGTATTTTCCCAAGGGTAACGGGATAAATTGGTCCACTAAAGTTGTTGTCCAATTTGTCCTGAGTACGCTGATACCCCATATGTTGGGGTAAACCCCTGTTTGGGCACACAGGAGAGCTCGGAAGGGAAGGAGCACTGTTTTACTTTTTCAACGCAGAATTGGCTGGAATTGAGATCGGACGCCATGTCGTGTTTGGAGAGCCCCTGATGTGCCGAAACAGTGGAAACCCCCCAATTATAACTGAAACCCTAATCTAAACACACCCCTAACCCTAATTCCAACGGTAACCCTAACCACACCTCTAACCCTGACACACCCCTAACCCTAATCCCAACCCTATTCCCAACTGTAAATGTAATCTAAACCCTAACCCTAACTTTAGCCCCAACCCTAACTGTAGCCCCAACCCTAACCCTAGCCCTAACCCTAACCCTAGCCCTAACCCTAGCCCTAACCCTAGCCCTAACCCTAGCCCTAACCCTAACCCTAGCCCTAACCCTAGCCCTAACCCTAGCCCTAACCCTAACCCTAGCCCTAGCCCTAACCCTAGCCCTAACCCTAGCCCTAGCCCTAACCCTAGCCCTAACCCTAGCCCTAACTCTAGCCCTAGCCCTAACCCTAGCCCTAGCCCTAGCCCTAGCCCTAATGGGAAAATGGAAATAAATACATTTTTTTTTATTTTTCCCTAACTAAGGGGGTGATGAAGGGGGGTTTGATTTACTTTTATAGCGAGTTTTTTAGCGGATTTTTATGATTGGCAGCCGTCACACACTGAAAGACCCTTTTTATTGCAAAAAATATTTTTTGCAATACCACATTTTGAGAGCTATAATTTTTCCATATTTTGGTCCACAGAGTCATGTGAGGTCTTGTTTTTTGCGGGACAAGTTGACGTTTTTATTGAAAACATTTTTGGGCACGTGACATTTTTTTATCGCTTTTTATTCCGATTTTTGTGAGGAAGAATGACCAAAAGCCAGCTATTCATGAATTTCTATTGGGGGAGGCGTTTATACCGTTCCGCGTTTGGTAAAATTGATAAATCAGTTTTATTCTTCGGGTCAGTACGATTACAGCGATACCTCATTTATATCATTTTTTTATGGTTTGGTGCTTTTATACGATAAAAACTATTTTACAGAAAAAATAATTATTTTTGCATCGCTTTATTCTCAGGACTATAACTTTTTTATTTTTTTGCTGATGATGCTGTATGGCGGCTCTTTTTTTGCGGGACAATATGACGCTTTCAGCGGTACCATGGTTATTTATATCTGTCCTTTTGATCGCGTGTTATTCCACTTTTTGTTCGGCAGTATGATAATAAAGCGTTGTTTTTTGCCTCGTTTTTTTTTTTTTTTTCTTACGGTGTTTACTGAAGGGGTTAACTAGTGGGACAGTTTTATAGGTCGGGTCGTTACGGACGTGGCGATACTAAATATGTGTACTTTTATTGGTTTTTTTTTTTATTTAGATGAAGAAATGTATTTATGGGAATAATATTTTTTTTTTTTTTTCATTATTTTGGAATATTTTTTTTTATTTTTTTTACACATTTGGAAAAATTTTTTTTTACTTTTTTACTTTGTCCCGGGGGGGACATCACAGATCAGTGATCTGACAGTTTGCACAGCACTCTGTCAGATCACTGATCTGACATGCAGCGCTGCAGCCTTCACAGTGCCTGCTCTGAGCAGGCTCTGTGAAGCCACCTCCCTCCCTGCAGGACCCGGATCCGCGGCCATCTTGGATCCGGGGCTCAAGCAGGGAGGGAGGTGAGGAGACCCTCGCAGCAACGCGATCACATCGCGTTGCTGCGGGGGGCTCAGGGAAGCCCGCAGGGAGCCCCCTCCCTGCGTGGTGCTTCCCTGCACCGCCGGCACATCGCGATCATCTTTGATCGCGGTGTGCCAGGGGTTAATGTGCCGGGGGCGGTCCGTGACCGCTCCTGGCACATAGTGCCGGATGTCAGCTGCGATAAGCAGCTAACACCCGGCCGCGATCGGCCGCGCTCCCCCCGTGAGCGCGGCCGATCGGCTATGACGTACTATCCCGTCCAGGGTCAGATAAGCCCAGGGCACCTCGACGGGATAGTACGTCTAAGGTCACAGAGGGGTTAATCACATTTTTGTTATATGTGGAGTGAAATATAGGAAATGTTTAATATTTTTAAAAATGGATATACCGTATTCATTCACAGGACAGACTTGTCTTTCTTTTTGTCTCAGACATATGCATATAGCGATAGACAGGTAACTTTTGCCTCTAGCATTTTTTTGTGTGCAATTGTTTCTGTCACTAGACAAGTGATCAAGTGGCGTCAAAACATCATAGTTGTCAAGCAAGTACTAAGAAAGAGAGATAATGCTTATGTAATAAGAAAGCATATACCGGTACTTCAATTGCAGATTTTTTTTTCTTTTTTGTTTATATGCATAATGTGCTTCCGAAAAGGTTGTGAAACCTCAGCCTTCTATTTGGTCTGGGGGATTTTGACTAGGTTAATACTATAATGCCTGTCTGCTTTTTTTGCTCTTTGAACCCAAATAACTGCAGAATGCTGTCTGGAAACAAATAGCCTGAGCTATGTACTTCTAGGGCTGAATTTTAAAAGGGCACTTACTGCGTAAACATTGTCTACTTAGACTGAGATGACAGACTATTTTTCTGTGCAAAATAATAAAGCAATGACAAAAAAGTCATCAAATTTCAAATTTGTATTTAAATACTGGACAAAAAAATATTTTTCCACATATTGCTTTTATAAGGAATAGGAAAAAAGACAAACATTATACAGTTAGTGGAATAAAATTATTTGGGGGGGGGGCTATGCCGAATTCAGTTCCACTCAGATGAAAAATCCTGGTATCTTCAGTTATTCCATATTTTTCATATAGAGTTGTAGAAGTTCATGTTGTTTGCTTACATACCTGTAAGTTTCCACATATAAGTGATGTAAATGAAGAGAAATTCACCCGACAAAAAGATTAAGATGAGGCATCTTTCAAGTCGTGATCCACAACCTAATCCTAAGAACTACTTCTGAAGAAGATTCACCTGTCCGACTTTCACAGTCCAGGTGCAGACTGCCAGATATGGCCAAAGATTCCCTGACCAGAACTTAACGACCTGATAGCATACATGTAGCTGATGAGTTTGGTCAGGAGAACTTCAGTCTTCCCAATCTGTGGTATCCATACTAAGACTATGAATGTAGGACATGTAAAACTGGCTAAAGAAACCGGTAGAGCGATCACTTGATCAATGCAGGTCTAGTTTTAAAATTCTTGATAATTAGCCCGTTTTTAGTCCATTGTATTCATCTACAATGATTGCCAACTTCTCAGATGATCCCATGCACAATGATATTTAGTCGTCTCAGACACTCTCCCGCTTTTGGATTCACTTGCTCTGCTGAAAGTTAGTGGCCATTGTACAGGGTGGAGCGCGGTAATTTGCTGATTTGGGAATGAAATAAAAAAATTATGATCATTAGAAAAATTTATTTTATATTTTAATTATACTGAACAGTAATGGAATTTTTAAATTACATGGTTTTAAATAGTGTATCTGGCAAATGTCGACCTTCGCTATCCACACACTGCTGCATACGTTTTCTGAAGTTTTCATGAACTCTAACAAGCATGTCCACTGGTATTCTGCCAATTTCAGCTTCAATATTGTTCCTTAGGTCTTCCAAGGTGTTGGGACGGTTGATATACACCTTAGACTTCAGGTAACCCCAAAGGAAAAAATCGCATGGGGCTAAATCTGGTGAGCGTGCTGGCCAGTTCACATCTCCCCTCAAAGAGATAAGCCGTCCAGGAAACATTTGCCTCAAACAATTCATGGTAACCCTCGCTGTGTGTGCAGTGGCACCATCCTGTTGGAACCATGTATCCTCTAGTTCCATTGCCTCAAGAGCCGGCTGAAAATAATCCTGTATCATAGACAAGTACCGTTCAGAGTTCACAGTTATGGCACGACCATTATCCTGAAAAAAGTAAGGACCAATGATGCCTACTCGTGATATGGCGCACCACACAGTGACGCGGTCCGAATGCAGAGGTCTCTCGTGAACTTCTCTGGGGTTTGTTTCACTCCAGTAATGCATATTTTGTTTGTTTACACACCAACTGAGTTGAAAATGTGCCTCATCAGAAAAAAACACAATTGCGTCACGGGGTATCGTTGCTAACATGTCTTCACAAGAGGTCCGCCGTGTCAAATAGTCCCATGCTGACAAATGTTGGACCACGCACATTTTATACGGGTGAAAATTCAGTTCATCATGAAGAATCCGGTGGAGAGAACATCTTGAAATGCCAAGAGCAAATGATTGCTTCCGAGCAGAGCGTTTCGGAGATTGCAGTACTGCTGCTCTAACTCTCTCGATGTTTTGTGGTGTTGTAATCCTTCTCTCAGGTCCCCTTCGTACACATGACACATTCCCTGCTGTTCTGAATGCATTCACCCAATTTACAATTGATTGCCGTCCAGGAACACGTCCGCGTGGAGGAACAGCGAATTGTAAACGAAAAGCACGCTGCACTGCAATGATCGAGTGGGCATTTGAAAAATACGCTTCAACACAAAATGACCTCTCCTCACGTGTCCACTGCATGATGGCAACTGAAAGGCAGAGGAATACAAATCTCCCATCAGCCACTGTAAGCCACACCCACTCTCCCCTCTCTTCGACCGACAGTGCCGCCACAGCATGCAGTGCAAAAAAGCAAATTACCGCGCTGCACCCTGTATTTGAATGCAGAAAGGATGATAAACAGGTAGATCCATGAAAAACTAAAAATTAGACCATTAGGTTCTTGGCTGCAAGTAATTTTATGTATATGAAGTAAATGTGGTAGGATAAATTCACATAACTGTATATAAAACAGAAAGCACATGAATGCAACATGGATGCCATCTGTAGAACGAGAGAAAGGAGCCGGAACATATGTTGGTATAAGTGAAATATGTAAGTGCATATTCACGCTGTGGACATTTAACAGACAGAACCTATGATAAAATTAAAAAGAGCAAACACTTTGCAGTAAGTAAATTAAGACATAGTACATAGAGAAAATATAGGGTACTTAGTTGACAATATTGTGATCAAAAAGTGTAAAAGCCATCCCACCGCGGCAAGATCTACCTAATCGGGACAGTACCAAACTCTTGCAGTTCACCTTGCTATTCATCAGCAGACCTCAAAATAGATTTGGGCCAAGTAGGACCCAGATCTGACTGTTTAGACATCTGCCTGTCTAAGCTATATAGCCAAAATGCCCAGCGCAAAAAGGGGAGCCACACAACTGTTTGTGCAAAGTACAAAAAACTAAGCCAAAACCAAAGAAATAAGCCAGAACATATGTTGGTAACGTGGAAGTGAACATTCACACTGTGGCCATTTAACAGTCAACCTAATATAAAAACAAAATGAGCATATACCTTATAGTATGTAAAAAGTAATAGTGTATACAAATAACATGGGATACTTAGTAGACACAATTTTGATTAAAAAAAGCGTAAAAGCCACCCGACCGTAACAAAGCGTACCCTATCCAGATGGCATGGCATCTGTGTGTTGTCTTTTTCACATCACAGACCTATTTATTGACATGTATGAGTTTGGTCTGGAAACAGGAACAAATGCAGACAAATGTCCACATTTTTAATACATATGTACATAGACATGTGCACATAGAGTATCCATGAAAAAAGCAGCACATGGATGTGTGAATAAGGGCTAAGGTTTAGTACTGAGGAGTCGCCGACTTTTGGCAAAGTCAGGTTTCATGAAACCCGACCCGATTCCTGTGTGGGGTCAGCCACGCGATCGGTGACCTTCGCGCCAAAGTCGCCATTTCTCAGCCAATGAAGGTGGATGCAGAGTGTAGGCAGCGTGATGACATAGGTCCTGATCCCCACCATCTTAGAGAAGGGCATGGCAGTGATTGGCTTGCTTTCTGCGGTGTCACAGGGGCTATAAAGGGGCGTGCACGCCGACCGCCATCTTACTGCTGCCGATGTGAGCATAGGGAGAGGTTGCTGCCGCTTCATCAGAAGCAGGGATAGCGTTAGGCAGGGAATAAAAACCCCCAAACCGATTGTGCTGTAGCGAGTTCCAATGTCCAACACCACCTTTTCTTAGCAGGGACAGTGGAGGTTAGATTTTTCTTCATCAGCTCTGTAGCTTATTGGGCTGCCCTAGAAGGCTCCCTGATAGCTGCATTGCTGTTTGTACGCCGCTGTGCAAACCAACTGCTTTTTTCAAAGCACAAATCCTGTTGCTCCTTCCTTTCTGCACAGCTATCTTGTTTGTTTGTCCACACTTTTGTGTGCAGCAGTCCTTTTTATTGCTGCCTGCCATACTTTTCTGAGATTACTGTAGGGAGATAGTAATTGAGATAAATATTGGCAAATCTGTGCATCTGCGCCAGTCCTGATTGTGGTATCTGTCAGTTATTTTCTGCCACAGAAAATATACTGTTTTACAGTGGGCCTGATTTATTCACTAGTCTCCCATAAAAAATAAAAAAGGGGAGATAAATATTGGCAAATCTGTGCATCTGCACCCGTCCTGTCTGTGGTATCTGTCAGTCATTTTCTGCCACAGAAAATATACTGTAATACAGTGGGCCAGATTTATTCACTAGTCTCTCTTAAAAAATAAAAAAGGGGAGATTTTTATTTCCAGTGTGTGCATCTGCGTCAGTCCTGTTAGTGGCATATCTGTCAGCCACTGTCTGCCACTGAAGCTGTGTACTGTAATACAGTGGGCCTGATTTTCCCTGCAGTCTCACACACCTATAAAGGGAGATTTAAATTCACAACAAGTTTGCGTACACCTTCTAACTGGTTTTACAGTACCAAATACCGTTTGTTAGTTTGGTTACATTTTTCCAAGAATGAGGAAGTCTGGTGGAAGAGGTCGTGGCCGTGGGCGGTCATTGCCAGCTGGTAATGATGGTAGTGGTGGTGGAGCATCAGGTGGTCGTGGGAAAAGCAATATAGCACCTAAGTCTCGAGTTGTTCAGCCACCGTCATCGTCTGGCTACACAAGGCCTCGAACACTCCCTTTTCTGGGAGTAGGAAAACCGCTTTTAAAGCCGGAGCAGCAGGAACAAGTTTTGGATTTCCTTGCTGACTCTGCCTCTAGCTCTTTTGCTTCCTCTTCGGAAAGTGCAAAATGTAAAAGCAGTGCGTCGTCAGTGGATGTTCCCGGTCAGGGACATGTCACTTCTTTGTGTTCTTCAGCCAGAACAACAGAGAAGGATGCGTCAGGCGACACAACGGGTTTCTCCATGGAGCTCTTTACACATACCGTGCCTGGGTTAGAAAGGGAAATTGTTAACAGGCCATGCCCATTACAAGATGAATCGGACATGGAGTGCACAGATGCACAGCCACAGCCAGATTATTATGCTGTTCCTTTGACTCAGATCACAACATTGCCCTCGCAGTGTACTGATCTAGAATCTGACCCTGATGAGACTATGGAGCCCCGTCACGAATGCTATAGCACCGGCTTACGTGGTGACACAGAGGAAGGTGCAAAGGACACAGAAGAGGAGGTCATAGATGACCCAGTTGTTGACCCCGATTGGCAGCCATTGGGGAACAGGGTGCAGCCGGTAGTAGCTCTGAAGCGGAGGAGGAGGAGCCGCAGCAGGCATCAACATCGCAACAGCTTCCATCTGGCAGGCCCATATCTAGCCAAAAAAGTGTGGCAAAACCTAAAACTGTTGTAGGACAGCGTGGCCATCCGGTTAAAGTAGCTCAGTGTGCAATGCCTGAAAAAGTATCCGATAGTAGGATGAGTGCAGTCTGGCACTTTATAAAACAAGATCCAAATAATCAGTGCAAAGTCATCTGTAAGAAATGCTCAAGGACCTTCAACAGAGGTCAGAATGTTAAAAATCTAAATACAAGTTGCATGCGTAGACATTTAACCACCATGCACTTGCAAGCCTGGACTAACTACCAAATGTCCCTTAACGTTGTTGCACCCTCTCACAATGAAGCTAGTAAGCAACGCTACATCCCTTCCCTCACTGTAAGCTCACCGTTTACCACACCACCTGCAGCAACTGTGGAGGTTTCGTCGCAAGGCCAAAGCAGTCATGGTCAGGGAATCATCAGTTTCATGGTAGGAAACACTGTATGTAGGCAACAGCAAGAATACCATCACCAACCCTCTCTCAGTCTGCCATGTCCACCGGTACCCCCGCTAGTTTCACCATATGCAGCTCTCCAGTCCAGCTCACCCTACAAGAGACTAAAAGAGGAAAAGGAAGTACTCATCCTCTCATCCGCATACATAGGGTTTGAACGCTCACATTGCTAGACTAATCTCATTAGAGATGATGCCCTACCGGTTAGTTGAAAGCGAAGCTTTCAAAGCCCTGATGGACTACACTGTACCACGCTACGAGCTACCCAGTCGACACTTCTTTTCGAGAAAAGCCATCCCAGCCCTCCCCCAGCATGTAAAAGACCGCATTGTCCATGCACTCAGTCAATCTGTGAGTAGAAAGGTGCACCTGACAACAGATGCATGGACCAGTAGGCATGGCCAGGGGCATTACGTGTCCATCACGACACACTGGGTTAATGTGGTGGATGCAGGGTCCACAGGGGACAGCAATATAGGGACAGTTCTGCCTAGCCCACAGTCTAGGAAACAGTTGGCTGTAGGCGTTCGCCCCCCCTCCTCCTCATCCTCCATCAGAAGCGAGAGCTCGTCCACAGACCCCAGTCGCATGACCACTCCATCCGCAGCTGCCACTATTGCACACGAGGTGTCCCATTATGGAACAGCTAGTGGCAAGCGTCAGCAGGCTGTATTGGCAATGAAGTGTTTGGCCGACAACAGACACCCCGCGGAAGTTCTGCCTCAGTTCTTGCAGCAAGAAACTCAGTCATGGCTGGGCAATGTACATCTTGAGGCAGGCAAGGTAGTGAGTGATAACGGAAGGAATTTTATGGCTGCCATAGCCCTTTCACAACTGAAACACATTCCTTGCCTGGCTCACACCTTAAACCTGGTGGTGCAGTGCTTCCTGAAAAGTTATCCGGGGTTACCCGACCTGCTTCTGAAGGTGCGCAGACTTTGCTCGCACATTCGCCGTTCGCCCGTACACTCCAGCCATATGCAGAACCATCAGCGATCTTTGAAACTTCCCCAGCATCGCCTAATCATTGACGTTGCAACAAGGTGGAACTCCACACTGCACATGCTTCAGAGACTGTGCGAACAGAGGCATGCTGTTATGTATTTGTGGGAGGATACACATACATGGGCAGGCAGTTGGATGGCAGACATGGAGTAGTCAGGTGTGCAGTGGTCGAAGCTACAAGACCTGTGTCAAGTGTTTTGAGGAATGCAAATGCCTGGTTAGTGCAGACAATGTCATAATAAGCATGAGCATCCCCCTAATGTGTCTGCTGATGCAAAGTTTGACGCACATAAAGGAGCAGGCGTGAATTGACAACTGGAACATTGGCGCACATGGTGGACTATGCCTTGCGTATCCTAAAAAGAGACCCCCGCATTATAAAAATGATGACCGATGACGATTACTGGTTGGTCTGCCTCCTGGATCCACGCTATAAGGGGACACTGCAAAATATCATGCCACATGAGAACCTTGAACAAATATTGGCAACCAAACAAGCAACTCTTGTAGACCGTTCGATTCAGGCATTCCCAGCACACAGCGCTGATGATGGTTCTCACACGAGCTGCAGGGGGCAACAGGGCAGGGGTGTTAGAGGTGCACAAATCAGAAGTGGCGTTGGACAGAGGGGTTTTCTGACCAGGTTATGGAGTGATTTCACAATGACCGCAGACAGGACAGGTACTGCAGCATCAATTCAAAGTGAGAGGAGACAACATTTGTCCAGTATGGTTACTAACTATTTTTCCTCCCTCATCGATGTTCTCCCTCAACCGTCATTCCCATTTGATTACTGGGCATCTAAAATAGACACCTGGCCTGAATTGGCCGAATATGCATTCCAGGAGCTTGCTTGCCCAGCAGCTAGTGTGCTATCAGAAAGAGTATTCAGTGCTGCTGGTTCAATTCTGACCGAAAAAAAGACTCGTCTGGCTACCCAAAATGTTGATGATCTAACCTTCATTAAAATGAACCACTCATGGATTTCAAATTATTTTGCCCCACCTTTCCCGGCTGACACCTAGTTTTCCTGTAAAAAGGTCTTGCTTTTGGACTGGTCTTACTGTCTGTTCCAATCTCTTAATTTACAGCTGCCGTTTGTCCAGCATAAGACATGTTTACACCTCCCTAAATGAGCTGATTCCCCCCACGGGGCCATGGTCTCGCCACTTGGCGCAAGCAACCGTGAGAGTGCCGTTTGTCTGAAGAGGTGGGTGTGCCCATTTTTGGTCGACGGCACTGGCACTGGGTCCCTTATAGTACAATGAAGTGTCTCTGGCGGTGGTGGCGCACACCCAACGTCAGACACACCGTTGTAACATGAGGGGCCCTAGGCTAGTACCGCTGGCCACGAGAGAGTGTCCCCCCCTCAGCTCAAACAGTGCTCTACCACTTGCATAATTATCTCTCACTGCTCCACCACTGTTTAGTCTATGCGGTGAAATCCTTCAATACCTGGCACTGACAATACCAATTTGTTGACATGTATGATGCTAGTTAAAATATTCAGGGGCCCTGTCCTACATTTACACCAGAAAATACTTTGCACCAAATAATAATGTCTGAAAGTCAGCAGAGGAGCCCACCCCTGTACCTAAGTATGCCACCCTTTTTTTTTTTTTTTTTTTGAGAGACATTAACATCTATGTATTATTTTGGAGTACTAACTGTGTCAGACACTCCTTCCAATTGTCCTCCACTGACCACAACAATGCTGCCTGTGTACCCCTGCAAGATAATTGAAACTGCATTGAGCCAATTTTTTTTATTTTAGGCCTACTAAGTCTGTCTGCAGTCCCTCCTACCAATTGTCCTCCGCTGACCACACCAATGCTGCCTGTGCACCCCTGCAACATAATTAAACCTGCATTGAGCCTAATTTTTTTTATTTTAGGCCTACTAAGTCTGTCTGCGGTAACTCCTTCCAATTGTCCTCCGCTGACCACACCAATGCTGACTGTGTACCCATGTAACCTTTTTTAAACCTGCATCGAGCCAACTTTGTGGTGTAAGGCCTACTAGCAGTGTCTGTCTGCGCCACTCAATACAGCTGTCCTCTTAAAAAAACTGAGCTGCAATTCTCAGGTTTTCAGCCTATCAGAATTATAAAATTGCAATGGGGCTACTTGTTTGGTTGGGGCCTACTAACAGTATCTACTGCTCCAAGGTGTTCTCCAGGTTGCCTTTCCTGAGCTTCTATCTTCAGGCTCTCGTTAAATAGTTTTTTAATGGAACAACTGCAGTGGGGCTACTAGTTTGGTTGGGGCCTACTAACAGTGTCTGCCGCTCCAAGGTGTTCTCCTGGTTGCCTTTACTGAGCTTCTATCTTCAGGCTCTCGTTAAATAGTTCTTTAATGGAACAACTGCAGTGGGGCTACTAGTTTTTTGGGGCCTACTAACAGTGTCTGCCACTCCAAGGTGTTCTCCAGGTTGCCTTTCCTGAGCTTCTATGTTCAGGCTCTCGTTAAATAGTTTTTTAATGGAACAACTGCAGTGGGGCTACTAGTTTGGTTGGGGCCTACTAACAGTGTCTGCTGCTCCAAGGTGTTCTCCTGGTTGCCTTTACTGAGCTTCTATCTTCAGGCTCTCGTTAAATAGTTTTTTAATCGAACAACTGCAGTGGGGCTGCTAGTTTGGTTGGGGCCTACTAACAGTGTCTGCCGCTCCAAGGTGTTCTCCTGGTTGCCTTTCCTGAGCTTCAATCTTCAGGCTCTCGTTAAATTGTTTTTAATATAACACTGCATTTGGCCTACGTGTTTTGTTGGCCCTACTAACGGTGTCTGCCACTCCTTGCTGTTCTCCACTGAACAAAGCAGTGCCGCCTGTTTACTTCTGTTACCAATTTTGAACTGCATTTAGCCTACTTACTGATTTGGGCCTGCTCACTGTGTCAGCCTCTCATTACAGTTGTCCTCCACTGAACAAAGCAATGCTGCCTGGTTAGTCCTGTTACCAATTTTGAACTGCATTTAGCCCACTTTATTATTTGGGCCTATATCTGTGTTTCCTCCTCATCCTGCCCATCGCCCAGCCAGTGCTAGATGAGTCTGCTGGTACATTGACCAAGACCGCTACATTCCCCGTGCATGCTACACAGCCAGAATGTGACCCAGCTGAAAGTCAGGATCCCCTTCCCGCATAATATACCACCTTACACGGGGACAAGTAGGAAGGTGCAGATGAAAGTGCAGGTTCCTTCATCAGGTGGGGGGGGGAATACTCGTTGGCGACATCACTGGCACAGGGCCCATCATAGTACGCAAAAGTGTCGCTGCCGGTGGGAGGCGCCCCCGTCGTGCAAACACACTGCCGTACTTTGAGGGGCCCTGTGCCAGTGCCAATGCGAACGAGTGGGCCCCCCCCCTGCTTGCTCAGGATCACAGCACTTGCAAAGTTGAAATACTTACCACTCCCTGATCCACTGCGGTGACGTGGTCCACGTTTCCTGGGCCCACTAAATACTTGAACCAGCCCTACCCCCCACAACTTTAGCCAAATGACCCCCAATTTCCAATGCCTAAGTATTATTATAAGGTAAATTAAGATTGACAAGCTTCAGTAACAAGAATGGATGTTTTTGCCATTAAAATGGGCACTGTAGGTGTTTTCCTGACCTTCACTCACTGCCGACTATGCTTCCCCATTGACTTGCATTGGGTTTCGTGTTTCGGTCGATCCCCGACTTTTCGCGATAATCGGCCAATTTCACTCGACTCGACTTTTGAGATAGTCAGGTTTCGCGAAACCCGACTCGATCCCAAAAAAGTAAAAGTCGCTCAACCCTACTGAGGAGTGAGGAGGGTGCAGGTTCATAATCAGGCACCATCTACATTATATTAGATCTTATTTGTTACTTTCTCACCTAAATGTATCAATATAGATGATAACAATAAATTGGGATATTTCTAGTTAAAATACTACTTTGCATATTGTGATGTATGTTAAAGTGAACCCTTAATTATTTAGCACCCAAATACTGTATACAGCACGTATTCTTTCATTTCTTGACAATATATTTATTGGTCTGTTTCATTTTAATGCGAGTAAAAGTCACAACAATGTAGTTGCTGAAAGATTTGTAACATAAACACAAGTGACTTTACAGACTTTTGACAATGTAGCCCTTGGAGAGCTGTGAAACGGCTAACTAATGCAACGGGATTAAAGGTGAGATACGCAGGATTATCTGTAAATTCATACGGTTTATTAGTGAAAGTGTATAGAGGAATACTGCCCTTTAAAATACCGGGCACAGAATAACATGCTGAGTACAAAAGAGGATCAAATGTGTCAATTTTATGCCTCACCAACACCTATTCCAACCTCATTATAGTTTTCATTTCTTAAAAGAAAAACTTATCAATTGTAACAAGAAAAGAGAAACATCAGGACATCTAGCTAACCATATAACCTTGTCTATAGAGTTTCTAAAGAGGTTAAGGTCCCAAAGCAAAATCAGGAATTGCCCTTCCCCCACCGCCCTCCGCTGTTTATTGACAGGAAATTGAGCTATGTTAAAGCTTCAAGCACAAAGCTACTTTTTTGATTGGCAAGCAAAGAACCATGTAGCAGATATTCTTCAGAAAAGGGGACTTGGCACTACAGAAACGAATGATTTCCGATCCTCAAGAGCAGTTCTTGAGCAGCTCAGACAGGTGGCACTGGTGTTGCGGGTCGCGGATTGGCTGTAGAGGAGATGCGAGCTGATGTAGCAGAACTGGAACAACATTGACTTTAGTAGCAATGAATGGCGTGGTAATTCAGGATCAACAATGATGGCTGGTGTAGTAGAGGTGGATTAGTTATGGTGAGCGTAGTGTAGTGGAGCTATCCCATAATTGGTAGTGATCAGTGGTATACTGGTATAGCAGAGCTGGATTGGCAGTTACCAGTGTAACAGCTGGATCAGCAATGACAGATGTAGTGGAGCTGGATCAATGATGGCTGGTTTAGCATAACTGAATCAGCAATGAATGGTGTGGTAAATCTGGATCTGCAATGATGGCTGGTGTAGGAGAGGTTGATCAGTTATGGAGAGCGTAGTGTAGTGGAGCTATACTATAATTGATATGGATCAGTGGTATACTGGTGTAGCAGAGCTGGATCAACAATAACTTTAGTAGCAGAGCTGCATCAGCAGTGCCTTGTGGAACCGAGCTGGACCAGCAATGAATGGTGTGGTAAATCTGGATCTGCAATTATTATTATTATTATTTATTATTATAGCACCATTTATTCCATAGTGCTTTACACGTGAAGAGGGGTATACATAACACAAAAAAACAAATACAATAATCTTAATCAAAACAAGTCACAACTGGTACATGAGGAGGGAGGACCCTGCCAGCAATGATGGAATATGTAGGAGAAGTGGATCAGTTATGGTGAGCGTAGTGTAGTGGAGCTATACCATGATTGGTAAGGGTCAGTGGTATACTGGTGTAGCAGTGATGGCTTGGCAATCACCAGTGTGGCAGAGCTGGATCGACAATGACTCATGTAGTAGAGCTGGATAAGTGATAACTGATGTAGATGGATTTGTGAAGCAGCAGAATAGTTGCAATAGTGTAGCAATGCTGGAATCATAGAATAGCAGAACTCTACTGTTTAGGCTGATGTAATTCAGTGCTGAAACCATGGAATAGCAGAGGAGCGGCAAAGTTGTATAGTGGAGGAGCAAAGTAGTGGCATGATGCCAACTACCAGAATACCCAGATATTTCGTCACTAAAATGAACTCTTCAGCGTGGGAAAATCAGCTGGCATTTTCCCATGCTGAGGAGTTCATTTTAGTTCAGGCCAGCAGAGAACGCAGCTTCCACGGTTGCCACACATGTGCCACACGGAGGTATCACACCGACACACGGACACAGATATCTCCAGTACCATGAGGAGCGGCAAAGTTGTATAGTGGAGGAGCAAAGTAGTGGCATGATGCCAACTACCAGAATACCCAGATATTTCGTCACTAAAATGAACTCTTCAGCGTGGGAAAATCAGCTGGCATTTTCCCATGCTGAAGCGTTCATTTTAGTTCAGGCCACCAGAGAACGCAGCTTCCACGGTTGCCACACATGTGCCACACGGAGGTATCACACCGACACACGGACACAGATATCTCCAGTACCATGTTAACCGGTACCAGCAATATCAAGACATGTGAAATCGACCTTATATTGAGACCTGATGGGGTTCTCGCTTGCAATTTAAAAATACAGTATGATTATTCAGAATTTTACTTCTAAAATCTCCACCTATAATCGGTTTATATACTTTTTCAATGCCTGCAAATTTGAATGTGGAAACATCTCCTTTATGAATACGGAAAAAAGGTTTAGAAACCGCTGAAGTGGTTTTGGCAGATTAGCTGCATCGGAGATATGTCTCTTTATGCATTTTTTCAAGGAACTAATAGTGCAGCCTACATTTTGGACTTTGCAGGCAGAATAGACTAGTAGATATATAACTCCAGGTATATTTCAATTAATATATTTTTATGGACCTGTGATGTGATCATTTCACAATATACATAGTCTATTTCATTAATTCATGATTTAGGAGTTTTTAACTTGCACTTGATTTTAATTGCACAGATGATAATTACCATGCCAGTGAGACTGGCTAATGAATCTACATGTGACCTAGATATATACATTCATGTCCAAACGTGTTGGCACTCTTGAAATTGTTCCAGAAAATGAAGTATTTCTCCCTGAAAATTACTGCAATTATACATGTTTTGTTATACATACATTTATTTCCTTTGTATGTCTTGGAAAGACACACAAAAAAGAAAATGAAATAAAAATTGGACATTATTTTATACTAAAGTGGGCCAGACAAAAGTATTGGCAACTTTCCAAAATTGTAGGTGAACAAGTTTGTTTCAAGCATGTGATGCTCATTCAAACTCTCCTGTGGCAAGAAAGAGGTGTGGACAATATGAAAATCACACCTGAAACCAAATAAAAAGGGAGAAGTTGAATCCATATTGGCATTGTGGGTCTATATGTGCCACACTAAGCATGGAGAAAAGAAATAGGAGAAGAGAACTGTCTGAAGAATTGAGAACCAAAATTGTTGAAATATATAAACAATCTCAAGGTTACAAGTTCATCTGCAGAGATCTTGATGTTCTTTTGTCCACTATGTGCAACATAATCAAGACGTTTACAACCCATGGCACTGTATCTAATCTCCCTGGACATTTATGGAAGAAAATAATTAATGAAATGTTGCAACTGAGGATAGTCTGGATGGTGGATAAGCTGCCCCAATAAAGTTGCAAAGAAATTAAAGCTGTCCTGCAGGCTCAAGGTTTATCAGTGCCATCAGTGTCACAACAAACTATCTATTCACATTGGAATTAAATGAAACGCTATGACAGGAGACGAAGAAAGATCCCACTGCTGAAACAGAGATATAAAAAATTTACACTGCAGTTTGCTAAAATATACATAAGTAAGCCAAAATTCTTCTGGGAAAGCATCTTGTGGAAAGATAAGACTAAAATAGAGCTGATTAGTAAGGCACATCATTCTACTGTTTACTGAAAACATAAAGAGACCTACAAAGAAAAGAACACAGCACCTAAAGTCAAATATGATGGAGGTTAAAAGATGTTTGGATTGTGTTACTGCCTCTGGCACTGGGTGCCTTGACTGTGTTCAAGGTGTCATGAAATCTGATGATTACCAAGCAATTTTGGGTTGCAATGTAGTTCCTAGTGTAAGAATGCTATTTTTGCAACCTAGGTCATGGGCCTTCCGGTAAAACATGACCCCCAAACATGAGACATCCAGGAATAGATGGAAACCAAGCGCTGGAGAGTTCTGAAGTGGCCAGCAATGAGTCTGGATCTAAATTCTATTTATGTGGACAGATCCTAAAATTGCTGTTGGGAGTAAGCACCCTTCAAATATGATAGACCCGGAGAAGATTTCTTAAGAAGAGCGGTCCAAAATTCCTTTAATAATTGTATTAATCAGTCCACGTGCACCACACATTCTTTTGTAATTACGGCTTTCATCCTTATTTTGTTGAGTTTTCCAGGATAGACTCAGGGTTACCAGGGGCTGATTCGGCCATTCAGTGACTGACGGAGATGTGGGGCAAGGTTCAGAGGAACATTAGGGAAGCTTAAGGCAAACATAAACAGTTTGTGGATAAGCAACAATCTACAGGACCCATATTCCTGGTGGGAGAAAGGAAAAGTTGAGTTCCAAGAACATTCGGGTGAAAGTTCCTTCCGCTAAACTAGGTCCCAGGTTTATAGGTCCTTATGAGATAATTGAAGTTGTCAATTCAGTTGCCTTTCATTTATGTCTACTTCCGCTGCTTCGGATCCCCAATGTGGTCCATAAATCTCTCCTAAAGCAATTTGTACCTTCCTCTGATGGGTCTCCATCTCCTCCGCCTCCAGTTTCTGTGGATGGGCAGATGGAGTATGAGGGGGAAGGGATTGGGGATTCACGGATGGTCCACAGTTTGTTGCAGTATTTGGACCATTGGAGGGGTTATGGTCCTGAGAATAGATTCTGGTCACGGCGCGATCAGTTCGGGCGTTTCATGCGTGGTATCCTTGGAAACCTGGGGATCCAGTGGCCCCCTTGAGAGGAGGGTATTTGTTATGAACAGGTGATTCAGAACCACAATGGACCTAGTGGTTAAGAGCACACAAAGTGACCTGATAGTTACTAACATAGGACGAGCTCTGAAACGTGGGAACTCTGCTGACCGCAATCCCTAATCCTATCATACCACACTAGAGGTAGCCGTGGATTGCGCCTAACGCTCCCTATGCAACTCGGCACAGCCTGAGAAACTAACTAGCCCTGAAGATAGAAAAATAAGCCTACCTTGCCTCAGAGAAATTCCCCAAAGGAAAAGGCAGCCCCCCACATATAATGACTGTGAGTTAAGATGAAAATACAAACACAGAGATGAAATAGATTTTAGCAAAGTGAGGCCCGACTTACTGAATAGACCGAGGATAGGAAAGATAGCTTTGCGGTCAGCACAAAAACCTACAAACAACCACGCAGAGGGGGCAAAAAGACCCTCCGCACCGACTAACGGTACGGAGGTGCTCCCTCTGCGTCTCAGAGCTTCCAGCAAGCAAGAAAAACCAATATAGCAAGCTGGACAGAAAATATAGCAAACAAAAGTAACACAAGCAGAACTTAGCTTATGCAGGGCAGACAGGCCACAAGAACGATCCAGGAGAGAGCCAGAACAATACTGGAACATAGACTGGAGGTCAGGAACAAAGAACTAGGTGGAGTTAAATAGAGCAGCACCTAACGACTTAACCTCGTCACCTGAGGAAGGAAACTCAGAAGCCGCAGCCCCACTCACATCCACCAGCGGAAGCTCATAGACAGAACCAGCCGAAGCACCACTCATGACCACAGGAGGGAGCTTGACCACAGAATTCACAACAGTACCCCCCCTTGAGGAGGGGTCACCGAACCCTCACCAGAGCCCCCAGGCCGCCCAGGATGAGCCAAATGAAAGGCACGAACCAGATCGGCAGCATGAACATCAGAGGCAAAGACCCAGGAATTATCTTCCTGACCATAACCCTTCCACTTAACCAGGTACTGAAGTTTCCGTCTCGAAATACGAGAATCCAAAATCTTCTCCACTATATACTCCAACTCCCCCTCAACCAAAACCGGGGCAGGAGGATCAACGGATGGAACCATAGGTGCCACGTATCTCCGCAACAATGACCTATGGAATACGTTATGGATGGAAAAAGAAGCTGGAAGGGTCAAACGAAAAGACACAGGATTAAGAACCTCAGAAATCCTATACGGACCAATGAAACGAGGCTTAAACTTAGGAGATGAAACCTTCATAGGAATATAACGAGATGACAACCAAACCAAATCCCCAACACGAAGTCGGGGACCCACACAGCGCCTGCGGTTAGCGAAACATTGAGCCTTCTCCTGAGACAATGTCAAATTGTCCACCACATGAGTCCAAATCTGCTGCAACCTATCCACCACAGTATCCACACCAGGACAGCCAGAAGACTCAACCTGCCCTGAAGAGAAAGGAGGATGGAAACCAGAATTGCAGAAAAACGGTGAAACCAAAGTAGCCGAGCTGGACCGATTATTAAGGGCGAACTCAGCCAAAGGCAAAAAGGACACCCAATCATCCTGATCGGCAGAAACAAAACATCTCAGATATGTTTCCAAGGTCTGATTGGTTCGTTCAGTCTGGCCATTTGTCTGAGGATGGAAAGCCGAGGAAAAAGACAAATCAATGCCCATCCTAGAACAAAAGGCTCGCCAAAACCTCGAAACAAACTGGGAACCTCTGTCAGAAACGATGTTCTCCGGAATGCCATGTAAACGAAGCACATGCTGGAAAAACAATGGCACCAAATCAGAGGAGGAAGGCAATTTAGACAAGGGTACCAAATGGACCATCTTGAAGAAGCGATCACAAACAACCCAAATGACCAACATTTTTTGAGAGACGGGGAGATCCGAAATAAAATCCATAGAGATATGTGTCCAGGGCCTCTTCAGGACTGGCAAGGGCAAAAGCAACCCACTGGCACGAGAACAGCAGGGCTTAGCCCGAGCACAAATCCCACAGGACTGCACAAACGAACGCACATCCCGCGACAGAGACGGCCACCAAAAGGATCTAGCCACCAAATCTCTGGTACCAAAGATTCCAGGATGACCAGCCAACACCGAACAATGAACCTCAGAGATAACTACATGGTAACATAGTAACATAGTTAGTAAGGCCGAAAAAAGACATTTGTCCATCCAGTTCAGCCTATATTCCATCATAATAAATCCCCAGATCTACGTCCTTCTACAGAACCTAATAATTGTATGATACAATATTGTTCTGCTCCAGGAAGACATCCAGGCCTCTCTTGAACCCCTCGACTGAGTTCGCCATCACCACCTCCTCAGGCAAGCAATTCCAGATTCTCACTGCCCTAACAGTAAAGAATCCTCTTCTATGTTGGTGGAAAAACCTTCTCTCCTCCAGACGCAAAGAATGCCCCCTTGTGCCCGTCACCTTCCTTGGTATAAACAGATCCTCAGCGAGATATTTGTATTGTCCCCTTTTATACTTATACATGGTTATTAGATCGCCCCTCAGTCGTCTTTTTTCTAGACTAAATAATCCTAATTTCGCTAATCTATCTGGGTATTGTAGTTCTCCCATCCCCTTTATTAATTTTGTTGCCCTCCTTTGTACTCTCTCTAGTTCCATTATATCCTTCCTGAGCACCGGTGCCCAAAACTGGACACAGTACTCCATGTGCGGTCTAACTAGGGATTTGTACAGAGGCAGTATAATGCTCTCATCATGTGTATCCAGACCTCTTTTAATGCACCCCATGATCCTGTTTGCCTTGGCAGCTGCTGCCTGGCACTGGCTGCTCCAGGTAAGTTTATCATTAACTAGGATCCCCAAGTCCTTCTCCCTGTCAGATTTACCCAGTGGTTTCCCGTTCAGTGTGTAATCGTGATATTGATTCCTTCTTCCCATGTGTATAACCTTACATTTATCATTGTTAAACCTCATCTGCCACCTTTCAGCCCAAGTTTCCAACTTATCCAGATCCATCTGTAGCAGAATACTATCTTCTCTTGTATTAACTGCTTTACATAGTTTTGTATCATCTGCAAATATCGATATTTTACTGTGTAAACCTTCTACCAGATCATTAATGAATATTTTGAAGAGAACAGGTCCCAATACTGACCCCTGCGGTACCCCACTGGTCACAGTGACCCAGTTAGAGACTATACCATTTATAACCACCCTGTGCTTTCTATCACTAAGCCAGTTACTAACCCATTTACACACATTTTCCCCCAGACCAAGCATTCTCATTTTGTGTACCAACCTCTTGTGCGGCACGGTATCAAACGCTTTGGAAAAATCGAGATATACCACGTCCAATGACTCACCGTGGTCCAGCCTATAGCTTACCTCTTCATAAAAACTGATTAGATTGGTTTGACAGGAGCGATTTCTCATAAACCCATGCTGATATGGAGTTAAACAGTTATTCTCATTGAGATAATCCAGAATAACATCCCTCAGAAACCCTTCAAACATTTTACCAACAATAGAGGTTAGACTTACTGGCCTATAATTTCCAGGTTCACTTTTAGAGCCCTTTTTGAATATTGGCACCATATTTGCTATGCGCCAGTCCTGCGGAACAGACCCTGTCACTATACTCTACTTGTCCATTTATCAGGGACAGACAGTTTCTCCGCTGGGCAACGGTCAGGTCTATTAGCCTGAAATTTTTGCAGCACCCGCCGCAAATCAGGGGAGATGGCAGACAAAATTACCCCCTCTTTGAGAATACCCGCCGGCTCAGACAAACCCGGAGAGTCGGGCACAAAACTCCTAGACAGGGCATCCACCTTCACATTTTTAGAGCCCGGAAGGTACGAAACCACAAAGTCAAAACGGGAGAAAAACAGCGACCAACGAGCCTGTCTAGGATTTAACCGTTTGGCAGACTCGAGATAAGTCAAGTTCTTGTGATCAGTCAAGACCACCATGCGATGCTTGGCTCCTTCAAGCCAATGACGCCACTCCTCGAATGCCCACTTCATGGCCAGCAACTCTCGATTGCCAACATCATAATTACGCTCAGCAGGCGAAAGCTTCCTGGAAAAGAAGGCGCATGGTTTCATCACCGAGCCATCAGAACTTCTTTGCGACAAAACAGCCCCTGCTCCAATCTCAGAAGCATCAACCTCGACCTGGAACGGGAGCGAAACATCAGGTTGACACAACACAGGGGCAGAAGAAAAACGACGCTTCAACTCTTGAAAAGCTTCCACAGCAGCAGAAGACCAATTGACCACATCAGCACCCTTCTTGGTTAAATCAGTCAACGGTTTAGCAATACTAGAAAAATTATTGATGAAGCGACGATAAAAATTAGCAAAGCCCAGAAACTTCTGCAGACTCTTCAGAGATGTCGGCTGAGTCCAATCATAAATGCGTATTAAATGCTCGGGCGTATTAAATGCTGTTTTCCATTCATCGCCTTGTTTAATACGCACAAGATTATACGCCCCTCGAAGATCTATCTTGGTGAACCAACTAGCCCCTTTAATATGAGCAAACAAGTCGGACAGCAACGGCAAAGGATACTGAAATTTGACTGTAATTTTATTAAGAAGGCGGTAATCAATACAAGGTCTCAAAGAACCATCCTTCTTGGCCACAAAAAAGAACCCTGCTCCTAACGGTGATGACGACGGGTGAATATGACCTTTCTCCAAGGATTCCTTTATACATATAACTCCGCATAGCGGCGTGTTCTGGCACAGATAAATTGAACAATCGGCCCTTAGGAAACTTACTACCCGGAATCAAATTAATTGCACAATCGCAATCCCTATGAGGAGGTAGGGCACTGGCTTTGGGCTCATCAAATACATCCCGATAATCCGACAAAAACTCTGGAACTTCAGAAGGAGTGGAAGACGAAATAGACAAAAATGGAACATCACCATGTACCCCCTGGCAACCCCAGCTGGACACAGACATAGATTTCCAGTCCAATACTGGATTATGAACCTGTAGCCATGGCAACCCCAAAACGACCACATCATGCAGATTATGCAACACCAGAAAGTGGATATCCTCCTGATGTGCAGGAGCCATGCACATGGTCAATTGGGTCCAATACTGAGGCTTATTCTTGGCCAAAGGCGTAGCATCAATTCCTCTCAATGGAATAGGATACTGCAAGGGCTCCAAGAAAAAACCACAGCGCCTAGCATACTCCAAGTCCATCAAATTCAGGGCAGCGCCTGAATCCACAAATGCCATAACAGAATAGGATGACAAAGAGCAAATCAGAGTAACAGACAATAGAAATTTAGACTGTACCGTACCAATGGTGGCAGACCTAGCGAACCGCTTAGTGCGCTTATGACAATCGGAGATAGCATGAGTGGAATCACCACAGTAAAAACATAGCCCATTCCGACGTCTGTGTTCTTGCCGTTCAGCTCTGGTCAAAGTCCTATCACATTGCATAGGCTCAGGCCCATTCTCAGATAGTACCGCCAAATGGTGCACAGCTTTACGCTCACGCAAGCGTCGATCGATCTGAATGGCCAAGGACATAGACTCATTCAGACCAGCAGGCATGGGAAACCCCACCATGACATCCTTAAGGGCTTCAGAGAGACCGTTTCTGAAGATTGCTGCAAGGGCACATTCATTCCACTGAGTGAGCACAGACCACTTTCTAAACTTCTGACAATATATCTCCGCTTCATCCTGACCCTGACACAGAGCCAGCAAGATTTTCTCTGCCTGATCCACTGAATTAGGTTCGTCATAAAGCAATCCAAGCTCCAGGAAAAACGCATCAACATCACGCATTGCCGGATCTCCTGGCGCAAGGGAAAATGCCCAGTCTTGAGGGTCACCACGTAACAAAGAAATAATGATCTTTACTTGTTGAACAGGGTCACCTGAGGAGCGAGGTTTCAAGGCAAGAAACAATTTACAATTATTTTTGAAATTCAAGAACTTAGATCTATCACCAAAAGTCAAATCAGGAATTGGAATCCTAGGCTCTGACATCGGATTCTGAACCACAAAATCTTGAATATTTTGTATCCTTGTAGTGAGATTATCCATCCAAGAGGACAGACCTTGAATGTCCATGTTAACACCAGTGTCCTGAACCACCCAGAGGTAAAGGGGAAAATTGAGAAAAAACACACTGCAAAGAAAAAAAAATGGTCTCAGAACTTCTCTTATCCCTCTATTCAGATGCATTAGTACTTTGGACCACCGGTACTGTTATGACCTGGTGGTCAGGACAATAATGGACCTGGTGGTTAAGAGCACACGGAATGACCTGATAGTTACTGATAATAAAGGACGAGCTCTGGGAAGTGGGAACTCTGCTGACCGCAATCCCTAAACCTATCAACCACACTAGAAATAGCCGTGGATAGCGCCTAACGCTCCCTATGCAACTCGGCACAGCCTAAGAAACTAGCTAGCCCTGAAGATAGAAAAATAAAGCCTACCTTGCCTCAGAGAAATTCCCCAAAGGAAAAGGCAGCCCCCCACATATAATGACTGTGAGTAAAGATGAAAATACAAACACAGAGATGAAATAGATTAAGAAAAGTGAGGCCCGACTTACTGAACAGACCGAGGATAGGAAAGGTTACTTTGCGGTCAGCACAAAAACCTACAAAAAGACCACGCAGAGGGCGCAAAAAGACCCTCCGCACCGACTCCCTCCCAGAGCTTCCAGCAAGCAAGACAACAAATTAAATAGCAAGCTGGACAGAAAAATAGCAAACCAAAGAAATACAAGCTGGAACTTAGCTTCTGATGGGAAGACAGGTCACAAGAACGATCCAGGAGTGAACTAGACCAATACTGGAACATTGACAGGTGGCATGGAGCAAAGATCTAAGTGGAGTCAAATAGAGCAGCAGCTAACAAATTAACCTCTTCACCTGTGGAAGGAAACTCAGACACACCCACCAGAGGAAGTCCATGGACAGAACCAGCCGAAGTACCATTCATGACCACAGGAGGGAGCCCGACAACAGAATTCACAACAGATAGGAAAAGGAGAAGGCCAAAGAAATACGTAACCTTTTACAAAAAGCCCTCCAGAATTTGGACACAAATTGTACCCCCCATCTGAAACCACATTCAAAGGCACACCATGCAATCGCACCACTTGCTCAACAAACAACCTAGAAAGTGCTTCAGCCAAAGGTACAAAATGTGCCTGTTTACTGAATCTATCCACCACCACCCAGACCACAATTTTGCCATTGGAATGAGGGAAATCAGTGATAAAGTCCATGGACAAACGAGTCCAGGGTCTATCCGGAATTGGCAATGGCACGGATTCCCAGGTCAGCCAGTTGGGGGCAGCACGGTGGCTCAGTGGATAGCACTGCAGCCTTGCAGTGCTGGAGTCCTGGGTTCAAGCCCCACCCTGGATAATATCTGCAAAGAGTTTGTATGTTCTCTCCGTGCTTGCGTGGGTTTCCTCTGAGTTCTCTGGTTTCCTCCCACATTCCAAAGACATACTGATAGGGAATTTAGATTGTGAGACCCATTGGGGACAGCGATGGTAATGTGTGCAAACTGTAAAGCGCTGCGGAATATGTTAGCTCTATATAAAAATAAAAATTATTATTATGAGAGCTTTTAGCACGGGCACAAGAATCACAAGAAGACACAAACACGGCAACATCAGAAGCCATAAAGGACCACCAAAATAGCTTAGCAATAGCGCTATGAGTAGCCTAGATTCGAGGAAGCCCATAAATAGCAGAATCATAAAACTCCTGGAGCACTCTCAACTGGTACTGGACCGGAACAAAGAGCTTGTTGTCAGGCAATGACCGAGGAGCAAGAGAATGAGCCTCACGAATCTCCTGCTCCAATTCTGAGGGCACCACAGTCACGATCACCCCATGCTGAAAAATGGAGGAGGTGATGGATGGAGGTGATATCGGATTCAAGCTGTGCAATAAGGCATCCACCTTGACATTCTTGGAACCAGGCCGAAAAGTGATAGAAAAATTAAAGAGTGAAAGAAAAGCGACCACCTAGCCTGTCTGGGAGTCAAACGTTTTGCTGACTCAATATAAGACAGATTCTTGTGGTCCGTAATCACCGTGATTGGATGAATGTCCCCCTTCAAAAAGTGTCTCCATTCTTTGAAGGCCAACTTGATAGCTAAAAGCTCCCGATTCACAACATCATAATTCCTCTCAGACGGAGATCATTTTTTCAAGAAGAAAGTACAGGGCCTCAAGTTGGTCAAAGTGGTGGTTCCTTGGGACAACACCGCCCTCACCTCCACCTCCGATGCATCCACCTCAATGATGAACGGTTCAAACAGGGGCAGACATAAAACATTTCTTTAATAAAGTAAATGCCTCCACAGCGGGAACTGACCATGTTTTGAGATGAGCACCCTTACGAGTCAGATCTGTGAGGGGCTTGACCACCTGTGAAAACCCCTTAATGAATTTCCTATAATAGTTTGCAAACCCCAGAAAACATTGAAGACCCTTTAAGTTTCTGGGTTACACCCAAACCAAAATGGCCCATTCCATCCTAGGGTCCATACGAAACCCCTTTCAGACAGAAAGAACCCCAGAAAGGACAATTCTTAGACAAAAAAAATGCGCATTTTCCAGGTTTTGCAAAGAGCGAGTTCTACTGTAACTTCCAGAGAACCGCATATACATGATCCATGTGAACTTGTTTGTTAGATGAAAAAACAAGGATATCATCTAAATACACCACCATGAAGTTCCCCCAAAAAATCAGAAAATATATGGTTGATAAAATTCTGAAAAACAGCTAGCGCATTAGCGAGACCAAAGGGTGTAACCAAATTCTCAATTAAACCTTCAGAAGTGAAAAATGCCATTTTTCACTCTTCCAGATTAACGGACGACACAAGTACAGTAGTAAGGCAACTTTTAATGCATTTAGGACCCCATTTGACAATGTCCTGAGATTTCCCATCTATCACAGGATTATGTAACCATAACCAGGGGAACCCCAATACCAGTTCTGCATGCAGATTGTCCAGAACAAAACATGAAATACTTGTGAAAACACCAGTGCTCCCTATAAAATGCTATCCTTAGCAGCTGGAATCAAACAGTCATGTGCCAAAGCTGTCACAAAATTAGACAAGAAATAAAAAGTAGACACCGCGCTTACGGATAGACCACTGACCAATAAACGTGTAGGCAAAATACAAGAAAGTACCTACTGCCCCTCATAAATATGCCCAATAAAATACACCCTCAGATTGCAGTGTGGCATACAATGAAAGAAACAATATAATCATATAATCAATTGGTCCTGAACCAATGAACTTCACTATGACTCACCAGATTCCTGAGGTGTAATGAATGCACAGGGCTCAGGATGTGTGAAAGCCGCAGGGATTTCCTGGTGACAGACCCATCAGGCAGGGGTTAGGCGATAGAGTGGGGCTGTCCACAGCCACAAAAGAGCGGCGAGGCGGCGAGTTGGCATAGATCCAGAGAACACCCCGGCCGGTGGCATCCCTGGATACAATCAAGAAGAAAATGGCTCTCAGCGTGTGACATCACAAAAACTACAGAGCAATCCTGGGGCCAAAAAGGTATCCGACGAGTTTCGGAGCAACTCAAGTCCTCCTTCATCAGGGTTACCGCATACTTGGAGCACCGAGCTTTATATAGATCTAGACAGCCCATCAATCATATCCCCGCTTTCCACCGATTGGTCCGATTTCAAAAGGAAAGTGAAATCTAAGATTAACCCACAGGTCCCCATGTGCATGTACCTTGGGGAACCAACGTAGTGAGGATATCTGAGGAAAAGTGTGTGCAAATCTGAAAGCACCAATAAATTATTTATTAAAAGGGTGGTGTGAACAGACAAAAGTATCATGTATAAATACTTTAAATAATTTAATAAACCTGTTAAAATAAACTTTAATATTAAAAATGAGAAATATGCACTGTTGCAAAAAAGATTAAAAATTGATAAAAAAAAGTGTATGCGTATTCATAACTACAGCAAACTTAATTGGAGAGTCCACAAGATGATGAAGTGGATATGAATATATCCAGGCTATAGCTCACATATATGGTAGCATGTTTTATACCTAATAAGAAAAAATTCCATACGAAGGAGAACAATCACCAGAACATTTGGTCATCATTATAATATTAATATTAAAAGGCATATAATTCCAGTCCATGGTTCAAACCTTTTGGGGCCAGACAGTTTAAAGAAAATATCCATTTGGATTCGGCTCTAGACATGGCTTCTATGAGATTGCCCCCTCTAAAATTTTGTTGAATTCTCTGAATCCGCAGAAAGCGTACGCCTTTTGTGCATTTATTATATCTCTCTAAAAAATGCTGTGAAAGGGGGTGACCCACAAACCCTTTTTTAATGTTTACGAGGTGTTCCTTAATGCGTACCATGAGCCGCCTTTTAGTTCGACCTACATACAACTTTTGGCACGGACACTCAATTAGATAGACTTTAGTAATATAGCAAGTAATGCTATCCTTAATACTAAATATGTATATAGCCTCAGAATCAGTAAATGTAGATTGACAGGATCTATTTATCAATGTATTTTTACAACAATAGCAAGTGCCACATGGCATAAACCCCCCAAATCATTGGATGTACCAATTTTTTGCTTGTTCGTTTTAATTGTTGGGGCTACCATACTGCCCAAGGGTCGGGCCTTTCTGTATATAAATCTGGTAACAGGTGGTAAATACTCTCCAGTGATGTTATCCCTCCACAAAATGGTCCAATGTTTTAATATAATGGATGTAAAATTTGTTATGGCCAGTAGGGTTGAGCGAAACGGGTCGGCCATTTTCAGAAGTCGCCGACTTTTGGCAAAGTCGGGTTTCATGAAACCGGACCCGACCCCTGTGTGGGGTCAGCCATGAGGTCGACGATCTTCTGAATCTGGTATCGGAATTCCGATACCGAGTTCCGATATGTTTGCAATATCGGAAATCGGTATCGGAATCCATATTTAAGTGTAAAATAAAGAATTAAAATAAAAAATATTGCTATACTCACCCTGGACGCGCCCTGGTACTAACCGGCAGCCTTCCTTCCTTAGAATCAGCGCGTGAAGGGCCTTAGATGACGTCGCGGCTTGTGATTGGTCGCGCGACTGCCCATGTGACCGCTCACGCGACCAATCACAAGCCGCGACGTCACCGAAGGTCCTTCAAGTGCTGATTCTTAGGAAGGAAGGCTGCCGGAAAGAAGCAGGGCGCGTCCGAGGGTGAGTATATTCCTAATAGGAGTTTCCTCTCCTTTAGACCCTGGGAACCATTGGAAACCCAATGCACTGCATTGGGTTTCGGGTTTCGGACGACCCCGACTTTTTTATAGGATCGGCCGATTTCACTCGACCCGACTTTTGAAAAAGTCGGGTTTCTTGAAACCCGACCCGATCCTATAAAAGTAAAAGTCGCTCAACCCTAATGGCCAGCATGAAATTGTGCGATAAATGGCAGTTGCTGAATCTGGTCCCGGATGCTCACATTAACTGGATTAGTGCTCTTTATATTATGTACAAGACGCTCTCTTGTGGTAGCTCCCACCTCATACTTTGCTTGTTCTAGTGTATTAGGGTATCCTTTTTCCAGAAACTGTTGAGTCAAAACCCCAGCCTCCTTATTATACTCGTCTAGGGTGGTGCAGTTACGTCTCACTCTCATATATTTTTTTTTCAAAAAACTGACTGTCACATCCAAACATAGATCAAGTGTGAGCGGGTGCTGAACCTAGAGTCACCAACTCGTACACAGTCAAATAAATAAGGCAGCACACTGTAGCGCCAAAACATGCAAACATGAAACATGAAAGTTGAACTGCATTACTGCACTAGAAATATGAAAAAATGAGAGTGTTTTGTGCATAAATTGGCCAATTCATGTGTATCTGGTAGCCACATTAGGGCATATCTCGTATGCCAGGTCCTACACTTTCCTTTCCTCGCTGAGAATAAACATCCTTATCTGAATGAGTACCTGTGAAACCTCTTCTTAGACTAAATTTCTCTCTCTCTTTGGAGGGGTAATGGACCTGCTGCGACTAAAACTCCTGTGGCTAGGAGGCGGAGTGCTCAGTCAGAAGGCTAGTGAATACAAAGTTCAAAAAACTGACCGTCACATCCAAACATAGATCAAGTGTAAACAGGTGCTGAACCTAGAGTTACCAACTCGTACACAGTCAAATAAATAAGGCAGCACACTGTGGCGCTAAAACATGCAAACATGACATGAAACATGAAAGTTGAATTGCATTACTGCACTAGAAATATGAAAAAATGAGAGCGTTTAGCGCATAACTTGGCCAATTCATGTGTACCTGGTAGCCATATTAGGGCATCTCTTGTATACCAGATCCTACACTTACCTTTCCTCGCTGAGAATAAACGTCCTCATCTGAATTGGTAGCCGTGAAACCTCTTCCTAGACTAAATTTCTCTCTCTCTGTGAAGGGGTAATGGACCTGCTGCGATTAAAACACCTGTGGCTAGGAGGCGGAGTGCTCGGTCAGAAGGCTAGTGAATACAAATTTCACTCTCATATATTGGCCTCTAGGGATGTTCGTAAGCCATACAGGCAAGTGGCAGCTGGTTATATGAATAAAGCTATTGGAATCCACTTCCTTTTGGTAGCATTTAGTGAGCAGGTTGTTTCCTTCAATGTACACATTGAGGTCCAGAAAGTTGACGCTTGTGGTACTAATCGTTGGCGTAAATTCTAGCTCAAAATCATTCTTATTTAAATTAGAAATAAATAGGTCTAGATCATGCCTTGGACCATTCCAGATGAAAAAAAGTCATCAATAAATCTATGCCACAGGACTAGTCCTGTGTGTAGATTTCCAG
Organism: Ranitomeya imitator; assembly: GCF_032444005.1. Classification (NCBI taxonomy): domain Eukaryota; kingdom Metazoa; phylum Chordata; class Amphibia; order Anura; family Dendrobatidae; genus Ranitomeya; species Ranitomeya imitator. The sequence continues at coordinate 69,561,866 of NC_091285.1, forward strand.
ATATGTAAATGTGAGACTACTCCCACTTGGCAACAAACAGGTTAGCGTAGCTAGGGGTGAAACATGTCTCCATAGCCGTGCCCCATATTTGTAGTTAAAGGTGGATGGTCTGACCAATAAAGTATGAACATAATTGCCAGGTTCTTGATCAATTTTAATTGTGGACAGTTTCTCCTTTTTAAAAAAGTATTTCTTAAGAGCTAGATTCCTCAGATACTTTTTCATTCTAATATAAAGATCAAAAGGTTGACCTCTAGCCGTAGGGGCTAATTTGAAACCTTTTTGGAGTGAAATTTCATGGTCGGTCAATTGATGTGAACTCAAGTTAAAGATTTTTGGGGGATTATTAACAGGTGTGAGGTTTATTTTTGTTTTGGGGAGTTTCCTCACCCTCCTGCCCCTTTTTGTTTTGTAGGCCTTGCCCGAAAAAAACCTGATTTATTCATAGATGAGATTTAGACCCCACTGTGTTCTTAGAGAAAGCCCTCGACATCCTGTTTCTATTTGGTATATTAATTTTCGTTTATTTCTGAGCAAGTTATTTCTATTAAGTCTAGGAGGTGGAGCATTAATTGTACTTCCAACAGGGTTCATCTTGCGTTATTCCCCTGTATTCATTTTTGTGGACCTTTTTTTAGTAGATGTGCCTGGTTCGGTTACAAACTAATCAGGTTCATCTTGTACATGAGAGGAATCTTCATCCATGCCAGATGGCATAAGCAAGGAAAACCTGTTTGAAGTTTGTATGGGAATATTTACCCATAAATTGGGTTCCTCGTGTATGCTTAAGTTCATATGGGGAGATAATTTAGAATATGCAGAAACGTTTGGTGGACTTTCTCTACTTTGAATGGGGACACCCATGTTCTTGGGTTCTCCTTGTTTCTTACCGATACTTGTGTGTATTGTGTTGAATTGGACTTGGCATGAGTCAAAAAAGCAATGAGACCTCTGTTTCACTTTGTTTGGGTGTAAGATTATATTCATCCACTGTAATTAACTCTGTTGCACAGTACTGATGGGTGTATCCACTGGTCTCATTGCTATCGGATGACCTTGATAACAATCCTCTGGTACATTATCCCTCTGAAATTTCCTGATTTTCTTAGTCAGGATCTCCTTCACCCTTTCTTTGAGTCTACATAAAATGTTGACTGTAAGATTTTGTGTTTCATCAGTGAGGGTACAATTTTTTAGTTGTTCAAAGATATCAACAATTTGTTTGCTTGCTATGCTAATGTTGGATAAACGCTTATCTATAATAAACCGCAATGTTTTAAAAGAGAAAGATTTAAACATGCTATCCCATTTTTGTTGTATGGCAGTGTCACCAAAATCGCCCGCTAAAGTTTTATACACAATAAGGCCCTTCGGGACAATATGGGCTTGAATGTACTTTTCCAAGGAAGCCACTTCTCACATGTCCCGCATCTCCGTAAGAAGTTTCTCCAGAGATTTTAATAAGTCCCTGGCTTTAATATCCCCAGCATTGATGGGCCATTAAAAGAAAATTTATCCTTAATAAAGGAGGACTTAAACTCTATAGCGCCACCTGTTGGAAGTAGCGATCCTAAAATCACAATCAACTCATTAACGAGTCATGCAATATGACTTAGGATAAAAGCCAAATTAGTATCTCAATTCGCAGACACGGTGTTTCGGGCTGTTGGCCCTCGTCAGTGTGAAGCATGAGAACTAATTTGGCTAGGTGAGAGGCTCTGGACTGGGGTCTAAGGGGTATCGCTTTTCCTTATGGAGAGTGACATACCATCTCTGGCTTGTCAAGGTAAGGAGGCTTATTTGCCGTACAATGCTCCTCTGGGAAATATAATATGCAAATTGCCTCTTCTGAGAAAAAGAGGACTTAACCTCTATAGCGCCACCTGTTGGAAGTAGCGATCCTACAAGTCACAATCAATTCATTAACGAGTCATGCAATATGACTTAGGATAAAAGCCAAATTAGTATCTCAATTCGCAGACACGGTGTTTCGGGCTGTTGGCCCTCGTCAGTGCAAAGCATGAGAACTAATTTGGCTGGGTGAGAGGCTCTGGACTGGGGTCTAAGGGGTATCGTTTCTCCTTATGGAGAGTGACATACCATCTCTGGCTTGTCAAGGTAAGGAGGCTTATTTGCCATATAATGCTCCTCTGGGAAATATAATATGCAAATTGCCTCTTCTGAGAAAAAGAGGACTTAAACTCTATAGCGCCACCTGTTGGAAGTAGCGATCCTACAAGTCACAATCAACTCTTTAACGAGTCATGCAAAATGACTTAGGATAAAAGCCAAATTAGTATCTCAATTCGCAGACACGGTGTTTCGGGCTGTTGGCCCTCGTCAGTGCGAAGCATGAGAACTAATTTGGCTGGGTGAGAGGCTCTGGACTGGGGTCTAAGGTGTATCGTTTCTCCTTATGGAGAGTGACATACCATCTCTGGCTTGTCAAGGTAAGGAGGCTTATTTGCCGTACAATGCTCCTCTGGGAAATATAATATGCAAATTGCCTCTTCTGAGAAAAAGAGGACTTAAACTCTATAGCACCACCTGTTGGAAGTAGCGATCCTACAAGTCACAATCAATTCATTAACGAGTCATGCAATATGACTTAGGATAAAAGCCAAATTAGTATCTCAATTCGCCGACACGGTGTTTCGGGCTGTTGGCCCTCGTCAGTGCAAAGCATGAGAACTAATTTGGCTGGGTGAGAGGCTCTGGACTGGGGTCTAAGGGGTATCGTTTCTCCTTATGGAGAGTGACATACCATCTCTGGCTTGTCAAGGTAAGGAGGCTTATTTGCCATATAATGCTCCTCTGGGAAATATAATATGCAAATTGCCTCTTCTGAGAAAAAGAGGACTTAAACTCTATAGCACCACCTGTTGGAAGTAGCGATCCTACAAGTCACAATCAATTCATTAACGAGTCATGCAATATGACTTAGGATAAAAGCCAAATTAGTATCTCAATTCGCAGACACGGTGTTTCGGGCTGTTGGCCCTCGTCAGTGCGAAGCATGAGAACTAATTTGGCTAGGTGAGAGGCTCTGGACTGGGGTTTAAGGGGTATCGTTTCTCCTTATGGAGAGTGACATACCATCTCTGGCTTGTCAAGGTAAGGAGGCTTATTTGCCGTACAATGCTCCTCTGGGAAATATAATATGCAAATTGCCTCTTCTGAAAAAAAGAGGACTTAAACTCTATAGTGCTACCTGTTGGAAGTAGCGATCCTACAAGCCACAATCAACTCTTTAACGAGTCATGCAATATGACTTAGGATAAAAGCCAAATTAGTATCTCAATTCGCAGACACGGTGTTTGGGGCTGTTGGCCCTCGTCAGTGCGAAGCATGATAACTAATTTGGCTAGGTGAGAGGCTCTGGACTGGGGTTTAAGGGGTATCGTTTCTCCTTATGGAGAGTGACATATCATCTCTGGCTTGTCAAGGTAAGGAGGCTTATTTGCCGTACAATGCTCCTCTGGGAAATATAATATGCAAATTGCCTCTTCTGAAAAAAAGAGGACTTAAACTCTATAGCGCCACCTGTTGGAAGTAGCGATCCTACAAGCCACAATCAACTCTTTAACGAGTCATGCAATATGACTTAGGATAAAAGCCAAATTAGTATCTCAATTCGCAGACACGGTGTTTCGGGCTGTTGGCCCTCGTCAGTGCGAAGCATGAGAACTAATTTGGCTAGGTGAGAGGCTCTGGACTGGGGTCTAAGGGGTATCGTTTCTCCTTATGGAGAGTGACATACCATCTCTGGCTTGTCAAGGTAAGGAGGCTTATTTGCCGTACAATGCTCCTCTGGGAAATATAATATGCAAATTGCCTCTTCTGAGAAAAAGAGGACTTAACCTCTATAGCGCCACCTGTTGGAAGTAACGATCCTACAAGTCACAATCAACTATCGCTACTTCCAACAGGTGGCGCTATAGAGTTTAAGTCCTCTTTTTCTCAGAAGAGGCAATTTGCATATTATATTTCCCAGAGGAGCATCGTACGGGAAATAAGCCTCCTTACCTTGACAAGCCAGAGATGGTATGTCACTCTCCATAAGGAGAAACGATACCCCTTAGACCCCAGTCCTTAATAAAGGTTAATCTATGGTCCCTATCTTTCCATAGTGCATGAATCGCCATGGTGGAGCTGCTGAAATGTATAGGCACCTAAATAAATAAACTTGTGAAAAGGAAAACACCAGCGCTCAAATCATGAAATACTTTCCTGGTGCAAGAAACCCACTTTAAGGAGAAACTCCTCCGAGACAAATTTAATGACATTTCTAGCTAGTGGTGTTTTGTCAATGGCAATAATATACTGTAAATAGGAGTCTCCAGCCTAGTTGCCCCTAAGATACACTTGGTCACCAAGTTAGAGTCAATAAAGTTCGTGGATGACCTGCAATCCACAAAAGTAGAAGTGGGTTTGAAGCAACTCCCACAACAAAACTCTAGAGAAGGAGAAAAAAGGTGACTGAGAGTCTTGGTGAACTCCTCGACAATCATCCAGACTCAGCCTCATGTTAGTCGGTGTACAGGAGGGACAGTCCTTTTTCCAATGTCCAGGATCTCTGCAGTAAAAACACAGCTTGCATTCACATTGCCGTCTCCGCTCCTTCATCTTGAGGTTGGTGGCCCCCACCACCATCGGTTCAGACAGAGGCAAAACAACAGGATTAGTAGGGAGCAACGGAACCTCTCTCTGTGTAACACCTCTCTCCTGCAGCCTCTAATCCACATGGATAGCCTGAGTTATAGCCTCCTCCAATGAGCTGGGTGGTGGACGGAGAGCCAGAACATCATTCAGGTGATCCGACAGTCCTCTACTGAACTGACATCTCAGCGCAGAGTCATACCAGGACACTTCAGTGGACCATCGACGGAACTCGGAGCTATGCCATTCAGCCGAGAACTTACCATGAAAGAGACTCATAATTATGTCCTCTGCCACTCTGACCCATTCAGGCTTGTAAAAAATGAGTCCTAAGGCCTCAAATAACCTATCAACAGACATACATTCAGGGGCAGTAGCAGGTAAAAAGAAAGCCCATGATTTAGGTCCCTCTGGAAGTAAGGAAGTAACTATCCCCACGCGCTGACTCTCATTACCAGGTGATCAGGGTCTAAGAGAAAATAATAGCTTGTAATTTTGCTTGAACATATGGAACTTCTCCTTTTCCCTGGAAAAAGTATCTGGGAGCCTGGCCGTAGGTTCAGAAGAGTGCAATGTGACATCAACAGTGTCAGAGTGTTTACAGCCAGACTGGGTAGAAGATCCCTGCAAAGATCTTACCATGTCAGAAAGCTCTCTTTGCAGGTGGTTATGATATGTGGCCAAGGCCCTATGTTCGACAGACAGATGCTACATCACTTGTGTCACACTAGCCATTTGATCCGCCAAGATATGGAGCGGATCCATAGAAAGCAGAGCAGAGGAAAAAAAATGTCTGTTTCTGGTCAGTTATAATGTCATGCTACTGCAATGCATGTAGGTGTAGGCTTCACTAGATGGCAGTAGAGAGGAAGCAGGTCTGCACCTAAAAGGACCTGACATGCGGTGCAGCAGTGAGACTATGACAGGTGGCAGCAGAATAGTCAAACAAGCCGGGTCAAATCCTAGACTATAAGGCAGTAACAAAGGAGTAAGCAAACTCATGGTCAGAGACAAGCCAGGGGTCCGTAATGGTCAGGAGCCGATAAACCAAAAGACAAAGGCCAGAAACAGGTCAGGATACAAAGTCAAAACCAGGGAGCCTGCGCACTAAAGGAAAACACTGAATCAAGATGGAAAAAGGGGAAAACAGAGACACGGGTTCAGACAGCAAACTGTTATGAAAGGCAATTCAGAATCACAATGGACATGGAGGTCAGAGCACATACAGTGATCTGACAATAACCCAAAATAATAGGACGAGCTCTGAGACGTGGGAACTCTGCAGACCGCAAACCCTAATCCTATCAAACCACACTAAAGGTAGCCGTGGAGCGCTCCTGACCAGAACCTAGGCGCCTCGTCACAGCCTGAGAAACTAGCTAGTCCTGAAGATAGAAAAATAAGCCTACCTTGCCTCAGAGAAATTCCCCAAAGGAAAAGGCAGCCCCCCACATATAATGACTGTGATTAAGATGAAAACACAAACATAGAGATGAAACAGATTTAGCAAAGTGAGGCCCGACTAGCTGAACAGAACGAGGATAGGGAAGATGACTTTGCGGTCAGCACAAAAACCTATAAATAACCACGCAGAGGGGACAAAAAGACCCTCCGCACCGACTAACGGTACGGAGGTGGTCCCTCTGCGTCTCAGAGCTTCCAGCAGGCGAGAAAAACCAATAAAGCAAGCTGGACTGAAAAATAGCAACAAAATAACATAAGCAAAACTTAGCTTTGCAGAGCAGCAGGCCACAGGAATGATCCAGGGAAAAAACAAGTCCTACACTGGAACATTGACAGGAAGCATGGATCAAAGCATCAGGTGGAGTTAAGTAGAGAAGAAGCTAACGAGCTCACCAGATCACCTGAGGGAGGAAACTCAGAAGCTGCAGTACCACTTTCCTCCACAAACGGAAGATCCCAGAGAGAATCAGCCGAAGTACCACTTGTGACCACAGGAGTGAACTCTGCCACAGAATTCACAACAGCAAACGCAGCAGGACTAATCAGAGCAATGAGAGCAAGCTACAGTAGAACTAGGCAAAAACTATAACTGACATAGCCTGCAAGAAGAAAAGGGATAAATAGCCAACCTTAACCCAGACAGAGGCTAAGAAAGAGTGTCTCCAAAGACATGAAAAGCAACTTCAATTTTTCCATCAAGCATTTTTCAAAATTTGAAATTGAATATGTATAAAACACTTTACCTACGAACAACATAGTGATATTACAATAGAAATAAATAGGTAGAGACTCACAATTAATTTTTGAGCAATTTTCAGGTGATTATTTTTTTTTTTTTGCAAACCCAAACCCCAAAACACGGAAAAAGAACTCTTAGGATAAGTGCACACAACATCAATTTTAAGAGGATTTTGCATGAAAAAGAGCCACAAAAGTGCCTCTTAAAACTTTTAACGTGCACAGCAATGTCATAACTTCAATGCTGTGCACATATTCCAACTTATGTGACTTCTTTTAACAGCTTCAAAGTTCAGAAACACTAAAGTGGTTAAAAGAAGTGACATGCTCATTCTTTAGAAAGCTTCTGCTAAGAATCCACCCACCCTCTATACTTGCAAGTGCAAAATGAAAGCCGCCAACTCGTCTGGGAAAACTCCCTGGCACCTACAAAATTCTGTGTGCACATATCTTGGTCATGTGTATAAATTGTATTTTCACAGAATTTTCAGAACATAAATTGAGCCGAAACTTCAAATTTTTGAAAAATTTCAGATGTGGAGGAGGATTTGGAAAGATTCCTCTCAAGTTCCATTAAGTTTCTGCTCAAAAACCTCCTTGCAAAATTCCATGTGCACAAAACCTGACAGTTCAAATGCAGGAAATGCCCTTTAGGTTGTGTGTACATGCTGCAGAATGGTGTGCGGATTTTTCCGCACTGATTTTGGTAAATCCGCAGGTAAACCGCACTGCGGATTTATTGTGGAATTACCATGGATTTACCGCGGTTTTTCCACATTCTTTGTGCGGATTCCACCTGCGGTTTTACACCTGCGGATTCCTATTGAGGAGCAGGTGTAAACCGCTGTGGAATCAGCACAAAGAATTCATATGCTGTGGAAAAATCAATTCTGTGTTTCCACGTGTTTTTTTCCACAGCATGTGCACTGTGGATTTTGTTTTCCATTGGGTTACGTGGTACTGCAAACTCATGGAAAACTGCTGCAAATCTGCAGCGTCCAATCCTTAGCGGATCCGCAGCAAAATCCGCAGCATATGCACATAGCCTTAATTTCTTCTCAATTGACCGCTTTTATCACCACAAAAAAAGTTATATATAATATTTAGCATTTTTTTTATTTCACCATAAATAAAAGCAAGTGGCTAACAAAAAAATTCAACACTTTTTCTCATGTCTATGCATGATCTTCAGTATGCATAAACTAAATTATATGCTGTAATAGTGAGGGAAGTAAGGTTTAGGTCACATATCTGGTTATTAAAAAGCAGCAGAACTTTAAAAAGTAGTCTGATCACTGCCTGTCACAATACATGAAACATATTTCACACATATCAACAGAAACATTTTGTGAAGAGTTTGGTGTCCTTGTTAATCACCAGTGCTAACAAATTTCATGCTTCAATGATGCAGCTATAAAAAAAATGATTATCCAAATTCTTTCATCTTTTGCAACTAAGTCTGTGTGATTTTTGTTAATCGTTGAATATTGACAGTCATGCATCTTTTTCTAACAGCGTGTTATATTGGAAATCAGAAAGTTAGAGGCTAAAGGAAGTATTTAAAAGATGTGCACAATTTTTGTAAAAAAACCCTGTAAATATATATATATATATATATATACTAGATGGTGGCCCAATTCTAACGCATCGGGTATTCTAGAATATGTATGTATGTATGTCGCGCTTAGCACAGCCACGTAGTATATAGCACAGCCACATAGTATATAACACAGCCATGTAGTATATAACACAGACAGCCATGTGGTATATACCACATCCAGCCACGTAGTATATAGCACAGCCACGTAGTATATAACACAGCCACGTAGTATATAACACAGACAGCCACGTAGTATATAGCACAGCCACGTAGTATATAGCACAGCCACGTAGTATATAGGACTGCCATGTAGTATATAACAGCCACATAGTATATAGCACAGCTCACGTAACACAGACAGCCATGTAGTATTAAGCACAGCCACATAGTATATTGTAGCCACGTAGTATACAGCAGCCACATAGTATATAACACAGCCCACGCAGTATAAAACACAGCCCGTGTAATATATAACACAGGCCACATAGCATATAACACAGCCCATGCAGTATATAACACTGCCCACATAGTATATAGCAGCTAGGCAGTATATGACACATCCCACGTAATATAAAGCACAGCCCACGTAGTATATAACACAGCTCACGAAGTATATAACACAGGCCACGCAGTATAAAACACAGCCCATGCAGTATATAACACTGCCCAAGTAGTATATAGCAGCCAGGCAGTATATAACACAGCCCACGTAATATATAGCACAGCCCACATAGTATATAACACAGCCCATGTAGTATATAACACAGGCCACGTAGTATATAGCAGTGTGGGCACCATATCCCTGTTAAAAAAAAATTAAAATCAAAAAGTGTTATATACTCACCCTCCGGCGTCCAACGACGCTGTCCCGAAGCACGCAATGCTGCCACCAGCTTCTGTTCCCAGTGATGCATTGCAAAATCACCCAGATGACATAGTGGTCTCGCGAGACCGCTATGTCATCTGGGTAATTTCGCAATGCATCACTGGGAATGGAAGCTGGCGGCAGCATCACACGCATTGGTGGACGTCGGAAGGTGAGAATAGCACAATTTGTTTTAAAATTATTTTTAACATTATATCTTTTTACTATTGATCCTGCATAGGCAGCATCAATAGTAAAAAGTTGGTCCGGGATGGGGCGACATACTGGCACTGACTGGAGGGGAGTAGGGAGGGGGCACTGACTTGAGGAGAGTAGGGAGGGGCCAATTCACAGCCGGACTTAACCTATTGCTGATTGGTCGTGACTAGTGATGGTAACACCTCTGATCTCATCTTTGTTCTGCTCAGTTCAATCTCCTACCTAGATAACTCATCTGTTACCCTTTGACCCCATGAAATTAGGAGCAAAACCACAACTTACACATTTTTCGGAGCTCCCTAAAAACACATCTGTTTAGGGTGGCCTAACATATTCCCTAATCAAAGTCCTTTTATATATAGCCTATTCTCTACTTCTCTGAATGTAATTTGCCTTCAAATTCAACCACACCCAAAAGTCTCATGCAGTCTTTATCTACTCCCATTTCCTCAATATGGTAGGACCATCATTGTAAATAAGCACCTGTACTTTGTGTCACCCCCACCTCATGGTAGATCGTAAGCTCTGATGAGCAGGGCCATCATTATTTTTGCTTTAATTGTTTATCATAAACTTTGTAACTTTTGACTGTATTAAATGAACTGCTGACTTGTAAAGCTCTGTGGAATTTGTAGCCGTTATATAAATAAAGGTTAATATTATTAGTAGATTGAAGATGGTGAAGTTCAATCTCTTAGCTTTGGCACGTGTAAGAGGAAATAATAATAATAATAATAATAATAATAAAAATCTTTATTTATATAGCGCCAACATATTCCGCAGCGCTTTGCAGTTGAACAGTTTCAAACACAACAGTCATAAGTAACAACGCTAACAATATAATAATTAAAGCAAAATAAGATGACCCTGCTAGTGAGAGCTTACAATCTACAATGAGGAGGGGGAGATACAAGGCAGAGGTGTGTATTTACAATGATGGTCCAGCCATCTTCAGGGGGTGGGGGATAGATGGAAATAGTGAATGGGTTACACACACACTTGCACATAAAATGACTTTGATTATGGAACATGATAGGCCGCTCTGAACAAATGTGTTTTGAGGGTGCACCTAAAACTATGCAAATTGTGGATGGTTGTAATATCTTGAGGTAGAGCATTCCAGAGGATTGGCGCAGCACGGGAGAAGTCTTGAAGTCGGGAGTGGGAGTTACGGATTAGTGCAAAGGTTAGTCAAAAGTCATTTGCAGAGCGCAGTGGTCAGTTAGGCCGATAGATAGAAATGAGGGAGGAAATGTGAGGAGGTGCCGCAGTGTGGAGAGCTTTGTGGGTGAAAACAAGTACTTTGAATTTGATTCTATAATGAATGGGCAGTCAGTGTAACAACTGGCGAAGAGCATGCACCTCAGCGGCCCGATGTTTTGGCCAGCCGAGATGCGTCGCCATGGCGCCGGGTTAGCAGAGATGCATCGCTATAACGACAGTAATTTTTGATTACACACGTCCTGCGATCCCATCGTCCATATCGCGCGCCAAACCACCCCTTTTAAGGGCGGGATCTTCAGCACATTACCGCACTGATTTGCCGGTTTCTCCCCACTTCCCCTATTTATACCTCTGACCCTTACATTTTAATTACGCCTCCTGACGAAGCTGTAGGTGGTGAAACGCGTGTCGAGGCCAGCGCATCTCACGGACACAGCAGCACTGATAGACCATCATGTCTCAAGGTATTACATTATTATCTGCTACCTTGTGTTAGGAATCCAGACTTAAACTTCCGCCTGTTTATGACTATTGTTATTCCTGCATTACACTAGGCTATTACCGGACACCAGCAGCTGCTAGCAATACAGCCTGTTTACTCTTGTTATTATTCTATTGCAGCAGGGCACTATTACATACCATCAACTTTCCATAGCTATCTATGGGCAGGATGGCAGCCTCTATTCTAGCTGACTGCATTAATTTAATTATATAGAGGCAGACCTCTAATTAGAGATTACTGTGCAACTCTTTGATCTGGATACTATATGTGTTGCTGCGTCCATTGAGACACGTTTTTTGCTATCTTTTGGCACCACATTTTTGTCATCCTTATGGTGCCAACTACCTTTTAGCTGTACTCTACCAATTATACCCTCTATTTTGTATTCCTGTTGTACTGTGTGATACATGTCTAATAAAGATATTTTGTTTAACGATATTAACCCCTCCTTGCTTTCTTTGGGTTCCCTTGATATAGATCTTCTATTACTATAGTGTTGTGTATTATCACTGCATAGTATCATTATTACATGGACCCAAATTGAGTTCCGCTCCTAAGGAGCATTTTTCTCTTTGGCGAAGAGCGGACATGTCTGAATACCGATTAGCTAGATGGACAACCCTGGCTGCTGCATTAAGGATGGACTGGAGAGAAGAAATTCAAGTAACAGGGAAGCCAATTAATAGAGCATTGCAGTATTCCAGATGGGAGTGGATCAAGGTTACAGTGAGGGTTATTGTTGTTTCCATGGTGAGAAAAGGGCGCATTGTAGATATGTTATTTAGGTGAGAGTGGCAAGAGCGGGCAAGAGATTGTATATTGGATGTGAAGGAGAGATCAGTTTCAAACATAACACCCAGGCAGCGTGCCTGCTGTGGGGGTGTTATTATGGTGCACCCATACAGAGGGAAATGTCAGGGAGGTTAGTAGACGGTGGGAGCAGAAGAAGAAGTTCAGTTTTGGAGATGTTGAGTTTCAGATAGAGAGGGGACATGATGTTGGAGACTGCGGAGTACTCTGGGGGTAAGGTCAGGAGATGACGTGTTTAGTTGTGTGTCATCAGCGTAAAGATAGCACTGAAAGCCAAATCTGCTGATGGTCTGTGCAATTGGGGCTGTGTAGAGAGAGTAGAGAATGAGGCCAAGGACTGAGCTCTGAGGTACCCCAACAGCGAGAGGAAGAGATGTGAAGTGGAGCCAGCAAACAAAACACTGAAGGAGTGGTCAGAAAGATAGGAAGAGAACCAGTGTCCTTAATGCCTAATGACTGGAGCTTAGAGAGTAGGAGACGGTGGCCAACAGTGTCGAAAGCTGCAGAATGGTCAAGAAGAATGACTGTGGTCACCATTACATTTTGCTGTCAGAAGGTCATTGGTCACTTTGATGAGTGCGGTTTCTTTCGAATGTAGGGGGCGGAAGCCAGACCGTGTAGGGTCTAGGAGTGAGTGAGTGAGTAGAGAGATAGCAGGTAAGGCAGGAGAAGACCAGGCGCTCCAAGAGTTTAGAGATGAAGGGGAGATTGGAGACTGGTCTGTAGTTATTTCTGCAGGATAGGTTGAGAGCGGATTTCTTTAATAATGGAGTAATGATAGAGTGTTTTAAGGAGATGCCTGAGGAGAAAGAGAGATTAAAGATTGGAGTTAGGAGAGTTGTGATGATGGGAGAGAGAAACTGGAGGAGATGAGATGGAATGAGGTCAGTAGTGCATGCAGTCGGACAAGAAGAATTGAGGAGCCTGGAAACTTCTTCTTCTGTGATGGGATCAAATGTGGAGAATGAGCCAGGGAAAATGCAGGGAGGGATGGGAGTCACTGAACTTTGTGGTTGTGGAGCGCTCGCCAGGGCCGTGGGGATACTTGGTACCGACTCGGTTCTTAAAAGTATGTGTCATAGCAATAGTTACCCAGTCCATGGCCCTGGGCCTCCAATAAAAGAGTCAATGTAATAAAAGGAGAATTGTTAATGTTTGTGATGCCACCTGTGGTACTTTGCAATAAAGGTGTCAGTCGACGCTGCTTCAGAGTCCCCTGGGGCTGATGGTGATGCATCAGAGTTGGTACAGCTCTCCACATGCAGAACTAAACCCCAGGGCAACTGTGTGGATAGGTGATGTGATGATGGTGATTGTGTAGGCCGCGCAGGTGTTGTAGAAAGGACACAAGGACAGCAAGGTGCCATTTCCAATGTTTTACTCACAGTTCTCTAGTCCACAAAACGCAAGTCTGATGCTGTGTTCTTCAGGTTTTCTTAAGGTTAGTTTTCCAGCAAACTCCCAGGTAGATTGGAATGCCCCTTTCCAGGACTCCATTCGTATGGCTTTCTCTGGCTGTCTCACTACACTGGCTTTCCTCTTCTCCTGCTCAGTGCCTAACCAACAGTGTCCCAAGCCAGCAGCCATGAACCTGGTTGAGTGACATTCTCTGTTTTCCCTAGATCTTATGTGGCTGCCTTTTTGACAAAGTATGGGTGGAGGTGGCTGTGCTTCTTCCAAAAGCCACTGCCTCTGGTTTCTTAGCTGAACTTGAAGTATTCCACTAAGTTGGGGCCGGTCCCTTTGCCTGAGACCTGGTCCCTCCACTCTGGATGCGGGCCCCACAGGTGGCTTCTGCACTACCTGTGCCCCTAGGACCCCTTCTTCCTCTCTGGAGCTTTCTTCTATCTTTCTCTCACACATCTTTGTTCCATCTGTCAGGAGCTGCAGATCTGCACGTCTGCTCAGCTCCACTTCCCTCTCAAAACTGCTCTCTGCTCTGTTCTTCCTAGTTAGTTCCTCCCCTACTGTACCTACCCCCTAACTCCCAACACCCATTCCTATCCAGCCTGGGATAAGGCCTTCCTCTCTAAGGGTACACCCAGATTCCCCGACTGAACTAGTGTGTGTTGGATGTGAGTAGTGTAGGATGTGAGTCCTGGGTAGTGCTCCCTCCTTACCTGAGAGTGGGATACCATACCTCTGGGTGAGGTGCAGTACCTCTGTGGCAACTGGACCCCAGGGGCACCACAGTTGGGATGGATGTTATCTATTTTCTCTTTAAAGTGGGAGGCCAGGTCATCAGCACAAATGTCTGTGATAGGGACTTGTGCTATTGGTCTTAGGAGTGAGTGAAAGGTGTCAAAATGTTTCCTGGGTTTATTGGATAGTGAGGAGATCAGGGTGTTGTAGTAGGTCTGTTTGGTGAGGTGAAGGGCAGAGTTATAGGTTTTTAACATAAAATTGAAGTGAATGAAGTCTTCTGGTGTGTGAGTTTTCCTCCATAAGTGTTCAGCACTCCTTGAGCATCGCTGGAGAAATCGAGTTTGCAATGTGAGCAAGGACTGTTTTACTCTGTGCTTGAAGGTTCTGAGGATGAGGTGCGCTACTTGGGGTCCAGGGTGCTTCTTATAGTGTCATTGTAGTGGTGTACAGTAGTGTTGAGCGATACCGTCCGATACTTGAAAGTATCGGTATCGGATAGTATCGGCCGATACCCGAAAAATATCGGATATCGCCGATACCGATATCCGATACCAATACAAGTCAATGGGACATCAAGTATCGGAAGGTATTCTCATGGTTCCCAGGGTCTGAAGGAGAGGAAACTCTCCTTCAGGCCCTGGGATCCATAGGGATGTGTAAAATAAAGAATTAAAATAAAAAATATTGACATGCTCACCTCTCCGGCGGCCCCTGGACATCACGCTGCTAACCGGGAGGCTTCTTTGTTTAAAATGCGCGCCTTTAGGACCTGCGAATGACGTCCCGGCTTCTGATTGGTCGCGTGCCGCCCATGTGACCGGCACGCGACCAATCAGAAGCCGCAACGTCATTCGCAGGTCCTCAATTCCTAGAATTAGGAGTTTTTGTGAATGAGAATGACGTCGCGGCTTCTGATTGGTCGCGTGCCGGTCACATGGGCGGCACGCGACCAATCAGAAGCCGGGACGTCATTCGCAGGTCCTAAAGGCGCGCATTTTAAACAAAGAAGCCTCCCATTTAGCAGCGTGATGTCCAGGGGCCGCCGGAGAGGTGAGCATATCAATATTTTTTATTTTAATTCTTTATTTTACACATTTCTATTGATCCGATACCGATACCCGATATCACAAAAATATCGGCCGATACCCGATACTTGCGGTATCGGAATGCTCAACACTAGTGTACAGCCAGATCAGGACAGGAAAAAGAGGAGATTGGGGACAGTGATGAGTGTAGGGAGTCTTAAGGTGTATGAGGGTTAATGGCTTGTAGATTTCTGAATGTATAGTAGGTAGGAGTGTGCTGGGGTGAGCGAGGATTTGTAAGCGTGAAGGAGAGAATGTTGTGGTCAGAGAGGGGAATTGGTGAGTTATTCAGGTAGGAGATTGAACAGAGCCGGACAAAGACCAGGTCAAGGGTGTTACCGTCCTTCTCTGTGTTCAAGATTGAGAGCTGTGAGAGGCCGAGAGAAGTGGTTAGTGATAGAAGCAGGAATGCAGATGTGGAAGTGGGGCTGTTAATGTGGATGTTGAAGTCTCCCAGGATAAGGATTAGGAGTTCTGAGGATATGAAGTGTGGCAGCCTGGCTGAGAAATGGTCCAGGAAGTTGGTGGGTGAGCCTGGGGCTGGTATATGACCGCTGCTCTGAGGCAGAGGGAATGGAAGAGCCTAATGGCGTGGACCTCAAAAGAAGGGAATGAGAGTGATGGAACTGGGGGGATGACCTGGAAAGGGCATTCTGGGGACAGGTCTGTTTGTGGGTATCAGGGAATGGGAGAATTGTAAGCCACCATAGGAAATGGCAGCAGGGGAGACTGTGTCAGAATCCTGAATTCAGGTTTCACTGAGGGCCAAGAGATTCAGAGAGTTGCTCAGAAAGTAGTTATGCAGGAAATGAAGCTTATTGCATTCAGACTGTGGATTCCAGAGGGCACAATTGAAAGAGGTATATGAGGGAGTGCAGGTAATATTAATAAGATTAGTATGGTTTCGATATGAGGTAGGGTAGGGGTTGAGGTTGTTGGATTGTGGACTGTGGTTGGTGAGATGTCCCCCAAAATCAGTAGGAGTAGGGTGATAAAGAGCAAGTAGGTTTTGGAATTGTAGACAGTTTTTTTGTCCAATTTGTTTGTGCAAGATGGCTAAGGTTTTTCAGGAAGATGAGAAGTGCATGGGAGCTGTAAATGGGAGAGTGAAGTATAGAGGGGCTGATATGTATGGAGGGGGATGGCGTGGTGAACGTGGATGGCAAAGGAACATAGGAAGATAGGAATAAAGCACATTGATAGAATGGAGAGCAAAGAGTGGGTTACCTGAGTCCTGCCCTGGCTAACTGCCATGGAATAACTGCCTTTTGCTTGATGCTTAGCTTCTGTGATGCTTTGCTTATGGGATGCCTGCGTGCACCCCCACTGCGTACACCCCTTACAATGCTTCTAAATTTATAGGCCACAATACATGGTCAGGAGAGAGGGATTGTTGGAGCTAGTGTGGGATAAATTAGCAACAGCTGCTCAACATATCCTGGTGTGGATAGATGATCAAAGACACTTGTCCTGATTCCATTTCTGTGCTATAACACTTCTAGCAAGATAACATCTTCAGTGACCCCCCCCCCCCCATGGATATACAACAGTGAGTACTGAGAACAATGCAGCAGATGAATAATAGCAAATATTCAGTAAGAACAGTTCATTAAAATATGTTGCAGGTGATATGCTGCAGATGAGACAGCAGACAGAAGTTGAATGATCTGATTACCATTCAGGCTGCTTGCTGACATAGAATGGAGTGAAAACATGCAGGGTGGATCAGTGCAGAAGTTGAATGATCTGATTACCTCAAGCAATCTTTTATGTGAGCACGACTGCACAAACGAGGTCTAGCTGCTGTGCTAACAGAGGGTGGAGTAGGGTGAGCATGACAAGCTGCTGGATTGTGAGAGAGATGCAGGCAGAGATATTATGGTGGATTGAGAAAGATTGGGTGTGCTTGGTATCTAAGACCAGTCAAAAATAGCAGGCATGTCCATTTACATATCAGCTGATGGGCTCTCACTGACCCTGAATGTAACAGGTTAACAAGTGGAGGCAAAAGACCTCTGTGACAACCATTGCCACGTTGAAGGAGCAGGAAGTATCAGAAAATGTGATTGATGGGTTGGAAGGTGGTCGGTGGGCCCCGCTAGTCTGAATTTTAGCACAGTGACATTCCCAGATAAACACATGTTGATTGCGTATGTGCCAGTTCATGCATGTAGTACTCAAATTATTGCATTTTTTAAACTCTACTCTATCGTTTTTAACAAAGTTGGGAGATAACGTGATTTTGTGTCATTTTGAGCGGTCTGAAAAAAACACCCAAGTTAGGCAACAGCAGACTCGCAATTGCTGCTGGCCACTGATAAACTTGGGGCTGATGATTCATTGCTTGTCGTGGTTGCATAACTCTGTGTCTGTGGGAAGCCACAATGTAACCTCCTCTTCTTCCTCCTCCTCTTCTGTGAGCTACTCAGCTGCATACCTCTGGGTTTACACCAAGTGTGATCTGCTATCGCATCGTTATTCTCTCTGTTTTCCCACTCCTCACCTTGAGAGTCACCGTCCTCCTCTTCCTGCCCTGAGAACACAGTACAGTCCACGTGATGTTTGTGATATTTCATCCAAGAAGTAGGCTGTGCTTAGAAAATATATAAAGATGTTACAAAATGGGAAAAAACAGTACAGCATATACACTTGCATAAAATAAAAAGGAATAACAAAACAAAAACACTAAACCTATGTCATGTTAATGTCACAGATCGTAGTGGAGGGACTAACTTATTTTTGGGAATTGGTATAGAATCACAGAAAACTGTGTCTTCCAGGATTAACAATGACAAAAACTCAAAATCTTTTTTTTTATTGGGTAAATACCACGCCTGCATACCTTTACTTTGTGAGCTCATATGTGGGCTGGTCATTGGATATGGCTAGGGTCTCAAAAATTAAAAGATCTTCAACTTTCAGGACATCTTCACCAGTGTGGGTTCGTGGAAGGAGATATTAATGTCATATTTTCTATTATGATTTTAGCTTTCCATAGATTGTAAACATGGCATATATATTTTCATCCCTCTGCCCAGTGATGTAAGCCAGTGTGTTACATTCTTACATTCGCTACTTCTTCATGACCCTGGAAATATGTCTGCCATAACTGTAGGACCTTTGCTGTTCACAAAAAAAATATTCATAACTGGAATCGGGACTCACAACAGCCTGTTTGCAGTTTTGTTACATGAGGGGGCAAGGGCCGCCCATAAGGCATTAACACAAGTCATAAATCTAGCTCCTTCCAAATCCTTCTGCAAGCTGTGCCAGGATTTTGTGTCTGCAATCAATCAGAAAATGGACTTTAGTTACCTGTTTGTAGCAGGAGATTTCAGTAGCACATGGGTAATGTAAAGTTGGGATCATGAAGAGTTGGGGTCATGTGGCGTTCAATGGAGTGCCAGCATGTATTCCTTCAATTCATGATGAAACTAAGCTTTGAGCCTTAATATAAGGATGACACTCCATCCTCCTGAATCAGGCATGGATCTGGAGCTGACATTCAATTACCTCTGGCTGATGCTAATTATTAAGTTGAGCCCACTAGTTGCTTGTGTGATGCCTGACTGTCCATTATCCACTTTCTCCACTATTCTGCTGCCACCAAAACTGATAGTTCACACTTAGCTTGGCATCTACTCCCTATTCATCATCTCATCTATGGTATATTGTAGTACTGCTGCTGGGGCTACCATTTGCTGCCATGCACTGCTTCACATCTTTTTGAATGCCCCGTCATAATTCTTTATGGTTTGACCACTGCTACTGCACAGCCACACGAGCCATATATCTCCTGAATGCTCACTGTGTTTTATAGCTATAATGAAGAGTTGATGTGAAGTGTACTGTCTTGAGGGTGTGCATTAATGAAAGAGCTTACAAAATATGCCTAATTTTGTTAAAAACTTTTTGTCTATCCATTTCTTCTTCATCATGCTTACTATGCATGCACCAACCCAGGGAATGATGACGCTTTCACTAGATCATGAGCAAAAGAAGCTGATGTTTGAAAGAAGAGTGACCTGTCAATCACTGATTGGAGACAGTTGGTGGGCAGGGAGAATTCGGAAAGAGGCAGCAGTCAGATCATTCAGCAGACAGCTGCCTAATATGTATGGGGGCTTGTCAGATGAAAAAGGGCAACAGTATTTTGTGGATGAACTTTCCCCCTCCCCCAGACACTAAATCATTTACTGCCTGTCCTCACTCCTTGACATCTGCAGAGGGAAGGTGTAGAAGAATATTCATGTCAAGGCCCTACTACCTGACAGGTCCCACCGATCTATCTCTGTTGAAGGCAGGTTTACCACTGTTTTACTCTTCTGTTTTGTTAGTTGATCAACTGTAATAGGATATTGCAAAATATGGGTGTAATTATCCTTTAATTACTCATTTGACAAGTATAATTACTATTACTAATTCAATTGCAACATGCTAGAAACTGAAGATATAGATGATTTAGTTTTCTCAGTATAATGAACCTGTAAACAATGCGTTAAGAATATTGACTTCAGTTATTGTTTTTTTTTGTTGCTGTTCTATTTTATTTCAACTTTTCTTTTCATTTCATTTTCATTTCATTTTCATTTATTCTTTTCACTTTATGCAGTTAATAGCCCTCTGTGTCTGTACTGCTACATACTTAGGCAGTTAACTGGTTCGTGCAGCTTTACATGAACACCTGAGCCTTACACTATGGCCGGTCCGAATAACTAAAGCAATTGTTACCATCCACCTCTCGTGTCTCCCCTTTTCCCCATAGTTTGTAAGCTTGCGAGCAGGGCCCTCATTCCTCCTGGTATCTGTTTTGAACTGTATTTCTGTTATGCTGTAATGTCTATTGTCTGTACAAGTCCCCTCTATAATTTGTAAAGCGCTGCGGAATATGTTGGCGCTATATAAATAAAAATTATTATTATTATTATTATTATTCATTTAAGTAAAGCATAATCAAAGTATAATAAACAAATAATTATAAAATGTTCTTTTACACGGTGCACGGGAGTATGATGAGCCAAATTCACTGAGGTGCATTCATTTGAAACATCTTTCAACTGCCATGTGCCACCACAAGAAATGTACTTCAGTAAAGCGCTATAAAGCATATATGTCATACTCTATGTTACTTTTGTGGCATAAATTATGATTAATTAGTTGAACCCTTCATCACTTATCTCCGCCCGCTTTTTTAACCCTGCTGTTGTCTTCGGTCAAAAATTTTAAGGTGATCTCGCGGTAGTACTACACCCCAAGCAGGCTGGCACACATGGGATCAACAAATTCCTCCCAATGTTGGAGAGGATGCAGTCAAAAAGGAGACATGATGCACATATTCTGGAGCTGCCCAATAGTGAACCCTCTCTGGAAAAAACTTTCTAGAGAAGTCATCAGCAAACTTACCAATGCTCCCTTCACTTTACAACCTCAAAATGCTCTGCTGTCTATTGGACTTGATCAGCTCGACCATAACTTAAAATTAACTATAATTCATTTATGTCTTGTGGTGAAGAATTATATTGCTTTTCATTGGAAGAGTCAACAGATACCATCATTAAAAGATATCATACTAAGAGTTTCTCAGCACAGATCCCATGAGTTTCATTTTTCAATAGCGAATAACCAGTGTCTAAAATTCATGAAAAAATGGTCCAGATGGGACGAAATATTCCCTACCCCGATTACTTGAAGTGTTAGTCAAGTTCAGGCTCCATTTATTAATCATAAAGTGATTACCTTGATTCCTGTTTTATGTGGTCCTAATTTACACTCTTGGTTTCATTTCAAGACGTTTATTAACATGCTTGTAAAAATCTGTATATAGTTCTTGTTATCATACTTGTCCTATGCAATATTACTGTATGATCATCATTATACCCCATTGTTAGGGGTTTGTCTCTCCCTGCCTCCATACTCCTCCCCCTCCCCTCCTGATTTGTCCCTCCCGGTTAAAGTTTAAAATTTAATAAAATATTTTGAAAGCAAAAATGACCGACCTTGAACTTCAATATTCTTTAAAATATTCAAGATGCGGCTCTGAAACCCGTGGCCGACCGACCCATCCTCATTTAAGTCAATCAACCACAAGTTTCAGAAACGCATCTTGAACACCCCAAAAAATACCAAAGTTCAAAATTGGTCTCCCCAGACCGAAGACAACAGCAGGGTTAAAAGTTGGTAAAGTTAGGTTAGACTTGCATAAGAACACCAAAAGTCAAAAAGTTTTTGTGCAACTGTTGCAACACAAAATTCTTATAACTTTTCAAAAGAAAATCAACTGAAAATTGTTTCATTTGACCCCTTAGTATTTTAATGTAATACAATTTTCACCATGTATGAAAACTATCAGTACATAAAACATTCTTATATATGTAGCATAATTCATTTACATGTTATTATTTATTAAAATGTATTTTCAGTATAGCATGGTATCAGCCAGGAGTTCAGGCTGTTGAGTGCAAAGAGAGTTAAGTAGACTCAATACAATTGCAATAAACTAATATCTGTCTGGGTTTTCATTTTCTTTATCAGGGTCCTTATATACTGTCATTTTTTTTCTTCACAAATCAACAATGTGCAGAAAAATGAGAAACTTTTTCATCTACTTTTTTCATTCATTTCTCAAAATGTTCAATTCATGGGTAAAATCTGTCTTCAGTGAAGACAGATTTTCCTATTATTGATATAGGAGATGAACGTTGGTGCTCAAAGCTTTATGGAGAGCTGCAAAGGATTGTGCACACGTTGCAGATTTGTCATGTTTGTTTATTGCTTTTTTCAGCTCAGATATGTCACAAAACCTGAAGAGTATAAACATAAGGATTAATGACCTCGGCTTTTCTACAAAACCTGAAGAATATCCTGAAGCCAGCAAAAGGAATGAGAATTCTGAAGCCTCATGCACACTTTTCTATGACAAAAATGCATGTAAAAAATGTGGCAAAAAATTATATAAAACTCCTGCCTTGATGCATTCCAGTCTTCATGTATTCCCTCACAAAGTGACACAGAAAGATACAGGACATTTCATTATACAATGATTAGACCCAATTGACAGCGATGTCCTTCTGAAAAACAAATTTAATTTACAGGCAAATGAGCTACTTGCGTACTGGAGCATAGTCAGTTGGTTCCCGAATGTAGACATAGCCTTGGTTCTGATTAAACCTTGACTAGACAGAACACCTGAAAAGAGCAGATGTCATTTCTATCCACTTTTTAAAATTGGTTTCCACTGGATACCATGAAAAATACTGACACAATGTTGCAGCTGATTGAGTTGATATAAACATCCTCTAGGACATCTAGTGTTGATTGGTTAATAACCATCTGGATAAAATAAAATCACAGACAAATCTTATTTTGCATCTGGTTGACCTCCATAAAAAACAACGCTATTTTGTTTTTACATATTCCTTTGTGAGTATGTTAAATGTTGTACTCATATCTCTGTGTGGCCACAAATTATATAACTGCATATATATTTTATTTCATAGGTTCTAAAGAAAACCAGACCATAGCTTGTTATAACATCGTGTCCAATTTGTGATTTCCCAAATAAACACATTTTTGCCTTCTAGAAATGATTCTCTATTTTAGGCATTTGTCCTGACATTGAAACGGCATTTTATAATGAGCCATTGTATAAGCAACAACTGTGAACTCCAATCCAGTAAATTACCAATTAAGCAAAAGAAAACCAATCCTAAAAGCTATTTGAATGTATGATTTAAAATATGTGATTTTCTTAAAACACTGTAAATTTCTTATAATTTCAGGAATGTACCGCATAGCTTTCAAAAATACCGTCAAAGATGGTCACTAAATGCAGCAGAAGACGACTTTGATCTAAAGGACAGAATACTTACTACATTGATGATAACAGCTTGCTGTGTCCTACCATAATTTGTTTGAGGTTCTTTGGCCACACTTGAGGTAATGATTTTGAGGGTTTATCCTCCATTCATAATCTGTGTATGTCGTCAGGACATTTGAAGGACATTTAAGAAGGTAAAATAGGTGGAATAGATTCAGTCTTGTGGAAATTGAGGGCCAAATGTCAGCTCGAAATGGGCTTGCCTTCTGCTTGCCTTTGGTCCTTCGGAATACAGTCTTCCTTTTGCAGCATTTCTTAGAACCTCAGATAATCTGGTTGGGTAAAATAAGCCAGTGTTCAACAAATGAACAGACTGGAACCAATCCAACTTAACTATTTGCTAGACTGCTAACTTGCAGCAATTACTAACATCTGCTATTTTGGTCATATAAATATACAATATCATTAATGCTTTGTACCAGTGGCAGAGGGAGACTGAAGAAGGTTAGTGTGCAAGGGATAGCACATGGGCCCCTTTTTACGTGCCTGCGACAAAAGCTGCTTACTTCCTGTTTTTTTCTTATTTTGACCATTTTTCTTTGTCAGAAAAAAACCCAAAATGTATTGCTTTGAAATTTGGAGACATGTTGTCAGAAGTTTATAGACTTAATGAACAATATACATTTTACTCAAAAACTTAATTGTAAAGAGAAAAATCAGACAAAGTGAACATTTTGCAGTGGTCTCTTAATTTTTTCCAGAGCTGTATATGTGCTGAGATGGATCTCAAGAGTAAAATGTATGGCCGGAGTACTTAACAAACTACAATTAAGCCATCTACAGGAGACTACATGTATAATAGTAGGGTTGAGCGAAACGGATCAGTCATTTTCAAAAGTCGCCGACTTTTGGCAAAGTCGGGTTTCATGAAACCCGACCCCTGTGTGGGGTTGGCCATGCGGTACGCGACTTTCGCTCCAAAGTCGCGTTTCAATGACGCGAAAAGGGCCATTTCTCAGCCAATGAAAGTGGACGCAGAGTGTGGGCAGCGTGATGACATAGGTCCTGGTCCCCACCATCTTAGAGAAGGGCATTGCAGTGATTGGCTTGCTGTCTGCAGCGTCACAGGGGCTTTAAAGAGGCGTTCCCGCCGACCGCCATCTTACTGCTGCTGATCTGAGCCTAGGGAGAGGTTGCTGCCGCTTCGTCAGAAGCAGGGATAGCTTTAGGCAGGGTCCATTAACCACCAAACCTCTTGTACTGTAGCGATTTTATTATTATTATTATAATTATTATACATTTTTATAGCGCCATTTGTTCCATGGTGCTTTACATGTGAATACGGGGCAAATATAGACAAATACATTAAACATGAGCAGATAACAAGGCACACGAGTACATAAGGAGGGAGGACCCTGCCCGCGAGGGCTCACATTCTGCAGGGGGTGGGTGAGGATACACTAGGAGAGGGAAAAGCTGGCTGTGCGGCTGTTCAGTAGGTTGAGGATCACTGCAGGCTGTAGGCTACAGATTTCCACTGTTCAACACCACCTTTTGTTTGCAGGGACAGTGGAAGCTACATTTTTTTTTCCTCAGCGCTGTAGCTCATTGGGCTGCCCTAGAAGGCTCCCTGATAGCTGCATTGCTGTGTGTACACCGCTGTGCAAACCAACTGCTTTTTTCAAAGCACAAATCCTGTTGTTCCTTCCTTTCTGCACAGCTATCTTTTTTGTTTGTCCACACTTTTTATTTAATTTGTGCATCAGTCCACTCCTTATTGCTGCCTGCCATACCTGGCTGAGATTACTGCAGGGAGATAGTAATTGTAGGACAGTCCCTGTTTTTTTTTTTTTTTTTTTTTTTAATTCTCCCTAAAAAAATAAGTTGTGGGAGATTAAGATTGGCATTTCTGCTAGAGTGCCATCCCTGTTTGTGCCATCTCTCTCACATAGTGGGCCATAGAAAGCCTTTTTAATTTTTCTGTTTTTATTGGGGGGGTGTTTATAAATTCTCCCTGGAAAAAAAAACAGTGGGAGATTAATATTGGCCTTTGGGCTTGTGTGCCAGTCCTGAGTGTGCCATCTCTCTCTCAAATAGTGGGCCATAGAAAGCCTATTTTTTTTTTTTTTTTTTTTTAAATTTGGTTTCTAAATTCTCCCCTGAAAAAATAACAAAAAACCGTGGGAGATTAATATTGGCCTTTCTGCTTGTGTGCCAGTCCTGACTCCTGGGTGTGCCATCTCTCTCTCTCAAATAGTGGGCCATAGAAAGCCTATTTTTTTTTTTATTTGGTTTCTAAATTCTCCCTGAAAAAATAAAAAAAACAGTGGGAGATTAATATTGGCCTTTCTGCTTGTGTGCCAGTCCTGACTCCTGGGTGTGCCATCTCTCTCTCTCAAATAGTGGGCCATAGAAAGCCTATTTTTTTTATTTGGTTTCTAAATTCTCCCTGAAAAAATAAAAAAAACAGTGGGAGATTAATATTGGCCTTTCTGCTTGTGTGCCAGTCCTGACTCCTGGGTGTGCCATCTCTCTCTCTCAAATAGTGGGCCATAAAAAGCCTATTTTTTTTTATTTGGTTTCTAAATTCTCCCTGAAAAAATAAAAAAAAAACAGTGGGAGATTAATATTGGCCTTTCTGCTTGTGTGCCAGTCCTGACTCCTGGGTGTGCCATCTCTCTCTCTCAAATAGTGGGCCATAGAAAGCCTATTTTTTTTTATTTGGTTTCTAAATTCTCCCAGAAAAAATAAAAAAAAACAGTGGAAGATTAATATTGGCCTTTCTGCTTGTGTGCCAGTCCTGACTCCTGGGTGTGCCATCTCTCTCTCTCAAATAGTGGGCCATAGAAAGCCTATTATTTTTTTTTTGGTTTCTAAATTCTCCCTGAAAAAAAAAAGCAGTGGGAGATTAATATTGGCCTTTCTGCTTGTGTGCCAGTCCTGACTCCTGGGTGTGCCATCTCTCTCTCTCAAATAGTGGGCTATAGAAAGCCTATTTTTTTTTTGTTTGTTTCTAAATTCTCCCTGAAAAAATAAAAACAAACAGTGGGAGATTAATATTGGCCTTTCTGCTTGTGTGCCAGTCCTGACTCCTGGGTGTGCCATCTCTCTCTCAAATAGTGGGCCATAGAAAGCCTATTTTTAATTTATTTGGTTTCTAAATTCTCCCTGAAAAAATCAATTTTTTTAATTTGGTTTCTAAATTCTCCCTGAAAAAATAAAAAAAACAGTGGGAGATTAATATTGGCCTTTCTGCTTGTGTTCCAGTCCTGACTCCTGGGTGTGCCATCTATCTCTCTCTCAAATTGTGGGCCACAGAAAGCCTTTTTTTTTGGGGGGGGGGGGGTTTCTAAATTCTCCCTGAAAAAATCAATTTTTTTTAATTTGGTTTCTAAATTCTCCCTGAAAAAATAAAAAAAAAACAGTGGGAGATTAATATTGGCCTTTCTGCTTGTGTGCCAGTCCTGACTCCTCGGTGTGCCATCTCTCTCTCTCAAATAGTGGGCCATAGAAAGCCAAATTTTTTTTATTATTTGGTTTCTAAATTCTCCCTGAAAAAAATCAATTTTTTTTATTTGGTTTCTAAATTCTTCCTGAAAAAATAAAAAAAAACAGTGGGAGATTAATATTGGCCTTTCTGCTGGTGTGCCAGTCCTGAATCCTGGGTGTGCCATCTCTCTCTCTCAAATAGTGGGCCATAGAAAGCCTATTTTTTTTTTTATTTGGTTTATTTTTATTTATTTTTTTAATTCTCCCTAAAAAAATAAGTTGTGGGAGATTAAGATTGGCATTTCTGCTAGAGTGCCATCCCTGTGTGTGCCATCTCTCTCACATAGTGGGCCATAGAAAGCCTTTTTATTTTTCTGTTTTTATTGGGGGGGTGTTTATAAATTCTCCCTGGAAAAAAAAACAGTGGGAGATTAATATTGGCCTTTGGGCTTGTGTGCCAGTCCTGAGTGTGCCATCTCTCTCTCAAATAGTGGGCCATAGAAAGCCTATTTTTTTTTTTTTTTTAAATTTGGTTTCTAAATTCTCCCTGAAAAAATAACAAACAACCGTGGGAGATTAATATTGGCCTTTCTGCTTGTGTGCCAGTCCTGACTCCTGGGTGTGCCATCTCTCTCTCTCAAATAGTGGGCCATAGAAAGCCTATTTTTTTTTTTTGGTTTCTAAATTCTCCCTGAATAAAAAAAAGCAGTGGTAGATTAATATTGGCCTTTCTGCTTGTGTGCCAGTCCTGACTCCTGTGTGTGCCATCTCTCTCTCTCAAATAGTGGGCCACAGAAAGCCTATTTTTTTTATTTGGTTTCTAAATTCTCCCTGAAAAAAATAAAAACAAACAGTGGGAGATTAATATTGGCCTTTCTGCTTGTGTGCCAGTCCTGACTCCTGTGTGTGCCATCTCTCTCTCTCAAATAGTGGGCCATAGAAAGCCTATTTTTTTTTATTTGGTTTCTAAATTCTCCCTGAAAAAATCAATTTTTTTAATTTGGTTTCTAAATTCTCAATGAAAAAATAAAAAAAAACAGTGGGAGATTAATATTGGCCTTTCTGCTTGTGTTCCAGTCCTGACTCCTGGGTGTGCCATCTCTCTCTCTCAAATAGTGGGCCACAGAAAGCCTTTTTTTTTGGGGGGGGGGGGTTTCTAAATTCTCCCTGAAAAAATTAATTTTTTTTAATTTGGTTTCTAAATTCTCCCTGAAATAAATAAAAAAAAACAGTGGGAGATTAATATTGGCCTTTCTGCTTGTGTGCCAGTCCTGAATCCTGGGTGTGCCATCTCTCTCTCTCAAATAGTGGGCCATAGAAAGCCTATTTTTTTTTTTATTTGGTTTCTAAATTCTCCCTGACAAAATCCAAAAAAACAGTGGGAGATTAATATTGACATTTGTGCTTGAGTGACAGTCCTGCGTGTGTGGCATCTCTCTCATTTGGTGCCACCGAAAACAGAGTGTGTAACATTGTGCCTGATTTTCCTTGCGGTCTCACCCACCTGTAAAAGGATATCTAAATCATACTGAAGTTATAGCTCACCGTGTAAGTTGTTTGACAGCAACAAATACCGTTACTTTGGTTACGTTTTTAAAACAATGAGGAAGTCTGGTGGAAGAGGTCGTGGCCGTGGGCATTCATTGTCAGCTGGTAATGATGGTAGTGGTAGTGGAGCATCAGGTGGTCGTGGGAAAAAAAATATTGCACCTAAGTCTGGAGCTGTGGAGCCAGGTTCGTCGTCTGGCTACACAAGGCCTCGAACGCTCCCTTTTCTGGGAGTAGGAAAACCGCTTTTAAAGCCGGAGCAGCAAGAGCAAGTTTTGGCTTACCTTGCTGACTCAGCCTCTAGCTCTTTTGCCTCCTCTTTTGAAACTGGTAAATGTAAAAGCAGCGCGTAGTTAGTGGATGTTCACGGTCAGGGACAAGTCGCTTCCATGTCCTCTTCAGCAAAAACAACAACAGAGAAGGATGCAGCAGGCGACACAACGGGTTACTCCTTGGAGCTCTTTACACATACCGTCCCTGGCTTAGAAAGTGAAACAGTTAACAGGCCATGCCCATTACGAGTTGAATCTGACATGGAGTGCACTGATGCACAGCCACAGCCAGACTACTATGCTGGTCCTTTGACTCAGACCACAACATTGCCCTCGCAGGGTACTGATCCAGAATCAGACCCTGATGAGACTATGTTGCCCCGTCACGAACGCTATACCACCGACTTACACGGTGACACAGACGAAGTTGCACACGAGCTAGAAGAGGAGGTTATAGATGACCCAGTTGTTGACCCCAATTGGCAGCCATTGGGGGAACAGGGTGCAGGCGGCAGTAGTTCTGAAGCGGAGGAGGAGGGGCCGCAGCAGGCATCAACATCGCAACAGGTTCCATTTGCCGGGCCCGTAGATGGGACAAAACGCGTGGCAAAGCCAAAACCTGTTGGAGGACAGCGTGGCCATCCGGTTAAAGCTCAGTCTGCAATGCCTGAAAAGGGATCCGATGCTCGAAAGAGTGCAGTCTGGCATTTTTTAAACAACATCCAATTGATCAGCGCAAAGTCATCTGTCAAAAATGTTCAACTACCTTAAGCAGAGGTCAGAATCTGAAAAGTCTCAATACAAGTTGCATGCATAGACATTTAACCACCATGCATTTGCAAGCC
The DNA here is from genome assembly GCF_032444005.1 of Ranitomeya imitator. Lineage (NCBI taxonomy): Eukaryota > Metazoa > Chordata > Amphibia > Anura > Dendrobatidae > Ranitomeya > Ranitomeya imitator. The sequence continues at coordinate 69,591,147 of NC_091285.1, forward strand.
TGGACTAACTACCAAACGTCCCTTAAGGTTGTAGCACCCTCGGCCAATGAAGCTAGTCAGCAACGCTACATCCCTTCCGTCACTGTAAGGCCACCATTTTCCGCACCACCTGCAGTATCTGTGCAGGTTTCTTTGCCAGGCCAAAGCAGTCAGGGTCAGGGAATCACCAGTTTCGTAGTAGGAAACACTGCATCTAGGGCACCGGCGGAAACAATATGGTCTCCAACCGTATTGTAAGTCTGCCATGTCCACCAGCACACCCGCTAGTTCCACGATCTCCAGCTCTCCAGTCCAGCTCACCCTAAATGAGACTCTGGTTAGAAAAAGGAAGTACTTATCCTCGCATCCGCGTACACAGGGTTTGAACGCCCACATAGCTAGACTAATCTCGTTAGAGATGATGCCCTACCGGTTATTTGAAAGCGAAGCTTTCAAAGCCCTGATGGACTACGCTGAACCACGCTACGAGCTACCCAGTCGACACTTCTTTTCGAGAGAAGCCATCCCAGCCCTCCACCAGCATGTTAAAGAGCGCATCGTCCATGCACTCAGGCAATCTGTGAGTACAAAGGTGCACCTGACAACAGATGCATGGACCAGTAGGCATGGCCAGAGACGTTATGTGTCCATCACGGCACACTGGGTGAATGTGGTGGATGCAGGGTCCACAGGGGACATCAATTTCGGGACAGTTCTGCCTAGCCCACGGTCTAGAAAATAGTTGGCTGTAGGCGTTCGCACCCCCTCCTCCTCCTCCTCCTCGTCTTCCTGCAGAAGCGAGAGCTCGTCCACAGACCGCAGTCGCCCAACCACTCCATCCGCAGCTGCCACTGTTGCACACCAGTTGTCCCATTATGGGGCAGCTACTGGCAAGCGTCAGCAGGCTGTATTGGCTATGAAGTGTTTGCGCGACAACAGACACACCACAGAAGTTCTGTCCGAGTTCTTGCAGAAAGAAATGCAGTCGTGGCTGGGCACAGTAGATCTTGAAGCAGGCAAGGTAGTGAGTGATAACGGAAGGAATTTCATGGCTGCCATCTCCCTATTCCCAACTGAAACACATTCCTTGCCTGGCTCACACCTTAAACCTGGTGGTGCAGTGCTTCCTGAAAAGTTATCCGGGGTTATCCGACCTGCTCCTCAAAGTGCGCGGACTTTGCTCACATATCCGCCGTTCGCCCGTACACTCCAGCCGTATGCAGACCTATCAGCGGTCTTTGAACCTTCCCCAGCATCGCCTAATCATAGACGTTGTAACAAGGTGGAACTCAACACTGCACATGCTTCAGGGACTGTGCGAACAGAGGCGGGCTGTTATGTTTTTGTGGGAGGATACACATACACGGGCAGGCAGTAGGATGGCAGACATGGAGTTGTCAGGTGTGCAGTGGTCGAAGATACAAGACATGTGTCAAGTCCTTCAGTGTTTTGAGGAATGCACACGGCTGGTTAGTGCAGACAACGCCATAATAAGCATGAGCATTCCCCTAATGCGTCTGCTGATGCAAAGTTTGACGCACATAAAGGATCAGGCGTCTGCAGCAGAGGAAGAGGAAAGCCTTGATGACAGTCAGCCATTGTCTGGTCAGGGCAGTGTACAGGACGAGGTAGCGGGCGAAGAGGAGGTGGAGGACGAGGAGGATGATGGGGATGAGTATATTTTTAATGAGGAAGCTTTCCCGGGGCCACTGGAAATTGGTGGCGTGGCAAGGCCGGGTTCTGGTTTTTTGAGGGACACAAGTGACGTAGATTTGCCTGAAACTGCCCCTCAACCAAGCACAACCGCAGATTTGACAACTGGAACTTTGGCACACATGGCGCATTATGCCTTACGTATCCTCAAAAGGGACACACGCATTACTAAAATGATGAACGATGACGATTACTGGTTGGCCTGCCTCCTTGATCCTCGCTATAAAGGCAAATTGCAAAATATTATGCCACATGAGAACTTGGAACTAATATTAGCAACCAAACAATCAACTCTTGTTGACCGTTAACTTCAGGCATTCCCAGCACACAGCGCCCGTGATCGTTCTCACACAAGCTGCAGGGGGCAGCAGACCAGAAGTGTTAGAGGTGCAGAAATCAGAAGTGGCGTTGGACAGAGGGGTTTTCTGACCAGGTTGTGGAGTGATTTTGCTATGACCGCAGACAGGACAGGTACTGCTGCATCAATTCAAAGTGACAGGAGACAACATTTGTCCAGTATGGTTACTAACTATTTTTCATCCCTTATCGATGTTCTACCTCATCCGTCATTCCCATTTGATTACTGGGCATCCAAATTAGACACCTGGCCAGAATTGGCAGAATATGCATTGCAGGAGCTTGCTTGCCCGGCAGCTAGTGTCCTATCAGAAAGAGTATTCAGTGCTGCAGGTTCAATATTAACCAAAAAAAGGACTCGTCTGGCTACCCAAAATGATGATGATCTAACCTTCATTAAAATGAACCACAACTGGATTTCGAATTCTTTTGCCCCACCTTGCCCGGCCGACACCTAGCTTTCCTATGAAAAGGTCTTGCCTGTGTACTACTCTGAATGACTTTACCAATCTCGTAATTTGCAGCAGCTGATTGTCCAGCATACGACATGTTTACACCTCCCTAAATGGCCAAACTCCCCACACGGGGCCGTGGTATCGCCACTTGGTGCAAGCACCCGTGAGAGTGCTGTTTGTCTGAAGAGGTGGGTGTGCCCGCTTTTGGTCGACGGCACTGCCACTGGGTCCCTCATAGTACAATAAAGTGTCTCTGGCGGTGGTGGTGCGCACCCAACGTCAGACACACTGTTGTAACATGAGGGGCCCTGGGCCTGTACCGCCGGCCACAAGAGAGTTCCCCCACCCCCAGCTCAAACATTGCTCTACCACTTGCACAATTATCTCTCACAGTTCCACCAATGTTTAGTCTATGCGCTGACATCCTTAAATTCCTGCCACTGACAATACCATTGTGTTGACATGTATGATGGTACTTAACATAGTCAGGGGCAGTGTCCTATATTTACCCAAGTAAATACTTTGCGCCAAATTACTAGGTCTGAAACTACGCAGAGGAGCCCACCCCTGTACCTAATGATTGCACCCTTTTGTGTTTTCATTTTGTTGTAATGCGAGACATTAACATGTATTTATTGTTTTGGACTACTAACTGGCAGACACTCATTACAATCGGCCTCCGTTGACAACACCAATGCTGCCTGTGTACCCCTGCAAGAGAATTCCAAGTGTCTACAGCAAAATTTTATTATGTTAGGCCTACTACGCCTGTCTGCGGTCCCTCCTTCCACTAGGCCTCCAGTGACCTGTCCACTGCTGGCCGTGTACCCCTGGAACCTATTTTAAAGTGCCTACAGCCTACTTTTCTTATGTTAGGCCTACTACGCCTGTCTGCGGTCCCTCCTTACACTTGTCCTCCACTGACCAGACCACTGCTGCCCGTGTACCCCTGGAACCAATTTTAAAGTGCCTACAGCCCAATTTTATTATGTTAGGCCTTCGAAGCCTGTCTGCGGGCCCTCCTTCCACTAGTCCTCCACTGACCAGACCACTGCTGCCCGTGTACCCCTGGAACCAATTTTAAAGTGCCTACAGCCATATTTTATTATGTTAGGCCTACTACGCCTGTCTGCGGTCCCTCCTTCCACTAGGCCTCCACTGACCAGACCACTGCTGCCCGTGTACCCTTGGAACCAATTATAAAGTGCCTACAGCCCAATTTTATTATGTTAGGCCTTCTAAGCCTGTCTGCGGTCCCTCCTTCCAATAGTTCTCCACTGACCAGACCAATGCTGGCCGTGTACCCCTGGAACTCAGCTGAAAGTGCATGGAGCCTACTTTTTTTCTTTGTTTTATATTTATAAAGCCCAGATGAACTACGCTGTACCACGGTTCAAGCTACCCAGTCGACACTTCTTTTGCGAGAAAAGCCATCCCAGCCCTCCACCGGCATGAAAAAGTCTGCATTGTCATAGCACTCAGGCAATCAAACAGTAGAAAGGTGCACCTGACAAGAGACGCATGGACCAGTAGGCATGTCCACAAAAATTTACGTGTCCATTATGGCGCGCTGGGTTAATGTGTTGGATGCATGGTCCACAGGGGACAGCCTACAAAGTCTGTCTGCAGTCCCTAATTCAAATTGTCCTCCGCTGACCACACCACTGCTGCCCGTGTACCCCTGGAACCAATTTTAAAGTGCCTACAGCCTAATTTTGTTATGTTAGGCCTACTACGCCTGTCTGCTGTCCCTCTTTCCAATACTCCTCCACTGACCACACCACTGCTGCCCGTGGACCCCTGGAACCTATTTTTAATTGCATAGAGCATCCTTTTTTTAATAGTAGGCGTACAAAGTCTGTCTGCGGGCCATAATTGAAATTGTCCTCCACTGACCAGACCAATGCTGCCTGTGTACCCCTGTAACCTTTTTTAAACTGCATTGAGCCACATTTTTGGTTTAAGGCCTACTACCTGTGTCTGTCTGCGCCACTCAATACAGCTGTCCTCCTTTGAAAAAAGCTGAGCGTCAATAGTCTTGTTTTCAGCCTCTAGGAATTTGAAAACTGCATTGGGGCTACTACTTCGGTAGGGCCTACTAACGGTGTCTGCCGCTCCAAGGTGTTCCCCAGGTTTCCTCACCATTGCTTCTATCTTCCGACTCTCGTTTAGTTTTTGTTGAAAACTACACTGCATTAGGCCTACAAATTGGGTATGGGGTGTAGAAACGGTGTGTTCCACTCAAAGGTGTTCCCCAGGTTTCCTCTCCATTGCTTCGATCTTCTGACTCTCGTTTAGTAGTTGTTGAGAACAACACTGCATTAGGCCTACTAGTTGGGTTGGGGCCTTCTATCTGTGTCTGCCGCTCCTTGCTGTTCTCCTACAGTGAACAAAGCTGTGCCGCCGGTTTACTACTGTTGCCAATTTTGAACTGCATTTAGAATACTTACTGATTTGGGCCTACTCTCTGTGTCAGCCTCTCATTCCAGTTGTCCTCCACTGAACAAAGCAATGCCCCCTGGTTAGTCCTGTTACCAATTTTGAACTGCATTTAGCCCACTTTATTCATTGGGCCCATATATGTTTCCCCCTCATCCTGCCCATTGTCCAGCCAGTGATAGATGAGTCTGCTGGTACATTGACCCATAACGCAACATTCCCCGTGCACGCTACACTGCAAGATTGTGACCCTGCTGAAAGTCAGGTCCCCCTTCCCGCATACCATACCACATTACACGGGGACAAAGAGGAAGGTGCAGATGAAGGTGCAGGTTCCTTCATCAGGTGGGGGGAGGAATAGTCGTTGGTGACGTCACTGGCACAGGGCCTCTCATAGTACACAAAAGTGTTGCTGCCGGTGGGAGGCGCCCCCGCCGTGCAAACACACCACTGTACTTTGAGGGGCCCTGTGCCAGTGCCAATGCCAACGAGTGGGCCCCCCCTGCTTGCTCAGGATCACAGCACTTGCAAAGTTGAAATACTTACCTCTCCCTGCTCCACTGCCGTGACATGGTCCAGATGTCCTTGGCCCACTAATTGCTTGAACCAGCCCTACCCCCCACAACTTTAGCCAAATGACCCCCAATTTCAAATGCCTTACAATTATTATAAGCTAAATTATGATTGACAAGCTTCAGTAGCAAGAATGGATGTTTTTGCCAATACAATGGGCTCTGTACATGTTTTCCTGGCCTCTACTCACTGCCGACTATGCTCCCCCATTGACTTGCATTGGGTTTCGTGTTTCGGTCGTTCCTCGACTTTTCGCGATAATCGGCCGATTCCACTCGACTCGACTTTTGAGATAGTCGGGTTTCGCGAAACCCGGCTCGACTCTAAAAAGGTCAAGGTCGCTCAACTCTATATAATAGATAAACACTCCTGGAGTAATTCCATGCAAAAAGCGCATCAGACAGTTTTTTTTTCCTCTTCATGTTCTCCATGCTTAGTGTGGCACATACAAAGATTGCGTAAACCTTTCCACTTCTTATCTGGTTTTAGGTGTAATTTTCATGTTGCCCACAACTGTTACATGCCGCAGGTGAGTTTGAATGAGCACCACATGCTTGAAACAAAGTTATATGCCTGCAATTTTTGAAAGGTAGCAACAATATTATCCTGCGCATTTTGGGAGTTTTATGTGAAATTATGTACAATTTGCTTTTTTTTCTGTTTTTTTTTTCTGTTGTTCCAATGCACAGAAAGGAAATACATAGGTGTATTAAAAAAATGTGTAAATGCAATAATTTTCTGGGAGAAATACTTCATTTTCTGGAAAAATTTCAAGGGTGCCAAAACTTTCGCCCATGACAGTATTTACTGATGATGATTCTCTTCATGCATTCATGTACTGTTGGTGGTTCCGGTGATTTACTCATGCACTGATGATGGCTCTCTTGGTGTATTTATGTATGGATGGAGGTTCTGGTGTTCTATTCATGTAGTGATGATAATTCTGCTGCTATATTGAATTACTGATAGTGGTTCTGCTAATGCATTAATGTACTAACAGTGGTTATGGTGATCTATTTATGTCCCGAAAATGGTTCTGATAATTTGTTCATGTACTGTTAGTGGTTTTGGTGCTGTATTCAAATATAGTAAGTACCCTTTTAATTTGCACCCCCGTGTTAAGTATGACAGTGTGGGCCTTCAAGCAAAAAAGGTTTGTACACCACTGCCTTAATTGTTTACTGTACAGGTGGAAAAAGCTATATTAATAGCAAGTAGCGTTCTATGTTAGGATATCTAGCAGTAATATTTTTAACATTTACTAAAAATCAACCCTGTTGAAAAAGCCATTTGGCGAAACGTGCGTTCGGGGGCTGTGAGAAGGAGGGGGTGCGCTTCCAGACACGTAAGATGGGTAAGCCTGCTCTGTGTTACCAGTGACATGCTGCTACTATTCATGCATATGGGATACCTGTGGGATCCTTTACAGCATATGTGCACTAGCGCTCTATAGCTATTTAAGGATACATAGGGAGCGTGTTACCCTTCCCTCCTCATTTTTCCGTCATGTTTCTTCCTTATTGTTCCTCCTTAGCTTGCATGGTGCATACAGCACTTGGTTGCAGCATCTGATCTATTATGTATATGTTTTGTTGTTATTTTTGGTCTTTAATAAAAATAAGATTGACATTTTTATAATAATTATGTCTTTGTGGACTTTATCACTCTATTCCTTTGTGTTAAAAACAAGAAGTATTAGTTTAGCAATAGGCTTAGTGGTGACTGTGAATATTGAAGGATTTTAGAATATACTCGTACACTGCTCAAAAAAAAAGAAAAAGGGAGCACTCAAACAAAACAATGTAAATTCAAGTCAATCGCACTTCTTTGAAATCAACCTGTCGGGTTATGAAGCAAAGCTAAAGTTGGATGAGCCTGTAATTTGATTTTCCACTTTGATTTTGAGTATCATTCCAAATCCAGACCTCTATGTGATATTAAAGTTGATCATTTTTAAGTTTTACTGTTCTCAATGAATTCCACTACGTGGTGAATAAAGATTTGCTACTGGAATATTTCACTTAGTGATATCTAGGAAGTGGGATTTTAGTTTTCCTTTTATTTATTTTTTTAGCAGTATATTTAGATAGATATCAGCTTTTATATCTACCGTATATACTCGAGTATAAGCCGAGATTTTCAGCCCACTTTTTTGGGCTGAAAGTAACCCTCTCGGCTTATACTCGAGTAATACCCAGGGGTCGGCAGGGGTGGGGGAGCGGTGACTGTCTAATAATACTTACCTGCTCCTGGCATGGTCCCTGCACGTCTTTTCCCTTGTGCCGGCAGCTTGTTCCTGTAGTTAGTAATCACATGGTACCGCTTATTACAGTAATGAATATGGACCCCACTCCACTCCCATAGGGGTGGAGCCACATATTCATTACTGTAATGAGTGGTACCATGTGACCACTCACTACAGGAAGAAGCTGCCGGCACCGGGGAACAGACGTGCAGGGACCGCGCCAGGAGCAGGTTAGTATAACACAGTGCACTATATTCACCTGCTGCCTGTTCCACCGTCCACGCCATTGTGTCTTCCACGTCCTCTGCAGTGGCTCAGGTCAGAGGGCGCGGTGATGCGATTAGTGTGCGCGCCTCCCTCTGCCTGAACAGTCTCTGCAGAGAACGCAGAAGACACAGCAGCGGCCGTCGGTGGAACGGGAAAGGTGAGTATATTAAGTGCCGGGGGCCTGAAAGGTGAGTATGTGATTTTTATTTTTTTAATCGCAGCAACAGCATAAGGGACAAATATCTGTATAGAGCATATTATGGGGCCATGTGCAGCGTTATATGGGGCAAATATCTGTATGGAGCATCTTATGAATACCGCCCCTATTGGACAAACAATCAGTAGATTTGGTTTCCAGTACCATCTCCATGCTGACGACACCCAATTATACACTTCTTCTCCAGATATCACGCCGACCTTTTTAGAAAACACCAGTGATTGTCTTACCGCTGTCTCTAACATCATGTACTCCCTCTATCTGAAACTGAACCTGTCAAAAACTGAACTCCTCGTGTTTTCTCCCTCTACTAACCTACCTTTGCCTGACATTGCCATCTCCATGTGCGGTTCCACTATTACTCCAAAGCAACATGCCAGCTGCCTTGGGGTCATACTTGATTCCGAGCTTTCATTCACCCCCCACATCCGATCATTGGCTTGCTCTTCTTATCTGCATCTTAAAAACATTTCCAGAATTTGCCCTTTTCTTACTTTCGACTCTTCAAAAACTCTTACTGTCTCACTTATTCATTCTCGTCTGGACTATTGTAACTCTTTACTAATCGGCCTCCCTCTTACCAAACTTTCCCCTCTCCAATCTGTCCTGAATGCTGCTGCCAGGATCATATTCCTCACCAACCGTTACACCGATGCCTCTACCTTGTGCCAGTCATTACACTGGCTACCAATCCACTCCAGAATCCAGTACAAAACTACTACCCTCATCCACAAAGCTCTCCATGGCTCAGCACCACCCTACATCTCCTCTCTGGTCTCAGTCTACCACCCTACCCATGCCCTCCGATCCGCTAATGACCTCAGGTTAGCCTTCTCAATAATCAGAACCTCCCACTCCTGTCTCCAAGACTTTACACGTGCTGCGCCGATTCTTTGGAATGCATTACCCAGGTTAATATGATTAATCCCCAATTCCCACAGTTTTAAGCGTGCCCTAAAAACTCATTTGTTCAGATTGGCCTATAGCCTCAATGCATTAACCTAACTATCCCTGTGTGTCCCAATAAAAAAAAAAACTTAAACCATAATCAGGTTCCTCGCATCATGTTCTCATACACTTTATACAGTTAATAGCCCTCTGTGTCTGCACTGTTACATACTTAGGCAGATAACTGGTTCATGCAGCTTTACATGAACACCTGAGCCTTACACTATGGCTGGTCCGAATAACTAAAGCAATTGTTACCATCCACCTCTCGTTTCTCCCCTTTTCCTCATAGTTTGTAAGCTTGTGAGCAGGGCCATCATTCCTCTTGGTATCTATTTTGAACTGTGATTTCTGTTATGCTGTAATGGCTATTGTCTGTACAAGTCCCCTCTATAATTTGTAAAGCGCTGTGGAATATGTTGGCACTATATAAATACAATTATTATTATTATGGGGCCATGTGCAGCGTTATATGGGGCAAATATCTGTATGGAGCATCTTATGGGGCCATGTGCAGCGTTATATGGGGCAATTATCTGTATGGAGCATCTTATGGGGCCATGTGCAGCGTTATATGGGGCAATTATCTGTATGGAGCATCTTAAGGGGCCATGTGCAGCATTATATGGGGCAAATATCTGTATGGAGCATCTTATGGGGCTATGTGGAGCATTATATGGGGCAAATATCTGTATAGAGCATCTTATTGGGCTATGTGCAGCATTATATGGGGCAAATATCTCTGGAGCATCTTATGGGGCCATAATCAGCATTTGTGGAGCATTATACGGGGCAAATGTGTCTATGGAGCATCTTATGTGGCCATAATCAGCATTTGTGCAGCATTACATGGGGCATATTTTAATATGGAGCATCTTATGGAGCCCATCATAAACTGTATGGAGCATTATATGGGGCGTATTTTGTATGGAGCATCTTATGGGGCCATCATGAACTGTATGGAGCATTATATGGGGCTCCTGATTCTATATGGATATTCAAAACCACTTAACCTACTGATGTCTCAATTAATTTAACTTTCATTGGTATCTATTTTAATTTTTGAAATTTACCAGTAGCTGCTGCATTTCCCACCCTAGGCTTATACTCGAGTCATTATAAGCTTTCCCAGTTTTTTGTGGCAAACTTTGGGGGTCGGCTTATACTCGGGTCGGCTTATACTCGAGTATATACGGTTACTATTTAATTAATTCTCTAGTCTGTTTGAAATTATTTTAGGTTAATTTTTTACTATATGATCTTCATTATGCATGATAGTTTACATATTTTTAGGCCCTCTTTTTTTGCATTGGTGCAAGAAATAACTTCTTTTAATCTGTTTTAAACTGATTGCTGTTCACTTTCCTGTACTGTTTCCATTTTTATGTCATTGTAGTCAATAATTATCCTTTCTGTTGTTTTCATTAAATTGTTCCCCTCTTGCAAAGTAGATTGTAGTTCTGCTGTACTATTTATAGTAATAGTTACAACCCAGTCCTAAAGATGCCGGATGTGTTAGGACCACAAGTCAACATTATTGACAGGGTACATTGTCCTGTCCACACTAGTCTTGATAACCTGGTTATGTCTAATATGGTCAACAACTCGTGATGTTCAAGATGAAGAAATACTATTTAGTGGGCATTATGCTGGTAAATATTATTTAGTAAGCTATTACATAAATATTAGGCGTTTTTTCATGGGGCAAACCATTGTCAGTTTATTTTATCCAAAGTCACGTTCAGTATTCGGTCAGTATTTTACATCAGTATTAAGCCAAAATTAGGTGAGGAGCAATCATAGAAAAAGTATAATGGTATCACGTTGGCACTTCTGCATTTATCTCTCACTAGATATGGCTTAGAAATACTCATGTAAAATACTGAATGTGTGAACGTGGCCCAAGGGCACAGAGATAAACTACACGTTTTTCTGCTTAGCATACGGCATGTTTAGAAATTATATTTATCGTGTGACCATTAAACATAGAATCCAACTGAGTGAAACACAATTTGATACTAATTAAATATTTATTGAAAATAATCAGTAAGTAAAATTGTGTGAGATGGGAGATATGTATATAATACAGGAAAAAACATAATTGTTTGCAAAAAGCAGCATCAATTACATGGCTGCACACAGTGCCCAATGGGTCATTATAAAAATAGCTCCATAACAAGCAGTTTATAGAAAAAATGATTAATAAATTCATTACAGGAACATGATTTTAAGTATGAACCCGAAATGGAGGCTGACACATTGGTGGACAATGAATAAAGTAGAATAGCAGTTAAAACAATAAGTACATCCACCAAAGTTCCAGTGTCCAGGGTAGGAACACACTATGCACAAATGTATCCAAGTAGGCAAAGAACACAATTTACCACAAGATAACAAGTATAAAGTGACAAGTGCAACATAATGTTAACAAGGTAAAGTGCCAAAGGAAGAAAGTGACGTGTTAAGAATAACAGAATTAAAGTTCCATAATATGCTGTGTGCTGCCTGCTTACCCGCACTCACCGCCTTGCCCATTTTGCTGCAGCTTTTACTAGAGACTAAAGGAGTTTCTATGTTTAATGGTCACACGATAAATATAATAGTATTTAAGGCTGTATTAGCCAATGTGAGCGGTAATAATCTACTATATAATTGTCTAAGGGTCACTTCCGTCTGTCTGTCCTTCTGTCTGTCACGGATATTCATTCGCTGATTGGTCTCGCCAGCTGCCTATTATGGCTGCCGCGACCAATCAGCAACGGGCACAGTCCGGAAGAAAATGGCCGCTCCTTACTCCCCGCAGTCAGTGCCTGGCGCACGCATACTCCCCTCCGTTCACCGCTCACACAGGGTTAATGCCGGCGGGTAACGCACTCCGTTACCGCCGCTATTAACCCTGCGTGTCCCCAACATTTTACTATTGATGCTGCCTATGCGGCATCAATAGTAAAAAATGTAATGTTAAAAATAATAATAATAATAAAAACCTGCTATACTCACCCTCCGTAGTCCACTGAGCCACTCGCGCCGGCCGCCATCTTCTGTTGCAGGTTCCGGTGGCAAAGATGGTATGGGAGAAGGACCTGCCATGATGTCACGGTCATGTGACCGCGACATCATCACTGGCCCTGCACGAGAAGGACCTGCCATGACGTCACGGTCATGTGACCACGACGTCATCACAGGCCCTGCGCAAGAAAGACTTGCCATGACGTCACAGTCATGTGAGCACGACATCATCACAGGTCCTGCGCTCATACCAACCCTGGGACCAGAAGCTACCATGGACTACAAGGGGCCCTCGGAAAGGTGAGTATATGTTTATTTTTTATTTTTTAACCTGTGACAAATGTGGCTGGGCAATATACTACGTAGCTGGGCAATATACTACATGACTGGCCAATAGACTACGTGGCTCTGTGCAGTATACTACGTGGCTCTGTGCTGTATACTACATGGCTCTGTGCTGTATACTACATCACTGGGCAATATACTACGCCACGGGGCAAAATACTACGTAACTGGGCAATATACTACGTGGCTGCACAATATACTATGTCACTAGGCAATATACTACGTGGCTGCGCAATAGACTACGTCATGAGGCAATATACTACATAACTGGACAATATACTATGTGGCTGGGCAATATACTACGTCACTGGGCAATATACCATATCACTAGGCAATATACTATGTGTCTGGGCAATATACTATGTGACTGGGCAATATACTATTTGACTGGGCAATATACTGCGTGACTGTGCAATATACTATGTGACTGGGCAATATACTACGTGACTGTGCAATATACTACGTGACTGTGCAATATAATACTTGACTGTGCAATATAATACTTGACTGTGCAATATACTGCGTGACTGGGCAATATACTACGTGGCTGGGCAATATACTACGTCACTGGGCAATATACTACGTCACTGGGCAATATACTACGTGGCTGGGCAATATACTACGTGACTGGGTAATATACTACGTGACTAGGCAATATACAACATGACTGTGCAATATATTATGTGGCTGGGCAATATACTACGTGACTGCAATATACTACGTGGCTGGCCAATATACTACGTGGCTGGGCAATATACTACATGACTGTGCAATATATTACATGGCTAAGCAATATACTACGTGACTGCAATATACTACGTGGCTGGGCAATATACTACATGACTGGGCAATATACTACGTGGCTGGGCAATATACTACATGACTGGGCAATATACTACGTGGCTCTGTGCTGTATACTACTTCGCTGTGCAATATACTACGTGGCTCTGTGCTGTATACTACATCACTGGGCAATATACTACGTAACTGGGCAATATACCACATGACTGGCCAATAGACTACATGGCTCTGTGCTGTATACTACATGGCTCTGTGCTGTATACTACATGGTTCTGTGCTTTATACTACATCACTGGGCAATATACTACGTCACGGGGCAATATACTACGTAACTGGGCAATATACTACGTGGCTGCACAATATACTATGTCAGTAGGCAATATACTACGTAGCTGCGCAATAGACTACGTCACGAGGCAATCTACTACGTAACTGGACAATATACTACGTAACTGGACAATATACTACATGGCTGGGCAATATACTACGTCACTGGGCAATATACTATGTGGCTGGGCAATATACTACGTCACTGGGCAATATACCTTATCACTGGGCAATATACTATGTGTCTGGGCAATATACTATGTGACTGGGCAATATACTACGTGTCTGGGCAATATACTACATGACTGGGCAATATACTACGTGACTGTGCAATATACTACATGACTGTGCAATATGCTACGTGACTGTGCAATATACTACTTGACTGTGCAATATACTGCGTGACTGGGCAATATACTACGTGGCTGGGCAATATACTATGTCACTGGGCAATATACTACGTGACTGGGCAATATACTACGTGACTGGGCAATATACTACATGACTGTGCAATATATTATGTGGCTGGGCAATATACTACGTGACTGCAATATACTACGTGACTGGGCAATATACTACATGACTGTGCAATATACTACATGACTGCAATATATTACATGGCTGGGCAATATACTACATGACTGGGCAATATACTACGTGACTGGGCAATATACTACGTGACTGTGCAATATACTGCATGGCTGGACAATATACTATGTGACTGCAATATACTACGTGGCTGGCCAATATACTACGTGGGCTGTGCAATATACTATGTGGACTTGCAAATTCTAGAATACCCGATGCTAGTGAAAATATAAATGTATACCAGCTAGAGGAGTATGCCGTATTGCCATGCAATACGTGGATTTTTTCTGCTTCTTCAGGTGGTAACTCCTGAAGAAGAGGTTGCAAACAACCTTGAAACACGTAGAATAAACCACTGTCAAACTTTAATAACTATCTGGAATTTCATCATTTGGGCAGCGCGGACAAAATCCACATATTCCGTTGCAGAGTTCTGCTTCATGCAGTCGGTGACCGACTTGTGGATCTGCGGCAGCCCTTACCTACACATGCTTTAAATACCTAATACCAGGTGAGCAGTTTTTTGTCAAACCGCTTACTCTATTTGTGCGATAAGACCCTATCTTGCACTTGTGTCTCCCTCTTTCCTCACAATACTAATTTTTTCTTGTTGAGAGACTTACTGATTATTCGTTTTTATGTTTACTTTTTTCAATAAATATTTAATTAGTATCAAATCGTGTTTCACTCGGTTGACTTCCTTCAGCTTAGTGAACATACCTACTCATGTCGATATATTGGTATGTTTTTATATATTTTGTTAGCACAAGTTTACTTTTAGGTCTCATATACAGAGCCATGCTATACCATCTTCAACCGTCATGTTCCATAACACCTTCATATGCCTTCAAGGAGTCCATCTACTGTAGAACAACCTCTTACACATGGTTATACCTTATTTTTTATTTCTCACTAGAACAAGAATAGTCAAGATATGTTTATTCTAATCCAAATTAATAGTAAAAGCTATTCATAGTTCCATTTCCCATTTTACACACGACAATGCAAACACTTTAATACCTATTAAACACTACAGAAAATTAAATAATAAAACTACAAGAGGTGTACTTTTCCAAATACAGTTTTGCAATACAAGTCAGAGAAACAGGTGTCTCGCTAATCACTCGCTGCTGTTCTGTGCCAGATAAAGTGAATTAGTCACTTTTAAATGTTTATATTTAATTAGCAAACATCGTATTATACAAAGAAACAGGTAATTACTGTTGCCTTGAAATGAAAAATGATGCTTTAACAAGGGCAAAATTAAACAACAGAAGGCAAATAAAAATGAAATACTGTCATGAATTGATGTATGTGTTTGGATGTTCTGCTATTAGTTAACAACTTCATTTTTGATATATCAGCAGTAGCAACTTGATATTATTTCTGTGTTCAAAATCACTTAATTTATGTAAGCTCTTTTAATATTAGTATATCTGATTTTAATCTTGTAAACTCTAACATAGTCATGCAATTTAAACACACTCTATTTATGTATTGTAAGTAGTGATGAGCAAATTTGTTCGTAAAACGATCGCCAAACATAAATTCGGCACGAATATGGCACATTCGGATTCTTGATCGGAAACACGATGAAAATTTAATAAAATCGGAAAAAATCGCTTACATTCGATAAAAGTGCGGGATCATATTTGCGTTGCCACAAAAGTATTTTCAGCACTTTAGCAACGATAGTGGAGGTTTATCATGAGAGTTTGGCACGTGTTTGATGAGGGGAGGGGGTTTGCAGAGCTCAGAGACATGGCATTCTTGTAAATAGTAATTTTTTTTTCCAGAACTTTATATCTGCACATTGCAGCTAGCCAATCAGGGCCCAGGAAACTCCCACAATGTCCTGATACAATGGCTTGTGTCATTGGCTGCTGAAATCACATGTCCCTCTCCATATAAATAGCGAACATCTTGTTTTAGTGCCATTTTGACACTCTAACAGCACAGAGAGGCTGATCCTAATGCTGGCACTGTTAGCAGCAATATTTTAGCTAGTTAACTAGGTGGTTGTATATCAGTCAGACAGTGTAGCTAGCTAGTGTCCAGTGTGGCTGTTAAAATTACCCTCCAGCACTTTTTTGGGGGCATTACTGAGGTCTGCAGTCAAAGCCAACAGGGCACATGTCCTACAAGTGTGCTGTGCACTGCTTTTATTGTGCTCCATGGACGAGTAAAGCATTCTAAATAATATTTTTTCAGTAGCTAAATGTGAAACAGCCTGCTGTTTTCCACCTTGTCATTTTGTGCTGGTGATATGAAACTGTCTGCAGACTTAAAGCACATAAAAAAAAATTATAATGTTTCAGTTGCAAAAAGTTAGACAACCCATCATATCACACTTTGTCATTATATTGGGTTGAAATTAAGCTGTAGAGGCCTGACCCAGAGGCCATCAAAACATTGTTCTGTTCCTAGTGTCATACAGTAGGATACCTGACTTTCAAATAGTTTGTAGCATCTAGTGTGTTATAGAGGCCTGACCAATAGGCAACAAAAATATTCTTCTGTTCCAAGTCTCATACAGTGAGTAAATTAAATAAAATGATCTCAAAAATGCAAGGAAAGAAAGGAGAAGCAGATGAAGAATAATAATATGATTAGTGATGAGTGAACCCATGGATGTTTAGGTCTGGTGGGTTCATCCAGCATTAAAAAAAGTTTGATCCGGGTAACAGAAGGGTACTTGAAGTCAAACCAGAACCTCATTATGGCGGGCCAGAAAAGTGGGTGTTTACTAGGCTGTCATCTACATAACAGTATGGAAAACATGGGCTCTGATTGGCGGTAACATCTTTACCATCAGTCAGAGAGTTGCGGTTCCCATGCTGTCAGACTGATGACAGCATGCGAGCCAGCAAATGTGAGGGGCTGTAAAAAGGTTACCACCGGTGACAGGCTTATGAGAGTACAACTCTCCTCATCCTACACTGCCTAACTCTGAAGCTGGCTGAGCTGTTTAAGTCCTCTGCAGACTGTGGGCCAGTGTCAGCTATAGTTCATGCTGCATAGCTTGAGCACTTGTCCTGTATGCTTGGACTAGTGTTCCTTTTGCCTCTGACTGCCTGTACCCGTTTATGACTTGTATTGACCTTGGCTTGTCTGACTTCGCTTTCATTACCTGTGGCACCTGTGTTGCTGGTCAGTGTTGCTACGCTGTGTGTACAATCTCTCTTCCCTCACCAGCACCCCCTGGTGGAGGTTGCACTATACTGCACTGCAGCAGCACATTACAGGCTGGTTATCAAAAAATAGAGGGGTTCCAACGCCATAAGTTTAAATTAATCAAATAAATGATAAAAAACAACTTGGGGGCCCCTCCCATTTTTGGCAACCTGCCAAGCTAAAGCAAACAGCTGGTGGATAGTATTCTCAAACTGGGAAGCGGCTTTGGATATTGACCCTACATGCCTAAAAATAGGAGCCCTCAGCTGCCCCAGAAAAAGCACATGGGCAGACTGTAAAAAATACATAGCCAAAATAAAGTACTTTAATTGAAAGAAAGACACAGACTCCTTTATTTAAAAAAAAAACTCCCGACACTCTTTTAACTATTTATTCAGAAAAATTAAAAAATTAAAAAGCAGTCATTCTCACCGTTCTGCCGATAATACAGTGATGCCCATGTCCCATTATAAAAGACAACAAATAATAAAACACCATCATTTTTATTTTGTGTGAATAAATGGATAAAAGAGAGTGGAAAGTTTTTATTTACAGTTGTACGAAAAAGTTTGGGCACCCCTATTAACCCCTTACCGGCATCGGACGTACTATACCGTCCGATGCCGGCTCCCCTGCTTTGATGCAGGGCTCCGCGGTGAGCCCGCACCAAAGCCGGGACATGTCAGCTGTTTTGAACAGCTGACATGTGCCCGTAATAGGCGCGGGCAGAATCGCGATCTGCCCACACCTATTAACTAGTTAACTGCCGCTGTCAAACGCAGACAGCGGCATTTAACTACCGCTTCCGGCCGGGCGGCCGGAAATGACGTCATCGCCGACCCCCGTCACATGATCAGGGGTCGGCGATGCTTGTATATTGTAACCATAGAGGTCCTTGAGACCTCTATGGTTACTGATGACCGGTGGCTGTCACAGCACACCTCCATTTCTGCTACATAGCAGCGGTCAGCAGATCGCTGCTATGTAGCAGAGCCGATCAGGTTGTGCCTGCTTCTAGCCTCTCATGGAAGCTATTGAAGCACGGCAAAAGTTAAAAAAAAAAGTTTAAAAAAATGTGAAAAAAATAAAAAAAACATAAAAGTTTAAATCACCCCCCTTTCGCCCCAATCAAAATAAATCAATAAAAGAAATATCAAATCTACGCATATTTGGTATCGCCGCGCTCAGAATCGCCCTATCTATCAAATAAAAAAAAGTATTAACCTGATCGCTAAACAGCATAGCGGGAAAAAAACTCGAAACGCCAGAATTACGTTTTTTTGGTCGCCGCGACATTGCATTAAAATGCAATAACGGGCGATCAAAAGAACGTATCTGCACCGAAATGCTATCATTAACCCCTTCCTGACCCATGACGCCACGTAGGCGTCATGAAAGTCGGTGCCAATCCGACCCATGACGCCTATGTGGCGTCATGGAAAGATCGCGTCCCTGCAGATCGGGTGAAAGGGTTAACTCCCATTTCACCCGATCTGCAGGGATAGGGGGAGTGGTAGTTTAGCCCAGGGGGGGTGGCTTCACCCCCTCGTGGCTACGATCGCTCTGATTGGCTGTTGAAAGTGAAACTGCCAATCAGAGCGATTTGTAATATTTCACCTATTATAACTGGTGAAATATTACAATCCAGCCATGGCCGATGCTGAAATATCATCGGCCATGGCTGGAAATACTAATGTGCCCCCACCCCACCCCACCGATCGCCCCCCCAGCCCCCCGATCTGGCCGGTACACTGCTCCGGCTCCCCTCCATCCAGTGCTCCGCTCCCCCCCGTGCTCTTGTCCGCTCCCCCCCGTGCTCCAATCACCCCCCCGTGCTCCAATCACCCCCCTGCACTCCGATCCACCCCCCCGGTGCTCCGTTCCACCCCCCCGTGCTCCATTCCAGCCCCCCCGTGCTCCGTTCCACGCCCCCCGTGCTCCGTTCCACCCCTCCCGCGCTCCGATTCCCCCCCCGTGCTCCGATCCCCCCCCCATGGTCCCCCCCACCCCATCATACTTACCGATCCAGCCGGGGTCCCGTCCGTCTTCTCCCTGGGCGCTGCCATCTTCCAAAATGGCGGGCGCATGCGCCGGCAGATTCGTTCCAAAGTGCATTTTGATCACTGAGATAGATTATATCTCAGTGATCAAAATAAAAAAAATAATAAATGACCCCCCATCCTTTGTCACCCCCATAGGTAGGGACAATAAAAAAATAAAGAAATTTTTTTTTCCACTAATGTTAGAATAGGGGTAGGGTTAGGGTTAGGGGTAGGGGTAGGGTTAGGGTTAGGGGTAGGGGTAGGGTTAGGGGTAGGGGTAGGGTTAGGGGTAGGGTTAGGGTTAGGGGTAGGGGTAGGGTTAGGGGTAGGGTTAGGGTTAGGGCTAGGGTTAGGGTTTCGGTATGTGCACACGTATTCTGGTCCTCTGCGGATTTTTCCGCTGCGGATTTGATAAATCCGCAGTGCTAAACCGCTGCGGATTTATGGCAGATTTACAGCGTTTTTTTCTGCGCATTTCACTGCGGTTTTACAACTGCGATTTTCTATTGGAGCAGTTGTAAAACCGCTGCAGAATCCGCACAAAGAAGTGACATGCTGCGAAATGTAAACCGCTGCGTTTTCGTGCAGTTTTTCCGCAGCATGTGTACAGCGATTTTTGTTTCCCGTAGGTTTACATTGAACTGTAAACTCATGGGAAACTGTTGCGGATCCGCAGCGTTTTCCGCAGCGTGTGCACATACCTTTAGAATTAGGCTATGTGCACACATTGCGGATTTGGCTGCGGATTCGTAGCAGTTTTCCATCAGGTTTACAGTACCATGTAAACATATGAAAAACCAAATCCGCTGTGCCCATGGTGCGGAAAATACAGCGCGGAAACGCTGCGTTGTATTTTCCGCAGCATGTCAATTCTGCGTGATAGTATTCTGCTACAGATGGATCTGGATAAGTTGGAAACTTGGGCTGAAAGGTGGCAGATGAGGTTTAACAATGATAAATGTAAGGTTATACACATGGGAAGAGGGAATCAATATCACCATTACACACTGAACGGGAAACCACTGGGTAAATCTGACAGGGAGAAGGACTTGGGGATCCTAGTTAATGATAAACTTACCTGGAGCAGCCAGTGCCAGGCAGCAGCTGCCAAGGCAAACAGGATCATGGGGTGCATTAAAAGAGGTCTGGATACACATGATGAGAGCATTATACTGCCTCTGTACAAATCCCTAGTTAGACCGCACATGGAGTACTGTGTCCAGTTTTGGGCACCGGTGCTCAGGAAGGATATAATGGAACTAGAGAGAGTACAAAGGAGGGCAACAAAATTAATAAAGGGGATGGGAGAACTACAATACCCAGATAGATTAGCGAAATTAGGATTATTTAGTCTAGAAAAAAGACGACTGAGGGGCGATCTAATAACCATGTATAAGTATATAAGGGGACAATACAAATATCTCGCTGAGGATCTGTTTATACCAAGGAAGGTGACGGGCACAAGGGGGCATTCTTTGCGTCTGGAGGAGAGAAGGTTTTTCCACCAACATAGAAGAGGATTCTTTACTGTTAGGGCAGTGAGAATCTGGAATTGCTTGCCTGAGGAGGTGGTGATGGCGAACTCAGTCGAGGGGTTCAAGAGAGGCCTGGATGTCTTCCTGGAGCAGAACAATATTGTATCATACAATTATTAGGTTCTGTAGAAGGACGTAGATCTGGGGATTTATTATGATGGAATATAGGCTGAACTGGATGGACAAATGTCTTTTTTCGGCCTTACTAACTATGTTACTATGTTAATTCTTTTACACCTGCTCCTCAATAGGAATCCGCAGGTGAAATCCGCACAAAAAACACTGGAAATCCGCAGAAAATCCGCAGGTAAAACGCAGTGCCTTTTACCCGCGGATTTTTCAAAAATGGTGCTGAAAAATCTCACACGAATCCGCAACGTGGGCACATAGGGTTAGGGTTGGAATTAGGGTTGTGGTTAGGGTTGTGATTAGGGTTATGGCTACAGTTGGGATTAGGGTTAGGGTTGTGATTAGGGTTATGGCTACAGTTGGGGTTAGGGTTAGGGGTGTGGGGGGGTTAGTGTTGGAGTTAGAATTGAGGGGTTACCACTGTTTAGGCACATCAGGGGTCTCCAAACGCAACATGGCGCCACCATTGATTCCAGCCAATCTCGTATTCAAAAAGTCAAATGGTGCTCCCTCACTTCCGAGCCCTGACGTGCGCCCAAACAGTGGTTTACCCCCACATATGGGGTACCAGCATACTCAGGACAAACTGCGCAACAATTACTGGGGTCCAATTTCTCCTGTTACCCTTGTGAATCTAAAAAAATGCTTGCTAAAACATAATTTTTGAGGAAAGAAAAATGATTTTTTATTTTCACGGCTCTGCATTGTAAACGTCTGTGAAGCACTTGGGGGTTCAAAGTGCTCACCACATATCTAGATAAGTTCCTTGGGGGGTCTAGTTTCTAAAATGGGGTCACTTGTGGGGGTTTCTACTGTTTAGGCACACCAGGGGCTCTGCAAACGCAACGTGACACCCGCAGACCATTCCATCAAAGTCTGCATTTCAAAAGTCACTACTTCCCTTCTGAGCCCCGACGTGTGCCCAAACAGTGGTTTACCCCCACTCATGGGGTATCAGCGTACTCAGGAGAAACTGGACAACAACTTTTGGGGTCCAATTTCTCCTGTAACCCTTGGGAAAATAAAAAATTCTGGGCTAAATAATTATTTTTGAGGAAAGAAAACGTATTTATTATTTTCACGGCTCTGCATTATAAACTTCTATGAAGCACTTGGGGGTTCAAAGTGCTCACCACACATCTAGATAAGTTCCTTTCGGGGTCTAGTTTCCAAAATGGGGTCACTTGTGGGGGGTTTCTACTGTTTAGGCACATCAGGGGCTCTGCAAACGCAACGTGACGCCCGCAGAGCATTCCATCAAAGTCTGCATTTCAAAACGTCACTACTTCAATTCCAAGCCCCGGCATGTGCCCAAACAGTAGTTTACCCCCACATATGGGGTATCACCGTACTCAGGAGAAACTGGACAACAAATATTGGGGTCAAATTTCTCCTGTTACCCTTGGGAAAATTAAAAAATTCTGGGCTAAATAATTATTTTTGAGGAAAGAAAACGTATTTATTATTTTCACGGCTCTGCATTATAAACTTCTATGAAGCGCTTGGGGGTTCAAAGTGCTCACCACACATCTAGATAAGTTCCTTTGGGGGTCTAGTTTCCAAAATGGGGTCACTTGTGGGGGGTTTCTACTGTTTAGCCACATCAGGGGCTCTGCAAACGCAACGTGACGCCCACAGAGCATTCCATCAAAGTCTGCATTTCAAAACGTCACTACTTCACTTCCGAGCCCCGGCATGTGCCCAAACAGTGATTTACCCCCACATATGGGGTATCAGCGTACTCAGGAGAAACTGGACAACAACTTTTGGGGTCAAATTTCTCCTGTTACCCTTGGGAAAATAAAAAATTGCAGGCTAAAAGATCATTTTTGAGAAAATAATTTTTTTTTTAATTTTCATGGCTTTGCGTTATAAACTTCTGTGAAGCACTTGGGGGTTCAAAGTCCTCACCACACATCTAGATTAGTTCCTTTGGGGGTCTAGTTTCCAAAATGGTGTCATTTCTGGGGGATCTCCAATGTTTAGGCACACAGGGGCTCTCCAAACGTGACATTGTGTCCGCTAATGATTGGAGCTAATTTTCCATTTAAAAAGCCAAATGGCGTGCCATTCCTTCCGAGCCCTGCCGTGCGCCCAAACAGTGGTTTACCCCCACATATGGGGTATCAGCGTACTCAGGACAAACTGGACAACAATATTTGGGGTCCAATTTCTCCTATTATCCTTGGCAAAATAGGAAATTCCAGGCTAAAAAATCATTTTTGAGGAAAGAAAAATTATTTTTTATTTTCATGGCTCTGCGTTATAAACTTCTGTGAAGCACCTGGGGGTTTAAAGTGCTCAATATGCATCTAGATAAGTTCCTTGGGGGGTCTAGTTTCCAAAATGGGGTCACTTGTGGGGGAGCTCTAATGTTTAGGCACACAGGAGCTATCCAAACGCGACATGGTGTCCGCTAACGATGGAAATAATTTTTCATTCAAAAAGTCAAATGGCGCTCCTTCCGTTCCGAGCCTTACCATGTGCCCAAACAGTGGTTTACCCCCACATGTGAGGTATTGGTGTACTCAGGAGAAATTGCCCAACACATTTTAGGATCCATTTTATCCTGTTGCCCATGTGAAAATGAAAAAATTGAGGCTAAAAGAATTTTTTTGTGAAAAAAAAGTACTTTTTCATTTTTACGGATCAATTTGTGAAGCACCTGGGGGTTCAAAGTGCTCACTATGCATCTAGATAAGTTCCTTGGGGCGTCTAGTTTCCAAAATGGGGTCACTTGTGGGGGAGCTCCAATTTTTAGGCACACGTGGGCTCTCCAAACGTGACATGGTGTCCGCTAAAGAGTGGAGCCAATTTTTGATTCAAAAAGTCAAATGGCGCTCCTTCCCTTCCAAGCCCTGTCGTGCGCCCAAACAGTGGTTTACCCCTACATATGAGGTATCAGCGTACTCAGGACAAATTGGACAACAACTTTCGTGGTTCAGTTTCTCCTTTTACCATTGGGAAAATAAAAAAATTGTTGCTAAAAGATAATTTTTGTGACTAAAAAGTTAAATGTTCATTTTTTCCTTCCATGTTGCTTCTGCTGCTGAGAAGCACCTGGAGGGTTAATAAACTTCTTGAATGTGGTTTTGAGTACCCTGAGGGGTGCAGTTTTTAGAATGGTGTCACTTTTGGGTATTTTCAGCCATATAGACCCCTCAAACTGACTTCAAATGTGAGGTGGTCCCTAAAAAAAATGGTTTTGTAAATTTCGTTGTAAAAATGAGAAATCGCTGGTCAAATTTTAACCCTTATAACTTCCTAACAAAAAAAATTTTGTTTCCAAAATTGTGCTGATGTAAAGTAAACATGTGGGAAATGTTATTTATTAACTATTTTGTGTCACATATCTCTCTGGTTTAACAGAATAAAAATTCAAAATGTGAAAATTGCGAAATATTCAAAATTTTCGCCAAATTTCCGTTTTTATCACAAATAAACGCAGAATTTATTGACCTAAATTTACCACTAACATGAAGCCCAATATGTCACGAAAAAAAAATCTCAGAACCGCTAGGATCCGTTGAAGCGTTCCAGAGTTATTACCTCATAAAGGGACACTGGTCAGAATTGCAAAAAACGGCAAGGTCTTTAAGGTCAAAGTAGGCTGGGTCATGAAGGGGTTAAAAACGTCATCTCGGCACGCAAAAAATAAGCCCTCAACCGACCCCAGATGATGAAAAATGGAGACGCTACGAGTATCGGAAAATGGCGCAATTTTTTTTTTTTTTTTTAGCAAAGTTTGGAATTTTTTTTCACCACTTAGATAAAAAATAACCTAGTCATGTTTGGTGTCTATGAACTTGTAATGACCTGGAGAATCATAATGGCAGGTCATTTTTAGCATTTAGTGAACCTAGCAAAAAAGCCAAACAAAAAACCAATGTGGGATTGCACTTTTTTTGCAATTTCACCGCACTTGGAATTTTTTTCCCGTTTTCTAGTACACGACATGCTAAAACCAATGATGTCGTTCAAAAGTACAACTCGTCCCGCAAAAAATAAGCCCTCACATGGCCAAATTGACGGAAAAATAAAAAAGTTATGGCTCTGGGAAGGAGGGGAGCGAAAAACGAACACGGAAAAACGAAAAATCCCCCGGTCATGAAGGGGTTAATCTTAAGCTTAATATTTTATAAAAATTGTTTTTTTTGCAACAGCTATTTCAGTTTCATATATCTAATAACTGTTGGACACAGTAATGTTTCTGCCTTGAAATGAGGTTTATTGTACTAACAGAAAATGTGCAATCTGCATTCAAACAAAATTTGACAGGTGCATAAGTATGGGCACCCTTATCATTTTCTTGTTTTAAATACTCCTACCTACTTTTTACTGACTTACTAAAGCACTTTATTTTGGTTTCTAACCTCATTGAGCTTTGAACTTCATAGCCAGGTTTATGGAATCCCGAGAAAAGCTACTTAAAGTGGCTACTTGCAAGTTGTTCTCCTGTTTGAATCTCCTCTGAAGAGTGGCATCATGGGCTCCTCAAAACAACTGTCTAATGATCTGAAAATAAAGATTATTCAACATAGTTGTTCAGGGGAAGGATACAAAATGCTGTCTCAGAGATTTAACCTGTCAATTTCCACTGTGAGGAACATAGTAAGGAAATGGAAGAACACAGGTACAGTTCTTGTTAAGGCCAGAAGTGGCAGGCCAAGAAAAATATCAGAAAGGCAGAGAAGAAGAATGGTGAGATCAGTCAAGGACAATCCTCAGACCACCTCCAGAGAGCTGCAGCATCAACTTGCTGCAGATGGTGTCACTGTGCATCGGTCAATTACACAACGCACTTTGCACAAGGAGAAGCTGTATGGGAGAGTGATGCGAAAGAAGCCATTTCTGCAAGCACACCACAAACAGAATCGGCTGAGGTATGCAAAAGCACATTTGGAGAAGCCAATTTCTTTTTTGGAAGAAGGTTCTGTGAACTGATAAAAACCAAGATTGAGTTGTTTGGTCATACAAAAAGGCGTTATCCATGGCGGCCAAAAAACACAGCATTCCAAGAAAAACACTTGCTACCCACAGTAAAATTTGATGGAGGTTCCATCATGATTTGTGGCTGTGTGGCACCGGGAATCTTGTTAAACTTGAGGGATGCATGGATTCCTCTCAGTATCAGCAGATTCTTGACAATAATGTTCATGAATCAGTGACAAAGTTGAAGTTACGCAGGGGATGGATCTTTCAGCAAGACAATGATCCAAAACACCGCTCCAAATCTACTCAGGCATTCATGCAGAGGAACAATTACACTGTTCTGGAATGGCCATCCCAGTCCTCAGACCTGAATATCATTGAACATCTGTGGGATCATTTGAAGAGGGCTGCCCATGCTCGGCATCAAACTTAACTGAACTGGAATTGTTTTGTAAAGAGGAATGGTCAAAAATACCTTAATCTAGGATCCAGGAACTCATTAAAAGCTACAGGAAGCAACTAAAGGCTGTTATTTTTGCAAAAGGAGGATCTACTAAATATGAATGTCACTTTTCTGGTGGGGTGCCCATACTTATGCACCTGTCAAATTTTGTTTGAATGCAGATTGCACATTTTCTGTTAGTACAATAAAACCTCATTCCAAGGAAGAAACATTACTGTGTCCAACAGTTATTAGATATATGAAACTGAAATAGCTGTTGCAAAAAAAATGATTTTTATAAAACATTAAGCTTAAGATTAATAGGGGTGCCCAAACTTTTTCATATAACTGTAAAATAAAAGAGTCTGTGTCTTTCTTTCAATTAATAAACTTTATTCTTGCTGTGTATTTCCTACAATATGACAATAGGGTTAGTAATGGTGGTATCTAGATGACTCTCCATTACTAACCGGTGAACTTGATGAAAGCTGACATTAATATGCTGACTATAAACATAAGGATGAATGACCTCGGGGAGATCAAAACATCCAACACCGCGGAGACACCATGACTTGTTTCTCAACGCAGTGATCCAGAACACTGCCCCTATCCCTTATGGGAAATATGCAAATGCATGTAAAAAAGCCGCAGAGACACCATCACGTGTTTCTCAACGCAAGCAATAAATAGCCAGGTCTATTTATTGCTTGCATTGAGAAACACGTGATGGTGTCTCCGCGGTGTTGGATGTTTTGATCTCCCCGAGGTCATTCATCCTTATGTTTATAGTTCTTTTACTAGGCACTGCTCCTAATAGCCAGTTTCCTACTCCACACTGATGAGGGGCAAATACCCCGAAACAGCTGTCTGTGGATGGATACCATGTTTTGGCATAGGTGGTTTTCCTTTTGGATGCTGCCCTTCCCGTGGTTGCTCCTTCCCGCTGAAAGACCTGGCTATTTATTGCTTGCGTTGAGAAACACGTGACGATGTCTCCGCGGCTTTTCTACATGCATTAATATGCTGACATCATTCCCACAACTATTACCCCACTTGCCACTACACCAGGGCAAGTGAGAAGAGCCGGGCAAAGCGACAGAATTGATGTATCTTATAGACACACCTATTCTGGGGTGGCTTTGCCCCTTCCTAGTCTGAGAATACCAGCCCCCAGCTGTCTGCTTTAGCTTGGCTGGTTGTTAAAAATTGGGGGGATCCCATGCTTTTTTTTTTAAATGATTTATTTAAATAATTAAAAAGTATGGCATGGGGAACCCTCTATTTTTGATAACCTGCCAATATAAAGCTGACAGATGGGGGTTGCAGCCCGCAGATGTCATCTTTACCTGCACTGGTTATCAAAAATAGAAGAAATCCAACCCTTTTTTTTTAAATTATTCATTTAGAGAACTGCCACCTGCTGATGAATACTTTCATTAGCCTCACCTGCTTTTGCTGCTATCAGCGAGAATAGATGTAGGATGATGAGAATAGTACTCTCATCAGCTGACACCTATGACTGTAGGTAACCTTTTTACCACCAGCCACAGCTGCTGGCTTACATGTTGTCATGTGACAGCGTGGGAACCGCAGCACTCTGACCGAGGGTAACGAACTTACAGCTGATCAGACCAGCCAGTGTTTTTGTGCTGTGCACACAGATGACAGCATGGGAAACACCCAATGTTCAGGCTGCTGAACCAAAACAGTATCATGGACATCCTGGAGAAGTCCTTCTTCGGTGTCCCTGCACAGACACTATGTGTTTGGTGCAGAACCAGAGCTTTACTGTTCGGGTGCAACCATCGCTAAATAAAATTAATAGTAATATGCAGATAATGTAAGTACCAAGATGCATTATTAGATTCAAGGCTTTCCTGTATACTTTTTGAAAACAATCTTTTAGATTGAATGCTGATATATTTGGTAAAAATAAGTTAATGATACATGTGCAATCCCAAATACCTGGACCTATGAAAATACTGCTGCATCCTTTCTTACCCTACTAATTAAAGCCTTTAATTAAGGGAACCCATAACACAGTCATATGGCTAACTTTGGTTCTGGTCTTTCAAACTGTTTGGTATATTTACGCAGTGTGAAATGCTCATTTTTGCCACTATATAGCACACTATATAGGAAGGTGTTCTACTGAATAATATCCAATCTAAGGTCTGCTATGCAATAAGCATATAGGAGCTATCATCCCTGGTTATTATTCAAGGAAAGACACCAACATTTTATGAATTTTCCCTTCCTGGGACTCAACATTAAGGTTCTCCACATGCAGCTAATTGGTGATCAATGTTGTAGAAAGGTAAAACATTCTTATTATTGTAGAGTTAATGTTTATTGTTTAGTGTCAACATTTATTATTTAGGTTGTCTTGTTTTTCTAACAGCCATGTTTGGTGTTATTTCATTACCTACACCTGATAACATAGGTGTTTCACACTGATTTTATTATACAAATCAGCATTATAGCAATTTTCCACTACTCAGACATCCCCTTCTGAGTCTCTGTTTCCCCCAATAAAATAATAACACCTACAGTTTTGTGAAAAGTACTGACGCCTTCCTGATTTCTTATTATTTTGTATTTTTGTCACATTTAAATGTTTCAGATCACCAAACAAAGTTAAATATTTGACAAAGATAATACAAGTAAACACAAAATGCAGTTTTTAAATGAAAGACTTTATTATTAAGAGAAAAAGAAATCTAAACCTAATGAGAAATGTGAAAAAGTAATTGTCCCCTAAACCTAATATCTGGTTAGGCCACCCTTTGCAGCGGCAAATGCAATTATGCATTTGTAATAAATGGCAATGGGTCTTTTACAATGCTCTGGAGGAAGTTTGGACCAATCATCTATGCTGAATTTTTATAATTCAGCCACATTGAAGGGTTCCGAGCATGAATTGCCTTTTTAAGTTCTTGTCAGAGCATCTCAGTCTGATTAAGGTCAGTACTTTGACAAGACCACTCCAAAGTCTTAATTTTTTTCTTCTTAAGCCATTCAGAGGTGGACTTGATGATGTGTTTTGGACCATTGCCCTGCTGCATAGCCCAAGTGCGCTCAGCTTAAGGTCACAAACAGATGGCCGGACATTCTCCTTCAAAATTTTTTGGTAGACAGCATAATTTGTGGTTCCATTTACCACAGCAAGTTTTCCAGGTCCTGAATCAGCAAAACAGCTCCAAACCATCACACTATCACCAATATAGTTGACTGTCGGTATCATGTTCCTTTTCTAAAATGTAAGGTTACTTCTACGCCTGATGTAATGGAACATACACCTTCTAAAAAGTTCAGCTTTTGCCCCGTCAGTCTACAGAGTATTCTCACAAAAGTCTTGGGGGAAATCAAGTTGTTTTCAAGCAAAAAAGAAATGAGCCTTTATGTTCTTATTGTTCAGCAGTGATTTTCATCTTAGAACTCTGCGATCCAGGCCATTGTTGCCTAGTCTTTTTCATATGGTGGAGTCATAAACACTGACCTTAACTGAGGCAAGTAAGGCCTGCAGTTCTTTGGATATTGCTGTGGTGTCTTTTATTACCTTTTGGATGAGTCATCGCTGCATTTTTTGGGCAATTTTGGTCAGCTGGTCACTCCTGGAAAGATTCACCATTGTTACATGGTTTCACATTTTGTAGATAATGGCTCACATTATGGTTCACTCGAGTCCTAAAGCTTTAGAAATGGCTTTATAAACTTTTCCAGACTGACTGATCTCAAATACTTTGTTTCTCATTTGTTCCAAAATTTCTTTGGATCGCGGCATGATGTCTAGCTTTTGAGAATATTTTGGTCTTCTTAACTTTGACAGGTTAATCATAACAATATAATAAAGATCCAAAAGACAGGAGGTATAAAGGAAAACTGGGGATAGACTAGGGAAGGAGTGGGAGATCAAGTGTATCCCAAAAGGGCACAGTCATTTTTGTGATCATATCGCTTACAAGGTTCCTGGCAAGCCGTGGGAGTAATTCCTTACTTATGGGTAAGCATGTAGATCTGACTGCAGCTTTGCTTGGTTTGCAATAAGCATTTTCCCTATATACTGAATGACGCTTTTTGATTGATCTAGCCATCAAACTCTCCGCGATATGATCACAATCATGACTGTGCCCTTTTGAGATACACTTGATCTCCTATTACTTCCCTAGTCTATCCCCAGTTTTCCTTTATACCTACTGTCTTTTGTATCTTTATTATATTGTGTTGCTTAACCTACTTGTATATATGACTTGTTTCAATAAAATAACATTTTATCATGATAGGTGGGACATTGTGTATACTCCAATTCTTTATTGATGTTATATCTGGGGGTAGTCCTATTCATTTCCATTTTTCTAGTGTTTACTTTGGGGGAGTGACATCTGTTCACTCTTGGCCATGGTGTTATATTGTGCTTGATGACCTCTGTATTAACTTTGACAGGCAGGTCCTATTTAAGTGATCTCTTGATTGAGGAGAGATATGTCAATAATCAAGCCTGGATCTGGCTAGGGAATTTGAATTCAGGTTCCCAAAGATGTGATAAACCATAGTTAATTTATGTTTTATGGGGGGAGGGAGCAATCACTTTTTTATACAGTGAAGGTTGGAATTTCTTTTTCACTTAATAGTAAGGACCTTCATTTAAAAACTGAATTTTTTGTTTTTTCTTGTGTTATCTTTGTCTAATATTTAAATTTGTTTGGTGATATGAAACATTTAATTGTGACAATCATGCAAAAGAAAAAGAAATCAGGAAGGGGCAAACACTTTTTCACTTTTTATACACTCACTGCCAGTACCAGCACCATTCCAGTGGTGTCAACACTGACATTCCTGATGTTCGCGTGATGTCACATGATCCCTGTGGCCAATCCAGACATCTCCAGGTGGTGAGAGCTGAACGCCCATGGTGTGCCAAACATTTAGTTTGCATAACACATTAGGGACTTAAAATGACATCAATAGCACAGACATGGCAAAAAAATGTGATTGTTCTTAATGCAAGCTTAGAGCAAGCTGCCCGACATGGAGATGTCATTACGAGGCAATTTTGCCCTGACAATCCCCCTTATATTCACTCAGAAATCTGAAATTCTCAAACAATCATTAAAATGAGAGTTAATTTTCAAAGTAACTAATCACAGTGCAGTTTTATTTTTTCTCAATCAAGATGTGAATGCTGCTCTGTGATTGGCTGCTTTGAAGAACACAAGTAGTTTTCCTGTGAGATGGTTTTGATGAATTGTGTTTACAAACCAATGTATTATGACCTGTAAAATTATATTAATTGCAGTCACAAAAATCTACACAGGCTCCCATAGCTTCAACTTGTTACCCCCTTTATAAACCCGACCTCTTCCTGCAAAAAAAATTGAATAAAACGTTATATAAGAGTCATTTATACACCCAGAATTGTACCATCAAAAAATATAGCGCACCACACACAAAACAAGACTTCAGCTCTGTCAGCATAATCTCAATATTTGATGATGCAAACCAGATTTTTATTTTTAAAACAGTAGGACATAAATTTCTTATTGACATAATTGTATTTACCTGCAGAATAAAATCCCTACAATTAAATATAAAACTCAACCAGCAAAAACAAGCCATTGTATGTGGCCTGTCTACAGAAATCTAAAGAGTTATGATCACAAAAAGCAATGGTTAGAAACTGTAGATATAAAATGTATTATTGGGTTGCCAGATGCATGCTATCCTATAATTGCATCCAAGGGAAAGTCAGAGGACAGCAGCTTCCATGTAGAAATATTTATTTTTATTGGTCACCCTTGCACAGTGGTAATCAGCAATTGGGTCTTCCTCCAGATGGCTTGTCTCCAGAAAATCCTACATGCTGCTTACTGAACTGATTGCTTTCCATTTGCTAACTTATAATTAAAAACACCATGTTGGAAAACAAATAATATCAAATGATTTCAAAGTAATTTGCTATTTATCTGCTGAGTACCACAATTCTTCTTAACAATGACATACACAACAAGAATAATGCAATAGTACAGAACATTAAACATACTGACAAGCAGAAAGGTAACAGCAGTAAGGGATGGAGAGATATGGAGCCTGATATGGAGCCTGAAAATCAAAAGTTCAAAACACCAAAGTGAGACTACCATCATTTTATAGACAATTATTTTGGCTATCTCATGCATAGACTATTGCAACTATTTTGAATATGATTACTTATGAAGATTCTTGTCATGTCAGTGCACTGTTACTGTTTTGCGGAAAATAATTTTTCTTCCTATATACCACAAAATACAACCTGTTCTTACGTTCCCTAATAACGCATTGTGTTATAAGGTTGATTCCGACGCAAAAGGTCACTGGTTCGAATAGAACCAGATTTCCCATTAAAAGAGAAAAAGCATCATCCAGCTCATTCATAGCTGTCTCTAAGACAAGAAAATCGCCAATCAGCATTATTCGAGTGTCATGACAGTTGGAAGAATGCAAAATTGAGATCACAGACATTCATGTAAGTGGAATGGTGAAATAATAAAAGGTGATGAAGCCTCAACTTCAAAGTTTGCAAAATAGTATGAAAAGTGGAAAGTAGAAGATTGGAAACTGGAGATTTGATGTGATGAGGCCAAAGTTAAGTATATTATACTGTTGTTTCACAACCAAACGTGTTGGGAACTTGGCAAGTATAGACAGAAGTTTCAATGCTGAGGTATATGTGAGCATCATTCACGATTAATTATTTCATACACTTGAGTACTATGGGTATGTATAGAAAAACATAGTGATCCAGCAGGACAACAACTAGAAGAATATGTTGATGTTGGCGAAAAAAAAGATGGTTCAATGACAATGATGTAGAGGTGCTAGATTTTCTCCCACAGTCCCCAGACCTCAACCCAATCAAACACTTGTGGGTAGAGCTGAAGAAAAAATTGTACAGGTGCATCTCAGAAAATTAGAATATCATTAAAAAGTTAATTTATTTCGGTTCTTAAATTCAAAAAGTGAAACTCATATATTACTCAGAGGCATTACAAACAGAGTGATCTAGTTCAAGTGTTTATTTATGTTAATGTTGATGATTATGGCTTGCAGCCAATGAAAACCCAAAAGTCATTATCTCAGTAAATTAGAATACTTTATAATACAAGCTTGAAAAATAATTTTAAAATCTGAAATGTTGGCCTACTGAAATATATGTTCAGTAAATACACTCAATACTTGGTTGAGGCTCCTTTTGCATCAATTACTGCATCAATGCGACGTTGCATGGATGTGACCAGCCTGTGGCACTGCTGAGGTGTTAATGAAGCCCAGGTTTCTTTGATAGCAGTCTTCAGATCGTCAGCATTGTTGGGTCTGGTGTCACTCATGTTCCTCTTGACAATACCCCTTAGATTCTCTATGGGGTTATGGTCAGGCAGGTTTGCTGGCCAATCAAGCACAGTGTTACTATTGTTTTTAAACCAAGAATTGGTACTTTTGGCAGTGTGGACAGGAGCCAAGTCCTGCTGGAGAATGAAATTTCCATCTCCAAAAAGATTGTCAGCAGAATGAAGCATGAAGTGCTCTAACATTTCCTGGTAGATGGCTGTGCTGACTTTGGTCTTGATAAAACACAGTGAACCTACACCAGCAGAAGATATGGCTCCTCAAACCATCACTGACTGTGGAAACTTCACACTAGACCTCAAACATCTTGGATTGTGTGAATCTCCACTCTTCTTCCAGACTCTGGGACCTTGATTTCCAAATGAAATGCAATATTTACTTTCATTTGAACACAACACCTTGGACCACTGAAAAACAGACCACTTCATTTTCTCCTTGGCCCAGGTAAGACACTTCTGGTGTTGTCTATTGGTCATGCATGGCTTGACACAAGGAATGCGACACTTGAAGCCCATATCCTGAATCCCCCAATTTTTTGAATGGCCTTTTCTTAACAATCATTTCATTGATGTGGTTATCCCGATTGCTTTTGCACATTTATCTACCACACTTTTTCCTTCGACTTAACCTTCCATTAATATGCTTGGATACAGCACTCTGTGAACAGCCAGCTTCTTTAGCAATGACCTTTAGTGGCTTACCCTCCTTGTGGAGTGTGTCAATGACTGCCTTCTGGACATCTGTCAAGTCAGCAGTCTTTCTCATATTTGTGGAGCCTACTGAATCAGACTAAGGGACCTTTTTAAACACTTAGTAAATGTTTGTTTTTTTTGTTAATAATTCAAAATTAATGAGATAATGACTTTTTGGTTTTCATTGGCTGTAAGCCATACTCATCCACATTAACAGAAATAAACACTTGAAATAGATCACTGAGTTTGGAATTACTCTGTATAATATACAGTCTTTTTACATCAACTAAAGAACTTGCCCCTCAGACTATAAGGGGTCATCACAACAGAGACCCTAATCAGAGGACAATAAAACATTCCTTAGCTAAGAGCTGGCCCAATATTTATGGACATAATTGTTTATCACTCATGGTAATTCTGCTTCATGTCACCTGTCTTATCCATGGTTTCCCTCCTTTTTTTTTCCTCTGTGCTATGGTGTGCTTCTTCAGAATTTGTTTTTAGTCTTTGCCTGATGAAGAGACCAGTGTAGTCTCGGAAGCTTGCATTTTGTTACCATCTTTTCAGTTAGCCATTAAAAGGTATCAACCACTGAGGACTCTCAATTCTAAATATTTTTCTGTATAATATATGAATTTAACCATTTGTATTGAAGAACTGAAACAAATTAACTTTTTGATGATATTCTAATTTTGGGAGAAGCATCTGTATGTATGTCCAAGTGAGTTGAGCAGTATGCACCAACTTTGCGATCGTATTGAAGAGTCTGGCATCAGAGTTTGGTTGCAACATGCTTGAATCTAATTGAGAATAATTACAGAAGAATTCAGGCAGCATTCATAGCCAAAGATGGATTTACAAAATGATAAAAAATTTTGCTCCTACAAAACCGTAACAATGCAGTGACATGACAAGAATCTGCATAACTAATCATATGCAAAATAGTTGTAAGTCAAATTTATGTCTGAGGTAGCCAACATGATTGTCTATAAAATTATGGCAGTCTCATGTTCTAAGCTATAGTGGATAGTTAGATATGGAGCCTGAAAGTCAAAAGTTCCAAACATTAATCTTTTGCTCATCAGTGTACAATTTGAAACTGAACATTGATGAATTCTTAGCAAGTGCTCCCACTAAGTTAATTTATGTCTAGGTACAGATTAGCGTGCACAGTGTATCATCTGCATGTGCAAATGCATGCCAAAAAGCATGTAAACGCATGTGTACGCAGCGTTTTTTATCTGCATGATCTCACGCATGACAGCAAAAAAACACTGCGTGTGCATGCATTTGTATGTGTTTTTTGCATGTGTTTGCTTTGTTAATGTGCATGCGTACTGTATTTCCCAATGGGCATGGCTTATGGGATTTCTATATATACACCCTGCACAGATGAAATCCTCTTCTTTTGATGCTGTATCCTGCTGCAAGATGGTGTGAGGGATCTCACGGGGGAAGGGTCATCGACTTCGCTCACCTCGGGGGAGGGAAGAGAAGGACCCAGCAGGGATCGGCTCTCTGGTGCCACCACTTACCTCAGGTCAGTCAGAGAACTGCACCAAAGGCAAATAGTCACAAGAAAGGCTTCCCTTATAGGTACGAGTTAGTGAGGCACTAGTAAGGGGGGATATACAGTATATCACCAGTCCAGCCGAGGGATATATATCTAAACCTCCCGGCCGTCAGTGCCAAAGCTCCTCACTAAAACAGAACAGTATTCTGCCACCAGTTCCTCATTTAAAATAAGCCCCGTCCGACATCAGGCTTATATCGGGCCAAGAACCAACCCTGGGGTAGCGTATAATAACCAACAGAGTGTGCGGACGTGGTGATTCGTGGATCAATATAAAAGAGCAGCCCAAGATTAATTTTATATTTAATCATCTAGGAGGCGCACTAAAAAATGCAGCTATACATACATGAGCAAATATACTGTATACAGTCAGGAGTGTAGTTCAAGGATAGATAATAGATAGGTTGCAATTACCGTGTTATGTAGCATGTGACCACAGGGAGGCTCTGATGGATCACAGGTCCAAATCATAGTTAAAGGCTTTCCGGGCTACGTCAGCAAACGTACCCTCCGGCCATCAGAAAAACACAGTCCAAAATGAGGGGCTGCCTTATATCTCCTAGGCTGCTACCTCACACATCTGCTCCCACCCCTGGGTGGTGTAGCCTCTCTCCTCCCATGTCTGAGAATATGATTTTCTGCCTAGACCTGTGAATGACCCATAACTTTGTGCCCAAAGCTATGAATGGGTTGGTTGTACTCCCACTGGATTCCACTGGATTTTGTTTGTGCATAGAGACTAAATTTGACTACCATATGTAATTCCTGTTAGCTATGCTTTATAACTCCATAATCCAGAGTGCTACAGGTGGCTAAATAAAATGTGTGAGTGAGCGAAAGGAACGCCGATTTGGAATATGTGCTCTGCTTATCTTAGAGATATTGCATTCTGTTATTATAGGTCATTTTCCAGATTCCATACGTCAGTCTGCTGTGACTTGTTGTACCATGTGCTTAGTCACACAAAAAGGTTCAGGTTGCTATAGCTGCAGAATAGTTTGCACCCTTGCGTTAAGAGCTTCAAAAGCTTGAGTTAATTAAAGGTGAACACTGCATGACATTTTATGGCCTTTGGGGACGCCAAGGGAGGGGGCACATTTCAAGAGTGGAGAGACATTTACTTTGTCCCTCACAGATGGATCTTAGCTTTGAGATCTTCAATCTGAAGCTGGATTGATCATTGAAATTGTCTTTTGCATTTCCTCTGGCTTGTGAGGAAGAAAGGAGAAGAGAAAGACGGAGAAGACGTTGTCGTTGCTATTGGCAACACCCCATTGAAGTCCGAAATAGCCGTGGAGCCTACCACTCATTGTACACCAAGGTTCATGAAAACATGGGAATGTTTTTGGCATACACGAGGATGTCTGAACAGAGCTTCGATGAATTGCTGCATTGTGTGAGAGGATACTTCACCAAGCAGGACCCGCAACTACATAGAGCAATTCCTGCTGAGGAACATCTGTTGGAGACCCTAAGGTATGTAATTTTGAAAAAGAAACAACTGTCATTAACATTCTTGTTATAAAAGCTGTTTACTGATTTTTTTTCCCTTTTTCTTTTCCACAGATTCCTGGCTACCGGAGAGACCTTAAGATCTTTACATTTTCAATTTGAGATTGGACTGTCCACCCTTTCTGGGATTGTTGGAGACATCTGCCGTGCATTCTGTAATTTTCTGCATGCAGAAAAAGTCAATGAAATTTGTAATTTTACAAACTGTGTGGGGGGTGTGGATGGCAAACACATTCAGATTCTAAAACCTGCTGGAAGTGGATCCGAGTACTTTAAATATAAAAAATACTTTTCCATTGTTCTCATGGCGATTGTGGATGCTGAATGTCAATTTGTCGCCAAATTGACGTTGTCTCATTTGGATGAGGAAATTCTCACAGACTTTCAAAAACTCTGACATGGGGCAACGTTTGTATGCTAATAATTGTAATTTTCCACCGCTACAACCTCTTCCAAACACTGAAGGACCGCCAATGCCATTTGTTGTTGTTGGGGATGAGATGTTTCAAATGTGTGCCAACCTCATAAAACCATACTCATGCCAGGACTTGAATCACACCAAAAGGATTCTCAACGACAGTCTGACAAGGGCACAAAGAACTGTGGTGTTCGCCTTTGGCAGCTAAATGGCACATTTTGGGAACACCAATCAATCTTAAAATAGAGACATTTGATGAGGTTGTGAAAGCGTGTGTTTTTCTGCATACTTACATTCTGGCAAAAGAGCAACCCCACTTTGAACTTGAGCAACCTGTTAACACCACATTGCCGGATTATCATGCTCACCCTCTGAGGACTACAGTGGAAGTTGTCCAAATGAGGGATAAGTTGGCTGCCTACTTTGTCTTTGATGTTGGATGTGTGTCATGGCAAGATGAAATGGTTTAAGCTGTAAACAAGTCAAATGTACCTGTAATCTTATGTACCTGTATTTTTTCTGACTGTAATATTGACACCTTGAGTGTAACTTTAATAATAAACACCTTAACTGTAACACCCATTGATACTTCACTCAAGAATACACATGTTTAAATAAAGAGCTAAGAAAAAACAGTGAGACAATTATTTTGAATCAAAAGAATTTCTATTAAGAAAAATAAAAACAATTTTAAACTAAAAAAATGAAAATGTGATTTACTTTCGGGATCTGCAGGAGGGAGTTACATGTTGGACCTGGGAGATGTCGGGCTGTGATTGTAGGCTTGGAGTGCTTGGGGAAGTAGGGGAAGTGGAAGTGGCAGACAATTGGAGGATTGGGTCGGAAACATTGGCAGAGGACACATTGGGGGGAAGAGGATACATTAGGAGTGGAAAACAAGTTGGAAGGGATTGACACATTGGATGGGAAAGAACCAGGCAAAGGTGTGGACAGATTTGAAAAAAAGACACATTCTGAGGTGACGGTGGAGGGATTGGATAATGTTTTTTAACATCTTTTCATTTCCTGGACTTGTTTTGCTGCTTCCTTGGCCTTTTGTTTCCTGTTGCTGTGTGGTGGGAGTGGAAGTCTGGGCTGCTGCACTTGGCTCCGTGCTTGAAGGAGAAGGCTGGGCTGCTGCACTTGGCTGCATGGTGTAGCTGGGCACTGTTGGAACAGTCCTAATGTCCAGCGGTGGTTGTGATGGTGGTAGATAGGTTGGGAAAGGTGATGGTGGATT
Source organism: Ranitomeya imitator (assembly GCF_032444005.1). NCBI lineage: Eukaryota > Metazoa > Chordata > Amphibia > Anura > Dendrobatidae > Ranitomeya > Ranitomeya imitator. The sequence continues at coordinate 69,630,482 of NC_091285.1, forward strand.
CTGCCACTGATGCTGTCCTGGAGCTTTTTGCCCTGTAGGGAATGAAGTTTGTACCTGCTGCTGATATCAGGACCGCTGCATGGCCTCAGTGTAAGCAGCCTGACAGGCCTTCATCACATAGAACTGGAGATCAGGACTAAGGTTTTCCATCACACCCCGTTCTATAGCAGAAAAATAATGTTGCGCCGGTCTACTAAGGTCGGCTTCCAGGTGATCAAGGCATCTGTGGACATCCTGGAAAAGTGTGTTCACGTGAGTGAACCCACTAATCAGGCTTCATCCCTGCCTGGAAGACCGAGTTAAGTGAATAAACTTGGGCATGACTGACCTCTCCGAGGCCCTCTGCTGCTGGCGAGCAGACCCAAGTAAAGTAGTGGCAGAAAGCTGGGAGAGGGGAAAACCAGATGGATTAGCTTCCTGCTCCCCAGCCTGCGAGGCCTGCCTGGCTGCCTGTTCGTTGGCTGATCGATGAGAGGCCACTCCATCAGAGGACGATCCAGGTTCTGTGGTGCTGCACTAGGTTCTCTGTGGAAAATAAATGAAAAACATTAGTAAAAAAATTAAAAGTTTAAATAATATTAAGACAACACAAAAGATACTCACGTTCGCTGAGCAAGCGCAGGCTTCAGAAAAAAAAAGCTGCTAATGGTACTTATATTTTCTGACTTTTTGAGCAGCACCACTTTGAACCCAAATCTCCTCTCTCATGTCCTTAATGAAGCGATCCTTCATCGAATGCCAACAAACTTTTACTCTCTTCACTGTGAAGGGGGAAGAACAAAAAATAATTGTAAAAAGACACCAACATTTACAGAAAAACTGACACAAGACCACATTGCAATACTTACGAAAATCCTTTCTGAATTGCGGCCTTGCATGGTCCCAATCATCTGACAGCGATCTGGCCACTTCTTCCCAGAGTCGTCGGATCAAGGCTGAGTCAGAATGATTCCAATAACGGGGGTCCCACAACGCTGCTCCCTCTTGCAAAGCTTGAATAAAGACGTTATTATCGATATCCCATTGTCCTTCCTCGTGCTGTGGAACCTATAGATGAAATACAAAAAAAATTTGTAAGTAAAAGTGAAAACAAATTCAATTACAACTCTGATAAAGGCTACTTACCCCCGTATTTCCTCCTCAGCAACTTGAGGCCGACAACCGTGGGAAGAATCATTTCTACTATATTGCTCCTGCTCTTCTGCATTATTAGGTACGTGTAAAGAAAAAACATGATTTAACATGTCTAGTATTGACAGTCAATACATACCAATCAGTAAATTAAATGTGATTACTAGTGTTGAGCGATAACTTCCGATATCCAGAAGTATCGGTATCGGATTGGATCGGCC